>NC_135882.1:29636837-30836837 GCF_964194155.1 Cetorhinus maximus | reverse complement strand
CATCCTTCCTGAGATACGGGGCCCAAAATTGCTCACAATATTCTAAATGTGGTCTGACCAGAGCCTTATAAAGCCTCAGCAGCACATCCCTGCTTTTATATTCTAGTCCTCTCGAAATAAATGCCAACATTGCATATGCCTTCTTAACTACTGACTCAACCTGCAAGTTAACCTTAAGAGAATCCTGGACTAGGACACCCAAGTCCCTTTGCACTCCAGATTTCTGAATTCTCTCCCCAATTAGAAAATAGTCCATGCCTCTATTCTTCCTACCAAAGTGCATGACCTCACACTTGCCCATGTTGTATTCCATCTGCCACTTCTTTGCCCATTCTCCTAACCTGTCCAAATCCTTCTGCAGCCTCCCCGCCTCCTCAATACTACCTGTCCCTCCACCTATCTTTGTATCATCTGCAAACTTAGCCAGGATGCCCTCAGTTCCTTTATCTAGATCATTAATGTATAAAGTGAAAAGTTGTGGTCCCAACACTGACCCCTGCGGAACTCCACTAGTCACTGGCCGCCATCCTGGGAAGGACCCCCTTATCCCCACTCTCTGCCTCCTGCCAGACAGTCTGTGCCCGAGGGGTGAAAAGCACTGGAGCATTTGGTGGCACTTTGATGCCTCTGCTTTGCTTGAGTGGGCAGAGAAGCTAGAGGCCCGACTACAATCATATCAATGTGGCTGCGCCTGAACTGTCTCAGCTGGGGAGGAATGGTCACTTTATACAAGGTTTCTATAATGCGTGGACACTTACCTCGTCCACCTCCCTGCACCCCGCACATGCTTGTGCGCTACCTTCAACCGCAGTGCAGCCCTTGCCTTCCCCCAAGCATCTCAACCTTGAAGCCCAACAGGCGGCCACTCCGCATTGTTACTGTGTACTCACCTCCAAGTTCCCCTCAAAATGTAGCCCGCCAAGTGCATGCCTTGTATATGCTGTTGTGAAACACATCTGCATGTAGTCATGCTGAAATGGGAGGATGGTCCAGCAATTCCGTTGGCTGTCTCCATAATGATATGCAGATGTATTACAATGATGTTCCTGTTGTTTGATGGCGGGCAATGGGGCCCGTCATTGGTGGGCGGAGCGGACGAATGCGAGCTGGTTTCACGAAGATGTGAAACCAATTTTTGGCCTTCTCGCTGTATTGTCTGCTCATGCCATCGAAAATGCCCGACACCAGGGGGCACAGAAAATCCCGGCCCTGGTATCTGCCTTTTTATCCTATAACAATTATTGTTAATCTGTATCCAATCACTTGTTTCAATCTGCTTCAATCCCATGAGAAACCCCAATCTTATATTATGGACAGTGATGGGAGGAGTGCACAGTCAATTTCAGCCCCACTTCTCCATAGGTCACAACAATAGTTTACATGTTTAATTCACTCACAAAACTGGCCAATTGTTACTTGTGATGCTGTTATTCCCAGCATAAAAAGACTTTAACCAGACTTCTTTCAGTAAACACAAAAAATTGATTTATGATAAACCAAACTACTTTTTAAAGACGAGTTAATGAACTGATTAACATACAAATTGTCGTTTAGAATTGTAACAATTTTCCCCTTTTTTAAACAACAGATATTCAAACCCCCATAAACTTACACACAAACACAAAACAGGACAAAATAAACACAGTTCCCTGCAGAGGCTGGAGGGCAGGAATGTTTCTTTTCAAAGGATAAAATTGGAAGAGATCTCGATGTTGTTGATTTAACAGAATTCTGGTCACAATAGATCTGGAAGTTTCTTCAGATGGATTTGTTGGTGAAACTGTCCTTGATGACTCTTGCTTATCACAACGTTGCAGACTTCCAACATAATACAGATGAGTTATTCCGACGAGATGTTTCTGAGGAAAGTTTAATGCAAAGGTGGGGCAGAGAGGGAGAAACAGAGAGTCTTTTCTTGCAGCTTGCTTCTAAGGTACTCGCTCTGTCTGAGAGTTTTAAAGACCAAGATGTTCAAAGAATACTTCTGTTAGGCCAGGTGTTTTTAACCAATCAGCAAGACTCTTTAGCCTGGCAACAGCAGTTCTTTGATAACTTAGATATACAAAGTATCTCTTTCCTCTCCAGGTGTTCCCTGCTGGACATCTATCTTGACCGATGTTTTCTTAAAGAATAGCATATTCACAGTCTTGAATTAATATTGCAAACTTTTAAAAATAACTCATGAGGAAGAAAGAATGTCCAAAATTCAATGTCCTTCAAATTTTCCAAAAATGGGTTCCTCACATGACCTACAACATTTTGCCATAACCATGAAACATTTGCAGCAAAATTACAATGCTTTAAGTAACTATTTTACCCAAAGATGCAAGATTCTTTTGTTCTTATCTTCACTGTTAAACAATCAAGTAGTGAAGTCCTTTATATGGGACTGCTCGTTGGTGCATTAGTAACAGATTATTTTAGATAAAATGGAGCTGCAAATGGGAGATAGCAAGATAAGATTATGGAAACAAGGTATTCAAAGAAAATAACTTTACAATCTGCAAGAATCAAAGTGGACTTTATATCCTTTGAACAATGGCTAAAGAGCACTGAATTTTTTTTAATGGGTATATTAAAAATTTAAGGTTGATTATGCAGCATTTAGGTATGCATCTTAACTCTCACCTACCAATTTACTGTACTATTTCAAATTTCTGTGGCGTGTACTGTTAAATGATGCAAATTTTAGAAAGCTTTTTGCAGAGGTCTGAGGCACAAGCAGTAATTCCGATTCAATGATTGCAGTTACTAATTAAAGCAGTATAGTGGCAGTGTTGAGTGCGTTCTTAATGCTGACAGAAAAACTGATATCAGTGTGGCTCAGATACCAAACAGTGCACTTGTAAAAAAACAAGGGTCACATCAACGCTAAAAACAAACTGTCATCCCGTGGCCTCTGGTGATCAGTCACTTTAGACATGCCAGAGCCACCATGTGTGATTATTGCAAGATGCTAACCATAGGAGCCAGTTAATAACTCAAGTGTTTTACTGCAGTAAGAGCATGAAGGAGTACCTCGGCAGCAGGCTGTCATCAAATGGCAGAAACATGTCACAGGGTTTGATAGAGCTTCGGGTACACACACCAACACCATATACAACATTAGGTAAAGAAGAAAACTGAGATTACTTCAACCTGTGCACCTTGAAGCCCAGAATAGGATGGCAAGGAGCGGTGCTAGGTCAAACAGGATTTGACAAAGACCAGAATGGCCTCTTGGCCATCGAATCTAAATGAAACTATCATATCATCTACTGAAGACAAGCTTCAGGAGTGGCAGCTTTACTGACCTTATCTATAGTACTGAACATTCAAACATACAAATTAGGAGCAGGAGTAGGCCACTCGGCTCTCGAGTCTGCTCCTCCATTCAATATGGTCATGGCCGATCTATTTAAACCTTAACTCCATATTCTTGCCTACCCCCAATAACCTTTCACCCCTTGCTTATCAAGAATCTAAAAGATATTCAAAGACTCTGCCTCAGCCACCTTTTGAGGAACAGAGTTCCAACTTCTCACAACCCTCTGTGAGAAAATATTTTTCCTCATCTCTGTCTTAAATGGGCAACCCCTTATTTTTAAACAGCGACCCCTAATTCTAGATTCTCTCACAAGAGGAAACATCCATTCCACATCTCCCCTGTCGAGTCCCCCCAGGACGTTTCAATCAAGTTGCCTCTGACTCTTCTACACTCCAGCGGACTCGAGCCTAGCCTGTCTGGCATTTTGTCATAACACACCCCGGCCACTCCAGAGAAGACATTGCAGATACCAGGCAAACTCCTATTGGAAAGAATAGGAATCAACCTTCTCCCTTCCTAGTAAGTTGCAAATCTATTTAGTAAAATAGAGTATGGCCAAAGTTGAATAAACAGAGGAACCAAAAGCAAGTTTAGCAACTTAAAATGCATTGGATGCACTGCAAAACACCAAATAGTTGCATATTCATGATGGTGCCTCATCACAATGAAACATCTATAATGCTTCAAAGGATAAATTAAACTTAAAAGCACAATGGACTATTTTGTAACTAATCATACAGGTGGTAATTATGTAGATAGGATTCATTCTGCACGAAACCATTTAAACAGCTTATTTTGCTGGCATTGTTTCAGGAAGAACTCCCTGTTACGCAAAATAGTTTTGTGGGGGGGGTGTGGGTGGTGGGGGTGTGGGGGGGTGGGGGGGGGTGGTGGGGGGGTGGGGTGGTGGGGGGTGCGGTGGGGGGGGGGATCTCCCACCTTAAACCAGATTATATTTCACCCCTCTCCTAATATTACTCAGTTCTGTTGAAGGGTCATGAGGACTCGAAACGTCAACTCTTTTCTTCTCCGCCGATGCTGCCAGACCTGCTGAGTTTTTCCAGGTAATTCAGTTTCTGTTTTGGATTTCCAGCATCCGCAGTAGTTTTTTGTTTTTATCTCTTAGCATTTTTTGGCCATTCAGCTTTAGAACAGAATTGCAATTAACAGAATTATAGGCTTAAATCACAAAGGTGGATTAGCCCGCCCCCCCCCCCCCACCCCACCCCACCCCGCTTGAATTTTCCATTTTAAGGCCTCTAAAAATCTAAAGGTAACAAAGAACACAGCACTCGTGCATCAATGGATTTGTAAGTTACAAAGATGCTGTTAAAAATAAATCCACTCCCTGCTTTTCTTACATAAAAGAAACAGGAAGGATGGTTATAGAAGTTAATAACAGCTCATAAAAAGGCTAGCACTGGAGACCACTTCAGCCAGTTGTAGTTGCACAGCAAGTTAAAGTCTTTATCTCTGCATACGTTCTATTACCCTCTAAAACAGTGATGTCCAAACACACAGCCTATGGATTTCGGGTAGGTTAGAGGAACTGCATATGAAATTTAAATCCTTGCTGTGACTTGTTTACATCTCAAATTATTCTTATAAACAGATCTAAATGCTATGATTTATCAACCAGTAGATCCTAGAATATATGTCATGGGCCTTGATTCTATGTCCTCCTTTAGCCTAACTAACATCTAACATGTTCCTTTTCTCCATCATCATATCAGTCTTGGCTCAATGGCAGCACTTTTGTATGAGTTTGTAGATTGTGGATTCAAGTCCCACTCCAGAAACGTGAACACACAATATTAATGAAGTAATGAGTTAGCGGTGCACTGTCAAAGGTGCTGTCTTTCAGATGAGACCTAAAACAAGGGCTCTGTTTACCCTCTTGGATGGATATAAAAGGTCCCAGAAAGTTAAGCCTAGTGATTAGTAATGCAAGTACATTTTTAACATTGTGATTATTGTTAATGACTGATTGTTAACTTTCTGGACCTGAGAGCTTGTCATTAGCAATTTAAATTGTGGAGTCTCAGCCCTTCAGGTAGTGATTATGTTGGAGATACAAACATGTCAAATTTTAATCATGTTAAGAGCTTGTTTCCTTTCAATCTTTTTTCTCTCTATCTTAATATATCCTTCTTTCTTTTACTTTCACATTTGAATTCATCCATTCTAATTCAGCCGCTTGCCAACCAATCAGCACTCTCTTCTCATACAGTATAAAGTTGTTGCTCCCCCTGACGTTGGTATTCTTGCAATTGTCCTGATGAGTGCAAGACAAAAAACTTCAACAAAATGTCTTTTTTCAGCAATACTCAAGTTCTGTACAACCAAATGAATAATAGTATCTTTCTGTGATTGTTTGGTGAATTGATTGGTGAATCTTGAAAGGGGAACAAGTATCCTGCATGCTCAAAGGGGGAGGTTAAAGTTGGGGGTGGGGGGGTGAAATAAGGGATCCAGAACAAGGACAAGCATTGGGGCCCATGATTTCTCTCCCTGGCCCTGCCCAGCACCATCCTATGGTCCCCCTCACATCTGACTCACCCTTGTCAGTCTTGAAGGAACCTCCATGCAAGCTGCCTTATGCCACAGAGTTCAAAAAAGTAAACTACTGACCTCAGATATAACTGCACAAAGCTGACTGTCACATGCCACCTTTAAACGAATGTGAACTGGATGCCATGAGATTCACATGTGCCATTGACTAATGTTGAATTTTTTTAAAAAGTAGGTTAATGAGTATCCATGGCATGCAAATGTATGAAAAGTATGAACCTGCCAAGGGTCAAGTGTGTGGCCCAACCCACCATTGCAAATGCCGCTATTGGAATCTCTGCATCTCAACGGGCCTAATTAAGACACACTGGCAAACATGTTTCCTGCTCATACAGGCCCCATAATATACCGCCCAGTGAGACCTGGGAAATTGAAGGTATAATTGCCTATAGTGGGATCAAAAGCAGAGGGATATAAAATAAGCCGGAGTCAGTTGAATGGAATATTCATGGGTAGAGGTTGTAGATAGGGAAGGGTATGGCCAGAGAGGAATTTAAACACAAGGATGAGAATTTTAAATAGGAGATGTTGGGGGAACCAGATGTCAATGGAGGTTAGCAAGGGAAGTTAATGCTAGGTTATAGGAACTTAATGCGGGTTAGGATATGGCCAGCAGATGTTTGAAGGAGGCGGTGGGTGGAGGATGGAAAGATAAACAAAAGAGCTTTGGAGCAATTGAATATGGAAGTGATAAAGACATATATTAGGACTTGTACAACATGATGGGCTATATTCACCTCCGTGAAGAAGAGCCGGTGAGTTCTCCTCTGTGTCCTGGCCTATATTTATCCCCCAATCAACATCAAGAAAATAATTCCTGGTCATTATTTTATTGCTGTTTGTGAGAGTTTGCTGTGCTAAATTGGTAGCTGCAATTCCTACATTACAACTGTAACTATGGGCTGGATTTTGCGGCAAGGCCACAGGTCGCAGCGGCAGCACCAGAAGCGAGTGTTGCTTCCACTCAGGTCTTCAGTGGCCAATCACATATGATCTCATGGCGGCCGGCCAATTGAAGTGCAGAGGCGGTAAGCAAATTGGCGATGGCAACATCAGGTCATGTGTTTGGAGGTGCTGGCGCTGTAGTCCTGCACTCACTGCTGCCTGCTCTGAAACAGCATCTGTCTGACTGCTGCCTTCTGTCAAAGAGCTGAACAGAAGCCTGCAGCCACTATGGCAGATGGAAGACCGCAATATGTCCCCCATGGTTCATTGATGTCTCCCTGCAGGTTTTCCTCCAGGCTGCAAGGAAAAGGTGGGAGGTAATTTCTCTAGGGATGTGAAGAGGAGGCTGGTTTGTCTGACCAAGCAAGCTTGGATGGAGATTGCAGAGGAGGTCAGCAGCTGTAGGGTCACCAATGAAACTGGATCTACAGCCATAAGCACGTCAATGACCTTATTCAGTCTGCCCAGGTGAGTACTCCATACCTCTTATCACTTTGTTCCTTTGCAGTGACAATGCGAGGGGGTGTGTTTGGTGGAGGAAGCATGATCACCCAGTCAGTGGCAAGGGTGTCAGGAAGCAACATTTCCTACCGTGGCATGGCTGCATCTCAGCAAGAGGCCAACATCTATCTTTGCTGACCCCCACAAGGGCTCTTGAGGCTGACTGCAACCAAAGGCATTTGTGTGCCCCCATCATGGACCACTGGGCTCCCACCAGCATAGACATGGTGTTTGTCTCCCTAGAGAAATTAACAGTGTTCTTTCCTGTGCTCTCAGGTGAAGACACCACACAACAGCAAAGACCTGCAGAGGGGTGCTGTATCTTCAAATTCTGATGACCATGGAGGAAGCAAGGCCTTGGAGTTGGCAAGGCATCAGGGCAGCTGTCTGATGCTGATGGTGAGGCAAGAGTGCCAACCCGAGGGTGAGTGAACAAGTGCAGGGGTACAAGGGTACATCTGTCACACACAGGGTAGAGTGCTCTTGTGTCCATCGCTGGGCACATGGAGTAGCACATCAAGCATGGATGGATGAAGAAATGGGAAGGCCTCTGCCCTTCAACATTTCTGTTCTCTCATGCAGGTAAGAGTCACATTGAAGTCACAGAGCTTGACAGACCAGGGGCCAATCAGCCACCTCTGAGGAGAAGGAGAGATCCTCAGAGGGTGCAGTGTCACATCATTTCCCTGCACCCTCCACCAGCACAGATACTCTTATGTGGTAGGTAAGTATCACAGACATGCCTGGGCAGTTTATGGAGGCTGTGACAACCGAGGCCACTGGCAGTTGGAGGACTGTGGGGGCCAGGCCCATGTTGAACCCCAGGCCGATAACATGGCCTCTATCATCATGACAACTGCTAGAGCTGCATCGATATGTAGAGCAGGAACCTCTGGCAGACTGCCAGAGGCTATGTGCACCTATGTGCAGATGATGGAGGAGTTCATCCAGGCTGCCATGTGTCTTATGGATATGCGTGCGGCCTCCTCCAGCGAGAGATTGGCAATCCCCATGGAGAGCCAGCTCCAGCAGACCAGTCAGTGGATGCTAGAGATGCATGCAGATCTTCATGCCATCGCCTTGTCCATCATCTTTATGCAGCAGGAACATGCCGAGAGAGGGACAAGGCGCCTAAGGTTTCCACCAGGTCCTCATCCTTCTCAGATCAGCAAGCAGTTTACAGAATCACAGAAGGAGGCCAGTTGACCTGTCTTGAATGCACCGGCCCTCCGAATGAGCAATGCACCTAGTGCCATTCCTCCACCTTCTCCCCGTAACCCTGCACATTCTTCCTTTTCAGATAATATTTCAATTCCCTCTTGAATGCCTCAAATGAACCTCCTCCACCACAATCTCAGACAGCACATTCCAGATCTTAACCTCTCGCTGCGTGAGAGTTTCTCCAAACATCTCCATTGCTTCTTTTTCTAATTACGTAAATCATTACAGGTACAAAAAGTAATAAAAAGTGGTGTTAGGATACAAGAAGTCAGGAAATAATGCTTCAGTTTCTCAGATGGGGAGGCCCCCATGGGAGAACTGTGTACAGTTTCAGACAAGTGAACTAAAAGTGTGCCTTGCATGGGAAGAGGACTGGCTGGCGTTTGCATTTGGGGGCTCCTCTCAGGATGTTCCTAGTGTGGACAGCTGCTCCTTAGCTTGTCTGCCAATGACACCAGCATCTCGCATAGCCATGATGACAGAAGAGGGTCCTTCATCTGTGCAGGCACCCCTCAGCATGGCGGAGCCCTCCAGGGGGATGGGATCCTGAGAGGAGGTTCAGCAGGGGGAGACGAACAGCCAAAATTAGAAGAGAGAGCAAGTGAGTCTGAAAGGCATAGAAACTACAGGCCAGTTAAGGCACAAGGGAGTTTGGCAAGGTTGGATGGTATTTATTTTAATGCAAGGAGTCTGACGAATAAGGCAGGTGAGTTGAGGGCACAAATTAACACATGGAAGTATGATGCCATTGCTGTCACAGAGACATGGGTGAGAGAGGGGTAGGATTTGCAGCTCAATATTCCAGGATTTAGGATCTTCAGGCGAGATAGGGAAGGAGGTAAAAGAGGAAGGGGTATCGCAATATTGATCAAGGAATCAATTACAGCAGTAAGGAGGGATGACATCTTAGAAGGCTCCTCAAATGAAGCCATATGGGTAGAATTTAAAAACAAAAAAGGAGCAATCACATTGCTGGGAGTGTACAATAGGCCCCCAAACAGTCAGAGTGAAATAGAAGAGCAGATATGTAGGCAAATTTCAGAAAAGTGCAAAAATAATAGTGAGGGATTTCAACTTCCCCCAACTGGGTTAGTCATAGCTTTAGAGGGGGTGGAATTCTTAAAATGCATCCAGGAGTGGTAATTTGTGTGTGGAGCCGGAAGACGTAGGTAGGCTTCTAAATGAATTCTTTTTGTCGGTGTTCACAAGTGAGAGGGACGACATGGGTATGGAAATCATGCTGAAGGACTGTGATATAATTGAAGAAATTAGCATGGAAAGGGAGGTGGTTCTAAGTGGTCTGGCAGGCTTAAAAATAGATAAATCTCCAGGTCTGGATGAAATGTATGCCAGGCTGTTGAGTGAGGCAAGGGAGGAGATAGCAGGGGCGTTGGCAATAATTTCCAATACCTCTCTGGCCATAGGAGAGGTGCCAGAGGACTGGAGGACAGCCAATGTGGTACTGTTATTCAAGAAGGGAGAAAGGGATAAACCAGGGAACTACAGGCCTGTTAGTCTAACCTCAGTGGTGGGAAACTATTGGAAGCAATTCTGAGGGACAGAATTAATCTACACTTGGAGAGGCAGGGATTAATCAAGGACAAAAGCAAAAAACTATGGTTGCTGGAAATCCAAAACAAAAATAAAAATAAAAATACAAATACCTGGAAAAACTCAGCAGGTCTGGCAGCATCTGCGGAGAGGAGCACAAAACTGTGAGTTTTTCCAGGTATTTGTATTTTTATTAATCAAGGACAGTCAGCATAGTTTTGTTAAGGGGAGGTCATGTCTGACCAATTTGATTGAATTTTTCGAAGAGGTGACCAGGTTGTAGATGAGGGCAATGCATTTGAAATAGTCTACTTGGACTTCAGCAAGGCTTTTGATAAGGTCCCACATGGGAGACTGATAATGAAGGTAAGAGCCCATGGGATCCAAGGTAATTTGGTAAATTGGATCCAGAATTGGCTGAGTGGCAGGAAGCAGAGGGTGATGGTCGAGGGGTGTTTTTGGGACTGGATGCCTGTCTCCAGTGGGGTTCCACAGGGATCAGTGTTGGGTCCTTTGCTGTTTTTGGTATATATAAACAATTTAGACTTGAATGTAGGAGGATTGATCAGTAAGTTTGTGGATGACACAAAAATTGGTGGGGTGGTAAATAGTGAGGAGGATAGCCTTAGATTACATGAGGATATAGACAGGCTGGTCAGATGGGCTGATCAGTTGCAAATGGAACTTAATCCGGATAAGTGTGAGGTGATGCACTTGGGCAGGACAAACAAGGCACACGAATACACAATGAACGGTAGGACCCTGGGAAGTAACGAGGATCAGAGGGACCTTGGTGTGCACATCCACTGGTCCCTTAAGGTAGCGGGACAGGTAGATAAGGTGGTTAAGAAGGCATATGGAATACTTGCCTTTATTAGCCGAGGCATAGAATAAAAGAGCAGGGGGGTTATGCTGGAACTGTATAAAACGCTGGTTAGGCCACAGCTAGAGTATTGCGTGCAGTTCTGGAATCCGCATTATAGGAAGGATGTGATTGCACTAGAGAGAGTGCAGAGGAGATTTACCAGGATGTTGCCTGGGCTGGAGAGTTTTAGTTATGAGGAGAGATTGGATAGATTGGGGTTATTTTCCCTGGAACAGAGGAGATTGAGGGAGGACATGATTGAGGTGTATAAAATTATGAGGGGCATAGATAGGGTAGACAGGAAGGAACTTTTCCCCTTGGTGGGGGGATCAATAACCAGGGGGCATAGATTTAAGGTAAGGGGTAGGAGGTTTAGAGGGGATGTGAGGAAGAATTTTTTCATCCAGGGGGTGGTGGGAATCTGGAGCGCGCTGCCTGAAAGGGTGGTTGAAGCAGATACCCTCAAAACATTTAAGAAGTATTTGGATGTGCACTTGCGATGCCATGGCATACAAGGCTATGGGCCGAGTGCTGGAAAATGGGACTAGGATAGTTAGGTACTCATTTGACCAGCGCAGACTCGATGGGCCAAAGGGCCATTTTCCGTGCTGTAGATCTCTATGACTCTGTGACTCTATGACTCAGGTAGCCAGGAAACGGCCACCAAGGTCTCATCTCAAGCAATGGCACAGCAAGGTCAGCAGCCTGACCCCACCATTACTGGCAGTGAAGGGGGAGCAGCATGTAGGAGCACATGTAAGAAAAGTAAGAAGAGCACCTAGCTGTCCTTGGAGTTCATAGAGTCAATTACAGCACAGAAGGCAACCATTCGGTCCATCAAATCCATCCCAGCTCTCAATGGAACAATCCAGTCAGTCCCATTCCCAACTCAATCCCCAAAATCCTGCAAGATTATTAAAGGGCTCATCCAATTTCCTTTTGAAATCACTGGTCATTTCTGCTTGCACCATCATCATGGGCACGGAGTTCAAGGTCATTATCATTTGCTGCATAAGAAAGTTCTTCCTCACATCCCCCTGCACCTCTTGCCCAAAACCTTAATTGTGTGTCCCCTAGCCATCAGCTAATGAGAACAGTTTTTCCTTGTCTACCTATCCAACCTATCATAATCTTGTATACCTCTATCAAATTTCCCTTCAACCTCCTTTGCTCCAACGAGAACAACACCAGTTTCTCAAACCTAATCTTGTAGCTAAATCTCCATCCTTGGAACTGTTCAGGTAAATCTCCTCTGCACCCTCTGAAGGACCCTTACATCCTTCCTAAAGTGTGGTGGCCAGAACTTGGCATAATAATCTAGTTGTGGCTTAGCAGAACTTTATGCAGATTCAGCATAACTTCCTTGATTTTGTACTCAATACTACCAAGATCTCATATGCTTTGCTAACCATTCTCAATTTATCCTGCCATCTTCAAAGATCTGTGCACATGCACCCCCAGATCCTCTGCCTCTGCGCACTCTTTAGTTATATTGCATCTCCCTATCACTTGTGCCCAAATTCATCACCTCACACTCCTCTGTATTAAATTCCATCTGCCACACATCTGCCCCTTCTGCTAGTCTATCAATGTCCTGTTGCAAACGATTAGTATCATCCTCCCTGTTTGCAATCTGCCCGTGCCTGTCCCTATGGAGATAGGCAGCATGTAAACTTTGTGCTACCATCTCAGTTACAGTTGTGTGGTGCAGCCGACACGCACTGCTGGCTGGCTAGGCACATAACAGGTTGCCTAAGACATGTGTTCGAGCTGGCCTCCAGCCATTCAAAACAGTATATCCCTCAAAAGGGAAGCTATACTGATAAACCGAGGCTATAAATCACTGAACTCGGAATAGTCAAAGAGAAGGAAAATGGAACACCAGGCCAGTGAGGAGGCTGTAAGATTTTCAAATGCTGCTGCAAGGCACCGGTGTCAAAGGTCACTCAAAGAGTTTGTTTCCGCAATGGGCCAGGAGGCCCTTACAACAGACCCACCACAGGGAGTAGGAACAGGTTACAAGGGAGGTGAACACCCAGAGTCTGGCCCTAAAGATCTGGCTGCAGTGTCGGAATAAACTCAATGACCTAATTTCCCTATCGAACAGCACTGCAGCGATTCAAGAAGGCAGTTCACACACCATCTTCTCAAGGGCAATTAGGGATGGGCAATAAATGCTGGCCTCGATGCTCACACCCCGTGAAAGAATATTTAAAAAGTGCTTGATCAGGGTCACCTCAACTGTCATACACCCCAAATCACCAGCCTCTCACAGTGCTCAGTGCACCACACCCTCGTCACTCACTCAGGATTTACATCCAGCATCATAGACCCTACCTCAGGTGCATACAGCTTCTACTGATGCCAGCCTCATACCTACTTCTCACTGCCTCCACATACATCCAGCTACCAGCTATGGCAGACACACCACCCAAACAAGGTGACACACAATCACTGCCATTCTGCCATAATCACAGGGAGAACCAGAAATGCAGGGGAGGGCTGCCTCAACTCTATCCACTCAGCCTGATGGAGGAGATACAACTGCATATAATGGGGCCAGTTGCAAAAAAGCCCCTGGCATCTGGCATTGCTGAAACTATTGAGGAAGGTGGCAAGTTACTAAATTATTCCCCTTTTCAACTCCCTCCTCACCCTCCTTCTGAAATCTGGTATAAAATGAGAACTGCAAATGGGCTGACCATGAATCTCCTGCTTTCCTCTCCAACCCACTCCCTCAACTCAACACTCTACTTCTACTTTTATGCTTTCAGATACCTAAGAATTCCCACCTGGCCAGCCTCAACAAAGCCAGGAGGAAGAGAGACAGCAGTTCCATACCAGTAGTGAGTAAGCACCATCACTTGGCCTACAATCACAGCTACCAGCTCAGATACTGGCACAGTGTGTAGACTAGTGTTGAGTCAGGATTACCATATGGTGAGTCACTGGGCTCTAGCATTAATGCACTCACAGACCCAATCGTGATAGAGTGTCAGGTGGCTGCTGTCCAAGCTTCCATGAGCAAAGGCTGCACTACATCTCAATGCTGCAGTGGAAGCTCAGTCTGGAGTCATGAGATCGTTGCTTATTGCCATGCAAGCCCAGCTTGGTGCCACGCAGACTCGGGTTGCTGCCATCATGGCAGCAGATACCTGCACTCAAAGGAGAATGCAGGCTTCCATAGCAGTCCAACAATCTGTCCTCCAGTAGATTACCAAGATTTGTTGAGCTGTTGCCCCACAGGAGTGCTAATGGCTGTGGTGCGTAGACCTGGGCTAGGATTTTATGGCCCTGCTGCGGTGTGTCTCCGCCCCCTGCCCCCCCCACCCCCCCCCCACCCCCATCTCCCCCCATCCCGGTGAATGCGATGAGCCATATAAATCTCCATTCAGTTCGTAATATCCCACCGGGTAGGAGGGGCCATAAAATCTTGGCCTTGCTGTCTTCTCTCAACATGAGACCATTCACCCTCCCACCACTAACTACCAATTTGTCAGTGTCCTTGCTGTTGCCTCTCAACCAGCCAGCCCTGACTGCTGCCACCCCTGCTGAGGTGGTGCTCTCTGAAGCCAGGCCTTCAAGTCCATCTGCAGTTTGAGTCAGTGAAAGTCAGCAGCCTTCCACCAGCCGTGTTGCAGCCACTGGGGTAGTGCTGCATGGGAGCACAAAGACAGCCAAAGACACCCAAGACAGGTACTAAGAGAATGCACAAGGATGAACCGTTCATTACTCTTTGCATAATTGGATGTGTTGTTGAATAAAGATGTTATGGTAAGATTTTTGTTGGTGGCTTTTATTGTTGGATGATGGCCAAGGAGCCACTATTCTTGGACATCACAGGTCAATGTGATGATGGGTTGATGATGGTGTGTGGAACTGGAACACTTAAATCAGAGCCTGATAATCCGATCCCTTCATTCAGTTAAAAGTGGTGCAGGATGCCTCCTCCCTGCTGACTGGCAGTGTGAATACATCATGGCTGCTGCAAGATAGCAGACATTCCCCGAAATGGCCTTGGTAGTATCACATCCCAACAGCACATTTATGGAATGGAAACCCTTATGGTTTCTAAATCTCTCCCCTTTGACATGGGAGCCCGCAGAGCCATGTATGTGCAATCAATGACGCTCTGCATCATCATGAATTTCTTTATACTGGCAAAGCCAATTGCCCTTTCATCCTGGTTGTCCATCCTCAGCAAAAAGATGATGACCTGTCCTTATCTGGAGCAGATGGCCTCTGTCACCGGATGCTCTGATGGATGATATACTGGAGAATGTTACTGATGTCTCCTACTCATGCCTGCAAGGATCCTGAGGCATAAATATTGGGTGCATCGATAATATTGCTAGCCATTAGTAGGGCCATTCTCACCCTGCTATGAAGGTCCAGGTCAATTGAACCTTGATGAACCTGAGTTGCCTCAAGTAATGCTCCTGGGTGAGATATTGGTATGAGGAATGCTCTCGAAATATCCTTGTTGGATAGGGCTGACTGAGTAGAGCCCTCTTCCTCCCCCTCCCTCCTCATAGAGCTTACACTGTCTGCATCCTCAGCTTCATTTCTCAGTCATTATGCAAACAATGAGGCGCTACCACCACAGACCCCATTTCCAAATGCTTTGGTGTCTTATGGGCAAACTTTTTACCTTGGCAGGCAGGTGCGCACCCGACCCACTCGAGTGCAAAATGATGCGCGTTGATGTCAGGATGCTCCCCGACGTCAACGCGCAGTCGCGGGATATTTTAGGTTAAAAGGCCTGTTAAGGCCATTAAAGTCTCAATTAACTAAAATTTTTCAATGCCCGTCCAACCTTATGGTTGACAGGCAGGCAAAAAGGCCAACCGGCATTTGCATCTTTTTGGAAACCTCATCCACGGGCGGGATGAGGTTTCCAACATCAAATAAAAATAAAATGTGTTAAATTTCACTTATAACTCATCCCTACTCATGTGACGGGGTCATATAAGGGGACATGTTTTATAATATTTGTCACAACTTTATGTTTTTTTGAAAACTCTTCATCTCCCCGAGGCAGCTCTGTGCCTCAGGGAGCTTTTCCAGCACGCACTTGCATGCATGCGTGAAGTTCGCACTCGCCCTCCTCCCCCACCACACAGGCAACGTTGAGCCTTAATTGGCCTACCAGCATGAAATTGCCTTCCAGTCTCGATCACGGGCGGCAGTCGGCTTTCCGATCACCCCCGCTGAGCCCGCCCTACAAGGGCTAAATTCTGCCCTATGTTTTCAATATAAAGGCCACAACTGAGGATGAAAAACTTAAGGGAAAAATTAGGGATGATATTAAGCAAAAGATTTTGGACAAATGCAATGGAGTTAACAGCTGGCTAGACAAGAACTAGACTGTTTTAAAAGCATCAACAGAAGGAATCAGAGAAAATCAACAATCCTGTCAATACAAAGTTGTAGCAGTTGGGCTAAATGACCACCAGGGGGCTTTCCTGGTGCTGGCAGTGCTTCTGCTGGTGTGGATGCATCATCTGATCTAAAATTGAGAAGGTTGATTAAAGTGCACTTTTCCAATGGCTGCTGGTGGTGGAGGAGGAGGCTCAGGAGATCAGTTAAGAGTCATGGCCAAGTCCAAGAATCACACCAATCACAATCAGTCCAGCAAATGGCACAGGACAGGGATCTAAAAAACCAAGTCTTATCAATTTGAATCCCTGAAAGGAGTTGATCCCAAGTTCCTGAGGAACACGCAGTTTGCCAAGAAACACAACAAAAAAGAAGGGAAGGTTGAAAGCAAAAAATAAAATGGCAATCACTAAGAAAAGGACCAACAGTCTTAACGATTTAACATCTACTGTACTTGAGGATGGCAGTCATGTGATATATTGTATTCCAAATTCTTTATTTTGAATAAAACCCAAGTTGAGACTTCAAATAAAAATCACGACAGTCCCATAATTTGAGTCAGCTATTCCTCTGTCCTCCATCACAGTAAGCACCAGCTCTCAAAAGCTAACTTTGACGTACAGCACAGTATTTGCATAAATTAACCTCCGCAGGAGTACATAAAAAGTACCTCATTGCAACTTGGTAACTGGTCCTTTAAATAGTGCTAGTGCAGCTGGACACTTAGTTTTTGTTGAGTGGCATGCTAAACAGTTGAGTGGACCTGTGTGGTCCAAATTTTCAAAATGGGCATCACATCAGCTGGTAGGGTTGTATGATGTCACAATCTTGCTAGTTCTGTTGCTTGCAGGGGACACCCATGTGAGCATCCTTCTCACACTGTTGTAACATGCCAGAAGTGGTTGGAGACACAGTGTACACAATCACTTGGCTTCCAGAGCCACTATGTATCTGCATTTTGCAGCCTATATGTAATTTCACCAGCATGCATTCAATTCCAATCTACTTGCACATGATTTGTGTTGTTAGCACAACATAACTAACCTTATAATCAAGGAGTTCCCTGTAGTAGAAAACAAGCTCAGTTGAAAAAAACACTGGCATTAAAGAGTAAGTTAAGCCTGAATCCAGTTTCAAGGCTCTAGCTAACATTGGAACAACATGGAATGAGAATAAAAACAGTTCTGTTGAAGGGTCATGTTGGACTCGAAACGTCAACTCTTTTCTTCTCCACCGATGCTGCCAGACCTGCTGAGTTTTTCCAGGTAATTCTGTTTTTGTTATGGAATGAGAATCCTTGGAAGTATAATGCCACTCCCTACTTTCCTTACTCATCTCATACTTTGCTTTAAAGTCAGTTCAGGCTTTTAAACCTGAATTCTGCTCTATGTTTAGCAAATATCTTTTATTAGCATGCAAACACTAAACTTGTGGAGAGCAAATGCTTTGATAGAAGTGTGGATTGGCATTCTGGGTGAATAAATTCATTCGGCCAAGCCATCACTGCAGTGAGCTGTTAACTTTGACATCTTACAACCTCATGTTTTGTTAAGGAAATTCTTCTCTCTTGATCTTCAGAAAAAAAACCATTTAAATTTTCAGATCAACTCTGGGATGTGAATGCATTTTCCCTGATGGATGATGCGCAGTCTGATCACAGTCTTACAATAAAAGGCAGAAATATTTTAACTCTCATTTGCCCTCCATGCCATCACCTTGCTGCTTCATCACACCAGGCATCACATTAAAAGTACAGCCGTGCTCAGTGCTTCCAGCCCAGGACTGCAGCAAAGAAGATATGGCCTCAAAAGTCAAGAAGACTGGAGCCCTGGAGCGCCTTTTGGAAGCCATGGAGGCCCGCTGTGATGTCTTCTACTCCCGCTCTGGCAGCAGGAGTGGCTGCAACATTACCACTCTGGCTTGGTAGGCGATAGCAGTGGTAGTCAGTGCAAACATTGCACAGAAGAGGTTGGCCATCTAATGCAGATAGAGGTTGAATGATCTCATCCATGCAGCCAGGGTATGGCAACCGTCTAAGATAAAAGCAAAATAGTGCACAGAAAATCCCAGCCAATGTTTCGAGTTTGTATGATTCTCCTCATTTCTGGACATACCGTGGCCACAATTTGATAAGCAGAAGTGAAACAAAAGCCAGATCAGATTCAGAGAACTGGACTAACGAATCAATGGCACTGGAAGGAGATAATGTAACTGAACCATGCTGAAGGCTGCAGAGAGCAAAGAAAAATCATGCACATTTGTTACATCAGAGAATGTGTTTCCTGACTTCAGTTTGGGTAATTTTGGGGTGGGGGCAGAAACTTGATTGGTGGGATGCAATCCTGAAGTTGTGGGATTGGAGACAACACTCAAGGAGTTCTGCGAGAAATGGGAAGTTGAAGATGACATAGAACCTAGTAAGAGCAGAGAAATAGGTTTCTTTGAGGGGGGGGGGGGGGGTAGGGATGGTGATGACGGTGGTTTTTGAAAGGGAGCAGTTAGTGCCAAAGAAATGGGAACTCTCTGAAATATCAGCTAGCATAGCAATTAGCACGGAAAGCTAAGTGTTCATTAGTTTAGTGGCAATGTGATCAAAGGAACAGAAGTAAATCTCATAGTCAAGATGCCGAGAGGGGAGTCGTGCACTAGATGCACTGACAGACGAAGCTCCTGTAGGAGGGGAGAAGAGGTGAAAGTTTGGTAACAGTGGGTGGAAGGAAGGCGGGCAACCTTTTCTCTCCCAGCCCGGCACATGGAAGCAGATTATAACGTTCAAACTAATGAACGGGAAAAGTAATGTGAGATCTCACTTCTCCACCACCTACTCCCTGCAAACATACCCAATGAGCTTTCTTCCTTCCAAACCCGCCCGTCAGGAAGTTCCCCTCAGGTTGTAACTCTTTGCTGAGCAGTGAGTGGCTCCTCTCGGCTGTCAGTCAGTGCAGCTTGCGGAAGTTTGGAACGTTTTGTCTGTCCGGGCTGCGTTCGAATTTGGAGCGTGCAGGTTAGGTGAGCTCGGGCTGCTGTCGGCGATCTCCTGTTTGAATGGAGCCGGATCTCAGGGACATGCCCTACAAGAGTCTGTCTTTTTCCAATTCTTTAGCGCAGACACAAAAAGGGAAAACTAAGTTGCAGCCAGAAGGCGCGGCTTTGGGCCCGGGAGCGGGTTAGGCTGTCGGGGTTGGCAGGGTTGGATGATTATGGCTTTCGGAATGAATGCATCAATCTGTCCCCACTGCTGGAGGTGGAGAGGCACTTGCTGCAGAAAAAACACAAAGGTTTTCAACTCGAAACTAAGATAGGTGCTAACTAATCATTACTTAGTGACCATAGAATGAAGGAGACTATTGGGTCCATCGTGCCTGTGGTAGCGCTTTCCATTTAGCTCACTGCTCTTTCTCCATGGCCCTGTCAATATTTACCCGATTCCCCATTGAATCTGCTTCGACTAGGCGGTACATTCCAGTCCACAGTGCTTAAAATGCTGTTGGATACAGATGGCCTCTAGTTTGCTGAAAAAAATACCGATGAGTTTGATCTGCTTGTCATTATTAGTGTGTGAATAACGCAGCAACTTGTGGCAAGGAAGAGGTGCACAGTTACAAATCGCTACAAAACATTGGATAATTTTCACCATGAACCTTGCTCATAATCAACCTCCCTGGCCCAGACAGGAACAGTTCAAACTGTGGAATCTTATTCCTGCAAGCAGCACATTATTTCCAGTGGATTTTGAAATTTAAGATAAATCTTTCTTTCCCCTCACGCCTTCTCCTCCCTCCCAGAAACATGATAGGGTCCCCCTTGTCCTCACTTATCACCCCACCAGCCTCCGCATTCAAAGGATCATCCTCCGCCAACTCCAGCATGATGCCACCACCAAAAACATCTTCCCTTCACCCCCCCGGTGGCATTCCGTAGGGATCGTTCCCTCCGAGACACCCTGGTCCACTCCTCCATCACCCCCTACTCCTCAACCCCCTCCTACGGCACCTCCCCATGCGAATGCAGAATATGCAACACCTGCCCCTTCACTTCCTCTCTCCTCACCATCTAAGGGACCAAACACTACTTTCAAGTGAAGCAGCATTTCACTTGCACTTCCCTCAGCTTAGTCTACTGCATTCGTTGCTCCCAATGCGGTTTCCTCTACATTGGAGAGACCAAACGCAGACTGGGTGACCGCTTTGCAGAACACCTTTGGTCTGTCCGCAAGCATTACCCAAACCTCCCTGTCGCTTGCCATTTTAACACTCCACCCTGCTCTCTTGCCCACATGTCTGTCCTTGGCTTGCTGCATTGTTCCAGTGAAGCTCAACGCAAACTGGAGGAACATCTTCCGACTAGGCACTTTCCAGCCTTCCGGACTGAATATTGAGTTCAACAATTTTAGATCTTGAACTTCCTCCTCCATCCCCACCCCCTTTCCGTTTCTTCCCCTTCCTTTTTGTTTTTTCCAATAATTTATATAGATTTTTCTTTTCCCACCTATTTCCATTATTTTTAAATGTATTCCACCCATCGTTTATTTCACCCCACCCCCACTAGAGCTACCTTGCTTGTTCTGCTCTCCACTCTTAATTAGCACATTCTTTTAGTTAATATCACCACCTTCAACATCTCTTTGTTCTTTTGTATGTGACATCTTTTGATTATCTCCTCCTAATACTGCTTGCTTGTCCCAACAACTGCACCCCCCCCCTTTAAACCAGCTTATATTTCACCTCTTTCCTATTTTTACTTAGTTCTGCTGAAGGGTCATGAGGACTCGAAACGTCAACTTTGCTCTTCTCCGCCGATGCTGCCAGATCTGCTGAGTTTTTCCAGGTATTTCTGTTTTTGTTTTGTTCTTTCTTTCCCCTTCTGTCTCTTTTTTCTCGGTCCAATCCTTTTATTTCTCTTAGGGTGAATTTGAGTCAGATTAGGTACATTATTTCTGTTTCTGCCTTTCCTATTTCCTTCGTGACCTTAAATCCCTGTTCTTCAATTTGATCCTGGATGACCTTGGTGTCAGCTCACACTTCCAGCAGTTTGCGATATGAAGCATTTTTGTGCTGAAGGGTGAGTTTTTAAAAATCTAACAAACAAGTTGCTCTGCTATAGTAAGCACTGGGCCAATGTACTTTTATTCCTTAGTTACCTGGATGTTTATCAAAGATCCAATCATAATCAGGCATTTAGGAAACACCCTCTTCAGTTATCTTGTAGACTGTGGACCCAGCACAAGATTCTTCAATCTTATTACTCTATGTACCAGATGACTGAACCAGATGACTGAAGTTGAATGTAGAATTGTGGGATAAGGATCATTTTCTGCAAGTTGTCAGATGAGACATTTAGTGCTATGTGTTGTTGGATAAAGAGAGGTGCCTTGAGCATTTTAGACAAAATATACACCTAATTTGTTTTTATCTTCCTATTTTCGCTCCAGCTTTTTCTTTGCCTGTTCTCCTATTTCTCAAGTGCAAATCCAGATGGTGGTGTCCCCAGACCACAAAAGTAACACAGCTGTGCTCAATCCTGTCCTTACAATGTAGGCTATGAGAGCACCTTGGCTAGCCTGTTTTTGTTTGCAGTGCTTTTTTTTTCACATTGTGTCCTTGATTTATGTCATTTTCCACTGTTTTTATGATTTGTTTAATAACATTGGCCTTTGTTTCTCTAATTCCCTGCTCAGTTTTAATCTTTCTGCCAAGCTGATCATTTGTATTTTCACCATTTTTTTAATCCACTGCAGTTGTACACTGTCAGAAGTTCTTTGTTGCAGAAGCAAGGAAGTTTCTGTAGAATCATACACAGAGGGAGGCCATTTGGCCCATTACCACTTGTACTAGTTCCTTGAGGAATCCAGAATTAATCCTAGTGCCCTGCCCTCTCCTTATAGTGCTGAATCATAAAAGTCCAGTTTTCCTTTTAAAAATATTCTCTGCCTTGACTATTCCTTGTCCATTGTGGCAAAATATTCCATTCTCCAAGAGATCACTGTAAAGGAATTTCCTGTAGTCCATCCCCTTGGTCTTTTAGTGGCAACTTTAAATTGATGACCACTACTCAGTTCCGGAATTGACTTTTTTTTCTTTGTTTTATTAAAACACTTCATTTTAAAACCCTTTAAAAAAAACTCATTGCTCCGGTGCCCCAGTTTCTTGTTCTCTTTTAACCAATGGGCCAGAGCTTGTTGGAGCAGGGCATCGTGTGATGTGCCCAGTTCATTGATCTTTACCTATCCTGTTTGCTTCAAAATGTTTGACCATGTAAGTTACTGGAAGTGCGAACTAATAACAATGGCAAGGGCAACAGGGCATCTTGGACCCTGAAGAATGAAAAGACCAGCAGTGTATCTCTTTAACCAATGAGGGTGGAGAATAAACTGAGGAAGGACCAAGAAGGTGGCTGACTTAGGATGGGTACAGAAAGTGAAAGAAGGAAGGATTATATTGGGAGAAAAAAGAATAAACTGAGGAAGGACCAAGAAGGTGGCTGACTTAGGATGGGTACAGAAAGTGAAAGAAGGAAGGATTATATTGAGAGAAAAAAGATTGAAAAGAAATGAGTGATTAACATGTTTAAAATTTGACATGTTTAGTATCTCCAACAATAATGACTACTTGAAGGGCTGACACTCCACAATTTAAATTGTTCACTTTCTAGATCTAATGTTGAAGGATATTTGCATTATTAATTGCTAGACTTAACTTTCTGTGGTGTGGTTAATGTGCAAAGGAAGCAACTTCATGGAATTCACAAGGAGGCTAACGATGAGCTGCAGTTTTTAAGAGGCTGGAGGCAGAACAGCGTGAATTGTCCAGCAGTTTGCCTTGATTTGCAATTCATGGGGTATCTCTACCTTGCCACAAGTTGCTGACAGATTTACACATTCATAATAGCATACGCATTGATTTTTGGCAGCAAATTCAGGCCTTTGGTTCCCATTCCTAGCATCCATTCTGATGAATCTGCATTTTGCATTCTCTGAAGTTTTACCACTTCACTGGGGCACCCTAGATGGTAAACAGTGCTCTCAACTGTAGCAGAACGGTTGTTTTGTAAAGAGATTGCTGCTACTTTATATTTTAGCGTAAGATTGTCACTACAGACATAAGGGAATAAATCCATGGTTCTAATCGGTTGGGCTTATGCAATAAATAATTCCTCCCCAGTACAAATTGGATGAGATAAAAACAAAAAACTACTGCGGATGCTGGAAATCCAAAACAAAAACAGAATTACCTGGAAAAACTCAGCAGGTCTGGCAGCATCGGCGGAGAAGAAAAGAGTTGACGTTTCGAGTCCTCATGACCCTTCTGCTCGAAACGTCAATTGGATGAGAATTTGCTCAATGCAGCACCTGTAAAAACTAGAACACCAGATCTGATTAGGGATAACCTTAGAAAGATGAGTGAGCTTGATGAGATGAGATGGAAGGAGACAGCATTGTAGAAAAATAGTGAGAGTTTAAAAAAAAATAACAGAATACGTTTATTGCATTAAAACTGAAAAACTCCTATTTTAGAGTGCATGGATAAATAACGGTTAGAAATCAAATAGAAGAAATTGGGCATAAAGGAAATTGATAAGAAAAACTAAAGGAAAACGGGTGTAAATCGGAAAAGTGGTCGAGCAGGATAACAAAAGCTGAGAGCGTATGAGGAAAAACATCTCAAAAACTATCTGAAGGAACAGGGAAATATTTGACCAATATATCAGTAAAAGCATAATAGTTGAATCCTGAAAAGAGAGGATTTTCAACCTGGAAGTAATGATTAAAAATTAGCAGAGGTATCCAAGTACTTTGTTTCAGTTTTTACTAAAGTGAAGTTTATTGGAGAAGAGGTGAATCCTGAAGAGACTTGAGTGTGAGAGGAACAACATTATAAAGAAAGAAGAAACTTGTACTTACCCAAGTGCCTTTCCTGACCTCGTGATGCCCTAAAGCACTTTGCAGTTAGTGAAGTACTTTTGAAGTAAAAACAGAAAGTGGTGGAACAACTCAGCTGGTCTGGCAGCATGTGTTTCTCTCTCCACGGGTGTTGCCAGACCTGAGTTTTTCCTGCAGTTCCTGTTTTTATTTCAGATTTCCAGCATCTGTGGTATTTTGCTTATTTAAGAGGTTTTGAAGTGTAGTCAAGTTGTAAACTTGGGAAACATGGCAGTGAATTTATGGATAGCATGGTCTCAGTGAGATAATGAGCTGATGATCTGTTCTAATATTCGTTGAGGAATGAATATTGACCAGGAAACTGTAACTTTAAACTTGTAACTATTGATTATTATCGTCTATTGATGCACAAGTTCTGAGAGCTGCATTCTTTGTTACCTGTAGGTTTTTATCAACTTTTAGAAGCATTAAAATGGAGGATTCTAGTGGGGGGATGGTCCACCTTTGTTATTTGAGCCTATCATTCTATTAATTTTAGTTCTGTAATAAAGCTGAATGGCCAAAAATGCTGTGCTTAGCATGAGCTGTTTCAGACAAACTCTTGCTTGCACATTTGGATGACTGTTAAAGATCCCACAAAACTATTTTGTATGGCACTGAGTTCTTCCTGAAACAATGCCAGCAAAATAAGCTGTTTAAATGATTTAGTGCAGAATGGATCCCATCAACATAATTATCACCTGTATTACTAGCTACATAATAGTCACTGTGCTTTTAGATTTAATGTATTCTTTGAAGCACTATAGATGCTTCATTGTGATGAGGCACCATCGTGAATATGCAGGTATTTAGTTTTGCAATGAATCTGATGTATTTTGAATTGATAGATTGCCTTTCAGTTTCTCTGCTATTTTACTAAATAGGTTTGCAACTTTCTGGGAGAGGAGAAAGTTAATTCCTATTCCTTCTAATACAGGTTTATCCTGGTATCTAGAATGTCTTTTACAGTATTATAAATAGGGTCAGTAAAGCTGCCACTCCTGAAGCTCCTCTTCATTACATTATTTGATAGTTTTATTTAGATTTGATGACTAAGAGGCTGTTCTGGCCTCTGTTGAACACTGGATGGCCTTACCCCCTCTTCTTGCCATCCTATTCTGGGCTTCAAAGTGCACAGGTTGAAGGATTTTCTGTTTCTTCCTTATCCAACGTTGTATATGGTGTTGGTGTGTGTACCCGAAGCTCTATCAAACCCTGTGACATGTTTCTGCCATTTGATGACAGCCTGCTGCCGAGGTACTCCTTCATGCTCTTACTGCAGTAAAACACTTGAGTTATTAACTGGCCTCCTATGGTTAGCATCTTGCAATAATCACACGTGGTGGCTCTGACATGCCTAAAGTGACTGATCACCAGATCCAAAAGGATGACAGTTTGTTTTTTAGCGTTGATGTAATCCTTGTTTTTTTACAAGTGCATTGTTTGGTATCTGAGCCAAACTGATATCAGTTTGTTTGTCAGCATTAAGAGTGCACTCAACACTACCACTATACTGCTTTAATTAGTAACTGCAATCATTGAATCTGGAATTACTGCTTGTGCCTTGGTCCTCTGCAAAAAGCTTTCTAAAATTTGATGCATTTAATAGCATATGCCACAGATATTTAGAATAGTGCTGTAAATTGGTAGGTGAGAGGATATATACTCAAATGCTGCATAATTAACCTTAAATTTTTAACAATATCAATTAAAAATTCTGTGCTCTTTAACCATTGTTCAAAGGATATAAAGTCCACTGATTCTTGCAGATTATAAAGTTATTTTGTGTGTACTTTGTTTCCATAATCTTGCTTGTTCCCTATCATAACTCCATTTTATCTAAAATAATCTGTTACTAATATCTATATATATCTATATATACTAATATATATTGTATGGAACTGCAAGTTAATAATTCTTACTGTTTAACTTTCTAAATTACTCCTTTGTGTAGAATGACTTATTGATTGTGCTCCCTGACTTAAGGTGTACTTTGAGTTGAGCTATTTATTAGAATTGCTCAGCTTTTCCACCACTGTTCATCCTTTAGCCGTGTTGTATAATACTTAATCTCACTCTCCATTTACATTTCCCAGCTGCCACCACCCCACCCCACCATCAAATGCTGAGCGTAGACTGAGCTGCTGAATCTTGTAGCCGTTCGTAAGACTCAGGAAAGATCTGTAGCACTTTTGTTATTCCTACTGCAGAAGGTGGTGCAAAGACAACTTTGGAGTTTGCATTAGGAGTTTGAAATTGGAGTTTGCATTAATTTGCACTGTTTACCAACCAAAACCAGAGCAAAAGACCATGGATTTCACCAGCATAAGTGACAACACAGTGGGGCGGCAGAACATAGGTTACATCAGATTGGAATAGAACCAGGAGCACAACGACAATAGAGGTGGGAGAAAAGAGATGAGCAAAAATCAAGTTTCTGTGAAGATTTGCTATAGAAGCTAGCCTCGCTCAGAGATGATCCCCGATCGAATTAATCACCATTGGGAGTTAACACTAATTGGGTCTGTTTGCGAGATTCAAGAAATTAAGCCATTTTTAGCTCAAGGACATCGAAGTACCTTTTGAAAGCTTTGAATATAATGTTATTTTAATTTGCAAAGAAACTGATAGCAGTACACCAATGTAACCAGCAAATGGCCCTGTATCCTTTTTAAAGTTATTTTCAGTTGCATATTTTAAAAAATTGTTACTCTCAGGTGGTGGACTAAACACTGATTAAAAATGTATATTTTTTGTGAGAAGCCCCATTTTCAGCCGGATGAATCGAACAGCACCAACTCTTAAATGTATCAAGGAATATTTTTAAAAACAATTTACATTCTGAAACCCTGCCCAATTACATCGCCTCATGGCAGATTTATGTTCGCTGATACACAAATAGAGTTTGAGAGGTAACTAAAGGGGTAAAAAGTACTTCTCGAAACTAGCACAATTTGTGCCAGATCTCCGACTACGTGCAAAACAGAAACTACCCTCGTGTGCTTTTGACGTGCAGTTTTAAAACAAAAGTAAATGTACCCTGTGAGAAGCGTGAAAGCAATGTGGATTCACCATCTTTCCAGTCTTATTTATTTCCACTTTTCTCCAACCTCCCAGTACTTGTGTGCTCTATAGCTCACATCAGATTGGAATAGAGCCTATTGTTCTGCCACTCCACTGTGTTGTTACTTGTGGTGGTGAATTCCCTCTGCCCCATTGATAACGCCAATGTCTAATGTGATTCTAATCCACCCACAACTGATATGACAAGACTATAACTCCTTCAAAGGGTATATTTGGCATGCTAGAATAGAACAGAATTGAGCTTTGTAGTCTCAATTTTCATTCCAGCTGCCTGCCTTTGTTGACGGCTTTATACACCTGCACAAGGAAGGGGAGAAATAAATTGTTGAGGGGAGGGGAAGGCCATTCTCGGGAGAAGTTGGAAAATTCTGGATGTCTGGAGTGAGGATGTAGCTTGGAGAAAAATGTGGTTTATGGAAGCTTTCCTTCAATCCTGCCTCTGTTCTGTAGCACTTTTTTAAAACAAAGGTTTGTTATCACCGTCACCTTTTGACCATAATTTCTTTTTTGAAAAAGTGACAAAGGGCTAATTAGCTGAATCATGACATGTCTTAATTTAAGACCATGCAGTAATTTCAGATTTGGGTGGGTGGAGTTTCAGGATTTCGCAACCTTGAAAAACAGGAAGATGCCAGGTCCGGTTGCATTACTCAGCATAATTCTCCTTTCAGAGCTCCAACTGCAGTCTGCTTACTAGAGCGATGTCGTACCTTGCCAAACTCTTCAAGTACATCGATGACAATCAGGAGTTATATGTCAAAGTAAGTTTTTACTATTATTGCTTTAATGTTTCTACAAACACTTTTTTTGATACAGTATAGAAGCATCTGAACATTAATGATCTGGGGGAGAAAAAGAAAGTTGCGGTGTTAGAGTTGAATACTTGCTGGGAGTGATCGGGCCAGAAAGTGTTTAATGTTTACGCAGGTTGATAGAGAAATTCTTGTCCTTTTTGAGGAGTCTGGCTCTATGTCAGCTACCTTCATGTCAGCAGGTATAATTTGGGCTCAGTATTTCCATGTGATTGTAAAACACACAGCTCCACAGTAATAGCCTATTTTTAAACAACCTTTTTTGCGCTCATGCTGTGTACATTCATAGTGAAAAGTTGCTTTGAAATGAGAAGACCACCTGTGATCGGCAGCACAGTGCAGTAGGGTGAGACTTGGTGTCTGCAGTTGGGGGCAAGAGGGTGGGGGTTGGGGACGAGAGTTGGCATTGTCTCTGCTGTCAGACTATACTGGCAAGTGCCTGATTTGCCAGCTTTATGAAGGCTAATCCTTAAGGGGGATGAAACCTACGAACAACGGTTTGTAATTTGAGAAGACTATTAATGTATGAAATAAAGGAGGGATTCTGAAATCTTGGCCAAAATGTACACTCGGTCCGAAAAATTGCAATCCAATCCTTACTTGAAATCAATTCTCTGATCAACCTAGATTAAAGTTTTTTTTTCAAAGCAAAGAAGCTCAGACCCATTTCTATCCACATCAAAGTAGTTCAATGTGGCTATAGGAATTATTGTGTAAAATCTCTTATACATTTAATCCACATTTCCACCCCCTCCCTCCCATGCAACGTCCTGGGGCTGACATGATTCACCTCTGACAACCACAACCATCTTCCTTTGTGCTAGATATGACTCAAGCCAGTGAAGAATTTTTCCTCCTTGCTTTTAATAGTTGGAATTCTGAGATAATCTTCCTTCAACTTGTTGGATGTTCTCTTAAAAACTGCAAACCAATTGCCTTGGTCAGTTGAGCTGTTTGATTCAGGCTTGTCATCTGATCTGCCATTTAACCAGACGTTAGCCATGATTCTCTTTATATTTAGATCTGGGGAGGGGAAATTCTAAAGACATGAACAGGCAGAAAGCCCTGTGACTAAATTGCTGTTTTCTCTCCCACACGCTTGTCATATGCAAGTGTTGAAATTTTAATTGATCAAGAGGCATTATAGTATTAATTTTTTTAGTACTGTTTTAATATCCTGTCATGCATGCTGCATTACAGTAATAATCATCCATGGAACCCCAGCCTTTCGCTTGTTCAGGTGTATACCTACTCCTGTTCCTAACCTCATTGATTATCCATGGAACCCCAGCCTTTTACTAGTTCAGGTGTATGATCTATTCCTGCTCCTATCTCTTGTTTTTCCGTGATACTCTGTTAAAATGGTAAGTGTACCAGGAAAAAAAGGCAAGAAACCAGATTGTAGATATTTAACTATGTGGATGCACTGTGTGTGGTTGTATAGATTGATTTCATGTTGGGGACTGGTGGTTTGCAGAAAATAGCCTTTATCTTAGCCACCCAACCTTGGTCTTGTCTGAGGCTACGTTTTGTTTTATATAAACCCTCTAAATAATCTCAATTGACGGGTAATTCATCTTTAATCTGTGGAGAAAACACAGACATCAAGGTAGCTTTTTAAATTCAGGCACTTGTTTCCATAGCGCCTGGCAGATTGGGTGGCAATTCAGAGCGTCTCAGCATGGCCAGAGAAGAGAGACGAAACCAAAAGGATGGTGGAATTTGTCGGCAAAGAGATAGAACGACTGGGTGGATCTGTGGAACTGGCTGATATTGGACAACAAACGGTGAGAGCTAATAGATCATATTGGAACTCTGTTCAATTTTATAAGTATATCTCTTCCAAATTTTCTTTTTCTCTTTTCTCCTCTTCAAAATGTTGAATCTTGGGACATGGTTGCCTGGGGCTTGACAGCTCACTTCACACCTTTTAGAAATTTGATAGTTTTATTCATGTAATCAGTTCTTTGGAATTGTACATCTGAAATTATACAGAACATTCTCTGCAACAAAGTTTTGCAATCTTCTTTAAATCATAAATTTCATCATATGCAATGTACTATATTTAATTTTAAATTAGCTGCCTGATGGAACAAAGATTCCTCTTCCTCCAATCCTATTGGCCACACTAGGCAATGATCCAAAAAAGAAGACTCTATGTATCTATGGTCATCTGGATGTTCAACCTGCCCAAATTGAGGATGGATGGGACACTGAGCCCTTCACGTTGGTAGAAAAAGATGGTAAGAAGGTTTTTTTTGGTCATTTATAGTTAATAGAATTCCATTTCTAGCTTGAGTTCTGGAACAGATTTCATTAAATTCAGACCTGGTTTGATCACTTGATCTCTGGTATTTTGCTTCATTTCTGAACTATGAACTTTGCCATCACCAAAAGCCAATTATATCTGGCCATCTGGATCATACTGTGAAAATTGGCTGCAGTGCTTGGCTACGAAACGAGAGTGACTGCATTTTAAATGTTATTCATTGGTTTTCAGCACGTTGGTGCATCCTAACAATATGAAAGGCCCTATATCAATGCAAGTTTTTTCTTACAAAAACAAAGTCAGATGTTGGAAAGCAAAATGCTGGAAATACTCAGCAAGTCATGCAGCATCTATGGAGAGAGAAAAACAGTTAACATTAAGGATGGCAACATTAGTCGTTAACAGTTTCTCTCTCCACGGATGCTGCCAGACCTGCTGAGTATTTGCAGCATTTCAAGATTGTTCTTAATTGTTCTTCAAATGTGGGTGCCATTGACAATGCAGTGTTTATTGCCCATCTCTTCCTGAGGGCACTAAATTTCAAACATAGAGTTTGGGACTGGAATCATGTGTTGGGTACTTTCCTGAAGCACATTGGTGAAACCAGTTGGAGTTTTCTGACAAAAGCTGTATCATTTTTGGACTAGCTCACAAAGTATTTTGTTTAATGAACTCAATTTTACAACTTAGCGAAATTTGCACTCTCGACTTTCAGGTTGTGAGCCTAATACCAGGTTGGTGAGACCACGCTGTGTACACTTTTGGTCTCCTTGCTTAAGAAAGGATATAAATGCATTAGAAGCAGTTCAAAAAAGGTTCACCTGACTGATACGTGGGTTGGGGCGGGGGCTGGTTATCTTATGAAGAAAGGTTGGACAATTACCTTTGGAGTTTAGAAGATTGAGAGGTGATCTTATTGAAACATGTCAGATCCTGAGGGGACTTGACAGGGTGGATGCTGAAGGATGTTTCCTGTTGTGGGAGAGACTAGAACTAGGGGACGCTGTTTAAAAATAAGAGCTCTCCCATTTAAGACGGAGATGAGAAGAAATTTTGAGGGTCTTGAATCTTTGGAACACTCTTCTCCCGAGAGTGGTGGAAGCAAGGCCGTTGAATATTTTTAAGGCAGAGGTAGATTGATTCCCTTGTCAGTCAAGAATCTAAGGTTATCGCGGGATCCTTCTTTCCCCCACAGTCATGAAAGATTAATTAAAAGAGAGTGTATGTGATAATTGGTCTTCTCTGCTCACTCTTTCATATGCAACATTATTCATTTCCCTAGTTGCCTTGAAAGAGTAATTGTGACATTAGATTTTGATTTCAGAAGATGTTTCAATATTTTAACATCAGCCCACTTCCTTCTTATTTTGTATCCAGATCCTGTACCCAACAATTAATTTTTTAAAATCCTGTCAGCAGTTTAAAAACACGAAAAAGTAAAACATGAAGTCACCTAGAACTGAAAGCATTAAAATGTCATGTGAAGATTTGTCGTTGGTGGGTTGTGGTTACTGAAAAAAAATCAGCAAATTGTCAAAGAATGAGTTCAGCACAGATTTGAAAAACTGTTAGTCATCAACTTTATTTCTGTTTCCTTTACATGAATTTTCTGAATAATCTTTGCCCATATTTTTGTATGGTCTTGAATATATTACCCACTTTTTTTTAAAATAATAGTAATACACCTGCTGATGTAGTATTTTCAGTTTTGAAATAGGATATGCATCCAAAATGGAAAATTATCTGTTCTTTCCACAAATGTCTGATTGCACAATGTTTATGTAAATTTTTGTTTTTGTTTGAAATATGGACCACATCCAATAACTCCTTTTGAGTTATCTGTGCACAGTTTCCCTAATTACTTCGTAAGTGTCTTATTGTAAAATGACTTTATTTCTTTCTACTGATTTTGTTTCTGACCCTGTGCTATGTTCTTGACTGAATTAATCGACTATGCAGCTAGAATAAATTGCATTGCTGGCAACAATCATGAAACAGTTCCTTCTAATTGAATATTACACAAAAGAAAAGGGATGGTGAGAGTACTTAAAACTTCATCTATTATAGAGGCGGGTGGGGGGGATACTATTAGTTAAAAAGTTTATATATTTCTTTGGTTGTCCATCATGTACCTTTTCCTGGTTTCTGCCAATGTTGCTCTCAAGTTAGCAGCAAGAAGGTACGTCACAAGTACAGACAGGTGTCAGCTTTCCCTCCATTTGAAAATGAACTGTTTCCATATCACTGGGGATCAGGGGTTTGTGGAGATATTGGTGTAATCTATAGTCACACAACACAGACTAACACTTTAGTACTCTAATGTCACATTCCAGTAGCTGACACAAAGCTATGTGTTGACACCAGTATTGAAGGAAATAATTTCTCGGGTTAATGAAACAGCTGCGAGGGTCATAAAAGTTTTTGAATGGCAGTCAGTGTGCAGGAAGTCATGTGCTTCCCTCTGCATACTCTCTCTGGATATAAGTTTACTGAAAATAAAGAGTCTGATTTTGGAAAAACTGAAACAAAAAGAAGAAATTGGAATAAAAATAAGTTCAGTAAGATTCCTGTATTTACTTTAGTAATAACATTTAAATTCATTCTTTTCTATTAAGCTCCATGTAAAATATTTTATTCAGGAATTGCATTTGCAGCCCAAAGGCTGAATTGCAGTGTGACTTACATTGAGCAATTTATATGAAGACTGAATAATCAGGTTAAAAATGCACAACTACGTAACAATTATGTAGTAACAGACATATACAAACAAATTCAGCAGCTAACAGTGAAGTGGTGGATGGGATACTGAACATTGAATTAAAATTGCAAACCAGTGCTCCATTCCTACATTACAGGCACTGAACTACATATACATTTCTTCATTTAAGATGAGTGGTGATCTGTCATTTTAATGAAGAGAAATTATTTTGAGAATATTGCTCCTCCTAAGTCCTTTGCAGTTTCTTTATGCTGCCTGTGGTGGCCTTTTAAGGGGAAGCTAGATAAGTTCATGAGGGGGAAAGGAATAGAAGAATATGCTGATAGTGTGAGATGAAGTAAGATATGGAGGCTCAAGTGGAGCATAAACACGCACATGATCAATTGAATTAAATGGTCTGTTTCTGTGCTGTAAGGATTTGATTCTTGTTTTCCATAGCTAGATTGGATAGATGAGTGTTTTAAAATCACTGTTTTAATAATTTGGCATAGTGACCTTTTGTTTTTTCTTGTTTTAATATGACTCTTTTAAATTACCCATTTGAAGGGGACTGTTCCATCCAATCCCCGCTATCGTCTGCAGTTTTTTTTGTGGTCCAGTACAGTCTTCAGCAAATTTAGTTTCAATCCGTGGCCCCCATTTGCTAACTCCTGAGTTCAAGATTCCTTTTGAGTGTTGGGTTCTATTGACTGGTATTCATAACAATCATTTATGCTGTTGTTTGATGTTCAGGATTCAACTGCACAAGATATCTCTGTCTTGCAAATGTCCATTATTGATATAGAATTGATATGTAATTAGATCTCTACCTGTTGGCCAGCCGATTGTTGGTAAGGTAGGAAGGCTGATGAAATGTCCTGAATTGGAGTACATAATCAGAACAATTTTTTTATTTAAGTTGCCTCGGAAACTTGCAAACTTCAGTAAAGCAATACTTCTGTATGTGAATTTTGTTGAGAAAGTCACATGACTCTTAATTGTGCTCATTTAAATAACATGATTTTTGGGAAAATTCCCCTCTCCCTGTTGTCTCAGGCCACAAACCATGGCAGTCGCCTGTGTATGTAATTACTTAATCCTGTTCCCCTTAATGTCTCATCCCTCCTCTCTTAACTTCGAGCACATACCTAGTCTTGGCACAAATGTTTAGAGCTTGAATGCAATAAAATTGCTCAAAAGTGATTAGGTAGTCAGTTTTTATGAAAGGATCTCTCATTGTTAGGCCAGTTGATTATTTATAGCAGTTTCTTCATAACTGGGTTATCTTCAGATTCCTTTATGAACTAATTTACATCTCACAAAGCACTCTTTTTTTTTCCCTAATGTTTTGCTTTGCAATAATGAGAACTCATTGATTATGCAAAAATAAGAAAAATCAATGGATGTAGGTGGTAATTTTTGTGTCACGTTTTTAAATTGTATTCTGTCACTTGTTTTTACCTTCTTTTGTCACCCTACTATTACCTGCAAGCCAGGGACCAGCCCTGGTTAAATGAGGAGCGCAGGAGGGCATGCCCGGAGCAACACCAGGCGTACCTAAAAGTGAGGTGCTAACCTCCTGAAGCTAAAACACATGCCAAACAGTGGCAACACAACCGATTAATCAGATCAAAGCTCTGCAGCCCTACCCCATCCAGTTGTGGATGGTGGTGGACAATTAAATGATAAAGGGAGGAGGAGGCTGCATGAATAACTCCATCTTGAATGATAGCAGAGCCCTGCAGGTCTGTGCAGGAGTCAAGGTCGAAACGTATACAACCATCTTCACCCAGAAGTGTTGAGTGGATGATCCATCCCAACCCGCCCCCAAGATGCCCAGCAACACAGATGCAAGCCTTAAATCAATTTTATTTGCTCTATGTGATATCAGTACAGTAAAGGCTGTGTGTCCCGCCAATGTCCAAGCTGTAGTGATGAACGCCTCTAGTCAAGCTATTCCAGTATAGCTGCAACTGTGGCATCTACTCGACAATGTGATAAAGGTATTCCCTGCGCAGAAAAAGCTGGACAAATCTCTTCCAGCCAATTACTGCCCCATCAGTCTACTGTCAATAATCAACATTGATGGAAGGGATCATTGGCAGTGCTGTCAAGCAGCACTTACCAATAACCTGCTCAATTTGGATTCTGCCAGGAATACTTGGTTCCAGACCTCATTAAAGCTGGAGTCCAAACACAGACAAAAAAGCTGATTTCTAGAGGTGAGGTAAGAGTGAATGAGTATGGCATGTAGGAGCCCTAGTAAAATTTCTGTTAGTGAGAATCAAAGGGAAAATTCTCTTGCTGGATTTATACCAAGCATAAAAAATGATTGTAGTTGTTGGAGGTCAGTCACCTCAGTCCCAGGACATCACTACAGGAGTTCCTCGGGGTGGTGTCCTAGGCCCAACCATCTTCAGCTGCTTCATCAATGACCTCCCCTCCACCATAATGTCAGAAGTGGCAGTGTTTGCTGCTGATTGCGCAATTCACAACTCCTTACTGAATGAATTGGCCCATGGCTGCATGTAGCAATACCTGAACAACGTTCAGATTTAAACTGAATAGTGGCAAGTATCACTCACAACACACATTCCATTCAATGATCATATGCAAAAAGAGTCTAACCACCTCCCCATGGCATTCAAAGGGATTACCATCATTGCACACCACACCATCAACATTCTGGGTCACTAGCACTTTCCTGAGGACCATTAGGGATGGGCAATAAATGCCAGCCTTGCCAATGTTCCCACATCCTGCAAGTGAATTTAAAAAACTCCTCTCCTACACCCCACCCCACCCCCCCACCGGTCTATATAAAAAGAATTCTAATATTTAAAACTTTTGTAGGAAAACTATATGGGAGAGGTTCCACCGATGACAAAGGACCAGTGCTGGCATGGCTGAACTGTATTGAAGCTCTTCAAAAACTAAAGGAGGTAATAGTTTTATCCTTAATGCTAGATTTTTGTTCTGTATGACGTCATGTGTTATCTCTGGAAGGCAAAAAACTATTCAAGGATTTATGCTAATCACAGTCTTTCCTTGCCAGTTACTGAGCTTACATTCCTGAAACGGTGCAGAAGTTAATGATGGGTCTTTGACATCATGATTGCTGTGTGGGCACATATTAGAATATGAACTTTGGGTAGACACTTCATGACATAAAATGTGTGACTTTTTTACCTTTTCCGAAAGGTTTGATGCTCTAAATTCTGCATTGCTCAGAGTTTACTAGATTAAAATTTGTGTTTTCATTGAATAAAGACTAGAACTATTTAAATATGATCCTTTCCAGTTCAGTTTTAAAATGTTCATTTCAACTTTTAAATTCAGAGTACATACAATGCAACTCTGTTCCCCCCCCACTGCCCCACCTTTCCTTAGCCCCTTCAATTTCCTCCCCTCCTTTCTCTCATCCTGCTCGTTTCCATTGGTTGGGGAATCTAAAACATGGGGGCACAGTCTCAGGATAAGGGACCAATCATTTAGGACTGAGATGAGGAGAAATTAAGATAAAAGCAAAATAAGGACTGAGATAAGGACAAATTACTTCACTCAAACAGTTGTGGATCTTTAGAATTCTCTACCCCAGTGAGTTGTGGATGCTCCATTGTTGAATACACTTAAGGCTAGGGTAGACAGACTTTTGGTGTATCGGGGAAGTAAGGGATATGGGGAGCAGGCAGGGGAATGGATTTGGAACCCAAGGTCAGTTGTAATTGTACTGAATGGCAGAGCAGGCTCACTGGGCCATATGGTCGTCTACTGCTCCTATTTCTTATGTTCTCGTGGGATACGGTTTCACAGGACTTACCTCGGGAGACTCCAGCATTAGGGGATCGAAACCAAGTTTAATCCTGCCACAGCCAGCATGCCTATGTTTCCGGTATGAAGCCCCTTGAGAGCAGCAACATTGGCCAGCTTTCATTTCTCCCAGCCCACGGATGTTGACAGTGTCCCTAATGCTGTCCTGATGAGAGCAGATAGAACAACGTAGACTGTAGCTGAAGCCTGGGAACTTTCTAGTTTGTTTGAGGAATCCATGGTTTACAATGAAATAAATGAGGTGAGGAAATCTCCTGAAGAGGATTCAGTTTGGGTATGATTGGTGCTACAACTCTGAATACAAAATGAATCTGATGAGAACAAAACAAAAACAGAATTACCTGGAAAAACTCAGCAGGTCTGGCAGCATTGGCGGAGAAGAAAAGAGTTGACGTTTCGAGTCCTCATGACCCTTCAACAGAACTGAGTAATATTAGGAGAGGGGTGAAATATAAGCTGGTTTAAGGTTGGGGGGGCAGGAGGGAGGAGAGAGAAGTTGGGGGGGGGGTGGGTGTGGTCGTAGGAACAAGCCAGCAGTGATAGGAGCAGATAATCAAAAGATGTCACAGACAAAGGAACAAAGAGGTGTTGAAGGTGGTGATATTATCTAAATGAATGTGCTAATTAAGAATGGATGGCAGGACACTCAAGGTACAGCTCTAGTGGGGGTGGGGTGGAAAGACTAGCAGGGCATTAAAGGTATAGATTTAAAAATAATGGAAATAGGTGGGAAAAGAAAAATCCACATAAATTATTGGAAAAAACAAAGGGGAGGGGGAAGAAACGGAAAGGGGGTGGGGATGGAGGAGGGAGTTCAAGATCTAAAGTTGTTGAATTCAATATTCAGTCCGGAAGGCTGTAAAGTGCCTAGTCGGAAGTTGAGGTGCTGTTCTTCCAGTTTGCATTGGGCTTCACTGGAACAATGCAGCAAACCAAGGACAGACATGTGGGCAAGAGAGCAGGGTGGAGTGTTAAAATGGCAAGCGACAGGGAGGTTTGGGTCTTTCTTGCGGACAGACGGCAGGTGTTCTGCAAAGCGGTCGCCCAGTTTACGTTTGGTCTCTCCAATGTAGAGGAGACCGCATTGGGAGCAACGAATGCAGTAGACTAAGTTAGGGGAAATGCAAGTGAAATGCTGCTTCACTTGAAAGGAGTGTTTGGGCCCTTGGACGGTGAGGAAAAAGGAAGTGAAGGGGCAGGTGTTGCATCTTTTGCGTGGGCATGGGGAGTTGCCATAGGTGGGGGTTGAGGAGTAGGGGGTGATGGAGGAGTGGACCAGGGTGTCCCCGAGGGAATGATCCCCATGGAATACCGCCGGGGGGGGTGAAGGGAAGATGTGTTTGGTGGTGGCATCATGCTGGAGTTGGCGGAAATGGCGGAGGATGATCCTTTGAATGCGGAGGCTGCTGGGGTGATAAGTGAGGACAAGGGGACCTGTTGAAGGGTCATGAGGACTCGAAATGTCAACTCTTTTCTTCTCCGTCGATGCTGCCAGACCTGCTGAGTTTTTCCAGGTATTTCTGTTTTTGTTTTGGATTTCCAGCATCCGCAGTTTTTTGTTTTTATTTATGAATCTGATGAGGATAACCCTGGGGATTCCACCACTGTTCCATAAACCTTCAATGAAGCTGCAAGGATTAGCAGCTATGTTGAAGAGTTGATCAGTGACTTAATTATGTTTTAACTTATTGACAACAAGTGATGCAATGATTGTTTTTTTTTATTTTGCTTTGCACCTTTCTGCAGCAGTAGAAGGCAGTTCACTGAAAATGGTACTATTATTGTACTCGATATTAGTGCTTCAGCACATTGTGCACTAGAGCCTGAAGCGCTTGCTAGTTTTATTATTGGTATATGGGTCAATAAATCTTGTTGATCAATAAATTTTACCTACTAAATGCAATTATTAGTTAATACAAAACATTGTGTGGTATTTAATTAAGCATGGTTGACTGGTCATGTTTGTTTCCTTCGATTTGTGAATTTAATCACTTTCTGTACCACTGGGCCAGTAAATAACGAAATGTGATGTTTTTCTGGTGCCTTGTAACTCTGATTCAATACATTTTGAAGTGCCAGATTGTGTAAATAGAAGCCGAACTGTGACTGTTTCCTTGTGGCCTTTTCTGTAGGATATCCCAGTTAATATCAAGTTCTGCTTTGAAGGAATGGAGGAGTCTGGATCAGAAGGTCTCGATGACCTAGTGTACGCTCGCAAAGACACCTTTTTCAAGGGTGTGGATTTTGTCTGCATTTCCGATAATTACTGGCTTGGCAAGAAGAAACCCTGTATAACGTATGGTCTCCGAGGTATCTGCTACTTCTTTGTGGAGGTACATCTTGTAGTTTCTTTTATTTTGCATTTTATATGGTCCTAGTGGCTTTCTTTCATTATTTAAATGTTTAAAGATGAATTGTATGCCGGTTAAATTCAGTGTTACTTCATATATATCCTTGCAATGTTTAAATACCAGGTTCAATATGCAGTAGAGTCTTTGTTAAGTTTTAAAAACTGAAAATGCTGGAAACACTCAGCAGGTTCAGGTATCATCTGTAGATCAATGACCTTGCTTAGGAGCTAACTTCTGGTTCTGATGCAAGTACAGAGGCAGGAAGAAATAGGGTTATGGGAAGAAAGGACTAAAGGGTAGGGTGGAGGGCAGGATTAATTAAATGAAAAAAGTGATAATAGTGCAGGGGGTAGTAAAAGGGGGGTGGTTGTAATGGAATAAATAAAGAAAGTAAAGAAACAAAAGAGTGAAGGACTGTATTGGAGCTTGATACACAATCGTGTACTATTAGACATTGCTGCAGTAACCTAGCAGCAGGGAATGGAAATATGCTGTGTAAATATGAAGTATCAGATGATAACAATTCATGGTTTCAATGTTCAGGTTGAATGCTCTGATAAGGATCTGCACTCTGGAGTCTTTGGCGGTACAATACATGAAGCGATGACAGACCTGATATATTTACTGGGTAAGAGCTCATGAATTGCCGATGCCTGGATTAACATAAGTGGGCTGACAGGAATCAATCCAGTTTTGTAATTTTAAGTTAAAGGGGTCCATATATTCTAAATGTTGAAGAAAGAACTCAACATTGGGCGGGGGTGGAATGGATGGAATTATGTCAACTGTGGGCCAAAGAGCTCAATTCCTGAAATACACTGGTCATTTAGAGATGCATTCTCTTTATATATCCGATCAGATTTTTTAAAGTCCTTATTTATTCAGTTTCCATACATAAGTAGGATGTTGACATCCTTTCATTACGAGAAAGGGAACATTAGGGACACTGTTCCTTTAAGAAATTGACTTTTTATTCATTTATGGGATGCGGGTGTCGCTGGCTAGGCCAGCATTTATTGCACATCCCTAATTGCTCTTGAGAAGGTGGTGGTGAGCTGCCTTCTTGAACCGCTGCAGTCTGTGGTGTAGGTACACCCACAGTGCTGTTAGGAAGTTCCAGGATTTTAACCCAGTGATAGTGAAGGAACAGTGATATATTTCCAAGTTAGGATGGTGACTGGCTTGGAGAGAAACTTCCAGGTGGTGGTGTTCCCATGTATCTGCTGCCCTTGTCCTTCTAGATGGTAGTGGTCCTGGGTTTGGAAGGTGCTGCCTGAGTGCCTGGTGAGTTCCTGCAGTGCATTTTGTAGATGGTACACACTGCTGCCACTGTTCACTAATGGTGGAGGGAGTGAATGTTTGTGGATGGGGTGCCAATCGAAAGGGCTGCTTTGTCCTGGATGGTGTCAAGCTTCTTGTGGTGTTTGAGCTGCACTCATCCAGGCAAGTGTGGAGTATTCCATCACACTCCTGACTTGTGCCTTGTAGATGGTGGACAGGCTTTGGGGAGTCAAGAAGTGAGTTACACTCCGCAGGATTCCTAGCCTCTGACCTGCTCTTATAGCCACAGTATTTATGTGGCTAGTCCAGTTCAATTTCTGGTCAATGCTAACCCCCAAGATATTGATAGTGGGGGATTCTGCGATGGTAATACTATTGAATGTCAAGGGGCGATGGTTAAATTCTCTTGTTGGAGATGGTCATTGCCTGGCACTTGTGTGGCGTGAATGTTACTTGCCACTTGTCAGCCCAAGCCTGGATATTGTCCAGGTCTAGCTGCATTTGGACATGGAATGCTTCAGTATCTTGAGGAGTCGCAAATGGTGCTGAACATGGTGCAATCATCAGCGAACATCCCTGCTTCTGACCTTATGATGGAACGAAGGTCATTGATGAAGCAGCTGAAGATGGATGGGCCTAGGGCACTACCCTGAGGAACTCCTGCAGTGATGTCCTAGAGCTGAGATGATTGATCTCCAACAACCACAACCATCTTCCTTTGTGCTAGGTGTGACTCCACCCAGTGGACAATTTTCCACCTGATTCCCATTGACTGCCGTTTTGCTAGGGCTCCTTGATGCCACACTCGGTCAAATGCTGCCTTGATGTCAAAGGCAGTCACTCTTACCTCACCTCTGGAGTTCAGCTCTTTTGTTCACGTTTGAACCAAGGCTGCAAGGCTTCATCCTGGATTGTGTTTTCTTTTCCTTCTGACATTGGACACAGGACAGGTCTGTTGCCAACAACTGGAAAGTTTGCAACTCCATTTGTTGCTTTATTGTTTAATTTTAAAATGTTTACACAGAAGAGAGTTTACTGCACTTTTTTTCATTAAAATTAAGTGTGCTTTCATTTTTGGCATCAACCCACTGCAGTCTGCCGAGGAAAATGCAATAAAAATGTTATTAATAACTAGTTCTCTACAAAATTAACAAAAGCTGAGGTTAGGCAATGAATTTGTAAAGCCTTCAAACTTAGCTCAGGCGGGGCTAAAGATTTGGGCCCACATCTGCTTTCCAGATGGTTGTACCCCAGAGGCACTGGGGAACACCTCTGAAGCCCCGAAACAAGGACTCTGTAGGAATTGCTGGGAAGTTTCAACTTCTGATGGACAAATTATGCAGTGATTGGAACCCTCCGAAGAAAATCTCCAACTCAAGAGTTAGGATTGGAGACTTTGGAGGGTTCTGACTCACTTACCAGAATAGTGATGCAGGAAACCTTGGGGGGAAAGATACCCTTTCTAACTCCTGTATAACTATACAACTGCCACCCTACCTCGTTCACACTCATTCACTAGCTATTTAAATGTCCCAAAGCTTTTCACTGTGTTAGTAAATGAAGACTTGCCAAAATGCTGCAGTTAGTGCTGTAAAATGGGAATGTGGCTTGATTTTTCCCAGCAATCCTGCCCAACGAGGAAGGACTCCGCATTTCTGAAGCCCAGCTCAAAAGTCTGGGCAAGAGAGTGTGGAGCTCTCGCACTGGGTTTTAAAAAAAAAAGTGGAGTGGCAATCGATTGGTGATTGACACTCGTCGGAAGATTGGGCCCATGGAATCTTGCCCCTAGTGCCAGAGGATTAGCATTAAGTGCACAGTCACCTGTTGAAGAGAATTAAGGTGGATGCCTGGGCTTTAATTCATAGCTGTGACCAGTAATAACCTTGGAAATGGCAATTTACTGTTTCAGTCACAAACACGCATTCCACATTTACTATATGAATCACTTGGGTCTAAAAGAAGTTTGTTTTTGGGGATGAGGCACATCAGGAATTTTCCACATTTTTAAGTTTTCAAAAGGGTATATTTTTACAAGTAATATAGATTCTCTGTTGTGCTCAAAGGCCTAGTTACAGAGCAAGCCAGCTTTGTTATGAATTCCAAAGGCTCTTCAGGCTCAGTTTTAGACCATTTGCTTACTTAACTTTGTTGTGCTGATTTGCATGCTATTTGATGCAGAGGTACCAGGACTTGTAGGCATGTCACGCCAACTGTCTAACCAAAATTCCAATTTGAATAGGCAAGTTGGTGGACAAAAAGGGAAAAATTCTCATTCCTGGTGTCGATGAATCAGTGGCACCACTCACAGAGGAGGAAAAGATGTTGTATGATAAAATAGACTTCGATATGGAAGAATACGGTAAAGATGTAGGTGCCTATAAGCTGCTGCATGATACTAAGGTACATTTATATGTAATTAAACTTGTGGTCAGTTTTAATGTTGGTATAAAACAGTTTTTCTGGCAATCTTTCTGAATTGCATATTTCCTCGCGAGGACACTTGATGTGAATTTGTAGGGTGGGAATCTGGAGGGAACTAAAACTGCAATCGTTAAACAGCTGTACATGTCTACAATTGCACTCATTAAAATTGTTCATTTGGACCTGGATTTTGTAGGTCGCAGATAAATAGCACTCACTATGGCACTTATACTTGCCCATAGAATTTCTCTGAGCTTTTGCACTGGAACTTACTATTTCATCACAACACCCTTTACAGGAGACCTTGAACTTTGTGTACAGGGTAAGCAACTGAGTGACTCCTTTAACCAAGCAGATTGAAGAATCCTTATTGAGGCACAGAGTCTAAACCAGGAAGTGTAATTTAGAATATTTACTTCAATGTAAAATCATCTACAGAAAGCAAATGGAAGGAAAGAAAAATAGGATTAAGTGAGAGTTAGATAAGCAACAAGTAAAAATCACGTTTAATTTAATTCTTTAGTTAGACCTCCAACAATAATTAAAATCTGAAGGAATGAAACTCCACACATGAAATAGTAAATTTTCAGTGTCAACAAGACTGTTTGGCAGCCATTAAAGCTTTATCACTGTTTAAAAAAAAAAATCACTTACATTGTCCATTCAGATCTCTAACTTTTTTTCCGGCATGTTTAATGTGTATCTAGCGTTTTATGCACTACAGCTTCACAGCCTTCATGTGTGTGAATGCTGAGTGCCTTGTCAAGGCACTGATGTAGTGAAACCTGTGGAGGAGATTAACTGACTGTGGGGATACCAGAAATTGCTGATTTAGTCCTGAGTAGTGGTGAACACTGACAGCTTTACTATTATTCCTAATGCAAAATCCAGTCCATTAACTTGCATCATGGAGATTTGTTTACTTATCAGTTAGTAGAGTGGAAGTGTTTAAGATGACATCAACCTAGATGATTCCCTTGGAGGAATAGCAGATTCTTAACTACAAGTACTTCTGAGAAAGTTGCCTTTTAACATTTGGAAGTCTTGACTTTTTAAAAGTTTAAAAAACACTATTTGCTGCATTTAAATTGATGCTGATATTGAGCTAACAATTGCTGTTACATAATATGTAATTAAGTAGAATTGTTTTTCAGAGAGTGAATGAACTCCATAGCAGAACCACATTAGACAGTATTAAAATTGTTTGAGGCTGAAGATTTATGTGACTACCATCTTTGAGTTTAAACCTACGAAACAAAATGCTGTTTTTAAAACAAAGTTGGAAATAATACTGAATTGCAAATGTTGCAGCACTTGTTGATTTCTGTCATTGGGTTTTGCTGGAAGCATTAAGCATTTTGAGTCGTTTGGAATGAAATTCGATGTTGCAACTTAACACCACATCAAGATATACTGAAATCCAGATAAACGTGCCATTTAATCTTAAATATGTCTGATCTGTTGACATCCATGTCAGTGAGGTCTCTTTTTACACTTGTTGAACATCTTGTAAGCTTTGGTGCTCACTTCTGTTAAACTGTAGCACCTGTCTGATTATTGTTTACAGCAACAAGTTCTGATGCACAGATGGAGATACCCTTCCTTATCTTTACATGGAATCGAGGGGGCTTTTGCTGGTTCAGGAGCTAAAACAGTCATTCCTAGGAAAGTTATCGGGAAGTTTTCTATTCGGTTGGTGCCAGACATGGATCCAGAGGTGGTTGAGAAGCAGGTACGGAACTTTTACTGTGGAAACAAGAGCTATTTGTTTTAGTCCTCTCAGTCACCCTCCATAGACCCTGTACACTTTATAGAATCTCCTTGGGACCCCTTATTCACTTGTACATCCTGAGCGCCCTCACGCAAAAGACATGGTACTTTCAACTCCTGAGCTGCGTCAATATATCTGATCAAGTGACCCAGTGATGAATGCAAGAGTGTAATTTTAGCATTTCTCAGATTGATCACAATGTAAAATTAACTGCTTGATTATGGGTGTATTATTGGAACCCAGGTGACCTGAAATGTGTTAGCAGTATGTCCTTTAACCTCAGGTACCCTGGTTCAAAACCAGCCAAGATCGATTAGGAGGGGACTTTGATCCGATTTAAACAAGGTTGGGTTTTAATGAAGTCTTGGGTTGCTTGTACTTATTTCTAGGTAGAAATGAGAATTACAATAATGAATAGTCAGTATGTGTTTCAAAAGGGAAAACTGGCTTGACCAACCTTTTTGAATTCTTTGAGGAGGTAGCAGAGAGAATAGGCAATGATTATGCAGTAACTGTAATTTACCTGGATTTTCAAAAAAAACCTTTGATAAGGTGCCGCATATTAGACAATGAATGAGGTCAGGGAATGAGGAGCTGGGGGGAGGGGGCTAAGTGGCAGAATGAATCCCTAGCTGGCTTCCAGACACAAAGCAGAAAGTGGAATAAAGGGCAGTTATTCAGAGTGCCAGAAGATGGGAAGTGGTGTTCCACAAGGATCATTGCTGGGACTACTGTTGTTCACAATTTACATTCATGATATGGACTTGAAATCAAAAACGCAATTTCTAAACTTGCATATGACACCAAATTGGCAGGGGTGGGATGTGCAGGGGTGGGGAACAGTCAATACTGAGGGGGACTGCAACAAATTACAGGAGGACACTAATAAACTTGCAGAATGGGCAAATAATTGGTAAATGAAGTTCTCCACAGATAAATGTGAGGTAGTGCATTTTAGTAGGAAGATTGGGTAAGTCCCTTATTATTTGGAAGGTGTCAATCTAGGTGGGGTAGAGGAACAAAGGGATCTTGGATTTATTTATACACCATCATTAAAAGTTGTGTCAGAGAACTGCAAAGCTATTTTTTTTAAAAAAGCAACCAAACACTAGGTCTCATTCCTAAAGGGATAGAACTAAAAAGTTGGGAAGTTATGCTAAACCTGCATTGAACCCTGGTTAGCTATTCTTAGAGTGCTGCTTGCAGTTCTGGTTGCCACATTGTAAGAAGTATATAGAGGCACTGGAAAGTACAAAGAGAAGATTTGCAAGGATTATACCAGAAATGGCTGGATATCCATATCAGGAAGGGTTTGCAGGCCACTTGGTGGGCGGAATAAAAGAAGGCTGAGGGGTGACCTAATAGAAATCTTTAAAATTCTGAAAGGTTTTGATTGTGAATGTTTCCTCTTGTGGAGAAGAGCATAACTAAAGGCCATCAGTCTCCAAGAAATCCAATAGGGAATTCAGAAGAAACTTTTTTATTCAGAGTGGTGCGGATGTGGAACTTGCTACCAAAGGAGGTGATTGAATATAGATACATTTGAGGGGAAACTGGACAAGCAAATGAGACAAAAGGGAATAGATGGTTACAATGGAAGATTTAAATGAAAAAAAGATGGGAGGAGGCTCAGGTGGAGCATAAACTCCAGCATGGACTGTATCAGTACCATGCTTGTATGTATGTAATGTAGCATAAGTTGCACAACAAATTGCCAATCTCCATTCAGAGAAAGGGAAGCTGAGGTTTAAGCTTTGAACAGAGGGAGTTCCACTCTAACTGGCTCTGCTCTACTTGACCCTGAGTGCCAAACAAATTTCTATTGCCATGCATTTACAACCCCGTTACAATAAAGAAAATAATTAAAGCATGACTGAGTTCTTCTTTACAGTTTGAGCTTGATCTCAGTGCTTCAAAAGCAATTTGGTGCAGCAGTTGTTACTTTAATTGGTGAAAAGTTCTGTGGCTGAAATGAACCTGTTGGATATTTGAGTTTACTGAGTCAGTTTGCTATTTATAGAAGGCCGCAATTTGTAACAGATTACCTTTTTAACACTATATACAGTTGCTGAATTGTTTGCAAAAAAGATAAATTGTGCAGCCTGCAATTTGTGAACAATTGAAGTTACTTTCAAATTATTCTTCTGGAGTTCTGAGGAATTCTGCCCTGCCCTGATGGAAGTTGAGCCAAATGAAACTTTGCTTATGTATGAATATATGAAGAAGCCAATAGTATTAATAATGAGGTTAGGATGATGAACTGAAATTAAAATATATTAAGAGATGAAAGGAGTATTCTCTGGTGAGATATGGTAAATGATGTTCCTGGGGATCTGTACTGGAGCATTAGCCTTTCACCATGTATATTAATGACATGGGTAAGGGAATTGAGTTGTATATCCAAGTTTGCAGGTGGCACTAAATTAGCAGGCACATTAGATTGTGTAGATGAAAGCAAGAAGTTATAAAGGGGCATAGACAGGCTAAATTAGTGGGCAAAAGTCCAGCAGTTGAAGTTGTGTTCTGTCATCCATTTTGGATCCGAGAAAGACAAATGGGAATATTTTGTTGGATTAGTGAATTGGACATGACTCACTGGATTGATACAAGGACTAAAGAATTAAAAAAGGAGGACAGGTAGTAAACCATCCTTTGCTGGAGAAATCACAAATAAGGGGGCATAATCTTATAATTGAGGCAGGCCATTTTGGAATGCAATCAAGAAGCAGGTCTTTACGCACTGAGTAATGGTAATCTAGAACTATCTTCACCCCAGATGGATGCAGATAAGTCAATTGAAATTTTCAAGGCTAATGTCAATAGATTTTTATTAGGTAAGGTATCAAGAGATATGAAATCAGCCATGATCTTATTGAATGGTGGAACAGACTGGAATGGATTAATGGCCTACTCCTGTCTCTGTGTTCCCATATGGAGAGCAGGCAAGTAAATGGAGCTCAAGCACTGATCAGCCACAGTCTACTTGAAAAGAGCAACAAGGGCAGTAGGTGCTTGGGAACACCATCAGCTCAGAGTTCCTCTCTCTAAGTCATTCACCATCCTCACTTGGATATATATCAGTGTCTTTCAGCATAGCTGGGTCAAAATTCTGGAACTCCCTCCACAACAGCACTGTGGCAGTATCTGCACCATGTGACCCACCCCCAACTCCTCAAGGGCAATAAGTTCTGGCCTTGCTCGCAGATTTGAAAATCGTCCCTGTCACACCTTTATTCAAGAAAGGAAAAAGGCAGAAAGCAGGAAGCTGTTGGCCAGTTAGCCTAACATCTCTCTCAGGGCAATTGCTGCAATCCATCCTAAAGGAGGTTAAAGCAGGATATTTAGATAATCACAATTTGATCAGGCAGAGCCAGCATGGCTTTGTGAAAAGGAAATCGTGTTTATAATCTATTCGTTTTTTGACAAAGTAACATTCAAGGTGGATAAAGGTGAACCAGTAGATGTGGTGTATTTAGATTTTCAAAGATAAGAGCATATGGTGTAGTGGAGTGCCACAGGGATCAGTGCTGGGTCCTCAACTATTTACAATCTATATCAATGACTTGGATGAAGGGACCGAATATATGGTACCTAAATTTGCCGATGACACTGAGATAGGTAGGAAAGTAAGTCTTCAAGAAGAGGTGGAGAGTCTGCAAATGGATACAGACAGGTTAAGTGAATGGGTAAAACTTTGGCAGATGGAGTGCAATGTGGGTAAATGTGAACTTCACTTTGATAGGAAGAATAGAAAAGCAGTACACTATTTAAATAGAGACAGATTCCAAAATTTGGTGGTGCAGAAGGTACAGTGATTAAGAAGGCAAATGGAATGTTGGCATTTATTGCAAGTGGAATGGAGTATAAAAGTAGGGAAGTTTTACTGCAGCTGTACAGGGCCTTGCTGAGCACACGTCTGGAGTACTGTGTACAGTTATGATCTTTTTGAAAAAGGATATACATACTTTAGAAGCAGTTCTGAGAAGGTTTACTCAACTCATTTCTGGGATAAAGGGTCTATCTTCTGAACAGAGGTTGGGCCTATGCCTATTGGTGTTTAGAAAAATGAGAGGTGATCTTATTGAAAGATATAAGATCTTGAGGGGACTTGATAGGGTGGATACGAACATATGAACAAGGAGCAGGATTAGGCCATTTGGCCCCTCAAACCTGCCCTGCCATTTAATAAGGTCATGACTGATAGTAACCTCAAATCTGCATCCTGCCTACCCCTGATAACCTATCACCCCTTGCTTACCAAGAATCTATCCATCTCTGCCTCAAAAGTATCCAAGTCTTTCACCACCTTTTCAGGGAGAGAGTTCAAAGACTCACCACCCTCTGAGGAAAATAATTTTGCCTCATCTCCGTTTTAAATGGGCGACCCCTTATTTTTAAACAGTGACCCTTAGTTCTAGATTGTCTCATAAGAGGAACCATCTTAGAGGATCTTCCCTCTTGTGGGGGAGATTAAAACTAGGGGATGTAGTTTAAGAATAAGAGATGTACCTTTTAAAACAGGGATGAGAAGAAATTTTTTTGAGCCTCATTAATCTGTGGAATTCACTTCTCCAGGAAGTAGTGGAGATTAGGTCTTTAAATTTATTCAGCGCTGAGTTAGATAGCTTTTTGATAGACAAGGAAGTCAAAGATTATTGGGGAGGGCAGACAGGAAAGTGGAACTGAGATCATAACCAGATCAGCCATGATCATATTGAATGGCAGAGCAGGCTCAAAGGGCCAAATGACCTAATCCTGCTCCTATGTTCCTTTATTCCTATGTTGCTAGTGACTCCCATATGGCAAGAATTAATTTTTAAAAATGTGCTGGATGGAAGAATGGACTACTTCTGCTCCAATGTTCCAATTAAAACTCTAGGGTAGGCATGGCTTGAATAGCAGTGTTTCAGTCAAGAGATTCAGTTGATTCAAGTTCAAGTGTGAAGGTCCAGTAGCTTATTTGTAATCTGAAACCCAAGGGTAGATTGGTGTTGGTAATTTAACCGTCTAATTTGGGGATTAGATCCAATTATTGGGATAAAGCCTGAAGATGTTGATGTCCTGTAGTGATGTGCACAGCTGTTTCCCTGGTTGGGGACATGAGTGATTTATCTTCTCTCCATGCTAATGGGCAGTATCAACATAGAGGACACCATTATTCACTTCCATCATGTGGAGACAGCTAAACAAAGCTCCTTGAGAGAGGAAGGGCTGAGATTGCAGTCTAAGGTGTATTTAAATTCTATCTTGAAGGAGTTGATATATATCATTAGTTACATTAGTAATGGTATGTTATTTATTTTGAAGTGTATTTGTTTTGCTGGAAAGAAATTGTATGCTGCTTCCTTCTATTGCACATTTGTTGCTTAGACCTAGTGTTTCCTGATAATAAACAGTACTCTGGGGGTGGGGGTGGGCGTGGATGGCGGGGGGGTGGGGGGTTAGTATTTTCTTGCCAATAGCTGAATCCACTGGAGCCTTTTTTAAATTCAAATTTGGGAAAAGAAAATTTGAAAAATAGGCAGAGTACTTGTAATCCTTTGCTGTTCCAGTATATTTTTTTAAAAGATGAACTTGCATTTTATATAGCTTTACAGCAGAAACAGCATATAAACAGTGCTAAGAATCCTGCAATCAACTGATTAGGTCACAGACCTGGAGCCCTGCACATCCAATTGTGAGCGGTGGGAGACGATTTAACAACTAACCCAGAGGTGGAGGTTCCAAAAACATCCCATCTTCAATTATTGGGAGCCCAGCCTATCTGTGCAAAAGACGAGGCTGAAGTATTTGCAACCATCTTCAGAAGTGCCAAGTGGATGATCCATCTCGGCCTCTTCCTGAGGTCCCCAGTATCATGCTCGAGGTGATATCAAAAGCGGTTGACTGTACTGGTTACAGCAAAACCTTTGCTCGGATGTGCTCCAGAACGAGCAGCACTCCTAGCCAAAGTATTCCAGTAAAGCTGGACTCTGCTGTCTTCCAGTCGAAATGGAAAATATGACTGGGTATGTCCTGTCCACAACAAACTCGACAAATCCAATCCAGGCAGTCACCACCCAATGAAAAATGTAAAAAGGATGCTCTATAGTACATTATAACCAATGAATTACTTTTGAGCTCTGTCGCTTATTTGTAGGGAAATGAGGAAGCCAATATATGCCCCGACAGGTCACGCAAACAACAGTGAGGTGATTGGCCTTTATTGTCTTAATAGTGTATTTGTTGAAATATCTTTTGAGTAGTTTTGTTACATTGGTCATATGCTTTCTTCCTTTTCCCCTTGTTAAACCCATGCTGAGTGATAAAGTGGAACCTGATTAAAAGATTATTTTGGACCAATAATCAGGGATTAGATATTTTTGCACAACATAAGAAATTGCAGTTTTCCAGATTTATTTTCTCCCTCCCATTTCCCCTCCCCCTTTTATTCATTTGATTATTTTTTATTTGCTACGTAGGTAGTGGATTACGTCAAAAAAATCTTTGCTGAACATGGGAGTCCCAACACAATGAAGGTATACATGGGTCATGGTGCAAAGGCCTGGCTAGCAGACTGTAGCCATCCTCATTACAGAGCTGGCAGGAATGCAGTGAAAACAGGTTGGTGAAGGAATCTGACTTGAATACTCATTCTGCATGCTGAAAAGCAACCTTAACTTGCTAATAACCTGCACGAGCATCCATATCCTATTGTTAAAGTTGTACTGAAAGTTCTATTTCCAGGTACAGTGGGGGGAGCAGATCTAACAATTTGGGCAATTAGCATCTGAAAGATGCAGTTTCAGGTTTCAGTGTTAATGCTTTTTCATGAAAACTTTCTTCATATTCATTGTGCATGTGAGCCTGTGCATTGTAGTTGCATTAAGTTACTGAAATTAACAACCAAGTGTTGCCTGCAAATAATTTTAAAAACAGCTTTAAGTTTTGCTAATCTGTGCTCCATCTGTATGGATTGTTATCTTATACCATGCCGAGCCCTTTGCAATGTATTACAGTATCTTTGCAATGCAAAAGGAGGCCATTTGGCCCATCAAGTCTGCACTGGCAATGTATATGGAAAGGGTTACAAAACAACTCTGCATGCATTGGATCATCGTATTAACAGAAATGACTTGAAAGGAAACTGGTGAATTTTCTTATTCCAAATTAGCTCCAAAGTTTAAACAAATCTTTGGTGTGAATATAAGCCTATCCCTGACTTTGCTACCAGATACCAGCTCCACAACTCAACTTCGCTAATATCCCAGAAAAAAATTAACCAAAGTAATGCTACAAAACAACATGAAACTTGTGACAGTGTGGTTGACTTATTGTGATTAGTTGTATAACTGTAAAACTTCATATTCTAAAAAAAAAATGAAGTGCTCCAAGCCATGTGTTTAATGAGCTTCCCCTTAAATGTATCTGTGCTCTTTGCCTCATTATCCCTTGTCAAAGCGCATTGCTCATTCTTACCATTCTTTGGATAAAGAAGTTTCTCCCAAATTCCGTTTTGGATTGTTAGTGATTCTTTATATTTAGAGCTTCTTGTTTTGGTTAGCAGACTGTAGCCATCCTCATTACAGAGCTGGCAGGAATGCAAGTGGAAACATTTTCTCCACATCTACCCAATTAAACCTTTTCAAATACTTTCATTATTTAAAAACCTTCTACCTAGAGAAAAAGCCCCAGCCTGTTCAGTCTTTCATAATGCTTATAACCTCTTATTCTGGTAACATTCTGGTGAATCTTTTTGGACCTTCTCCAATGCCTCTATGCCCCTCTATAATATAAATACCAGAACTCTGCATAGTACTCCGAAGTGTGGCCTGACCCAAAATTCTTTTACAAGTTTAAAATAACTTCCCTGCTTTTCCATCTATTTCTCTGGAAATGAACTCCAATACTTGGTTTGTTGTTGGTTTTTTTTGGCTATATTAACCTGCACCATTACTTTCAGTGATTTGTGAATCTGTGCCCCTGGATCACTTTGTTTCTCTACTCTATTTAGACTCTTTTCCAAGATGTATGTGATCTTATTTTTCCTATCAAAATGCACCACCTCATGCTTAAATTATATTAATTTTTTTAGCCAATTAAACATCCATTCTTTTAGTTTATTAACACATTCTTGTATTTTGCCATTTTTCCCTTTGCATTAATTAATCACCACTCCTCACCCAAGCAATTTGCCGTCTGCAAAATTAGAAATCGTACTTCTGATTCCCAAATCCAAATCATTGTAAATTGTGAACAACAGTGGTCCCAGCATCTGTCACTGTGGAATGTCACTTCCCACCTTTTCTCAGTCTGTGTAGCTGCTCTTAACCCTGACTATTTTCTGTTTTGTAGCCAGTTTGCTAACCATTCTGTGTCCTGACTCCCATGCTGACTTCAGTCATGAATCTAGTATGTAGTATCTTTAGCAAAGATATTTTTTGAAAATTCAGATTTATTACTTTGATTATGTTATCCTTGTTTCTTACTTGAAACAACTCAATAAGGATGGTTAAGAATGATCTTCTGTTTTGAACTCCATTCTGACTAGTCTATTATATTTTCAGTTTCTCAGTGGTTTTTCTATTACACCTTTGAATAAAAATGCTATTATTTTGTCTTCCTAGTGACATTAAGTTAACTGGTCTATCATTTTCTGGACTTGCTCTGTCTCCCTTTTTAAGTAACATTCGCTGCCTGCCAATCATCTGGCACTTTTCTCTTTCCTAATGAATTACGTATGCATGATGGTGCCTCAGCCACGACTTCCCTAACTTTGTTTAACAAGTGTGGATGAAATCTATTGGACCAGAGTTTTATCCTTTCGAATACCAAGAACCAAATACTGTGGATGCTGAAAAACTGAAATACAAGCAGGAGAAAAACTGCAAATATTCAGCAAGTCTGACAGCATCGGTGGATAGAGAAAGAGTTAACATTTTGGGTTGACGACCTTTCATCAGAAATAAGTAGTTAGAAATGTGGTAGGTTCTAAAGAAAGGGAGGGAGGTCGGGGAAAAAAAGAACAAAAGAGAAGGTCTGTGATAAAGTGGAAGACGAGTAAGTAACGAAAGACTTGATGCAAAACCAAAGGGAATGGTAGTGGAACAAATAGAAAAATGTCTAGAGGAGATTTAATGGCAGCATCGTGAAGAGCTACTTTCTGAAAACAAAAGGAGAAAAACAAGTGAACTACAAGTTGTTGTTGAATTATCATCTGAAATTTCACCTTGATCCCTCAAGGTAAATATTTGACGCTCAACAATATCCCCATAACCTTGCAACTTAGACTATTTGACAAATTGGTACCTGGCAAATGGGACCAGAAACACTATTCTGTTTAAAAAAAAAAGTAAATAAAAGCCTGTAAATGACCTCTAATCTTTTGTAGTAATGCACAGTCCTGCTGTGCAGAGATTTCAGCAGCCAAGAGCAGTATTATCTGCACCGGAAAGCACTAGGAAGTCCTGATCTACAGGAGGCTTCATTCCACCCCCCTCTCATATGCATGGGAGGAATCTGATTGTTCAAAATCCAGTCTTAATCTGCCACTTCTTGCCAACACAGAATAGCATAATTGTATCTTTTAAAATCGTGCCGCAAAAATTAATGCACTTGCAAACTTTTGATCCATGTTTCGAAATGTAAAATTGGGACTGTTTTGCCTCCACCTAATCTAGCTTAGCCCAACATACTCTGTAATTACATTTCTTTGTTTTTTCCCTTTACACTCTACTAACACTGGTAATTCAGTTTTTTTTTTGAAAACCGCATCTACGGTGGAACAGGTGTAATTGGATTGAAAAGTGCCCCCTTAAACGGGTGCCTTGCACAGACATTCCCTTCTCGTTGCAAAAATCCTGCAGTAGCTGCTAAACGCTGCACCTACGCTCCTAGTGGGTGATACTCCACACCAGGAGGGGAAAGTACAAAATACATCCTACAGTGTGTGCTGAAGACAAGCCGCTGCAAATGTACAACTGAAGTTAGAAAAAGGTAGCAAATTAGACAAGTGCTGTAGGTTCTGATGAAAGGTCACGGACCTGAAATGTCAACTATGTTTCTCTCTCCACAGTTGCTGCCATAACCTGCTCAGTGTTTGCATCATTCCCTGTTTTTATTTCCGATTTCCAGCATTTGCAGTATTCTACTTTTTGATTGCTGTAGGGTAATTGTGCAACAGTGGGCTTTTTATTTGCCATGATGGAGAAGGCTTCTAGGTGGATAATGGAAACTAACAGATGATCAGGAATGTAACATTTTTATATTATAGCAACACAGAAATGGAGGGAGAGGACAAAACAAATATGTTGAATTTGCCTTTTTTTTAGGCTTGAAGTTTGCGGTGTTGATCTGAGCAATGAAGCAACATCTCATGCAAAACTTTATTCTAGTCAAATTTCAAGTAGATGATTGGAGCATGAATAATGGATGCTGCAGTTTGTGTATATATATATCGCATTGTATTTTTAGTCTGGTTTTCAATGTAAAATGTATAAACTTTTCTTGTTTAGTATTTGGAGTTGAGCCAGATATGACCAGAGAAGGTGGAAGCATTCCAGTTACCTTGACATTCCAGGAAGCTACAGGAAAAAGTGTTATGTTACTACCAATTGGAGCTTCAGATGATGGCGCACATTCACAGAATGAGAAAATCAACCGGTAAGAGACAATATTCTGGTTAGACGTTGTCCTCATGAGTCTGTTTGTTTGAGTTTGTTGGTGGAGTAGTCCTGATAATACATTAATCCATATTCCTGTGAAATAATTCTTAAAAGCTCTTCCTGCCCATGCTTTTCTTCCTAAAAGCATTCTTATGTTGGACTGTGGTCCATGGGTTTTTGCTACCCTCTTTTGGGAAGAGAAAACAGAAGAAAGCCTAACCCTGCCTTTTATATGATGTTCACATAGGCCTGCAGAATATTAATTGATATATTTATTCTCCCCCACCCCCCACAGCAACAGTCCAGGACACTGAGGCAAATCAGAGTTTGCATTATTGCTCCATTAGTCCATTAGCCTTTTATTTATGCACATGCACACCGTTCCCTTAACGTTTTTAATTCCCTCTCACCTCTCCTGATGATCCATCTACCATCACAAGGGGGATATAGACAGTTTCCCTCTTTTGAGGGATCAATTCACATTTTGCAGCTCACTGTATTGAGTGCACCTGTGATGCCTCTGCTGTACTCTGCAGACAGTCAAAATACTTAGTTAGAAGAGCTAAGTGACAGCAGATGGATATCAGGTCAGAATCTCTGTTCTCAAAATGAGAGTCCTGTGCTTTAAGCTTAAGTTGGGAATATATCTGTATAATAAAAGTATAATGTAGAATTTACACTACAAACAGGACTTTCAGCCCAACTGGTTGATGCTGGTGTTTATGCTCCTGAGCTTCCACCCATCCTTCTTCACCAAAACCTGTCAGCTTGCCCTTCCATTCCTTCCCCCATGTACTCATCTAGCTTCACCTTATAAACACAACAATGTGACCAAGCACAAACCATCAAAATGCAGCTTGATAAAATAACTATTGGTGTGTATTTGCATCTTATTCTATTTTTAAATGTGCCCATTCAGATTTTTTAACCTGTTCCAGCACGTCCACTGATATTTGGCATAATACTCGACAGTCATACAACAACCATTTAGATTTATGTAGCAGCTTTTAATGTGTAAAAATGTCACAAAGCATTTGACCAAGCAGCAGTCAAAAAATGAGCACTGAGCCAAATTGACCAAAAGTTTGGTCAAAGAGGTTGGTTTTAAGGAAGAAGAGGGTTTTAAAGAGAGAATTGGAGCGTGGGGGCTAGGCGCAGAAGGCACTGCTGCCAATGATGAGACACAGACAGGCAGAATCCATTAGAGGAACACAGTGTTTGAGGGGTGGTTTTCAAGCTGGAGAATATGACTAGGGATAGGGAGGAATGATGCCATGATGGAGACTTCAATTCATAGATTTTTTTTAACTTCTTGTTTCTCCAACAGGACCAACTATATTCAGGGAATCAAGGTGCTTGGTGCCTACTTCCATGAAATATCTTCTTTGAAATGAAAATTGCACTGGATTGATAAAATTGCTGAAGTGATTTCTAAAACTGTATATCCCACTGAATTCCTTTAATTATCCAGTGATAATGTCTTCATACAGTATGTAATGTGTTATGAAGTAGATACAGTATTGTGAAATAAAGGTGTAATTATTAGAGAACCTGGTTTGGTTTCTTTATTGCTTAACTGTAAGACTACATTTTGTTCTTAATAATCACTCATCTTGCTCAAATATTCTTGTGAATTATTATACCAGTTACATTTGGCTTCCATGTTGTAAATGCTGTGGTAAAATGGCTGCAGTTAAAAGCTTAAACCTCCAAATATGGAATTTCTGTTTGAAAATAATAGGAGTGCAAGTTTTTGATCCATTAGATATAAATTTCTCAGCCTTTTTATTAAAATACCTCAATTCCAATGTTCCTAGTCCATACAGCTTTTCTGATGTAGTCCGGTACTAAGCTTACAAGAACAACCAGTGGTTAATGACAAGCTGAATTTTATTTCACACCTGCCCCACTTCCTATGTGCAATACTTTGCATTTGTTTGCATTAACTATAGAATTATAATTAGATATAAAATTCTTTTTGGGGAGAATTTTCCCCCTGTTGGGGGGGGGTTGTGTGGGGGTGGGCAGGAGCGAGCGCGAACCCGATCAGCGCCACCAATAACTGATGGGAAAATTCATCCCTTAGCCTTTTTTACCGGATTCGAACAGCCAGTGGTTAATAATCAGCTGAATTTTGATTTCACACCTGCCCCACTTCCTATGTGCAATACATTGCATTTCTTTACATTATTTTTTCCTTCTGTAATTTCTGGACGATGACCTTGTAATAACATTGTCCCATCTAGGCATGGGCAAATCTAACCAATTTGCGTTGAGTTTCTGAATCTAAGTTTTGATGCAAGTTAGAAATAGTTGTGGTTCCAACACACGAGTACTAGGGCACCTCAGTTTTGAGATGTGCACCACAGGAAGGATGTTGAGGACATTGCAGATTGACGAGGATGGTGCCTGGTATGAATTGTAGCTAACACCACTTCTGTGCTGTAAATTTTTGAGAGAGCCATCCAGCCTACTCCCAGTTTCCAGCTCTTGGTTTGTAGCCCTCTAAGGTTTGAAACTTCAAGTGTATTCCAAGTATTTTTTAAATGTAGTGAGGGTTCCTGTCTACATGATTGTTTCAGGCAGGGAGTTCTATTCCCGGGCCAGGCTTTGGGCAAAAAAAAAATTCCCAACTTTCTAACCTTTTACCAATTACTTTAAATCTATGTGCCCTGATTATTGACCTCTCTGCAAAGGAAATAAATCCTTCCTATCCACTCTATTCATTACATCTCCCTTCAACCTCCTTTCCAAAAAAAAACCCTAGCCTATCCAAATTTTTCTTAAAGTTAAGATTCTCTATTCCTGGGAACATCCTTGTAAATCTCCTCTGAACCCCCGCCTCGTGCAATCACATCCTCCCTGCAATATGGAGACCAGAACTGGACGCATTACTCTAGCTGTGACCTAACAAGTGTTTTATCCATTCCTAGCATAACCTCCTCACTCTTCTTTTGTATCTCGGTTAATAAAGTATGCCTCTTAAGCTACCTTCAGGGTGCCTCTGTTCCTCTGCAGATCTCACTACATATCTCACCACCTTATCATTTGTGTATTTCCTTGCCTTGTTTGCCTTCCCCAAATCCATTGCCTCACTTCTCCAGATGAATTCAATTTGCTACTTTTCTGCTTACCTGACGAGTCCATGAGTGGAATTGTCCGTGCCTGCTGGCAGTGGGTGTGAGCAAGACAATACAGCGGGAAGGCCAAAAATTGGTTTCAGGCCGTTGTGAAGCGCGTTTGCAATCATCCACTCTCCCCGTCAGTCGTGGGCCAGGTTTCCTGCTGCCAGACATTGGGAATTTCATTATAATGCATCTGCCTTTCATTGTTAGCCCAGCTCGCCGGAATCATCTCCCACGTCAAATTTACTGCCCATGTCAGTGGGAAAACATGCTGGTGCAGAACACGGCGTGTGACATGCTGAAGTCAGGACTTATGATCAGGGACTTGCTCACATCGCAGACATTTGTGGAGCAGAAGATGCCTTTTTCCCGACAGCAACAAGGCCCTGGAGGAACGTCCATTGCGTGCTGGGTGGGTTCTCAGGAACATGGCTCCGCCACGAAGCAGCTTACAGTGGAAAATCACCGTTGAGGGTCTGCTTCAGGACTTCAGTGTCTTGGCCATGGTCTGGTACGGATGATGTCAGGGTGGAGAGGAATGTCTAGTTTTGACTAGAGGTTTTGAGAGGAAGGTGGGCAGGGGTGAGGTTGGAAGGGGGTAAATGAAGGAGTTGGGAGAGGGGAACGAAGCTGTTAGGGGGAGGGGGTAATGGGGAAGAATGCAGTTACTGGCATGGCTTAGGTGTAAGGGAGGAGGAAGATGAAAGAGAAGGAGGTAAGGGTGAAGGGGGGTGGGGGAGGGGGTAGTGTAAGGGGTGGAAGCATTCCAGGGGAGGAAACCGTTCTGCGGGGGGATGTCCAGGTGAATGTGTAAGAGGGGTCTGTGGAGTCAACGTCTACCTTCTAGGTAGCAAAATGAGGGTGGGTGTGATAGGAGGGTATGGTGAGAATGAGAGAAGGGCAGAGTGAGCAGGGAGGGTGAGGGTACAACAGTGTTGGTACAAGGGATGGTGAGAGTGGTTGGTGGGCACTTGGAGGTGGGCACTTGGAGGCAGATACAGACCGTGGGGGCTGAGGAGGAGTACGTTGGGGAGGTTAATGTGGGTGGGGCTGGGATTTTTGGGAAGGAAGGGGACGTGCATGTTCACCTGGAGATCCCCGAAAGAAAAGGGTTGTGGCTGGTCAGTCACAGTAGGGAGGTGGAAGATGATGCCAGAGGGGGGCGACAGTGATTGGGGAAAGGACATGGGTGACTGGGGGAGGGGACAGGATGGGGGAGCTAAAGAAGAACAATGCTTGTAAATCCGAAAGTGAACGGAGACTCGTGATGGGTGGGAACAGGTGCTGCATGGGAGTGTGATCAGTGGGTGGGCGGAGATGCAGGTCAGCTCAGATGGACAACTGAAAGAGAACCCCAGCAGGCAGCATTGAAAATGCTCAGGACGTTGAGATGAGTGTGATGCTAGAAGGATCTGTGTGCATAGGAAAGTGCTTGCATGAGGCTCTGAAAGACCCTCCCACACACATATACACTTCTCCCTCCAGAATCACTTGTGAGCTGGCTGTGTGCAGCTGGACTGCTAGTGGGAGGGGAGAAGGGAGGGAGGGCAGTGTGCAGTGGGAGGACTTGCAAAGTCTGTAAATGAAACTGAAAGACACCATTTCACAATATTCAGTGAAAGTGAATGTATTTTCAGACTATAAAGGGACACAATGCGTTTGCACATACAACCAACTGTGATCAGAATTTCTTAACTTTTCTAGGCCTGACACTTATAGTTACTGCCCTGACATCCATAGGGGTGGAAACAGCCTGTGCAATGGTTGACCATGTTGCCTCTGATGACTTTGGCATAGGTCCCCTGGAGAGCTGAGGCCTTGGGGGCCCCAGCTTGCTTTGGCGTTCCTCCTGTGGGCCAGCTGCTCCCTCTGTGGAGACAAAGGACGAGGTTGAGGGGGTCACTGGTAAAGGTGACTCGGAGGTAGTGGACAGCCTCTGAGATTTCTGAGTGGATGGGCAGCTGACCCAGGGGTGTCCAGCTATTACTGCTCCTCCCATTGGGTGCCTGAAGGCCCTGGCCTGATTCCTTGAGGGGAAGGAGCACCTGGAGGGTGTCAACATGCCCCATTTCCCCTTGCACTGGCACTGCAGGAACTCACCCATGGCTACTGTGATGGAGTACAGGTCTGCGCACATCTCTGTGTTCTGCTGGACCAGGGTGTCCGTGGCACCGCTATCCTTCCCATGGAGACCATCATATGCACATATGGGCACCACTTCATCTGAGAGCAGGCAGTTGCACTCCTTCGACTTGTGTGCCACTCTGTTGGGGGTTTCCAATAGTTCTGCGTGGTGTTCCCACGCTTTCTCCTGACTCTCCAGTATGAGTTGGAACACCGAATCCAGAGGCTCGTCATCTGACTCGGACCTCACAGATGCCTCTTCCTCAACAGTACTGAGAGCCGGGGAACTCGGCTGAACCTGCCTCCTCCTCCTACAGACACGTGTCTTTCGGGTGACCAGCAGATTGTGAACCCGAGCCTGGCCTAGATTGAGGTCCCGCTGAGTTGTGTGTTTCTGTGCTGGTGGAGGGTGTGGGTAAGCGCTGCAAAGGTTCTTCAGACTGCTTATTTTCAGCTCTTCAATGGAGGTGTCCTTTGGCTGGAGATGTTGTTTCTCTGCAGCAGAGTTTGAGGTCAGTATCTGACTATGTTGTGGCTTGTTGAATGAGGCGCCACCACATGGCACAGTTTGCAGAAAGTTCCTCCAATGCACCATTGTCAATTTGTCACCTTTTCAATGAGGCCTTCAGAATTTCCTTAAAACATTTTCTTTAAACTTCGGAAGCCAATTATCTGGCCTGCAGATGTTGCGGAGCTGATTTCACATGATCATGGTTATGATGCTGGAGGAATTAGCATTGGTGAGAATGCCATAGCTTCTTTGCTCGGTTTCCCACTTGACTTTGATTATCCTGTGGAGACACCGCTGGTGGAAATTCTCCAGTGCCCAGAGATGCCTTTGGGCAGGAGACCCGAGTCTCACTGCCATAAAGAAAGGTGGTGACGACAACAGCCATTGTAGACTAAAGCCTTTGTCCTCTTATGGAGATCTCCATTGTCTAAAATTCGGTTGTGCAATTTGTGGAAGGCTGATTTGGCACAGCTGATTCTATGTTGGATCTCCTTTTCAATGGTGACTTTTTGAAAAAGGTAGTTACCGAGATATGGAAAATGTTCAATGACTTCCAAAGTCTCACCATCGGCAGGTGGTGAGGGAACCAACAAGAGCGAAAAACATACTTGACCTCATCCTCTCCAACCTGCCTACCGCAGATGTATCTGTCCACGGCAGTATCGGTAGGACTGGCTGCCGCAGAGTCCTTGTGGAGACAAAGTCCCGTCTTCACATTGAGGATGTCCTCCATCCTGTTGTGTGGCACTACCACTGTGATAAATGGGATAGATTTCGAACAGATCTAGCAACTCAAGGCTGGGCACCCATGAGGCGCTGTGGGCCATCAGCAGCAGCAGAATTGTACTTGAACACAATCTGTAACTTCATGGTCCGGCATATCCCCAACTCTACCATTACCACCATGCCAGGAGATCAATCCTGGTTCAATGAAGAGTGCAGAAGGGCATGCCAGGAGCAGCACCAGGCATACCTAAAAATGAGGTGTCAACCTGGTGAAGCTACAACATAGGACTGTGCCAAATAGCATAAGCAGCAAGTGATAGAGCTAAGCGACCCCACAACCAACGGATCAGACCTAAGCTCTGCAGTCCTGCTACATCCAGTTGTGAATGGTGGTGGGCAATTAAACAACTCACTGGAGGAGGAGGAGGCTCCACAAATATCCCCAGCCTCAATGATGGGGGAGCCCAGCACGTCAGTGCAAAAGACAAGGCTGAAGCATTTGCTACAATTTTCAGCCAGAAGTGCCGAGTGGATGATCCATCATTGACCAGAAACTGATCTGGACTAGCCATATAAATAACGTGGCTACAAGAGCAGGTCAGAGGCTAGGAATCCTGCGATGAGTAACTCACTTTCCGACTCCCCAAAGCCTGCCCACCATCTACAAGGCACAATTCAGGGGTGCGATGGAATACTCTCCACTTGCCTGGATGAGTGCCGCTCCCATAACACTCAAGAAGCTTGACACCATCCGAGACAAAGCCACCCGCTTGACTGGCACCACCTCAACAAACATTCACTCCCTCCCCCACCGACGCACAGTGGCAGAAGTGTGTACCGTCTACAAGATGCACTGCAGGAATTCACTAAGGGTCAATCAACAGCAGCTTCCAAACCCAGGACCATTACCATGTAGAAGGACAAGGGCAGCAGATAGATGGGAACACCACCACCCAGAAGTTCCCCCCCAAGTCACTCACCATCCTGGCTTGGAAATATATCGCTGTTCCTTCACTGTCGCTGGGTCAAAATCCTGGAACCCCCTAACAGTACTGTGAGTGTACTTACACACATGGACTGCAGCAGTTCAAGAAGGCAACTCTCCACCATCTTCTCAAAGGCAACTAGGGATGGGCAATAAATGCTGGCCCAGCCAGCGAAGCCCACATCCCATGAATGAATAAAAAATAACAATGGCTGGAGCTGTAGGTGCTTTTCCGAGAGGACTGGTGGAGGATTTTGGCCTTGCTGCTGTTGAGTGAGAGACCAACCCTTTTGTAATTGGAGTTGAAGAGGTCGAGGATGGTCTGAATGTTGCTTGCAGTGTGGGCCTCAACTGTACAGTTGTCAGCATATTGTAGGCTGTGGATACGCTTGAAGGTCATCTTAACCTTGGCTCTCTGTTGAGATTGAAAAGCTTCCCGATGAGTTGAAACTTAATCATGACGCCTTGTGGAACTTGTCATGAATGAGCTCCATGACCAGTATGAATCAGGTAAATGAAGAACAGATACAGATGGGCTTGGTCACCAATCCATTGCTGAGGACAGTTGCTGTCATACCATCATGCATGTGTCACAGAATAGTAACAAATTTTGCCGGACATCCAAGTCTCTGGATCACTTCCCAAAGACCTTCATGGTTGATGGGATCAAAGGCCTTTGACAGATCAGTAATGAAAATGAGAGATATAAAGGATGGGGTCAGTACTGTCTACATGTGTCCTGTGGGTCAACTCGGGGTTGGCTGGCAGAGGGAGAGTTTGATTCAGTAGGAGGGCAGGTCCAGACTGAGGTTGGGGCAATTAGAGGTCTCATAGTGTGGGACGAGGGATCTAACAAATCTAAAGAGTGTCTAGAATCAGAGGGGGAATGTTGACAGGGATGGGTGTAGGCTCAGATAGGAGGGATGGCATGTCCATTTGAAGGGCTCAGGGTAATGGGAGATCTTTAAGTGTTATAACTGAAATGCGCAAAGTGATACTGGGAGGATCAAGGGTGGTGGGGACAAGCATGAATGTAGCAGGAGGAGGGTGGAGGCTAATGGGCTTTGTCACAAACCCCTGACATATTCGTTTTCTCAATGTCTCCAGAAGCAAGTGGAAGGATCTCAATATGTAATGGGTGGAGTTCTGGTTGGAGACAATGGAAGGAGTTGAAAATCTCACTGTTCCTCAGTTGTATGGGTCAAAACTATGGACACACCCATTCTTATCTCACTGTCTGCCTTCTTCACACAGTTCAATTGGTGGAATACCTACGAGTCTCATATACCCTATATTCCTGCAACCTCGGGAGCAGGAGTAGAGGATGCAAAAAAAGAGGGCTCTTGATGGTCAACAGCTGAAGCTGCAATGCCAGTAGCAGGCTGCACCAGAGGGGGAGGCTGGCTAGGATGCAGCCATCCCTCCCTAACAGCACTGTGGGTGTACCTACACCATGTGGACTGCAGCTGTTCAAGAAGGCAGCTCACCGCTACCTTCACAAAGGTACTTGGGGATGGGAAACAAATGCTGGCCTAGCCAGCAACGTCCACATTCTCTCAATGCAGCCATCAAGGAAATGAATCAGAAGACAAGCACTGTCAATGGGTCACCAGGATGAGAACTAACTACCTGCAGATGTCAGAGAGGCAGTGCCAGAGGCAACTGAGGCTGTGAAAGTGGTCACTGAAATATGTGGGTTTGTGCAGCAAAAGGCCTGCAGGCCATGTGAATTTAATGGCACCCTATGCCAGTGACCCTCAAGGTGGCTGCAGTTCTCAATTTATTTGCCACTGCTGCATTCCAGGGCTCTACGGATGACATTTGTGACATATCATAAGCTGCCTCACACATGTGCATAAAGGAACTGACCAATGTCCTGTTCTGACCTACAAATGGATTAATAAAGTACTCCACAGATAAGGACAGCCAGGTAGCAGGGGCACAGGGCTTCGGGACCATTGATCATTTCCCTAGAGTGCAAGGGGTCATTGACTACACTCACGGGGCCATTAGAGCTCCCTGGGACAGCCAGTGACATTTGTGAATTGCAGGGGCTTTTACTTTTTGAATGTGCAACTGGTCTGCAATTACAATCAAAGGAAAATGTACAAATACGCTCATTTCCCAGTGAGCCCTCATGATTCATTCATTTTGTGCAACCTGCAGGTCCCAGACCTTTCTGAGGCCCCAGCCCAGGGTGCCTGCTGGATCCTGGATGATAAGGGTTATCCCCTCAGGACCTGGTTGAGGTATCCCCAGAGCACAGCGGAACAATAATATAACTCATTTCTCCACCAGAGAAATCATACAAACATACAAATTAGGAGCAGGAGCAGAGCCTTGGCCCCTTGAGCCTGCTCTGCCATTCAATAAGATTATGGCTAATCTGATTGTAACCTCAACTCCACATTCCTGCCTTCCTTTCAATCAAGTCATCCAGCAAACCATTGCCTTGCTCAAAATGCACTTCTGCTGCCTTGACTGGTCTAGGGGGGCTTTGCAGTGCACTCCACAGAGGATATCACAAATAGTCGTGGTCAGCTATGCACTGCACACTGGGGCCAGGGAACGTGGTGATCTGTTGCAACAAAACGAAGGGGAGGAGCAGCCCTCCTCCTCAGATGAGATTGAATTGGATGTGGCTGAGGAGGAGACCATGAACTTGTGTGAGCCTTTACTGGATGCCTGGGCCATGGAGAAAAGTTTACAGGATACCAGAGACAACCTAACATACATACATCTGAATTGCCCAAGAGTGGGACACCTACATGGCCATGGCCCCATTACCTGAGGGGATCTAAAGGATCGGGTCAGTACAGTCCACATGTGGGCCCTTTGGATCCAACACAGGGTGTTGACTGACAGGAGGCATGTTTTCAGTCACAGGGATAGTTTGATTCAGTAGGGTGGTAGATCCTGTCGAACTGTTTGAGATGCAGACCATTGCCTGCCAGCCTCCCTGACAGAGCTACCTTTGAACCTGTGTGCTCTGCCACTTAGAAGAGCAAGGAGAGCGGAGCTTTGTCACATACATTCACTGGTGAACACTGGCCCTGACAACATCTGTGTCGCACTTGGATTTACATCAAGCAACCGACCATGACCGAGAAATCAGATTCCACAGCATCCTTACAGGGCTTTGAGTTCACTTACAACATTTCAATTATCCCCACTGAGCGTGATCTCAGACAATCTCCTTTATAATGCATGGGAGGGAGGGCCATCTGAGCCTGTATGTTCAGCCATGTCCCACAGAGTGGCGAATATAAAACTGGACCTAGAGGGACAAGGGCTGCAGATGAATGGGAGCACCACCACCTGCAAGTTCCCCTCCAAGCTACTCACCATCCTGGCTTGGAGCTATATCTCTGTTCCTTCACTGTTGCTGGGTAAAAAATTTTGAACTCCCTCCCTAACAGCACTGTGGATGTACCTACACCATATGGACTGCAGCAGTTCAAGCAAGCAGCACGCGCCCACCTTCACAAATGCAACTAGGGATGGGCAACAAATGCTGGCCTAGCCAGCGATGCCCACATCCCATGAATGAATAAAAAAACTTAGAAACAGACAAACAAGTGATTAATTTTCTGGGTGCAGCAAGGAGTATCATTAGGATGTGAGGGCTCTGATTATCCAAGGTTCGAAAGCCAATTGGCGTTGCTCTCCTTCTGGGTACAAACCTCCTCCAAAGATCATTCCTACACCAGAGAAAATGTCAGAGCCATGTAATAAGATGAACCCACAAAATTGAGTGATGTCAGAGTCACTTGTGCACAGATGATGGAGGAGGAAAAGTAAATGAGATCCAATATTTCAGTATTCAGGGCCAGCCTTTCAGCACTTCCCAGATTTAATAAACTGACTCCAAGCTTAATGTGAGAAATTCAGAAGAAACAGATTGGAAAGCTTTTCTCAAGTAACTTTAAAAAGAATCCAGATGTGAATGTCTTTGCAGGCTCCTAGAGTCAAGATGAAATGAATAAATTGGCAGGATCACATGAATCAAAAATAGATTTCTGACCTTTCACTTATGGAACATTGTTTGTAATTCTCTTACAATTATATGTTACCATTTTGGAATGTGTATTTGTAACTGGTTTGTTTTCTTGGTATAAGGAAATTTATCTCATGATCTAAAAGGTGTGCTCTGAAATAGAGAGGTAAACTGAAAGGTTAGATGAAAGTATGATAGTACATAACTTTGTTCTGGCTATTAGTTTCAGCATACAACATTCTATGATTTTAATATTACAGGAAGTTATCATTTACCAATTATTTTTTGATCTTCTAAAATGAAGATCTTAAAACCTTGAGTTAAACAAACGGAGAAAGATGTCTGTTCTCATAGAATAGAACCATAGAATCGTTACAGCACCAAAGAAGATCTTTTGGCCCATCATGTCCATGCTGGCTCTCCTAAGGAGCAATTCACATACTGCCACTTCCTGCCCTGTCCTCACATCCCTGCACATTCCTCCTTTCCAGATATTTAGAAAACGCAGAAAAATTTACAGCACAGAATAAATGACATGCCTTAAGGTAACAAACAAAATTGTTTTAAATTTTAGAAGGAAAGGTAGAGGAGTATAAACTGGAAAGGAAACTGGACAAACAAGCTGTAATGACCTTACTACTTCTTGGGCCATTTTTCCCACACCAAGATAAAAACAAAAAAACTACTGCGGATGCTGGAAATCCAAAACAAAAACAGAATTACCTGGAAAAACTCAGCAGGTCTGGCAGCATCGGTGGAGAAGAAAAGAGTTAGCGTTTCGAGTCCTCATGACCCTTCAACAGAACTGAGTAATATTAGGAGAGGGGTGAAATATAAGCTGGTTTAAGGTGGGGGGGTGGGGGGAGAGAAGTTTGGGGGGTGTGGTTGTAGGGACAAGCAAGTAGTGATAGGAGCAGATAATCAAAATATGTCACAGACAAAGGAACAAAGAGGTGTTGAAGGTATCACCACCTTCAACACCTCTTTGTTCCTTTGTCTGTGACATCTTTTGATTATCTGCTCCTATCACTGCTTGCTTGTCCCTACAACCAACTTTTCTCCCCCCACCCCCACCCACCTTAAACCAGCTTATATTTCACCCCTCTCCTAATATTACTCAGTTCTGTTGAAGGGTCATGAGGACTCGAAACGTCAACTCTTTTCTTCTCCGCCGATGCTGCGAAACCTGCTGAGTTTTTCCAGGTAATTCTGTTTTTGTTTCCCACACCAATGCATTTTAAATTCTTTAAGTGCTTTAGAAGTGTAAATTTGGTTGCTGCTAGTACCTCGTAGGTTCTAAACGTTTTAAATTGTACTTATTCAATAGAGTTTTCTCTCGTTATTCTTTACACCAGGTTACAATTGTGGTAAGAGTTAGCTTTGCTTAGAAACAGCACATTGTAGTAATTATGGTTTTATTTAGTATGTAATGTAACTTTAAGAATAATACTTGTTAGGTAAGATCACATGATCTGTAGTAACCATTAGGAGAATAGCACAGGGATAAACTTAATGTTTCCATCCAAGAAGTGCCTGCAGATCAACGCTATCATTCGTAGTACAACTCAGCCATCCTACAAAAAACTGCTGATGAGGATAAAACTGGATTGAACAGAAGAAATCAAATTAACAAGAAATTGGCACTGTACCTCACCCAGTGATTGTAAGTAGCAAGCTCTGTTAGAATTGAAGAAGTTATCCCCTTTCAAAATGCCACAATTTGGGAGAATTGATCCTTTTGAACCAGCTACAGACAATTGGTCTCAATACATAGAACACCTCACGTTCTTTTTCAAGCGAACGAGATTATGGAGCAAGAGAAGAGGCAGGAGATCCTCTTGAATACTTGTGGGAGCAAAACCTGCAGTCTGATTCGAAGTGTTATGGCACCCAGTGCCCCAGATTCTAAGAATTTCAATGAATTGGTGGGTCACTTTCAACCCAAGCACTCAGTCACGATGCAAAGGTTCAGGTTTAATTCGCAAGATAGAGCCCCGGGTGAGACAATTGCATGCTACATGGCAAATCTGAAGCAGGTAATGGAACATTGTGAGTTCGGTACGACTCTGAATGACATACCCAGAGATAATTTAGAATGTGGTGTGAAGGAGGACACTATTCAGAAAAGATTATTGTCCGAAGTGAATCTGGATTTCAAAAAGGTGCTAGAGATAGTGCTGACCATGGAAAGCGCAGTAAGAGATTCAAAAGCAATAGAGGGTGCGCAAAATGGGGCTGTCCTCCACATCGGGTCGGAAACCTCAGATGAAAGCAACACAAAAAAATGAGACTCCGCCGAGAAGCGGGAAACTTTCATTAGCCGAAAAATAAAGAAAAATAACTTAGCAGCGAAATTGAAGAATAATTTTAATAGAGGTGGAAACAATCAGTCTTTTAGCGATTGGCAGTTTAAAAAAATTGAATGCTATTATTATCACAGAAATGGACATATGATGAGCCAATGCAAGGAAAGATTCAAGCATGCTTGGAAACAAAAGAAGCAGCCCAATGAAATCTACAATGTTGAAGAGCCTGAAACAACAAATTCAGACATTTACTCGTTGTTTAATCTGAAAGTTGGAGAGACAGAATCAATATTTATCACAGTGAAAGTAAATGCCAAACCTGTTAGAATTGAAGTGACATGGGAACTTCCACTACAGTAATTGGTAAACATACCTTCAGATATCTGAATAATGGTGAACATTAATTAAGTTTAGAACAAACAGCTGCCAAGCTAAAAGCATATATGGGTGAAGACATTCAAATAAAAGGCATAAGCAGAGTAACTGTCCCTTATGGAAGTCAATTGGCAAAACTACCAGTGTTACTATTGGGAGACAGAGGACCAAGCCTTCTAGGGCGAAATTGGCTAAGGCAAATCAACCTTGATTGGCCACTGAGGTTCCAAAAGGAAGCTGGAAGGGTTCCTGTTTTGAAAAAGGAGTGTGCATGGACTCAACAACCTGAAGAAATGCAGGCTGTCTTAAGCCAAAACCTGGATGAACAACAGAAGGAACTCGAAGAGACTCTGCTTGATGACAGAGTTCGAGACGGGGTGAGTAACCTTCACAGGGAAAAAGAAAACCTGTTGAAAGACCTTCACACACTGCAAGATTCCCTCAGGTCAAAGTTAGTACCTCTGGAAAAGTATGAAGAGAAAGAGAAAGAATTCAGCACTTCTGTGAATAAACTGGAGAATGAGTTGGCAGAGAAGACATTACAATGTTCAATTTTTCAGGAGGCAGCAAATAAATACAAAAAAAGAGATGGAAGAGCTGAAGAATCAGGTACATGAAGCCAAAGAGGCTTTGGAAGCAGAAGTTGCAGAATTTCCTAAGAAGCAGACAGATAATGAAATTTTGGGAGACTCAGCCGCTGAGCTCAGACAAGTTGAGCTTGCATCTGATAGAAGTCTGGCCAACAGTGAAGTTAAAAATAAGGCCTAGATTAAAGTCTGCTCTAGAAAGAAGTGCATGTTCCAAGTGAGGGAGGTAATCGATTTGGGTCACTGGGTAGATTCACAGGGTCTCCACCTGGTTGAGGAGAAAGTGAGAGCCATAAGAGAGGCACCTGTGACAAAGAATGCCTCAGAGGTCAAATCAAACCAAGGAACGATCAACTATTATGGTATCCATGTTGTACCATTAATGATAGAATTCATCTGTGAACACTTCTTGGGTGGAAACATTAAGTTTATTTACAATGTACTCAGCAGCAACTACACGTGTGCTTTCAACTCCAGCTCTAACTCTACACTGACTGCTGAGGTAGCCCACCGTACTCTCCAATTGGTTACTACAGATTATGTGATCTTCCTTAACAAGTATTATTCTTAAAGGCACATTACACACTAAATAAAACCATAGCTACTACATTCTTCCCCCTATAATTTGGCTATTCATATTATATTTACAAGTACATATTTTTCAAGACACATAATATTTATACTGGATAAGGAATTTACAAGCTCAGTCTCTCAGGTGGTTCCCTGATACATGTGGAATATCGCAACTCCACAACTTCAGATTCTTTGTATAGCTGAGTAAAAGTGAAATAGAAACAGATGCTGGAAAATATTCAGCAGGTCTGGCAGCACCATTGGAAAGAGAAAGAGGGTTGTTGGCCCAGCTCTTCAGGTCTCCGGATGGTCGTAGTCTGGAGGTACCCCGGAAAATCCATTGGGGGACCTGGTGGAAGTCCCCATGCACTGATTACATGGGGATTACCCAGGAACTTTCAACTTCTGTTGGGCAATTACCCTGTGTCTGGAATCTCCGAAATTCTGATATAAAGTCAGAGACTTTGGATGATTCTGACTCGCTTAGTAGAATAGTTAGAAATAGAAAAGTTAGAAGGATTAAAGCCACTTCTCACTCTTGGGCAACCAAACTAGTGAACCTCCTAGCTCTCCACTGGAATCCTTGACTACCCCCTGGACCCCCGACCACACCCTCGACCCCCCTGACAACTCCCTTTGACTTACCGACTAGACCTCAAACTCCTTGTCTACACCCAAATCAACTACCCCCACTGACATCCCCCTAACCACTCTATCCCCTCATCCACTTAGCTACATACGTACCTCTCTCCATAGCTTGTCAAAGTGGCATTTAAATAAAGGGACAATGAATCTTACTGGTATATGGCAGCTGGTGTTATAAAAAGGAGGCATGGCTTGGTTATCCTGATACTCCTACACTATGCGGGAAGGACTCCAGGAGCAGGTACACTCCAACTTTCTCAGGAGGCATGGTTTGGAAGTCCGGGTGAGAAATGTGCAACTCCGATGTAAGTTAAAAGGAGCGGAATGGCAATCCCACAGTCCTCGGAGGATTCAGCCCAATGTTTCAGGTCAATGATTTGCCTGAGAACTGAACCAGATCCAATTTATCCAATGTTCACACACAGACATTTTCACTAAGATTAATGAATACCGAAGAAGAGTAGGAATCCTGCTGATATTTTTCCCCTTCACACGCTCTAACATTAATTGCACATTCCTTGTTTGTAAGGTTCAGTATTGTGCATTTAATGGATGATGCATCAGGGAAACTTTCATTGGGATAAAATTCTGAGAAGGACAAACTAGCCCTGTTTTAAGCAACTTTTCCCATTCATTTCTGCCAGACAAACTGTTCTCTCTAACAAAGATCACAAAAAGTCACAAATGCATTCTAAGTGAGAAAGAATCTGCTGCAGCCTTTGACAGTTGGCCACACAATCCTCTCCCAATGCCCCTCCAGCACCATCCCGCTGGAAGGGACAACACTCAGTTGATTCCATAAAAGCAAAAGAAATAGAAACAGGAGTAGCTTATACATTCTCTTGAGCCTGCTTCTCCATTCAATAATATCTTAGCTGATATTTGACCTCAATTTAACTTTCCAGCCTGATCCCCATATCCATTGATTCTCTTGGAGTCCAAGTATATACTCACATGTACCCAATGATAGAACATCCACAGTTCTCTGGGGTAGAGAATTCTGAAGGATCACAACCCTCTGAGTGAAGAAACTCCTCCTCTTAAATGATTGACCTCTTATCCAGAGACTATACTGCCTAGTTTTAGACTGTCGAGTCAGAAGAAACATCCTCTGAGCATCTCCCCTGTCAAGCACCCTCAGAACCTTATAAGCTTTAATGAGATCACCTTTCATTCTTCTAAATGCCAGAGAATATCTGCCAAATCTACTCAATCTCTTATCATAGGACAACCCCTCATCCCAGGAATCAACCTATCGAGCCTTTGCTGCACCTCCTCCTAGGAGGCATATCATTCCTTGAATAAGGAGACCAAAATGGTGTACAATATTCCAGCTGTGATCTCACCAAAGCTCTGTATAATTGTAACAGGACTTCCTTAATCTTGTACTCCAGTCCTCTAGCAATTGAGGCCAACATACAATTTGCTTTCCTAATTGCTGCTTGTACCTGTATGCTTACCTTCTCAGTTCCTTGTACAAGTGCACCCAAGTCCCTCCGAACATCAACAGTTACAAGTTTCATGCCTTATAAAAAACAGATTTTTCATTCTTACTACCATAATGAATAACCTCACATTTTCCCATCTTGTTGCCCATTCACTTAAGCTCTCTTTATTCCTTTGCATGATCTTTGTGACTCCCTCACAGCTTCATGTCCTACCTGGCCTGACAATAGCTTTTAAATAGCTGAGGTGTCAGCACTGACCCTTATGGCACTTCACAGCTTGTGGAGCTGAAAATGCCCCATTTAACCCTACTCTCTGCTTTCTGTTCTACATCCGAACATATGAACAAGGAGCAGGTATAGGCCATTCGGCCCCTCGAGCCTGCTCCGCCATTCAATAAGATCATGACTGATTTGATAGTAACCTCAAATCTGCATCCCACCTACTCCCGATAACCTATCACCCCCTTGCTTACCAAGAATCTATCCACCTCTGCCTTAAAGATATTCAAAGACTTTGCTTCCACTGCCTTTTCAGGAAGAGAATTCCAAAGACTCACGACCCTCTGAGGGAAAAAAATTTCACCTCATCTCCGTTTTAAATGGCAACACCTTATATTTAAACAGTGACCCCTAGTTCTAGATTTGCCCGCAAGAGGAAACATCCTCTCCACACCCACCCTGTCAAGTCCCCTCAGGATCACTTTAATCAGTTCTCTATCCATGGTAATATATTACCTCCAACTCCATGAGCCCTTGTGTAATGTTGTACTATAGCCTTTCAGGTGGCATCTTGACATATGCCATTTGGAAATCCAAATATACTATATCCACTAATTCCCCCTTTATGTACTCTGTAAGTTACACCCTCATAAACTCTAATAAATTTGTCAGAGAAGATGTCTCTTTCATAAAACCATGTTAACTGCCTAATCATATTTTTATTTTCTAACTGTCTTGTTAACACAGATTTCAGAATTTTCTCAATGACACTAACTGGCTAACAGGCCTACACTTCCTTGTTTTCTCTTATCTTCCTTTTTGAACAATGTTGTTACATTTGCTCTTTCCAATCCACTGAAACCACTCTGGAATCTGGAGAATTTTGGAAGATTGTAATCAAACTTTATATGAGGATAAAGTTACTGCTGAAGGTTTTCCATTGCATTTTCTCAAATAGAATCAGGACAATGAATGGCAATTGAAAGCAAATCACAAAACTACACAGCCTACCTGCCATCTTGGATTCAAATGTTTAGGTAATAAGTGTGGCTGTGAATCGCATTACAATCAATATCCAGTCAAATACCTCTTCGAGTGATCCTAATATGCAATTAAATATGACTGTCTGGTATAGTAGTGGATTAAGGAGAGACTGCATAATTATTAATTCAATAAGCAAAGCATGTTACGACTGGTCCCTGGGTGAGGTTCCCCCAAATTGTTATGCACCTGGGTGAGGAGTGATGAACTGGCTCCCCTTCTTTATTCAACCCCCTCGGTTGGTCACAACAAAGTTAATTTAAAAAGGATCCCTTCCCTCGCGGATACCTTTTCCTAGTCCAAATGTTTTTATATTTTTAAAGGAACCAATTAAACCAGGCTTTCTTGAGTCAGAGAAAGAGTGAGTTTATTAGTTACTAAAACACGAGAAAAAATAATAAATACACAGCAGACTTGCACACAGATTAGAAATGAGGAGTGAGTCTAGAAACAAAAGTTTAAAAAGATATACGAATCAGTCTTTGGCTTGTCTGTGAAGAGTAGATGGTGAGACATTGCAGCTGTTAAGTTGTATAATTCTGGTCGAGCTGACTTTGGCAGTTGAGCAGTTGATCTGGAGATTCTTGGTTTTGCAAGTTAGCTGAAAGTTGTCCTGTTTCCTTTTCGAGTGTGGCTTTGCTGACTTGTGACTTGCTTCCAGCAATCAGAGGGAGAGATTTTTTTTACCTGCAAGCACAGGGATGCCTAGTTGATGTTCTTTGGCTGTGATTTTCATCACACATGCTAACACAGCACACCCTAGAAGAACAGACTGGTACATCAGGGTTGCAGTTGGCTTTCTTGTGTATTTCTGGAAGGGAAAAAAACAAACATGTCTTTCACCAGAAACTGCTTTCTTTCAACTTAGATCATGTCCACAGTCTGGGATATAGCTCAACAAGAGATGGTTTCTGCTGACATGGTAATCAGCGTCCATTATCTCCACAAACACAGGAGATTACAGTTCAGTTTTTGCATTGCATCTCTTCCTTTGAAGTTTCTCTGTCTGAAGTAGGCCTTGACACCTTTTTATGTGCAACACTCCGTCTTCTCTGGGCTAGTTGGTCAAGTGTAATCCACATAGGAATTTTCCAGCAAGTGGTTACTTTACAGTCTCAGCCAGCGTTTGCCTGTAGGTCCTTTTTTCAAAAAACACACGTCTTACTTAAAAGTTCAATATGTCCGTAAGTAATTCAGGGCTATGATCCATGGTCAAGACAAGCATGACTTGTAGCTGTGCCTAAAGCATGTCGAGACTTGAAGAAAAACATATTTCTTCTTGTACTGATCTTTATGCAAAGAACAATGGCAGAAGCGGAGTCGAGTTGGCTGTATCAGCTAAAGGTGGAAACTCGGAGTCTCTTGCAAAAGACAAAGGACAGGAAATACCCTTTTAGAGGGTTGTGAGGAATATGTAAGCTCATTGTATGTTTATGAACAAATGATAAAGTAATTGTAAGCCAATCAAGTGGACTAAAAATGACTTTCATCTAAATGTCTCAAGGCCAGAGCCAAAAAGGGCATAAAGGAAGAGCTTGTTAAATCCCACAGTGTGCACCCCAAGAGTAAGCAAGAAGACCATGGTCAACGAGCATAGCAAGAGTCAGTGCCAAGTTGATCAGAACCCCACGGACCGATGTTCAATTGAACAGACTGTACACCACTGCCTTCGTTAAATATCACACTGTGTACTTGTCATGCAATACCTTAATAAATCTGTTTGGCTTGTTTCAACTCACCTGTGCCCAAAGTGGCCTGTGGTTAGTCATGAATGGGTCTTTAATTCAGATTTAACCTGACAGGTACAGTAGACTGATGGGGCAGTAATTGGCTGGAATGGTTTTGCCCTGCTTTTTGTAGACCCGACATGTCTGGGCAATTTTCCATTCAAGCCCATTTAGAATAAAATTAGTGGAAAATGAGAATTCATGGCAGCCTTCTACATCTTAATATGAATAAGTCCATGTTATGATGCGAATCCTTTGTCAGATATATAGACCTGCAAATTCTGTGAAGTGTCAATCAGAGTCAGATTGCCACTCCGCTCCTACTTACTTATCTGGAAATGAAGCCGCACCTTTCTCGCCCGACCCTCTGACTCAGACCGGGTGAGAAGGGTCTAGAGCAATGGGTTCCTGAGGCCTTCTATTGAGAGCAGGAGAGTGGGAAGGAAGGAAGCAATGCCCCCTTTTTACAGCACTAGCTGCTGTAAAGCAAATAGGTTTAAATGTCCAGCCACATTTAGAGGCCAGGGATAAAGTTAGTTTGTAAGGTATGTGGGTAGGATTGGGGGGTGTGGGGGTAGTCGGGTGGTTGGAGGGGTTGGGGATGCGTCAGGTGGTCAGTGAGGAGGGGGGTCGGGTGGTCAGTGTGGGGGGGTCGGATGGCCGGGGGAGATGCTCAATTGGAAGGTGGTCAGTGGGTCTGTGGAAGGGTGGGGGTCGAGTGGTTAGTGGAGGGTGCTCAGGTGGTCAGGGAGGCTGGGCAGTCAGAGAAGTGGTCAGTGGGAGAATGGAGAGGTCAGGTAGTCAGTGGGCAGGTGGGGGTCAGGTGGTCAGTGGGAGTGTCAGGTGGTCAGTGGGGAGGTTGGTAATTGGGGAGGTGGTCAGGGGCTGGTCAGTGGGGGGTGGAGCTCAGGTGGTCAGTGGGGCTGTCAGGTGGTTGGGGGGGTTGGTCAGAGAGGTGGTCAGTGGAGGGGTGGTCAGTGGGGAGGGGCCGGGTGGGCAGTGTGTGGGGGTCAGATGGTCAGAGGGGTGGTTAGTAACGGGTTGGTCAGTGGAGGTAGTGGGGTGGTCAGTGGGGGGGTTGTGAGTGAGGGTGTCTGGTGGTCAGTGGGGGGATCAGGTGGTCGGAGGTTGGTCTTTGGGGTGGTGGGGAGAGTAGTCAGGGTTGGGGGGTTGTTGAGGGTGTCCCTTGGGGGTTGAGGGTGTAGGAGGAGACCTGACTGGAATTGATGATGTAGCCAGGGGGCTGGGGAGAGGTGGTCAATGGAGGTGTCAGCTGGTCGGGGGGTTGGTCGGGGGTCAGGTTGTCAGTGTAGAGTGTCGGATGGTATGGGTGGGGTGGTCAGTCAGGTGGTTGTCAGTGCAGAGTGGAGAGCTGAGGGGTAGTCTGGGGTCCTTTTGGGAGGTTGGGGGCTGTGGAGGAGTCCCAATGCTGTTTGGAGGGCTAGTCAGGTGGGGATCCCATTGGGGGCAGGGGGGTGGCAGGAGTCTGTGGGGGTCAGTACTATAGTTACCCAGGATTTAAAGCGGTTTTAATTCTTCTAACTTTTTCTGGCTAACGATTATGTTAAGACAGTGGGAAGCATCCAAAGTTTGCGATTTATATCGTACTTTCGGATGGTTCCCATTGCAGGGCAATTGCCCAACAGAAGTTTGAACTTCCCGGGCAACTGCCAAGCAATCCTTGCCTGTGGTCTTCCGGGGGATGGGGGGGGAGGGGATTCCCCAACCCATCTTTGGGATACCCCCAGCCCGGCAGCCTGGAGCTTGGAGGTTACAGGCCATAAAAATGAAATATTTCATTTTGTTCGATCAAGGCATTTTCTAAGTTACATTCATGCTGAAAACCAGTAGAGGGAGACAATGTACTGGATTAAACTCAATTAGGCACAGTTTCCTATTACAGTGTCTCGTCACAATCTGCATCAAGGGAAATCGTACAGACTCTGTTCTGACATTGCAATCCTCCCCACTTCACTTCCCTCCATGTTTTTCATCTTTGAAGCCACGTGCAGTAACTGCGAAATCTGTCCTAATATCAGCAAGATCAGGGTCCAACCTGCAGGTCAAGATTTCTTGCAGGTCAGGAAATACTATGTCCCTATAGTTCATCATGGTTAAAAAAAAAATCAAGGCGTGGGGATGATGAATCTCTTTGTGTCACCAGGAGTGCTGCAACAGGAATTCCCCATCATTATGTGCAAAAGGGACCATGCTATAACTAAATTAATCCTCTGACCCACTCTGTAAGTAGTTCCAGTGTAAGTAGTATCAGTGTTACTAAAGTGAGCACCATATGAGCTGATTGGTTAATGCAATATGAGATGAATATTGATAGCCATGGCCAGAATTTGTTTTGCTTGTTTTCCTGAAAATTTTTTCCAGTAAGTGTTACTTCAGAAACCATCAGAGCATCATTCATGTATCAGGTGTCCTCCAGTCTAGAAATATCCTTGGCCTGAATTTTTAGCATGTCAGCCGAGCGCGATCGGTGGGACCAGAAGCAATGTGAAATCCGCTCCCACCCATGATCGGATACCGACAGAGATTACATGTTGGCTGGTCAATTAACTGCCGGCCAGCGTGAAACACGCGCTGTGAGAGGATCAGCAGTGCTGGCAGGGGCTGGAAGAGGGTGGGTGGTGGGTACCCAACCTTCCTATTCTAAGTCAGGCGGAGGAATAAGCCCTGGAAATGTTCTGTGAACGTGGAGCCAGGTCCACTGGTCATGGAGAGGCAGGGGTGTCGGATGAGGGTCAGAGTCCACCGGACAGGGAAGAGATTGGTGGAGGGTATGAAAAGTGTAAGGCATCGTTTGTAAGACTTGTAAGGAATTTTGATGTGAGTTGGTTGGAGCTGGTTTACGGATAGTTTCTGGCTTTTTTTTTGGTGTTCTGGAGAACTGTCTAATTTTTCGGCACTTGTAGATGCTTTCTGTTGAGAGGAAGCTTCAGTGCAGAAACCTGTGCGACCATCTGTACAAAAATGGGGATTGTGTACTCTGCTGGAGGGACCTCCTCAGAAGAGGAGGAGAGGGCCGGAATGGAGAGAGGGCCACTTGCCAACGTACAGTGTCCCAGAGTCAGGCCTTTGGTGTGAGAGGTGCAGCCAGAAGGGCTGTGAAATCCATTTATCCCCATTGCTGGTGCATTCAGAAGTCTTTGCTCAACCAGATGTCCATTCTGAGTAGCAACCAGACTGTCTGCACTCTGACTTCATTATGATGTCTGACACTGATATTTTTGCTTTCTCCCTCAGATGGCACGATGTTCCCGACCCCAAAAAGATCCTGAGGACCCTCCCTTGACCTCCGAGGATGACGAGCTTCCAGATGCACCTGCTTCACATCATCCCTCTGCACCATGCACCAGCACAGATACAGGTATGTCGGTGGGCATATGCATGTCGGAGCAGATGGTAGTGCACAATGGTGAAAACATGTCATACTCGCCTGAAGAGCTGGCAGAGGCAGAGTCCAGAAGTTGCCAGCAGTCAGAGGATTGCTGGAGACCAGGGCGATGCTGAGCCCCAAGCAGATGATGAGCCTCTGGATCGTCCATCAGGTAGCAGATGCTGGATGTGCAGCTGGATGCATGGGAAGATTTGGCAGAGGTTCCTGAGGGTCTGCGTGCATTGTCTCAGTGTTGGAGGAATCCATGCGGAGCGTGAGCACTGTGTGGGCCCTGATCTCAGAACGCACAGCTTCCTGCATAGAGAGAGTGGTGAGTCTCATAGAGAGTCAGCTCCAGGAACTCTAGAAACTTAGCAGGTCACTGCCAATGTGAAAGATGGATGAGGCACCTAGTGACTCTGCTGGCTGCCAGTCCATCTATGATGCACAGGGACGTTCAAACCAACCTCATGTTGGTGGACGAGCTGCAGCTCACATCTGCGGGGCTCCTCTCAGGGCACTCTTGATAATGGCAGCAGCTCCTCCGCCCCTTTACCAGTGACTGTGGCAACTGAGGAGACCACGATGACTGAGGATTGCCCAGCCATGCGCTGGACTCTCCCGCCCAGACAGGGCTGATACAGGCTCTGGCGACCAGGCGACGGATGCCAAGGTCATCAAGACTGATGGGGCATCAGAGTCAGCAGCCTGCCTCTAATCCAGCTGCCAGCGAAGGGGGACCACCAAGAGGCAGCACTCGCAATCAGAAATTTAAGTCACAGTGATCACATTAGGGGGTCTTGTGGGTGTTTAATGTTTCCTTGGCACGTGCGTACTGTTGTATATATATCTTTGCCTTGATTATTAAACTGTAACATTATTTTCAATGACCTTGTGCTTATTGTGCTTCATACGATTTATAGGGAAGAGGCCGGGGAATCATGTGTTATACACATGAAGTACTGCAAAGTTTATTTCACAGATCTGTATTTGAGTTATGTGTGAAAAGAGGGCCTCATCAGTAATGATCAATTATCCCTTGCCATCACCTTGACTCCTTGCTTTGGATTCTTATCTGAAGGTCCTCTGAATTAAGGCCTCTCTGCCTCCCATAAGCATCCTCACATCGGGGTCTTGCTCCCCACTCTCTGGCTCCTCAATCTCCCCCTCAGACTCAGTACTTGAATCATCCTCTGTCACCTGTGGAGCAGGATGACTGTCTTCATCCTCCAAAAGGTTCCCCCTTACAAAGCCAGAGTGTGCAGGGTGCAGCACACAACAACAATAAGTGATACACATTCGGGAGGATATTGAAGTGACTCCCCCTGAGCAGTCCAGGCAGCGAAACGCATCTTGGGTAGGCCTATGGTCCTCTCAGTCCTTGTGGAGACATGACTGCGCTTGTAGCTCTCCTCTGCTGCAGTCCTTGGATGCCTCAGTAGTATCATGAGACACTGTTTAAGTGGATAGCTTTTCTTCCCCAGGAGCCATCCATCCAAGCGTGCTGGAGCAACAAATAGCCTTGGTAGCTGGGAATGACGGAGGATGTAGGCATCACGGCGGGTTCCTTGATACCTGGCACAAACCTGCAGTACCTGACTCTTGTGGTTATGCACAATCTCTTTCTATTTACAAATGCACCCGGCTCACCCACTGACGCCTTATGGGCACAAGTGTGCAGTCAATGGCTCCCTGGATGCGGGGAAATCCAGTTATGGCAGCGAATCCTCTGTCTTGCTGTCCCTGGCTGGCCTCGTCTGTCCTGAAGTGAACGAAGGTACTGACCCTTCGGAACAGTGAGTCAGTGGCCAGCTTGATGCAGCTGTGGGCAACTGATTGGGAGATACCACATAGATCTCCCACTGATCCCTGGAAAGAACTGGAGGCATAAAAGTTCAGGGCAACTGTCACCTTAGAAGCTAATGGCATAGGGTGGGCACTGACACAGTTGGAGGTGATTTTGGAACCGATCATTTCACATATGGAGTTGGCCATGTCCCTGGAGAGGTGGAGCCTTCTTTGTCACTGAACCTCAGACATGTCAAGATAGCATGAATGCTGCCTATAATTTCTGCCTGCTGGGTAATGGCGCTTTCTCCGGGTCCTTCTGCCTTGCACTTCCTGCTGGCCCTGCACCCCTTCTGGCTGCACCACTCGTACCAAAAGTCTGACTCTGGGACTCTGTACGTGGGCAAGTGGCCCTTTCTCCATTCCGGCCCTCTCCTCCTCTTCTGAGGAGGTCCCTCCAGCAGAGTACACAATCCCCATTTTTGTACAGATGGTCGCACAGGTTTCTGCACTGAAGCTTCCTCTCAGCAGAAAGCATCTACAAGTGCTGGAAAAATCAGACAGTTCTCCAGAACACCGAAAAAAAAGCCAGAAACTACCTGTAAACCAGCTCCAACCAACTCACATCAAAATTCCTAATGACCCACGTTGCCAGGATCCTGATCGCCTTTTATCCCGCCCTGGATGTAGAAATCATGAGAAATGTGAAGGCCTACTTGCCGATTAGCTTGTGCACCAAACATAGAAGTGCATGGGCCACTTAAAATCGCAGACAATTGCTCGTTAAATGAGCTTAATTGGCCCTTTATTTGTCAGCAGGCGGGATTCCCACTTCCATGTGCACCTGCGGACGGGAACATCACGAGGGGGCACAATGCTGTTGGGAGGGCATTCCGACATCATCACACCACATTTCGTGTTCGAGTGTATCAGCTGCACACCTGCCCAGCCAGCGCAAATCTCTGGTAAAGCTCCCAGTCAGCCTGTAGATCATAAAGTGCCAACATTATTTGGTATGGTTTGGTAGGAGTTATCACTTTCATTTTCCACATCCCATGTAAGAGGGAATTTTAATCCCTGGCTGGGAAGCCAGAGAGATGCATGCGTGTCCCCATGGGGGAACCAGTGGATTTTAACAGCCAGGGCTCACTTACATCTGGCAACCAGCAGCCTGCCCGAAACAGATGTACAGATATAAAGACACATCTGGAAGGTGAAGTTTGGCATCCTGGTCACCACCTGCCGGTGTTCAGGTGGATCGTAAAGTGAAGTTATCAACAGGATCTCGTAAGTGAGAATGGGTAGGGGAGAGCTGAAGGCAGCAGAAGCCCAGGCTTATCTTGTGTGTCCAGGTCTTTGGAGGGCAGGCTCTGATTGCCCTGGCCATGTTGTGTGACTGATCGAGCCTGGCCACATGTCTAAACAATCATAAATGCCTTTTGGAAATTGTGGCACTCGTCGTAGATTCATCTATGAGTAACCTATTAACGGCACTGTCACACGACAGAACACAGCACATACATCACAGGCACCACTGGTCTACTGAAATCATTTTTTGCCATAAGATAAAAGCATCTGAAAAGCTCTGAGAACGAGTCATACAAACTCGAAACATTAACTCTGTGTCTCTCTCCACAGATGCTGTCAGACCTGCTGAGTTTTTCCAGCATTTTCTGTTATTATTTCAATTTTTGTCGTGTCTGTTTGCAAAATTGTACCGATCTCTGAGGCATAAAGCAGATTTGCAGTAATACAGATATTATGTGGGCAAGGTGTTGTTGGGAGTGGGAGAATTGATATGTATTTCTCATCACCTGGTACATTATCACAATTCAGGGATGCTTTGATATTTCTTGTGAATCAATGATTGCTCAATGCTTTCTACGGTCCCATCTAAAATTTCTAGCTTGGCTAGACACAGGTATGAGTCACTAAGTGACTGGAACTTTTGTTTCCTGCCAATTGACTTGCAATTTCTGCAGGCCAGCCTCTTCCACAAAGATTTCAAGTATTGAAACAAGGGTGGCAGTAATTTCTGCCGATCAGGCAACATCATTTCCAAAATCTAGATCCACAAAGGAATTGCCACCAATGGAGACATTACCAGTCTCAAGAATCCAATCCATGACTGCATCAAAGGAATTTGGAGCCATGTCCAACACCAGATTTGTTTGAAAAATGCAGACTGTCACCCTTCCAATCCTCATCAAGCTGTCAGTGTCTAAGACCACACATATGAGCTTGTAAGGAAACCCAAGGAGGAAGAATATTTGCTAAAGGGCCAATCTGTACACAGAATCAACGTTGACTTAAAATCAACATGGGCCAGAATTTTGATGTCAGCAGCGGGGGTGGGCCCGGCACGCCGACATGTAAAATGATGCGCGGTGATGTCGGGTGTGCATCCCGACGTCACCGTGCGTCATTTAGATCTTTCGTTCGGCGGGCATGTGCCGGAGGCGGCATTGCGCCCGCCAAACTATCGAAGGCCTGTTAAGGCCATCAAAAACCCAATTAAAGTACTTATCAACACTGCCCGTCCAACCTTAAGGCTGGCAGGCAGGCAAAGAGCCCAAACGGCCTTCGCATTTTTCAGGAAACCTCATCCACGGGCGGGATGAGGTTCCCTGAAGGTTTTATGAAATAAATATTTTTTGCACAATTCATTAACATGCCCCAGCTCATGTGACACTGTCACATGAGGGGAAATATCTAAATAATTTTTAACTTTATTATTTCTGAACTTTTATTTGGTACCTAATCTCCCTGAGGCAGCTCTATGCCTCAGGGAGGTTGCTGCACTCTTCTGTGCGCATGCGCGAAAGATTGGAGGCCCCGACTCTCCCCCCCCCCGCCCGCACAGGTAGCGCTGAGTGCATTACTTGGCGCGCCCACGTAAAATGGCAGCGCGCAGCCAATCGCGGGTGGCAATCAGCTCCGCACCTGCTGCTGACCGGCCCACCTGACATACAGAAAATTCTCCCCATAGGCTACATGTAATGGCCGAGGGTATTCTTGCCTGGTCTGTGGAGGTAGATTGAATGTCAGTATCTGATTAATTATTGATTCGGCTGCAATGAAGTCATTTGGTTCCTCTCTTCTTAATTTACTGAGAAGGAAATTAGCAAATTCCTTTAAAAAAGGATAATGCTGCAACAGTTACCACATTCAGCTTTCGATCGTTTGTCTACTAACACAGTACAGCTGTAATTATAATTGAAAGGTTTGACACACTTGCATCTTAACAATGTTACACACAGAACAGAGTTGTAACACAACCTACCTGCATAATGAATGTCCATTGATTACCACCCGGATGGACTGCAACTTCCAAGCATGTCTGTCACTGGATATGTAATTCTTGAATTTGCAATTGTGCCTCATACAAGGAAACAAACTCAAACTGGAAGAATACTCTGAATTTGCAAATCTTTGGATCCCAAAGAGGAGGCTGTCCTGACAACCTCATTTATAAGAGCATCAATTAAATGAGAAAACAAAAACACAGACCTCCCCGAGCTGTGGGTTAGCATCACCCCGCTCTTACAACTTGTTGCCTTCTCACTTATTGCTATACAGGAACAGACTCAATCTACAATGCCCTCAGCATTTTTCTTTGTGGAACCCCCTGTTGAAAGATGGCTCTTGAATCAAATACTGTCAACTGTGCTCCTCTCCACAGATGCTGCCAGACCTGCTGAGTTTTTCCAGGTATTTTTGTTTTTGTTTTGGATTTCCAGCATCCGCAGTTTTTTGCTTTTATCTTACTGTAACAAGAGTCCTTTTTCTGTCATTATAGGTGTACAATGGGCTTCCAGTGCCACCAGTGGGCCAGGTAAAGAACAGCATCTCAGAGACCCCAAGGTCCCTCTCACCATCCTTTGCAAGTATCAGCACACTTGCAGGCATCCCAGGGGATACAGTTAGTCAGCTTGGAATAAATGCTTTAATTTCATAAATACAATAGGGTTTGTAATGCTTTAAACTCATAAAGTGTGTATTAATAGGAAGATAGTTGAACTTTGTTGATCCCATTTAACCAAATGTTTTCAGAAAGTTTTGCTGGTAGCCAGGTTTGGCTGTTGAAAGTTCGCACTGTTCTGCAAATTATGCGATTTCTGGCTGTGCTGTTGCACTGAACTTACTCCTGACCTTACTGCAACATCTAGGAGTAAATCAGTGTGAAAGATGTAAGCCAGGTCAGACTGAAGACCTGTGGTGCTATTAGTCAGCAGTAAGCCCACACACTGTAAGCAGATATGTGTACTGCTAAGTTTTTCCATCTGCAATAAACACTCTCAATCCATACAACATTCCCTTTTTTGGCAGCTGGCCCAAAACTTCAAGCAAGTCAAAGATCAATACGTTTTAAAATCCTGCCTGCAGACTATATCATTCACTGTGCACTGGACATTTTCATCCTTCTAATTGATATGCATTGCCAAGTCAGGATGCAAGACTTATCGCATTGCAGCAATGCAGTGATTCCTCATCCCTCCATCTGAATTCTTAAAAAAAAAGCATGTTCCTTTCTGGTAAGATTGCTTCTGCATCTCCCTGACTGGAAACTGGCACCTGCTCTCTCTAGGCAATGTGATCCTGGAAATACATGCAGGGTTTGCACAGTAAAGGTCTGGCAACTGCCTTTCCTAGTGCAAGGTTAAAAAATCTGAGCTGTCGTCTGTGATCTCGGGAAGCTCCCGGGTTGCTTTGATGCAACATCAGACAAGATCTGCTGTTTTGGGGGTGGGGTGGGGGTTGGAGGCATGAGGTAAACCTTTCTCTCTATGATCAGGATGTGAATTATTGTCTGGGAAAAGCACAGGAAGAAAAATTGGCCGTTACCCGCTGGTAGTAAAACCTGTCTGATTTTACGGCCATTAATTTAAATGGAGTGAAATTTGTGCAGGATTTGTAATTAGTGTCTACTTCTCCCCGCCTGAAACTTTGTTCTGCACTCCATCCAGGCAATGAACTGTGCCCAGGTGGTACAGACAAAAGCATATCCACATGTTTTTGTGCAGGCTGATTAATTCAACTTCATTTTTGGGTGTGAAATGATGGATTTTGAGTTGTGACCTTCTGCATTTATCTCTTCCAGAAGTGTGCTGGCCAACATTTGAATTGGGTGACTTTCAGCCAACAGCCCAGGCTCCTCTATAACTATCCTGCCCTGTCCCACCAGCAAGAGAGAGCAACCAGATATGGTGGCAAAGTGATGTGCAGTCAAAAGGGAATGATACTGGGAGCTCTCAACATTGATGCCAGATCCCATGAAGCCTCGTGGCATCAGATTAAACATATGTGAGGAAACCTCCTGCTGGCTATCACTACCACTCTCCTTCAGCTGATGAATCAGTACTCCTACATGTCGAACACCACTTGAAAGAAGCACTGGGGTAGCATGGGCACAGAATGCACTCTGGGTGGAAAACTTCAATGCCCATCACCAAGAGTGGCTCAGTAGCACCACTATAACAAACATATCGATTAAAACTCCACAGTCCTGCCACATCTGGTCATGAATGGTGCTGAACAATTAAACAAATTGACAGAGGAGGAGGTTGTATGAACATTCCCATCCTCAATGATGGGGGAGCCCAGTACATCAGTGCAAAAGATAAAGCTGAAGCATTTGTGACCATCTTCATCCAGAAGTGTCAAGTGGATGATCCATTTCTTGGCCTCCTCTTGAGGTCCCCTGCATTACAAATGTTCTATTCACTCCATGTGATATCAAGAAATGGCTGAACACATTAGACACAGCAAAGGCTATGGGCCCTGACAACATGCCAGCTATAGTACTGAAGACAAACTCAAGAACTAGCTATCCCTGTAGCCAAGATCTTCCAGTACAACTACAATGCTCTCATCTACCCGGCAATGTGGAAAATTGTTGAAGTATACTTGTCCATAAACAACAGGACAACCCAATCCACAAAATTACTGTCCCACTAATCTACTCTCAATCAGCAGCAAAGCCATGAAAGGTATTGTCAACTATGCTATCAACAGCACTCAATCATAAATAACTTGATCACTGGTGCCCAGTTTCAGGAGCACTTGAGTCTAGACCTCATTACAGCCTTGGTCCAGACATGGACAAAAGAGCTGAATTCCATATGTGAGAGTGACTGCCCTTGGCATCAAGGCAACACTTGACCGAATGTGCCATCAAGGAGCCTTAATAAAACTGAAGTCAATGGCAATCAGGGGAAAAACTCTCCACTGGTTGGAGTCATACCAAACTGTTGGAGTCAGTCACCTCAGCTCCAGAACATTGCTGCAGGACTTCCTCAGGTTCATGTTCTAAGGCCAACCATCTTCAGTTGCTTCATCAATGAACTTTCCTCTATCATAAGGTCAGAAATGGGGATGTTCGTTGATGATCCTTCTGTGTTCAGTTTGTTATGACCAAGTGTGGAGGAGTGAACTGCCTCCCCTTTATTCAGCCTCCCCAGGTGATCACAGCAAAGGTTTTTAAATTTCTTCTCCCCATGGATGCCTTTTCCAAATCCCAAATGTATTTTTCACTAGTTATGCAGGGAACAATAAGGGGCAATAATGAAGTTTTCTTGAGTCAAAGAAAGACCAAGACCAGAATTTTTCACTCGGCATGCAGGCATGCAACGACACACTCGAGCATAGAATAGCGCGCGATGATGTTGGGACGCTTATCTGACATCATCGCACACTCGCATGATATTTCGCTCAGTGGGTGCGCGGGTGTGCTGAAGCTGCGCCCACCATTAATTAAGAGGCCAGTTAAGGCCATTAAAAAGTCAATTGATGCCGATTTTTCATTGCTTGTGCGATTTCGCACTTGTCGCACGGGCAAAACGGGCAGGTGGCCAGCCGACAACTTCAAAAATCTCATCCACAGGCTGGATAAAAAGGATCAGCAGCATTGCCAGTGTGAGTAGTGAGGAGTTTGGTAGATAGTTTGCCGCTGGTGACTTATTGGTATATGGTAGCATCATCTTTGTTTGGGGCTTCATTCTTAGCATTTCCAGGCTTCATTTCAGGACTCCTTGGTGTCCATGGCGAATTCAAACCATGTGGACCCTTCCAGGTATCAGACAGCCTTCTGTTACCCTGGTAATGGGGGTTGTGGTCTCTGCTGGTGGTACCTCCCCTGAGGAGGCCAGGTGCCCCAATGCAGCCTTCAGGGGAGTGACATGTGGGAGGAGAGGCGCAGGCACAGGGGGCGCAGGGCCAGCTGGCAGTCCAAGGTGTTAGGGGCTGCAGAAGACGCCACTATCCTGCTGCCAGGGTTTATAGGCGGCGATGCAGTTATCTCAATATGTCCAAGGTGCAATGCCGAAGGAGACTGTGACTGATCTGTGACCTAACTGCATATTCCTACCTTTTCCCGATATCCTAAAATCTTTGGCTTACTAAAATCTATCAATCTCGGTTTTGAAATTAACAAGTGATCTTTCACCAGTTGCTGTTTGCAGAAGAGAGTTTCAAACTTCTACCACTCTTTGCATGAAGAAGTATTTCTTAATTTCATCCCTTAAAGGTTAGGCTCTAATTTTTAGATTGTGTTCTGTAATCCTCAGCTGCCCAATTAGTAGAAATAGTTCCTTCTGATCTATCCTATCTGTTCCTCTTAACGTGTTGAGAACTTTGATCAAATCACCCCTTAACCTCCTAAATTCCAGGGAATACACCACCAGTTCATGTAATCTCTCCTTGTAATTTGATCACCTGAGTCCAGGTGTCATTCTTTTAAAAGCAAAATACTGCAGATGCTGGAAATCTAGAACAAAAACAAAAATACCTGGAAAAACTCAGCAGGTCTGGCGGCATCTGTGGAGAGGGACACAGTTAACGTTTCGAGTCCGAATGATTCTTAATCAGAACTAAGGAAAAATAGAAAAGAGATGAAATATAAGCTGGTTTAAGGGGGGGTGGGACAGGTACAGCTGGATAGAGGGCCAGTGATAGGTGGAGATTGCCAAAAGATGTCATAGACAAAAGGACAAAGAGGTGCTGATGGTGGTGATATTAGTCAAGAAATGTGCTAATGGGGACATTAAGGGGACTATGACATCTTTTGGCAATCTCCACCTATCACTGGCCCTCTATCCAGCTCTACCTGTCCCATCCCCCACTTAAACCAGCTTATATTTCACCTCTTTCCTATTTTTCCTTAGTTCTGATGAAGATTCATTCGGACTTGAAACGTTAACTGTATTCCTCTCCGCAGATGCTGTCAGACCTGCTGAGTTTTTCCGGGTATTTTTGTTTTTGCTCTGTCATTCTTTTAAACTACACTGCACTTCCACCTAAGGCCAATGTATGCTTCCTAAGGTGTGGTGTCTACAATTGCTTGCAGTACACAAGTGTGGCCTAACAGGGGCTTTATCTGACTGAAGCATGACTTGTACTGCACCCCACCCACCTCATATTCTATTTCTCTAGATACAAAGGCCAGCATTCCATTGACCTTTTTTTATTATTTCCTGTACCTTTTCAGGATATTTTAATGATTTAATGACCTTACCTGGACCCCCAAGCCTCTTTGGGTTGCCACTGTTTTCAGCTTTTCACCATTTAGAAAGTAGCCTGTTAAATTCTTTTGGTCCAAAATGGTTGACCTTATACTTGCCTACATTGAATCCATTTGCTACAGTTTAGCCCACTCACTTAATCCATCAATATATTTTTGTAATTTTATGCTTCCATCCACACTGCTTACATTATGCCTACCTTTGTGCTATTGGAACATTTGAATATGTGGCTTTCTATCCCATCATCTATGTTGTTAACAAGTGCCCATCATGGTCATTTTTAAAATTCTTTCAGGGGATGTGAGCATCACTGGGTAGGCCAACATTTTTTAATACCCATCCCTAATTGCCCTTGAGAAGGTGGTGGTGAGCCACCTTTCTTTGAACCGCTGTAGTCCATGTGGTGTAGGGAGGGTGTTCCAGGATTTTGACCCAGTGGCAGTGAAGGAATGGCGATAAAGTTCCAAGTCAGAATGATGTGTGGTTTGAAGGAGAACTTGCAGGTGGTGGTGTTCCCGTGCATCTGCTGCCCTTGTCCTTCTAGGTGGTAGATGTCGTGAGTTTGGAAGGTGCTGCTGAAGGAACCTAGGTGAGTTGCTACAGTGCATCTTGTAGATGGTGCACACTGCTGCCACTGCGCATTGGTGGTGGAGGAAGTGAATGTTGAAGGTGGTGGATGGGTTGCCAATCAAAGGGGCTGCTTTATCCTCGTTGGTGTTGAGCTTCTTGAGTGTTGCTGGAGCTGCACACATCCAGACAAGTGGAAAGTATTCCATTGTGCTTGAGGCTGGAACAGGTAACATAAGCAACATAAGTCTTGAAATCTTTGTATCTACTTGAACAGGTGGACTAAATGTCTCCTCTGAGAGATGTTGCTTCCAACAGTGCTTCATAGGAAAGATTAACCATGTTCTCTGAAAGGATTGGGTTTGGTCGATGGAATGACCTTCTCTAGCTCTAATTTTCCTGGCATTAGTATGACTTTAGCGCTAAGTTGATTTCAGCTATTAATTTGTGTGTTCTATTTTTCCAGTAAAAGTCAACAACAAAGTAACCCTGTTACACCACATGTTTAAGACATAGGGTCATAGAGTCATTTACAGCACAGAAGGAGGCTATTCACGTTTAAGTGGCTCTCTGTGGAGCAATCCACTCAGGCCCACTCTCCTGCTCTATTCCCTGTAAATTCACTTCCTCCCAAGTGCCCATCCAATTTCCTTTTAAAATCATTAATCATCTCCACTTCCACCACTCTTGTTGACAGTGAATTCCAGGTTATTACCCTTCACTCCGTAAAAGTTCTTCCTCACATTCCCCCTGCATTTCTTGCCCAAAATCTTAACTCTGTGTCCCCCAGTCCTTGAATCATTGGCTCATGGGAACAACTTTTTTTAAGGGAAAAAAATTTGAACAGGTAGTTTTACCTAGGGCTTTTGTGTCTATTGGCAGCTTATTTTTTTTCCACGAAATAGCTTTACAACTGTGTAGAGTATTTTGAATTTAGGATATATTGAACATTTTTGGACAGTGATTAAAAAAACTCCTGCTAATTACAGCTTCATAGCAACTCAAATAAAGTGCTGATGCGATGTGCGTGACTGGAAGTAACTAGTGGAAGGCTAATACTAATATTTCTTCTAAATGACATCGATCCTGTGTGAGTAACTGGATTCTAAAACCAAGGTGACTTGTGACCCGGTCTTAGAGCCTTGAGGGAAGGATTAGCACCAGAACATTATCTCCAAGCAACAACTCCAGTTCACATAAACTTGCATTACTGTCAAATAGAATAATGGCAGTAAAAATATTTATAGTAACACCTTTTTAAATTCTAGATTGTCTATCAGCTTTCACTTAAATTACTTGATAATTCTTCGATTAAAGAGGCAGCAAAACTAAGCAATTGGCTAATAATTTTAACAATGGACCCATCGAATTGTTTCAAATCTTGTATGAAGCTTTTGTGTGAGTTTAATGAAAGGTGCAACTGTTAATTTTTTCCTAACCTTCTCCCCTCCAGCTTGAAGGTATTGAATCCTCACTTGAGCACTGGCATTACTTTGTTACCTCATCCAGTTAGCCATTATGGGTGAACCAGCAGGTTTGCTTAGCAATTGCAATCATTTTAAGATATATACTGTTATGGATGTTATAATTTTTTAGAAAACCTGTTCTGGGGATCACTTTTTTAAAAAAGAAAGCCTTGGACTAAGTTTAAAGACTTTTCTCAAAATGGCTCCAGGCTACCAGACAAAAGTGTGGATTACACTCATCTTTCTCTTACCTCCCGAGGAGAGCAGGATGCATTCCTCAGGTATATACATTTAACATTCAAGAAGTGTCCTAAAAGAGTAAACAAAAACTCATTGACTTGATGGTTTTTCTCCAAACATAAAGAGACTAACGGATAAGTCACTGTAAGGTGTGAGCATCCTTGGCCCTTTTGATCACTACAGGGGGTAAGGAGACTTCAGATAACTGTAATGGAATTACGACTTGCCTTATATGGAAAATGACTCGACATTGCTGTACAGGTCACATGATAATAGAGGCCATCTTACCTTACCTGCAAAAAAAATTGTAAACTGTAAAATTGAAGAGGGCAGGAAAAAGGCAGACCTATCTTGGACCACCTTGAAAAATGCTCCAACCCAGGGAGAGACAAAAAAATGCATCTAGAAACAGCCATGACGTCTGCTGTAAGTAACTAAGCAGTTTGAAAGTGCCACACCTGCAGACCTAGAAGAAAGGAACCTTCTTTCCTCCCTGTAAACCCTGATTCCACCTGCTAAACTCACGTTAAAACAACCTATGGCAATTCAACAGTGGAAGCCATCACAGATGCAGGGATGACTCTGCATGCTCAAGACCTTTATGTCTGACAATGCAAGATCTCTGTCAAAACATATTAGGCCTGGACTGAATATGGACTAAACTGATCCAATTTTTATAAGTATTGTTTTATCTTCATATTTAACTAATTTTTGTATGTTATGTGTCAGTAACTTAATCTTTTCCTAGGTAACTTCTAGAACAATAGAGTGAAATAATCTAACCTTTTCTTTTTTAAGTGAAAAGACTTTGCTGTTGGGTTATTTTAAATTGAATTTCTCACTCCACGGGTAAGAAAATACACACGGACAGATACAAAGACTTTGTTCACAGCTGAACACCTTTTGGGGAAACACCTTTTGAAGCATCTGTGATAATACAAATATATAGGACCTGGCTACACCACATTTCACACAACCCTTACTCCTCATACCCAGAGGCTACCCACTGCTGCAACCCTCACTTCTTCACACATCTTACACATTCCATGACAACAGCTCAATTAGGGCACCACAATCTTTAAATACATCAGTGTGGTTCAGCGTTTTAAAGGCTGCAGGGAAATCAAGAAGGATGAAAGGGTGCATTATGCTCTTGGTCAATAGGATTTCATTTATGGCCTTTGTTTAGTCCCATTTCAGCAGGAGGGATGAAAACCTGATTGCAGAGGTTCAAGCACGAAGCTTTTGGAAAAATAAGCATATTTTTGCGAGGGACAATTAATTCAGGAATTTTGGAAAGGAAATGGTGTTGGAGATGTTCGTAGCTCTGCTTTGCGTTTGCGGTATTGAGGGAGGGATGGCAAAAATGGCTTTGCATTTGGTCGGCAGATGGGTACACTGGAGGAACCTCGTGAAGCTCGTAACAATGAAAGCATTCCATACAGTAATGTGCATTACAGATGATGTATTACCTGCCTCACCATATACCTCCTCCTCCTTCCCTCCTTTTCTTCCTCTTCCTTCTGAAAATTGTCTGTACCTCCTACAGGTCCAAATATTCCTACTGAACAATTTTGTCCCGAATGAAGACACACCACAAGCAACCCGAACATTCTGGCTGATAGGTACTGCAAGGCGCCTGCCGGCAGGTACTGCAAGGCGTCTCCCGGCAGGTACTGCAAGGCGCCTGCCGGCAGGTACTGCAAGGCGTCTCCCGGCAGGTACTGCAAGGTGTCTCCAGATCTGTCCAGATCTGAAGCACACTTTCGGCATGTGACAGTCATTGTATCGCTCTTGGGTTTCATTCCTCAGGCTTCTGAGAGGTATCAGCAGCCACATTTTAGGTGGGTAGCTCTGGTCTCTGATGAGCAAACAGTAAGTCTGTATCTGGATGAGAAGAGTTGTGGGAGGGTGGATTGCTGTAGGATGAAACATCATGGCAACTACATACACACCTGCATAAAGATCTTTTTGAGCTTGCACACCAACTGCACATCGATGGAGGGAAAGTACTTGCAATTGACCAACACCCCTGAGTGATCTGTGGCTGCCTTAATTGTCATATGTGTCTAGTTGATGATGCCCTGCACCTGAGGGAACACAAGCCAGAGTTGTAAACTTGAACACCCGTTCATTCTGACTACTGTTATCAGAGGAAAATTGACATAATTTTTGGTCCTGACAGAGTCCATCAGTTACCCGTTCTGAGCATTTGTGTGCCACTGCCTGTGAGGTCCTGAAGAGCCCTTGGCCAGGATTTTCCAGTCCTGCCAACAGCAGGACCCATTGCGGGCTGGCAGGACTGGAAAATCCTGGCCCTGGATAGATCCAGAGGCAAAAATGTTCAGGATGGTGGTGAAATTGACAGTCACTTACAGTGTGGCCATCAGGTTCAAGAAACAGGCCTTGTTCCATCAGCCTGCAAATGTCTGTCACCAGTTGACATGACAGCCCGAGCCTCCTGAAACACTGGTGGCCCAGGAACATGTGGAAGATGTTAATCCTCTTCTTCTGACTCTGTTACCAAATATGGTCTCCTGTGAGCTGAACTTCTTTGTTGATCCACTCTCTCATGGTGGACCTGCAGGTCTATGAACTGCTATCTGTTGCTAATGCTACAGTTGCTGCTGATGCTGCTGTGGCTGCTCCTGCACCTACTGCTGCTGCTGGTGCTGTTCCTTTTCCTGCTGGTACTGGACCTGCACCTGTTTTTAAAAAATTATTATTCATTCATGGGAAGTGGGAGTCATTGGCTAGGCCAGCATTTATTACCCATCCCCAATTACCCTTGAGAAGGTGGTGGTGAGCCGCCTTCTTGAACCGCTGCAGTCCAGGTGGTGTAGGGACACTCACAGTGCTGTTAGGGAGGGAGTTCCATGATTTTGACCCAGCAACAGTGTAGGAACGGTGATACATTTCCACATCAGAATAGTAAGTGGCTTGGAGGAGAACTTCCAGGTGGTGGCGTTCCCATGTGTCTGCTGCCCTTGTGCTTCTAGATGGTAGTGGTCGTGGGTTTGGAAGGAGCTGCCTAAGGAGCCTTAATGAGTTGTTGCAGTGCATCTTGTAGATGGTACCCATCTACCCAGCAATGTGGAAAATTGTCCAGGTATGCCTTGTGCAGAAAAAACAGGAGAAATACAACCAATTACCGCTCCATCAGTCTACTCTTAATCATCAGTGATGGAAGGGGTCATCAACAGTGCTATCAAGCGGCACTTGCTTAGCAATAACCTGCTCACTGACGCTCAGTTTGGGTTCCACCAAGGCCACTCATCTCCTGACCTCACTTGCTGCTTATGCTGTTTGGCACGCAAGTAGTCCTGTGCTGTTGCATCACCAGGTAGACACCTCACTTTTAGATATGCCTAATGCTGCTCCTGGCATGCCCTCCTGCATTCTTCAAGCAGCAAGTGATACACTTGCTGCCACACTTGGCCAAATATTGCCTCAATGTCAAGCACAGTCACTCTCACCTCACATCTTGAGTTCACCTCTTTTGTCCATATTGGAACCAAGGCTGTAATGAGGTCAGGAGATGAGTAGCCTTGGCGGAACCCAAACTGAGCGTCAGTGAGCAGGTTATTGCTAAGCAAGTGCCGCTTGATAGCATTGTTGATGACCCCTTCCATCACTGATGATTAAGAGTAGACTGATGGAGTGGTAATTGGCCGGGTTGTATTTCTCCTGTTTTTTCTGGATAAGACATACCTGGACAATTTTCCACACTGCTGGGTAGATGGGTACCATCTACAAGATGCACTGCAGCAACTCATTAAGCTCCTTAGACAGCACCTTCCAAAAATAGTGACCAAGTTCTGAGGACAGCCAAATTTGAGAAAAATACTTCAACCACTTTGCAGTTGATAGAATCAAAGGCTTTCATAAGGTTGAGAAAGGCCATGTACATGGTTGGTGCTGCTGCTTGTCCTTTTCTTGAAGTTGCCGTGTGGTGAAGCTCACGCCTATAGTGCCTGGTCAACCCTAATGTCCACCATAACAAGTATCTGTTGAAGAGGTTCTTGGTCTGTCAACCAGGAAACATCGTGATTTGATTTGACAAAAATGATCATGAGGTACAGGATTGAATTGAGCCTAGGGCAAAGCTTTCATTAATTGGAAACTTCACCATGACTCGAGAGAAAAGCAGCAATCCTACAGGTGGCTAAAGGCAGCGGACAGCATAAAATTTGTGGCGTAAGGAACAAATAAGGTGGGTAGAAAGAGCACTAGAGATTCAACAACTCATGGACACCAAAAACGTGCATGGTTTCTTCAGCACTGACAAGACAATCCAAACACTCAAGGACCTACCCTGCTGAGAGGCAAGCATGGAGGGGAGCTCATCAAGGACAGGGAGGCAGTCAGTGTCTACTGGAGAGAAAATTTGAAGAGCTCCTCAATCAAGACTCTGTCTTCAACTTGAATGTTCTCAACTCTATTTCTTAGTACCCCACGATCTTTGTCTCAGCACTACCGCAGTCCAGGGTGAGGTTGAAAAAACCATTCCACAGATGGAAAACAAGTAGACCTCTGGAACAGATGGAATCCCTGCTGAAAATCTGAAACACAGTGGAGATATACTCCTGGCATGTCTGCAGAACCTCATCGAACATCTGGGAAGATGAGCCCACACCAAGGGATCTCAGGGATGCTGTGATCACGAATCTGTTCAAGAATGGGGACAAGTCCGTATGTGGTAACTACAGAAGAGTCTCTCTCAGACAAGATCATTGCAAGGATCCTCCTCAATCACCTCCTCCCACTGGCCGAGGGACTCCTTCCAGAGTCTCAATGGGCTTTTGCCCATTGAGAGGCACCACAGACATGAGCTTCACCACATGGTAACTTCAAGAAAAGGACAAGGAGCAGCACCAACCATGTACATGGCCTTTCTCGACCTCATGAAATCCTTTGATTCTATCAACTGCAAAGTGGTTGAAGTATTTTTCTCAAATTTGGCTGTCCTCAGAACTTTGTCACCATCCTCCGCCTAGTCCACGATGACATGCAAGCCATGATCCTCATCAAGGGAACCACCAGAAACCCTATCTCACTGAATACTGGGGTCAAACAAGGCTGTGTCATTGCACCAACTCTCTTCTCCATTTTTCTCACTGCAATGCTGCACCTCACCTCCAGCAAATTACCCACCGGTGTAGAGATAATCTACAAAACAGAATGTTCTACAAAGAAAACTGTTCAAACTATGGCACCTTCAATCCAAAACTAAACCCACTCCAACATCAGTCACAGAGCTTCAGTATGCAGTTGCTGTTTGTGTATGCGCTCACTCAGAAACTGAGCTCCAGGTTATTATCGACTCCTTCTCTGAAACATGTGAGAAAAAGCCTTTCACTAAACACCCAGAAAACTAAGATAAAAGCAAAATACTGCGGATGCTGGAAGCCTGAAACAAAAACAAAAATTGCTGGAAAAACTCAGCAAGTCTGACAGCATCTGTGGAGAGAAAGACAGAGTTAACGTTTCGACTTCATATGACTCTTCTTTTGAAACATTAACTCTGTCTTTCTCTCCACAGATGCTGTCAGACTTGCTGAGTTTTTCCAGCAATTTTTGTTTTTGGCCCAGAAAACTAAGGTCTTCTTTCAAGAAGCTCCCACAGCACAAACCCTCCCCCACCTCCACCCCGTCAATTAAGATCAACAGTGAGACCTTGGAAAATGTGGACCATTTTCCATATCTTGGGTGCTTCTGCTCAACAAAGGCAGCATAGAAAATGATATTTATCATCACCTCCAATATGCCAGCTCAGTCTTCGGCCACTGAGGAAACGAGTATTTGAGGACCAGGATCCCAGACACGAGACTAAGGTCTCGGTTTTCTGGGCAGCAGTGAGGCTCCTATATGCTTCGGAGACTTGGACAATCTACAGCAGGCAAAGCACTGGAGAAGTACCACCAGCGTATCTTCACAAGATCCCCCAAATTCTGTGGCAAGAAAGTGTCTTCAAATGAGCAATGCACCTAGTGCCATTCCTCTGCCCTCTGCCTTCTCCATGTAACATTCTTCCTTTTCAGATAATATTTCAATTCCCTCTTGAATGCTTCAATTGAACCTGCCTCCACCACACTCTCCGGCAGCGCATTTCAGATCTTAACCACTCACTGCGCGATAAAGTTTCTCCTCACATCTCCATGGCTTCTTTTGCCAATTACATAAATCATTACAAGTGCAAAAAGTAATAAAAAGTTGTAAAAATAAAAATACCTGCAAAAACTCAGCTGGTCTGGCAGCATCTGCGGAGAGGAACACAGTTAACGTTTCGAGTCCGTATGACTCTTCAACAGAACTAAGTAAAAATAGAAGAGAGGTGAAATAAAAAGTGGTGATATTTTACAAAAATTGAGGAAATAATGCTTGAGTTATTCAGATGGGTAAGCCCCGGAGATGTGTACAGTTTCAGACAAGTATATTTAGAAAAGATGTATTGGCCTTGGAGGTGGTACAGCACAGATTCATCAGAATAATACCAGGGCTCAAGGGGTTAAACTAAGAGTACAGATTGTATAAACTTGGGCTCGATTTTAACTCTGGGAGGGATTGGTGCGTGCAGGACGCCTTTGCAAGTGACAGACTAACATGTTGAGGCCTGAAGAGATTTGAAATCTTGGGTTTAATTTACATATTTATGCTCAGAATCTTGCCCAAATCCGACAGTCAGCTAAGTGGTGACGTAGATGTTCCAGAAGAGAATGTGATCACGGAAGAGGTGGAAGCCATGGGGCACATTGGAGGCTTTCTTGTGGGACTCAGAGGAGCATGACACAGCACAAGTCTCCATTTCCCTTCCCATATACAGCCTTTGCTAAGTTTTTAAAATGCATTTGGAGCCTTTATAAAGAATAATAAAATGTAGCTTTCCTATATGACCACTTGCCTTTAACTAGCTACATGCCTTTAACTTTCTAGCAGCTTTTCAAGGATTGCACACTAGCAAGCTTCCTGAACAAGGTGTGATGCTCGCATGGAGTTCTGATGTTTTATTTAACTGGACTTCCCTCCATGGCTTCCTGGCGCCAAATCCTGCAGTAGCTGGCAGATCTGACGGACCAGCTCCCTAGTCATGCACATTCTTCGGCGACACTGGTTGTTGGTCATTTGCAGGAATGAAAGGCAGCATCTATAGATGCTGGGTGCCGCTCGGCCGATGTGGACAGACAATCCAATGGGGGGCGGGCGATGAATCTGGCGGGCTGGCCTGATAATGATGTATTACAATGAGATTCCCAATGTCTGATGGTGGGAAATGTGGCCCGCCATCGGCGGGCTGAGCGGGCGATCGAGAACTGGTCTCCTGCCGTTGTAAAGCTGATTGCGCCATATTGTCTGCTCACGCCACTGATCATGCCCAACACTAGTTGGCACAGAAAATTCTGCCCTGCCAACTTGGAAGTCACTAGAGTGAGTGGAAGTCCGTTACAGAAAATTGCAAGAGCCTGAGTGACACAGTTCACGAGATATGAACAAAAATACAAAAAAAGTAGCTGTACCTGCATTTTAGAATAGATAGCAGTCCCAAGGGCTCAGCATCCTGAGGGCAGCTGAAAGAGAGCTGCAAGTAAAAATGAAAGGTTTTAAAAAGACAACCTGAGAAAATGGCTGGCAGAGTTAAATAGAGAAACCTACAGAGCACAGTAAGAAAAAAGGAAAAGCCTGCAGAGTTTAAGAGAAAGGGAGCCCTTTTCAGTTGGATACCTTTCTTCTTGCACAGAGTAAAATGCTGAAATTTTAGTTTTAAAAGCACTCAAAACTGAAAGGAAATAGCTTGAAATACTCTCACTTCAAAATGAGGAGAGTATATTTTGTCCAAAATGAAAGAAAAGGGGTAGCCAAGCTTCAAGCCCAGTGCAGTGCTAAAGCTGGAACACTCTGTACCTGGTTTGACAAATTTGTTGTGAAATACAACACCTGCAGAGCATTAAAAAATGAACCCGAAATCTCACCAGCAACGATACTCAAAAAAAAACGGCAGAGAAAAGCCAACGGTATAATAGCAACTACAGCTTATGTGGAAAAAATGGTTACTGCACTGATAGCCTTAAAGGGGTAACAAAATTTAAAGCTGTAATTATAAGAAAAACAAACAGCCATGGACAGCAAATTAGAAGAGCCAGGTCCATTTGTGCTATGGAAAGGGCTAAAATAGACCCAAGAGTGGGAGTCTTGGAGAAGACAGTTTTTAGTGTTCAGGAGAAGAACAAGACTAAATAAGGAATCAGAAGAAGTAACAGTTTATAAGTTTCTATTCATGTTTGGTTTATTTTCTGGTGAAGTACTTCACAGCCAACATATAAATCAATACTCAACAATATTTGATGAGATATTAAATGGCTTTGATAGATATTTTCAACTCCAAGTGGAGGACAGCACAGACCATAGAAGAAGGTCTAGCATGCCCCCAATATAGTACCGACAGCAACAAGAGAGAGGGCAACCCCCAATAAAGTGCCAAGGGCAAAAAAGCCCCTACAGCAAGAGCAACAAAAGACCCTGGAGAGAGAGCAACAAATGACTTCAGAGAAAAGGCAACAGAAGACCCCAGAGCGAGGGAGACAGATGGCAGTGCAGAGTGAGAGGATGGCTGTGAATGAAGGAAAGCTATTTGAGGTAACTCAAAAGAAGCAAAACATGCAAAAAGTAAATGAAACTGTTCGACAGAAAAATGTTCGCATCAGAGCTGAACTGGAAGATTTGAAGCACAAGATTCAAGCTGAGTAAATACCTCTTAGAACACATGATATACTGAAGCCTGCAACACCTCTTAGAACACATGATAAACTGAAGTCTTCAATGAACTAAACTGTTCAAAATCTGAACAAACAAATTTCAGAGATGGCACAAAGGTATCAGGAGGAGATAGCCCTCAATTCCATGCTTGGCAAATCAAAGGAGGAGTTGGGAAAACTCAACCAGGTGTACAACCAGGAAAAACAGCAGGCAGAAAAGGCAAGCAAAGAAGTTGCAACCCTGAAAGACTCCTTGAAAAATCAATATATAGCCATGGAAAACATGAGGAGCTAAAAAGGATGTTGAGAATGTTCAGAAAAAGCTGCGTTGGAATTATCATTAGCAAAAAAATGATGCACTGAAGCCCAGGGTGAGTTGGCAAGAGGTCAACAAGGAAATAAACAGTTGAAAGAACAACTGGTTGTCCTTCAAGAACAAATGCAATAGGAATGCATAACCACTCAGTAACATGATGGAATGAAGACTGTTTTAAACTGCGGAATGGAAGCACAGCAGGAGAAACTCGAAGAGAATCTATTGAATCAAAGGAAAACTCAAGATGAAGCAAGCAAGCTTCGCAAAGAAAAGGCTAACCTGTTGTCAGATTTTCACACACTACAAGAATTCCTTAGGACAAAGTTTATTCTTCTGGAAAATTACAAAGAGAAGGAAATGAATTTAACAGCATTCTGACCAAACTGAAGAACCAGTTGGCAGAGAAAACTCAGCAGTGTTCAATATTCCAGGAGGAAGCCAAAAGCTACAAGAAACAGACTGAAGAGCTGAAGAAGCAGTTGAATGGAAAAGAGGAAGCATTGAAAGGAAAAGCTGTAGAACTTTCCAAGCTGTGAACGGATAATGAAGTCATGAATTGCACAATTACAGAACTGAAATAAGTTAAGACGTTGCTGGAGACAGACTTGGCCAACAGTGAAACCAAAATGAAGGGCAAGGACAAAGTTCTGTTGCAAACAGAAAAGGAAAAGACAGAAATGAGATTGGAAAATATAAATCCGATACTGAAGCACAAGGCACTAGCGGGAGAAAAAGCTGAACTGAATGAAAAGGTTCCGAAGTTTCAAAATGGTTTGAAAATAAAACAGCAAAGAAATGTTTGACTGAGAATGTGAAACAAGTGGAAATGAAGGTCCCATTTGCAAAATGTCAACATTCAGCAAGAACATGGGGGACACCACGGAAAAGGAAAATTTGAGTCAACTCTAGGAATGAATGGAGAGCACATTTCATTCGGAAGGAACAGGACAAACTCATAGTGTCTGAAAAAAGCAGACGAGTTGTTAGTAAAGAGAAACGCAACTTGAAGGAGTGCAAAAAGTGAATCAAATGGAGATAGCCAAGTACCAGAAGCATAGAGTACTACTACCATTCCTCCAAATGTGACAGGCCAAGATGTGGAAGAACTATCATGCCTCAAAACTGTCTGCATTTATAAAGTCAGAGACTTGAGAAGGGGAAGCATGGACAGTAAATAAAGACTGTACTACAAATAGTTATACTACATTGGAAAGGAAAGTTTTCTTTGGAAAGGGGGATGTTGGAGTATGTGTCTGCACCCCATTGTAATGTAAAGGTACTCAGTAGAACAAGGGCTAATGTAGGACTAGAGAATAGCCCCATGGTATGATGTATAGAGTCACATGGCAATAGACTGAGAAAACAGCCTAGAGTGAACACTCTGGAACCAGCCTACATGGTGGTACAGCCCAAACATACTAGGTTTGATACTTCTGCCATGTTCTACAGCAGTTTGGATTTATATTTAGAACATTTGCTTAGGTTAGAGGAGATAAACTCTGCAAAAATAGGAATGTCAATAGAATTAAAAGACTAAATTGAGAGTCCCTGCCTCATTAGAGGAACTATTGCTGGATCCAGAACAACATTATCCAAAACAAATTACTGAACAGCCACCACTCAGGCTGAAGTTAAAATTGCAGTTCAGGACATGTCATCGGGCTCTGATTAACATGTGTGAGTTAAGACCCTGCTGGTTTTGCTCCGACAACTTAATATGAAGTGTCTGTTAACATTGAAACAGTGGGACCTGGGCATTTATCTGCTACATAAGAAACCCAGAGCACCTACCCAACTTCTACAAGACAGCTAGGGCTTAAAATCCCCTCCAAAATGTCTGCCTGAGGTCCTTTGATGGGAACTGTTCCTCCTTAAATATTTATTCAAATTTACAATACAGAATTAAAAATGCAAAACAGTGACTGGGGATTTTACCTTTCACATCGCAAGAGCACAAGCAACATTTAGGTTTACTGTGGTAACTGAGGGTGTAGCTCCTCCTGCTGTCTATTAGGGTTCATGAGATGTTCTGTGGGGGCTCCGATCAGTAAGCCCTAAGCGTGGGCAACCTGGGGGTGGGGCTTCTTGATGAGAGTCCTGATCGAGCGTGTAGCACTGAAAAGCTCTCTGTAATAAAGTTTAGCTGTTTCTTGTTGAAACTTGCCTGCTCTGTCGACTCATTACATTTGGCGATGAGGGTAAAATAGCTCCAACTCTGCACCTCATCCTGTTACCATGAGTACATTGAATCTTAAGAAATAAAACACTACTCACCAGTCATGTAACTCTTCGGCAAAATCGATCCTTATGATGTGGCTATGGAAGACGAGCCTCAGATTTTATTTCGTAGTGAATGAGATTACCACAGAGGAAAAGCAGAAAGCCATCCTTTTGAGTGTATGTGGCAGTAAGGCGCACAATCTCATTCGCAACCTGACGGTCCTGACCGCACCCAATTCTAAGTCCTATAATGAATTAGCGGACCTCGTATAAACGCACTTCCAGCTGAAGCCATCCGTAATAATGCAGTATTTTAAATTAATTCCAGAGTTAGGGCCCCGGGAGAGTCCATCGCAATCTATGTAGTGCACCTCAAGCAGTTGACAGAACACTGCGACTTCAGGGACACAATCAATGATATGTTGTCTGACCAATTAGTGCTGTTTACTCGCCGAGGTTGACATTGGCTTTAAGCGTGCCCTAGAAATCTCCTTCGCCATGGAAAGTGCTGTGAGAGACTCGCAGGCTTTGCAACACATAGAACATGGCGCATTCTTCATGTGGGGCAGGAATCTACCGCCGACCGTGGTGCGAAAACCAGAGCCAAAGCATCGAAGCGAGATGCAGTGCCCGCTGTGAGAAACATGAAAAAGCCGTGTAGAGGCGACTTCAAGATAACGTTGTTATAGATGTGGAGGTGACCGCGGAGCGGACAGCTGTAAATTCAAGGAGGCGGAATATGATTACTACCATGAGAAAGGTCACGTGGTAAGGCAATGCCAGGTAAAGTCGAAGCAGCCTGCAAAACAGCAAAACAACATGATTGAGTTAAAGAATGCAGCAGAACCTGAAGCTGCCGACACCGACATTTATTCCCTTGTATAATGCAACCGCTGTGTAAACTGAACCTATCACTGTCACAATCCAAGTTAATGAGAAGCCACTAATAATGGAGGTGGTTACGGGTGCCTCAACTACAATGGTGGGACAGCACACTTTCAAATACTTTACTGAAGGTAGGTGGCCAATAAACCTGGAGCAGACAACGGCTAAATTAAGAACATACACAGGAGAATCTATTCAGGTAAAGGGCATCGCCACAGTGCCAGTATCTTATAGGCAACAAACAGCCTGGCTGCCTGTGATAATAGTGAAAGGAGAAGGACCCAGTCTCGATTGATCTGAGATTTTTCACCTGAAAACAGGAGTTCCTTAACTTCTAAGGAAATACAACATGGTTTTCAGAATGAATTAGGGAAGTTAAAAGGTAAGCATGCCAAGATATATGTGGATCTTCAGGTGACACCACGTTTCTTTAAGGCCAGACCTGGGCCTTATATGTTGAAATAGAAGGTGGATGCAGAACTGTGCCGGTTAGAAAAGCTGGGCATCATCCAACCTGTCCAATTCTTGGAATTGGTAGCACCCATAGTTCCAGTGGTTAAGCCTGACTAAACTATATGCATTTGTGGGGACGATAAATTGACTGAATAAGGCAGCAAAACTAGACAGGTACCCCATTCCAAGGATAGATGACTTATATGCAAAGCTGGCTGGAGGCAAGTCCTATACAAAATTGGAAATGAGACATACCTATCAACAATTTGAACTGGATAGCACATTGAGAGAATACGTGACTATTAACACACACAAGGGTCTTTATCAGTACACTAAAGTCTCGTCTGCATGCGCTATCTTCCAGAGAACAATGGAGTCTTTTGCAAGGGCTTCCTTGAGTGGTAGTATACCTAGATAATGTTCTAATCACAGGGTCAACCAAGACCGAACACTTAGCCAAACTGGAGGAGGTGCTAAGAAGGCTCATGGGAGCCGGCGTACAGTTAAAGAAGGGAAAATGCACATTTCATGTGCCAGAAGTCACTTACCCATGTCACAGGGTGGACGCCATGGGTTTGCATCTGGTAGAAGAGAAAGTTCGAGCAATAGAAGATGCATCCTCACTATCCAATGTAACCGAACTCAAGTCCTCCCTGGGTATGATCAACGACTATAGCTGCTTCTTACCAAACTTATCAACTGTGTTGGCACCATTACATTGTTGTTAAAAACGTATTACAGTTGGTTGTTGAATTCACAACAGGGAGTTGTGAAAGTAAAAAAACTGTTGCATTCATTGTGTTTATTGGTACACTATGACCCATCAAAAGAGTTGAAATTAACATGTGATGCCTCTCCTTATTGTGTAGGAGCTGAGTTATCACATAGAATGGGAAATGGATCAGAAAGGCCCAATGGCTATGTCTTGAGAACCCTCTCCACAGCCGGGAAGGGTTATTCCCAGCTAGAAAGAAAGATTTATCAGTGGTATTCAGGGTGAAAAAATTCCACTACATCGATATGGATGACACTTCATCATTGTGTTGGACCATAAACTAGTAATGGCTTTATTCAATGAGGATAAGGCCAATAACATCAGCAAGAATACAATGTTGGGCTCTGACATTATCTGCGTATTGGTATACTTTTATTTACTGCCCTGGTTTATACATTGCAAATGCAGACACACACCATCGTCACTCGTTACCAGATAGTATTGTTACAAGAAGTAGTGCTATTACTGAATTTCTTGGATTCTTCACCTGTATGTGTGAAGCAAATTAGAAATTGGATGAACAGAGATCCAATATTGTTGAAAGTCAGAGACTTTATTTTGCAAGGATGGCCACAGAGTTAAACTGTTAAGATGGAATTTTGTTATGGGGATCAAGAGTTGTCATCCCATCACAAGGTAGAGAACCACTCTGGGAAGAGTGTCCTGCAGTCAGTTCTTGTTGAAAATAACAAGAGTGACATCACAAGACAGTGCAAGAGAGCGGCAGAGAGATCAGAACCAGTGCGAGTGCGGGGAAGCTTCAAAAAGTGACGTCAGCACAAAGGAGAGAGCTAATTGCTGAATAGTGGGTAAGTGTTTTCCTCCAGTTTTTCTCCAGTTTAAAATTAGATTAAATGAAGGAAAGATAAGAGTTCTATTTTTAATTTAAAGTACATAAATAATTTAATGTTTTTAGTAAGGGTTTTTTTTTCAACTAGAGGCATGGCAAGGCAGCTCAGTCCCATGTTATGTACTACCTGCAAAATGTAGGAAGTCTTAGAAGCTCCTTGTGCTCTGACTGACCACGTGTGCAGGAAGTACCACCAGCTGCAGCTACTTGAGCTCCGGGTTTCGGAGCTTGAGCGGCAGTTGGAAGCACTGAAGCATCTGCAAGGCTGAGAGTTTCGTAGATAGCACGTTTTTAGACGTGGTCACCCCACAGCTTACGGAAGTGCAGACAGAGAGGGAATGGGTGACCATCAGTCAGAAGAAAGGTGTCAGGCAGGAAATCCCCAGGGTATATCTCGCTTGAGAACCATTGTTGTGTGTTGGAAAACGGTGAGAATGACGGTTCCTCTGGAGAGTGCAGCCAAGCTCATGGCACTGTGAATGGCTCAGCTGCACAGGGAGGGAGGAAAAAGAGGGGAAGAGCAATAGTTCTAAGAGACTCGATAGTAAAGGGAACGGACAGGTGTTTCTGCAGCTGTAGATGTGACTCCAGGATGGAATGTTGCCTCCCTGGTGCCAGGGTCAAGGATGTCGCTGAACGGCTGCAGGGCATTCTAAAGGGGTAGGGCAAACAGACAGAGATCGTGGTACATATTGGTACCAATGACATAGGTAGAAAAAGGGATGAGGTCCTGTTAACAGAATTTAGGGAGCTAGGAAGCAGATTAAAAAAGAAGACCTCAAAGGTTGTGATCTCTGGATTACTTCCGGTGCCACGTGCTCATGAGTATAGAAATAGGAGGTTAGTCCAGATGAATGTGTGGCTGGAGAGATGGTGCAGGAGGGAGGGCTTTAGATTTCTGGGACATTGGGACCATTTCTGGGGGCAGTGGGACCTGTACAAGGGTACATCTCAAGTGTTGCATCTGAATCGGAATGGGATCAACATCCTTGTGGGGAGGTTTTCTAGTGCTGTTGGGGAGGGTTTAGACTAACTTGGCAGGGGGATGGGATCCTGACAGGAGGTTCAGCAGTGGGAGATGCACAGCCAAAATTAGAAGAGAGAGCAAGTGAGTCTGGAAGGCATAGAAATTATAGGCCAGTTAAGGCACAAGGGAATTTGGAAAGGTTGGATGGTATTTATTTTAATGTAAGGAGTCTGACGAATAAGGCAGATGAGTTGAGGGCACAAATTAACACATGGAAGTATGATGTCATTGATGTCACAGAGACATGTTGAGAGAGGGGCAGGATTGGCAGCTCATTATTCCAGGATATAGGGTCTTCAGGTGAGACAGGGAAGGAGGTAAAAGAGGAGGGGGTATCGCAATATTGATTAAGGAATCAATTACAGCAGTACGGAGGGATGACATCTTAGAAGCCTCCTCAAATGAAGCCATATGGGTAGAACTGAAAAACAAAAAAGAAGCAATCACATTGCTAGGAGTGTACTATAGGCCCCCAATTGGTCAGAGAGAAATAAAAGAGCAGATATGTAGGCAAATTTCAGAGAAGTGTAAAAATAATAGGGTCGTCATAGTGGGGGATTTCAACTTCCCCAACATTAACTGGGTTAGCCATAGTGTGATAGGTTTAGAGGGAGCGGAATTCTTAAAATGCATCCAGGAGAGCTTTTTAAGCCAGTACATAGAAGGTCCTACAAGAGAGGGGGCGGTCTTGGACTTAATTTTAGGGAATGAAGCCGGATAAGTGGTAGAGGTATCAGTGGGGGAGCATTTTGCACATAGTGATCATAACTCCATTAGATTCAAGGTTGTTATGGAAAAGGACAAGGGTGGGCCAGAAATCAGAGTTCTAAATTGGGGGAAGGCTGATTTTAATAAGATCAAATATGGTTTGGCCAGAGTGGAATGGAAACAGCTACTTTTAGGTAAATCTGCATCAGGGCAGTGGGACTCCTTCAAGAAGGAAATAGGGAGACTACAGGGCCAACATATTCCAGTAAAGACAAAGGGTGGGACCAACAAATCCAGGGAACCCTGGATGTTGAGGGATATACAGGATTGGATAAAGAGAAAAAGGGAGGCTTATGGCAGATACCGAGGGCTCAAAACAGCAGAAGCCATAGAGGAGCATGGAATGTGTAGGGGGGAACTTAAAAAGGGAATTAGGAGAACAAAAAGGGGACATCAAAAAACATTTGCAGATAAAATGAAGGAAAATCCAAAGTTATTTTACAATTATATTAAGAGTAAGAGGATAACTAGGGAAAGGGTAGGGCCCATTAAGGACCATAGTGGTAATTTGTGTGTGGAGACAGAAGACGTAGGTTGGCTTCTAAATGAATACTTTGTGTCAGTGTTCACAGGTGAGAAAGCAGGCAGAAGGACTGTGATACAATTAAAGAAATCAGCATAGAAAGGGAGGAGGTTCTAAGTCGTCTGGCAGGCTTAAAAATGGATATATCTCCAGGCCCGGATGAAATGTATCCCAGGCTGTTGAATGAGGCAAGGGAGGAGATAGCAGGGGCGCTGGCAATAATTTTCAATATCTCTTTGGCCACAGGAGAGGTGCCAGAGGACTGGAGGACAGCCAATGTGGTACCGTTATTCAAGAAGGGAGGAAGGGATAAACCAGGGAACTACACACCAGCTAGTCTAACCTCAGTGGTGGGAAAACTATTCGAAAAAATTCTGAGGGACAGAATTAATCTAAACTTGGAGAAGCAGGGATTAATCAAGGACAGTCAGCATGGTTTTGTTAAGGGGAGGTCATGTCTGACCAATTTGATTGAATTTTTTGACAAGGTAACCAGGTGTGTAGATGAGGGCAATGCATTTGACGTAGTCTACTTGGACTTCAGCAAGGATTTTGATAAGGTCCCACATGGAGACTGATAATGAAGGTAAGAGGCCATGGGATCCAAGGCAATTTGGCAAATTGGATCCAGAATTGGTTGAGTGGCAGGAAGCAGAGGGTGATGGTCGAGGGGTGTTTTTATGACTGGATACCTGTGTCCAGTGGGGTTCCACAAGGATTGGTGTTGGGTCCCTTGCTGTTTCTGGTATATATAAATGATTTAGGCTTGAATGTAGGAGGTTTGATCAATAAGTTCGTGGATGACACGAAAATTGGTGGAGTGGTAAATAGTGAGGAGGATAGCCTTAGATTACAGGAGGATATAGATGGGTTGGTCAGGTGGGCTGATCAGTGGCAAATGGAATTTAATCTGGAAAAGTGTGAGGTGATGCACTTGGGCAGGACAAACAAGGCATGGGAATACACGATGAATGGTAGGACCCTGGGAAGTACCGAAGATTAGAGGGACCTTGGTGTGCATGTCCACCGGTCCCTTAAGGTAGCAGGACAGATAGATAAGTTGGTTAAGAAGGCATATGGGATACTTGCCTTTATTATCCAAGACATAGAATATAATAGCTGGGAGGTTATGCTGGAACTGTATAAAACGCTGGTTTGGTCACAGCTAGAGTATTGCATGCAGTTCTGGAATCTGCATTATCGGAAGGACGTGATTGCACTAGAGAGAGTGCAGAGGAGATTTACCAGGATGTTGCCTGGGCTGGCGAGTTTCAGTTATGAGGAGAGATTGGATAGACTGGGGTTATTTTCTCTGGAGCAGAGGAGATTGAGGGGGGACATGTTTGAGGTGTATAAAATTATGAGGGGCATAGATAGGGCAGACAGGAAGGAGCTTTTTCTCTTGGTGGAGGGATCAATAACCAGGGGGCATAGATTTAAGGTAAGGGGCAGGAGGTTCAGAGGGGATGTGAGGAAGAATTTTTTCACCCAGAGGGTGATGGGAATCTGGAACTCACTGCCTGAAAGGGTAGTAGAGGCAGAAACCCTCATAACATTTAAGAAGCATTTGGATGTGCACTTGCAATGCTATGGCATACAAGGTTATGGGCCTAGTGCTGGAAAATGGGATTAGAATAGTTAGGTACTTGTTTGACCGGCGCAGACTCGATGGGCCGAAGGGCCTTTTTCTGTGCTGTAGACATCTACGACTCTATGATGACTCTATGACACTCTTGACAGAGGTTTAAAGCGCGCATCCAGGCATATCAAAGATGAAAACGCTTGCGCACAGCTATGTCTGGTGACAGGCATAGACAGTGGCATTGAAAGCATGGTCAAGCACTGTCTCCACTGTCAGCAACAGAAGTTGCCTACTTCAACTCGCCTGCATCCATAGGAATGGCCTGGTCGACCCTGGGTTATACTGCATATCGATTATGTAGGACCATTCTTACGTACCATGTTTTCGTTGATTCAAAACGGATGGATGCATACGAAGTCAAATCTCCAACATAAAGCGCAACTATCAAAGTTGCGTCACTGTTTCAGCATAGATGGCTTCCCTGAAATTGTCATTTCTGATAATGGTACAGCCTTTACCAGCACAGAGCATCAGAAATCCATGGATCTGAATGGAATCCGGCGTATAAAGACCATCCCTCATTGAATAGTTTAGCTGAGAGAGCTGTACAAACTTTCAAGTCCAGTATGAAAGGTTATCAGAAGGTACTCTAGAATCTTGACTTTCCCACTTTCTTGTCAGTTATCGTACAACACCATATTCAGTTACTGGTTCAACTCTGTCTGAATTATTGATGAAATATCACCTACATTCACAGTTAAGCCTGGTGTTTCCAAATTTAGAGAGGAAGGTAGAGCAGAATCAGAGTCATCAAAAATTTAACCATGACTTACACAGCAAAGCTCGCACATTCAGTGTAGGTGAGACTATTCGTGTGAAATTTCGGAAGTGGAACTTGTTGGGTTCCTGGAGCCATTGTGTCAGAGACTAGTCCATTATCTTTCTAAGTACAAGTGGAAGATAGAATCGTCTGTAAGCACATACACCATATTCGTGCTAGAGGGAAATTCCAACAACAAACTATTCTGCTTGTGATTGACATCAAGCTATCAATTCCTGAAGTGACCGATTAACCTAGAATAGACATACCCGATGTCTCTGTGGAGTTCCCAAACCCTGGAACTGCCACTTTCTGATCATGTGTCTCATGCTGCAGTTCCAGATTCTGTCAATCCTGTTGAGGTAGCTCAAGTGGTAGAGCTATACCATTTTAGCTGTGTAAGCACCTCAGAGACTTGACTTTTAATCACCTGAAGTTGCCTATTTGTATATGTTGTTGGACATTCAAATGTTTCCCTGTAAATAGAAATTGTAAAAAACCAAAGGCGGAGGAAATGTGGTAACTGAGGGTACAGCCCCTCCTGCTGTCTATCAGGGGTCATGTGACGTTCTGTGGAGGCTCCGAATAGTGACCCATAAGGTGGGGTGGGGCTCCCTGACAAGAGTCCTGATCGAGCATGTAGCACCTGAAAAGCTCTCTGTGATAAAGTTTAGCTGTTTCTTGTTGAAACCTGTTTGCCCCATTGAGTCATTACATTCAACGTATTTGACCTCATCCTCCTAGAACCCACCATCCTCCCATGACAAGATTGACTGATTTTGTGAACATGCACAATTACAGTCAAAGAAAGGGCTGTTGTTAAGGTGGGTTGCTCTTGCCAACTCTAGGTGCAGTCAAGCTACATCAACAAACAGCTAACCTGTCAGCTCAGGGAGGGCAAGAAACTGACTGGTTGATAGTTCAGTCCTGGGAGGGTGAGGCAGTTCCAGGGTAGCGACTTGGATAGTTCGGCAGCAGCCTGGAGCCTTTTAGTGGGCTTAGTCAGAGCTCTCCCGTTCCTCCTGGCCCCAATAAAAAAAAAATCAGAAGTTTCCTGCATTGTTTTATGAGCAGTTTCCTGCAATCCCTCTAACACCGCTGTCGAGACTGCTCAGTCCCCATTGGGGAGATGATTATGTAGTGGTCCAGGTCCAGAGGCCCAGGCCAATGCTCTGGGTACACGAGTTCAAATCCCACTATGGCAGCTGGTGGAATTTGAATTCAATTAATAAATCTGGAATATAAAGCTAGTCTCAGTAATGGCAACCACGAAGCTATCATTGATTGTATTAAAAACCCATCTGGTTCACTAATGTCCTTTAGGGAAGCAAATCTGCCATCCTTACCTGGTCTGGCCGACGTGTGACTCCAGACACACAGCAATGCAGTTGACTCTTAACTGCCCTCTGAAATGGTGTAGCAAGCCACTCAGTTCAAGGGAAATTAGGGATGGGCAATAAATGCTGGTCCTGCCAGTGACCCCCACATCCCATGAAAGAATAAATAAAAAATATTGGGTCTGGTCCACCCATTTCTGCCGCACAATTGCAATCAGGATTCAATGTATGAATGGAATTCTAATCTGTACGTTACAAGTAACCTCCCACCTGAAACTGATCACCCTTATCAGGATTCTACCCAAGATAGTGGCAATCACAGCAGCATTAATGCTGAGCCGAGCTGGCTGCAGGGAAGTTGACACTGGCATTCGCTCCTTTAAATATGTTGACAACTGACAGTCATCGATAAGTTTAGTGTCCACACTGAATCCCGCATTCCAGCTGCTCTTGAACAACTTCACAACTGGTCAGTAGGGAAGTCTTAACCCTAAAATTATTGACAGGTTGTTGACATCTACTTTGCTCAAAACAACTTGCCCTTCCAAATTTGTCATTGAGTGACTTCATAATCCAAAATCACAACACCGTCAAAATTGTTGGGTGTATATATATCCAAGCAGATCGATAATGGGATGTAGGTGTCATTCTTATTGTATAGCAAGCTTATAGCCCGTCCGCCATGGAAACTGTGTTTTTCCCGGGAATGAATAAATAATAAGGTGGACTCGGGAAGATACGGCATGTGTAAACCCGTCATTTTTGTTGGCGGGTGGGACTCCATATACCTCCCACCCCGCTCCCGCGCTTAGTTCAATTCTGGGAAAATTCCGCCCTTTGTATTTTTTAATTTGCTTGGAATGATCGATTTTAAAGCTTGCCTTAATTTGACCTTAATTTGGCCCTTAGCTGTGACGGAAATTGATATTTAAATAAATAAACCTTTGAATTGAAATTGAAATTGAAATTAGTAGGAGTGATAAGTGACCTAACTCCATTTTCAGGCCATTGCTGTTCTTTGCAGGTGGAACAAATTAAAATTGGTTCTGCTGTTTTGACAAATGTTACCTGAAAGAGAAAACATTATCTGTTTTGATACTGTATCAGTTCTGCTATATATCATAATCCCTGTTACTCAGCAGCATGCTTGAAATTCTGATAGGGATTAAATAAAGCAGTCACATTGGAACAGTTTGGTTCAGCTTTAACTGAATTTCCCTTGATGTAGTATCTCCTGACAGTCTTGAGTGTTACTTTGTAAAGCTTTGTTTATGAAGAGCTATTGGAGGCTGCTGTCTCCACATCATTTTTTGATTTTGACTGACCAGTGCAATGTTTAAGTGGTTCTGAGCATTTCCGTTGTCTTATTGAAACTGGATTGAAACTTGATCTCATCAGTGTGGGTTCAAGTGCAGTCTCACACATTTGTGTGGAGGATACAGCTGAATAGAGTGTGAAGGTCTGCTGTCTAATATTTGATAAAAAGGGCCAAGGGTGAGAAACACAGCCTTAAAAACTCTGAATTCAGTGCACATAGTGTTAAAAAGGGAATAGAGAATGATGTGCCATGTACAGAACTCCATGGGATTTCCTTTAGAAAAAAATCCATTACTGTTTGCATGAGTGCTTCCAAAAGAATGAGGATGGTAGAATGAATAGCTAATTGTTGAGCACTTTCTTTTGTAAAGCATTCTCTTGAAACCGATATTATTCTGAACAATATTTTTCTGCCATCCTCCTATGCTCAAGCTCAGAGCATTTTATTGGAAGAGTGAAGCTTGATAATACTTCATTATTTCAATACTTCATCATTTCAATACTTCATCATTTCAATACATCATTTTCTCACTGGAAACAATTGGGAGCTTCATTTTCATAAACATTAAACGTCAATCCATTTTCAATGCATGAAAATTCGTTTTTTGATTTAAATAAAAGTCAATCATGTATAGCTAGCGATCGTATCTGTAATTCAAGCTCCACTTCAGTTAAACGTTAAATAAAATGAAACATCTATAGACACATTTTTTCAATTCACTATACGTGCATGTAAAGTTCATTCGAGGGTCACAAATGTTTATCCTTGTGTGTAAGCCCCCCCAACCGGTCAGAATGATCGATGATCACAAATTTGACCATTTAATGACAGTGGGCTTTCATATGCCATTGCTCACTTGCAGCTCCAGAATCAGAAAAAGCCTGTAGGAATACAGTGGTATATTTTTATGGTTCAGTAAGAACCATAGGTGCTTGGGTGAGGGAACCTATAGTAGGTTCTTGAGAAATAATGTTTCCCAAAATCTAGAAGCACTCTCCTCTCAGTGATGTGATGTGTCTCCATTTCAAAATAGTATATTATTAACTAAAATATGGAATTAAAACTGCTCTCAAACTGTAAGAGGTACAGCCTAGGAAAAAGATGTTGGGTTCACTCTCATTGCCTTTCAGTGGCCAAGAAAATAGCAGGAAGGTAAGTTTAACCCAGAAGTTGTTGTAACATAGTGTCAAGTCAGACCATGGCCGGAATTTTCCAGCCCCTCATGCCAGTGGGATCTTCCGGTCCCCCCGATGTGAACAGAGATTTCAATGGCTCGCCGGCCCCGCCGCAGGGAAACCTGCAGAGGGGGGAGGGGTTGGAAAATTCCGGCCCATGTAGCCCACAATTAGGTGGAAAGAAAGTCAAAGAGTCTTCACTAAGTCACTCTTATGTGTTTTCAAATCAACCATTGTGGGAAACATTCGGGAGCAATATGAGCAGCTTCTTTCCTTTGTCTTCATAGGCACTGACAACATGCATATCAAAGGAAGGACTAAAGTTAGGCAGCACATTAAATTTTATAACTTTCATTAGTGAAGGATCCCCTTCACTACAAAAAGTAAGCAAAAGCCCAGCACCTGGCCAGTTCAAGTCGGCTCCTTCAAAGGATTTTGAATTGCTGCTCCCAGTGTTTGTGTTTTTGCATTTACAGTGCTGCACATTTCTCTCGGTGTTGATTTTGCGACATAGTCAGCGTAGTTTTTCAGTTTTCACCCCATGCTTTACTTTATTGTTCTTAGTTGCTCCAATCATTTAAATAACATCAGAATGCTGAGGAGAAGAATTCACTTAAAGGCTCCTTACTGCTGCAGGATTTAGACGAGAAAGAAATACCCCAGAAACCATTGCCCCACTGTTGGCAGCTGTGCTGTCAGTTGTTTTAGCCATTTGCTCTATAATTCTCTCCATAAACCTCTTCTACTTGCTACATCTCTCTCTTTGTTTAAGATCCTCTTTAAAACACATCTTATTGAACAGATTTTTGGCCACATCTTATAAATATCTCCTACTTTGGTTTGACGTGCATTTTTGTATGATTATGCTTCTGTGAAGTGTCTTGGGATATTTATCAATGCTAAATGCAAATTGTTGTTATCTTTGCTGCCTTCTCTACTCCATAATAACCTGCAGACAACTTCAGTAACATGGATGGTTATTCCTTTGGAAGGGAAGTTTACCATAGCATAAAGCTTTCATACTAATAAACACTTTCAAAATGCTTCAGAACATTTCTGTTAAATCAGGCAGTCTTCAGTGCACAAATATATTAAGCAAGCGCTACACATTTTGGCCATAAGATCTTGCAGATGATCTGTCAGTAACTTCAGAATGGTGTATGTCATTCTCCAGACAAAGTCACGGCAGGAGACCTATGGAAAGGTGACATTAGCTAGACACAGTGCAGGATTTTCACCAGTTGCCAGGAATCCCTTGCGCACAAGGTATCAAACATAACACATCAGGTTTCTCATAGTAATCCCATGACCTATGTGAACAGAAAGAGTTAAACTGATCATTAAAAAAATATGATGCACATTATCCAGGAAGCAATGATCACGGCTTCATTCTGCAGCAGTTCAAAGTGCTTGCGAGAAAGGAAATATAACTCTGAGGGGCCAGGGCTAACTCTTCATCCATATTTTCTGCCTGTACCGAGAAGCCTCCTAATAGCAGAGCCTGGGAACCTGCAGATCTATTTATTCTTCCTCCCTTGTCACTTTCACCTACAAGAAAACTGTAGTTTATGTGTGAAGAGCAATGATTGTGTACAAAGTTTAAATGGTACTGTTACGATCGCAGCTGATGTCAATACTAGGCAGGTCAGATTCCAGAGTGAAATTTGGCTTGATAGATCCTAACTTATCTTTTAGAAACCATGGAGGACAGTTACTGAACAAATTCACAGGATTCTGCTAAAGAATTTTTAACAGAAAGAATAAAACATTTATTAAACAAGAAAAATGAACTATATTGCACCAAACAAAAAGTGGAAAGATTTCAATACCAACACCAGAAAATGATTCAAATATTCACTATTTCTTCACCCTAGCAATGTCTTTACAGAAACATACACATTTGGAAAGATAAAATAATTTACCATATCTATTTTATATCTAATATTCAGGTTATGTATGCAGTATGTGTGAACCAACTGCTGAACTGTGGACAAACACACACACTCCAAAGTAAATGACAGATGCGACCAAAGCAGATTCAAAGGATTTCTCAACAGCCTACCCAGAGGCTTGTCACACTGTGAGCCAACCAGTCTTACTGAAACTTGGTCTTTCTCATGAGGGTTTCCATTCTCCACAGTTGAAGAACTCGCCTTGGAATTCTCTCCAAATGTCACTCCTGCTCAGATGGCTTCAACAAGGATCCACCTCCAGGATTTCAATCTCACCCTCCAAAAATTCTTTCCCCTGGATCTCCCCATACACTCAAGCTTCACTCCAAGCATACTTTCAGATCTTCGGCTGTGCCAAGTAGAACACCACTGCTCCAAAAGGATATCTTTGCTCTTATGGCCCGCAGCACCAAGTTACCAACCTTCGGCTGCCCTCTTGGGTCTTTAGACTTTTCTTGAACCTGCTTTGCTTCAAGTCTGATCCCTGCAACTCTCTCCCTTTAATGTGTAGCCTATTGCTCTGCTCCTTTTTCTCACCTTTACTTAACAAGATCTCTTTCTGATCTCTGTCCCTGTCCCTTACCTGGGACCTTCTTCTGGGACCTGTTTCTGTCCCACTCTCTCGTTTTGGATCTTCTTCTTTGCTTGGTACCTTCTCCCTGTCTGCCTCATTGTGCCCTGCTCTCAAATCGCACTCCTGTTCAAGTCATCTGACCCCCAGTTTCATGCCATTTCACTTCTTTTCTTTGTCTTCTGCGCATGTACAAAGGGCTGGTTCCCGGCCTAAAAATGTAAAAATGGATGAACTGCTCATATGCGGCCCTTTCCTGAGAAGTCCTGAGGATCGACAGGAATTGTAGTTCCTGAACAATGACTCCGATTTAAACTTAAAGTAATTTTTTTCGGTTCATAACAGGTACCTCTATGAGAAAAATACTTCACTTCATTTTCTTCCTAGTACCAGCAAACATTTTGTTCATTTGAAGCCAGGTACAGGGGCATAAGATACAGAAGAACTTGCTGACCATTTGGACTCAGTCTGTGACATCCTACTATGCAGGCTTCACCTTGCTTATATTGGAGGATGGCCTTCAGTGACAAATGACTTACCCTTCTTTGGCTGCACTCCTTACAGTAGGGCCTCCAAATCTTCAGCATCAAAGGTTGCAAGGTTTCCCACATCCATAACTTCCTCTTTAATTGCAAGCAATAATACTTTAAGAGCAGTTGCCTAGGTGAATTTTATGATCTCAAATCAAATGTCTTGAAGCCTTTTAATAGTTTTCTCGTGTATCAGTAGCTTATTAAATTTTGCAGAAAGGACTACCATTTTAAACTTTATAGTGCCCTCCTTTCTAAGATATTAACATAGATGAGCCTGAGCCATTTGCACACTCAACCCCCTTTGACTAAAATCATCATTGAAGGATTATTCATTGTAATTGATCATGTTGTTTTAATCACTGCAAGTTCATTGATAATAAACCAGGGACCTGGGAATATCCATTGGATATGCACTCCAATGTCCCTCTGTTCCTCTACACTTCTCAGTATTCTGTCATTTATTGTGTACTCCTTACCTTGTTGCCCTCCTCAAATGCATTACTTCACACCTCTCCAGATTAAATTACATTTAGCACTTTTCTGTCCACCTGACCAGCCCATCGATTTTTTTCAATTCGTTCACGGAATGCGGGCATTGTTGGAAACACCAGCATTTACTGCATATCCCTAATTGCCCTTGAGAAATTGGTGCTGAGTCACCTGCTTGAACTGCTGCAGCCTGTGTGGTGTAGGCCCATCCTAACAGTGCTGTTAGGAATAATGCAATTTATAATGCAACATAAGTTTGCAACTTATGTTAGAACGTTCACAAATAATCTCAAGAGTGACCATCCAGAAAGAAGAAATCAAATCATCTCGCGTGAGCTACCAAGACTCCAAAATGATATTGCTGTCCTCAGTGAGATCTGCCTTTCTGAGAGGGGGGGCAGCTGAAGGGACAAGCAAGCAGATACACCTTCTACTGGAAAGGAACGGCTGACAGTTACCCTTGTGTCCATGGAGTTGGTTTTGCCATCTGGAATGGCACCTTGGATGCACTACTAGGACTTCTCAATTGTAGAAATGAAATACTAATGACATTTCACCTACAGCTCCTGTTGGCCTCTTCCTGAGGTCCCCAGCATCATAGATGCTGGTCTTCAGCCAATTCGATTCACTCCACATGATATCAAAAAATGGCTGAAGGCACTGGATACTCCAAAGACTATGGGCCCTGACAATATTTGAGCAATGGTACTAAAGACTTGTGCTCCAGAACTAGCAGCACCTTTAGCCAAGCTGTTCCTGTACAAGTACTGGCATCTACCCAGCAATGTGAAAAATTGCCCAGCTATGAACTGTCCACAAAAAGCAGGACAAATCCAACCCAGCCAATTATCGCCCCATCATTCTTCTCTGATCACCAGCAAAGTGATGGAAGGGGTCATCAACAGTGTTATCAAGCGGCATTTACTCAGAAACAACCTGCTCACTGGTGCTCAGTTTGAGTTCTGCCAGGACCACTTAGTTCCTGACCCCATTGCAGCCTTGGCTCAAACATGGACAAAAGAACTGAACTCCAGAGGTGAGGTGAGAGTGACTGCCCTTGACATCAAGGCCACAATTGACCGAGTGTAGCATCAAGGAGCCCTAGCAAAACTGGAGTCAATGGAAATCAGGGGGAAAACTCTCCACTGTTTGGAGTCATACCTAGCACATAGGAAGATGGTTGTGATTGTTGGAAATAAAGGACATGTGGTGTGAAAAGAAAGCCCGAGACATCCAACAATGTGCTGACCATTATGACATGCAAAGCTTTTTAGAAACCACTAGAGCCATCTATAGATCAAAGTCAAATGGACAAAATCCCCTTCACTTACATGATGGCATTTCTCTTCCTAAGGATGACAATGCCATCTGTCAACCCTGGGAAGATATTTGAATAACTCCTCAATCGTGAATCCACAGTGGCAAATGGTACTCTCCAAGTTATCCTCCAGTACCCTTTAATAGAATCCATGGGTGAACCACCATCAAGAGTTGCAACAAGCAATCAAACGGATGAAAAACAACAAAGCATGTTGCCCCAATGATATTCCAGCTAAGGTAATCAAAGCTGGTGGGCTTTTGCTCACATCAAGACTCCACGCACTCATCTTACGGATTTGGGAGGAAAGTGAAATTCCCTCACCGCCACCACCCGACTTCAGAAATATGACAATTGTAACTATCTTCAAGACAGCAGGCAAATCATGATCTGGAGATTACCGAGGCATTTCCCTCTTGTCCATAACAGAGAAAATTCTGACAGGGATTCTTCTGAATGGCTTGCCTCCTGTGGCTGAGGAAATCCTTCCAGAGACACTGTGTGGCTTTAGACCTTCCAGGGCAGCCTCCGATATGCTCCTTGTTGCCAGACAAATCCAAGGAAATTGAGAACAACACCAGAAGATCTTCATTACTTTCATTGACCTGACAAAAGCATATGATTTAGTAAATCACAGACTTCATCACAAGCCTGCAATTGCTTCATGATGATATAACTGCAACTGTCCTGAGTGGGAGATCTGAAACAGATGCCTTCAAAACCTAGAATGGAGCCAAACAATGCTGTGTGATACCCTCCATGCTATCTACAACCTGCTTGATAGTGGCTATTCCTTTCATAAAAGATAAACTGTCCTTTGGTGTGAGTATTAAATACTATCTAGATGGAAAGTTCTTTAACCTCAGTTGCCTCCGCACCAAAACTAAACAGCCTTTCATAGATGGACACGATCTACAGTTTGTGGCTAACTGCAGTGTCGTTGCCCCTTTGCACCAGATTTATAAGCTACTGTCAGCCTCTTCAATTCTGCATACTAGAAACTGTATTGGCCTGTCCTTGAATGTTGTCAAAACAAAACTCATAAATCAACCCACACCTGGACAGACAAATATCCCCCCTCTCATGTGCTGAAGGAGACACTCTGGAATATATTGGGCACTTCCCATACCTTGGCAGCCAGGTCTCTCAAAAGGCCACCATTGACGAGGAGATCTAATGCTGGATCAGTTGCACCAGCTCAGCCTTCTACAGACTATGGCAGCGAATGTTTGACAACAAATACCTTCACAAGTCAATGAAAGTCCTAGTGTACATAGCAGTACTGCAGTGAGACCTGGACTATATATCAAGGGCACACAACAGTGCTAGAGAAATTCCATCAGCAATGTCTCTGCCGCATCCTCTGGATTCAATGGGAGGACCATCGAACAAACACTGGTGTCCTTCTTGAAGTCAGCTCCACAAGCAATCAAGCAAAATCCTGCAAAACAATGTCTTGATTGCTGAATACTATTTCTTGCCTGTCAGGCCCTGTTTTCTCAATTCTCAAATGGCCAACATACCAGGGGAAGACAAAGAAAATACTTCAAAGAAAATCTGAAGCTGTCCTTGAAGTGCGGCAGCATGGACATTAATGACTGGGAGGAGCTTGCTATCAATTGTTCAGAATGGCGACAACTTGTCCATCAAGCTGCATCTCACTTTGTCACAGCATCTTAATGATGAGGCTTAATGATGCTGCTCTGGTAGTAGAGAAGGAAAAAAAAAAGCAGAAGCAAATCCTGCACCCAGATCCCACTACATTTTGGGATGTCCTACCACATGAGCCTGAAGGTCTGTGGGTTGAGAATCGGCCTGTTCAGCCATGTGAAGACCCATGGCAGAAACTTGTGACCCAGAGTAGACGTCATCCTCAAATCGAGGGATAGCTGATGACAATGAACGAGGGAGTTTCAGGATTTTGACCCATCATTGTGAAGGAACGGCAATATATTTTCAAGTCAGGATAATATCTGATTTGGAGGGGAACTTGGAGAAGATGGTGTTCCCATGTGTCTGCTGCCCATTTTCTTCTAAGTAGTAAAGGTTGTGGGTTTGGAAAGTGCTGTCAAAGGAGCCTTGTAGAGCTGCTGCAGCCCATCTTGTCGCTGGTATACACAGCTGTCATGTTGTACAAGTGGTGGAGAGATTGAATGTAATTTGGTGGATGGGATGCTAATTAAGCAGGATGCTTTGTCCTGGATGGTGTTCAGCTTCTTGAGTGTTGCTGGAGACCACTCGGCCAAGCAAGTGGGGAGTATTGCATCACACTCCTGACTTGTGCTTTGTAGATGGTGGACAGGCTTTTGGAAGTCAGGAGGTGAATCACTCGCCTAGAATAGTCAGCCGATGGACTGCTCTTGAAGCCATAGTATTTATATAGCTGGTCCAGTTCAGTTTCTGGTCAATGGTCACTGCAGGATATTGATGGTGGGAGATTCAGAATGGTAACGCCATTGAATGTCAAGGGAATGTGGTTAGATTCTCTCTTGTTGGGTATGGTCATTGACTGGCACTTGCATGGCACAAATGTTGCTTACCACTTAACGGCCCAAGCCTGAATGTTGTCAAGGGCCTGAACTTTCCCCTCATTCATCACGTGCAATTGATGGGCCAGGAAGCAGACGCGAAATGCACTTTTACCTGCGATCGGCCCCCAACCGCAATTGTGCGCTGGTTGGCTAATTAACAGCCAGCCAGTGTGAAACGCGGCTGGAGAAAGGCTCAGCACGGCCGCTGGGGGCAAGAAGAGGGCGGGCGCCGACATCACTGTGGATGCGGGTGAATGCTTCAAGGGAGCTCCCTGAAGGCAGGCAGCTGCCTCAGGGAGCTGCAGACCTGCAAATAAGAAAATTAGGCGCAAAAATGCTGCAAAAAATGTCCATGGAGCATAATCAAGCACCTGAAAGCAGAGCCCATAAAAAACAGTCCCCAGATATTTCTTTTTATTTTAAATCCTAACAGAGATTTCATCCTGCCCTTGGGTGAGGTTTCATCAAAAATGTAAAGCCCGCCTGGCTGATTAGGCCAATCCATCAACAGTAAGGTTGGGTGGGCCACGAAAAATCACTGACAATTGGGCCGTTAATGGGCTTAATTGCCCGCTTAATTGCCGGCGGGCACTTCGGCTTTTGCGCGCGCCCACCAAGCGAAATATCGGCAAAAATTGGGACGCTCACCCAACAAGATGTGAGAGATCTGAAACAGATGCCTTCAAAACCTGGACTTGAGTCAAACAATGTTGTGTGATACCCTCCATGCTATCTACAACCTGCTTGACAGTGGCTATTCATTTAATCAAAGATAAACTGACCTTTGATGTGAGCATTAAATACTGTCTAGATGGATTTTATGCCCGCCCTGGTCAGGCGCACGCCCACCCGTGGAACGTAAAATTCTGGCCCAGGTCTTTCTGCATGTGGGCATGGGCTGCTTCATTATCTGAGGAGATGTGAATGGGACTGAAAATTGTGCAATTATCAGTGAAGGTCTTCATACCTTCCTTCAGGCTATAGCCTCCCTCCTCAAAATTAACTACACAGCCAATTTTTGTATCACCTGCAAGCTTCTTAATCATGTCATCCACACTTATGTCTAAATCATTGATTATATACCATGAAAAGCAAGAGACCTAGTACTGTACTCTGAGGAACCCACTGGAAACCACCTTCCAGTCACAGAAGTGACTGTTAACCATTACCCTTTGTTTGCTGCCTCTCAATTTTGGATCCAATTTGCCACATTCCCTTAGATCTTCTGGGCTTTTACCTTTCTGACCATTTGTATACTGTAAAGAGTGCAGGAATGAACCCAGGCCTCCACATTGCTGAGGAGGTGCCATAGATCATTTTAAAGTGGTTAGTTCTGAAAAGGACCTGAGGCTGAGATCCATCAGCTGCACCGATAACATCCAAACTGTCAGCCCATTTGTCAACACAGTGCTAGCTCAATTACCCAGTTTTCATCAATTTTCACCCATTCAAAATAGTTGTTATGGCTTCACTCATCTTTGAATGAGATATTTCCTTTCCAACACATATGAACATATTTTACAAAACATACCTCAAGTAAAAATGAAGTGTCTACTTATCCAACCTACTAGACAGATAATAAATGGTATGGTATATTTCTTTTGATTTTTTTGACCTTACCTGATATTTACCTTTCTCATCTTTTTGCAGTCTTTCTTTTGCAGAACAAAGCCATGCATTGATGCATATCTTGAAAGAGCACTCATAACAACAATGTCATTATTTCAGCCCCATATTGCACACATTGCATGAACGTTTGCTGCAAAATGATTGAAATACCCAAGTATCTACCTTTGCATTGACATTTAAAGTAGTTGCCATAAGTGCATTGTTATTAGTTTAAGACATTGATCATGGTACAATGTTGATGTAGGGTGAAGCTTCATAAACTGAAGGGATGCAGAATTGATCCTGTTTTCATTTTTATGTTAACCTCTGGAGTAAATTCATCACCACAAAGCATGGGTCTCTTCACAACACACTAATTCTACCTTTTCAAACAGAGTCCATGTAAAACATGAAAAAATATAGTTTCTGTTAACTATGCATACAGCAATTCAACTATTCAGAAACAGATGAACTACACAAAATGAACTGAACTACCATTCCTTCCGCAGCCAACGCATAATTCACTTTTGTCATGGACTCGACCCAGCTTGCTTAATGCCCCGAGTCCACTCACATGCATATATTTACAGCAAGATGGGTTCTGCAAACTTTTGCTATAACTGCCACCTATGGGAAAGTACCGTACCCTACATTATCCAGTTCTGGCCAGTCACCTTTTGTAGGTGTCATTTCCATGGTTCCAACAGAACAGAAACCAATTGATCATCCATGATATCCTCATTGTTCACTTTTAACCAGGCACCTTTCTAAATCTTTTTATTGATGACATTCTTCTAGGGGAGGGTGAACAGCCAGAAATTGTGGTCTATGTCAGTACCAATGACTTAGGTAGGAAGGGGATGAGGTCCTGAAAGCAGATTCCAAAGTAGGATCTCTAATGCAGCAATCACAGGATTACTTCCAGTCCCATGTGCTGGTGAGCATAAAAATATGAGAATTGAGTGATTGAACACATGGCTGGAGAGCTGGTGTAGGAGGGAGGGCATCAGATTTCTGAGGCATTGGGACCAGTTCTGGGGCAGGTGGGACCTGTGCAAAATGGACGACCTGCATCTTTGTAGGACCGGGACTAATATCCTTGCAGGGAGATTTGCTAGTGCTGTTGGGGAGGGTTTAATCTAGATTGGCAGAGGGATGGGAACCTGAGAGGGAGCTCAGATTCAAGGGAAGCAAAACTGATAAAAGGAGGTAGAAAAATAGAAAGTAAAAATAGAAGACAGACGAAGCATAGGCAAGCGTCAAATAGGATCGGAATAGAGAATAACGTTTTAAAAAGCAGAATTAAAGGCACTGTATCTGAATGCATGTAGTATTTGCAAAAAAGTTGATGATTTGAATGCACAAATTGAGGTAAATGGCTATGACATAATTACCATTACAGAGTCATGGCTATAGGGTGACCAAGATTGGGAAATAAATATCCAATGATATTCGGCATTTAGGAGGGATTGATGAAAAGTAAAAGGAGATGGGGTGGCGCTCTTAATAAGGGATGAGATCGGTACATTGGAAAGAGAGGATCTTAGATCGAAGGATCAAGATTTAGAATCATTTTGGGTGGAGTTAAGAAATAGCAAGGGCAGTAAACAATTGGTGGGAGTTGTTTATAGGCCACCAAACTATAGTGGTGATGTTGGGCATGGTATAAATCAAGAAATTAGAGATGCATGTAGCATGGGTAATGCAGTATCATAGGTGACTTCAATTTATATATTGACAGGGTTAACCAAATCAGCACTAATACTCTGGAGAAGGAATTCTTGGAGTGTGTACAAATTGAGTTTCTGGAGCAGTACATTGAGGACCCAACCAAGGATTGAGCAATTTTAGATTTAGTGTTGTGTAATGAGAAAGGGCGAATTAATAACCTTGCTGTAAAGGAGCCTTTGGGAAATAGTAACCATAATATGATCGAATTTTGTCTTAACTTTGAATGCAATATAATTCATTCTGAAATTTGTGTCTTAAATCTGAAGAAAGGAAACTATGAATGTATGGGGTGCAAGTTGGCTATGATGGTTTGGAAAAATACACTAAAAATTTGATGGTAGACAGGCAATGGCTAGTATTTAAGGAAATACTACACTGTCTACAACAGACATACATTCCTCTAAGGCACAAACACCAAAAGGGAAAGGTAAATCAACCATGGTTGATGAGAGAAATTAAAGATTGCATTAGATAAAAGGAAATGGCTTACAAGGATGCCAGAAAAAATAGTAAGCCTGAGGATTGAGAGCAATTTAGAGCCCAGCAAAGGAAGATCAAGAAAATGATTAAGAAAGGGAAAATTGAATACAAATGCAAACTAGCAAGGAACATAAAAGCAGACTGTAAAAGCTTCCTTAGGTATATTAGCTAGGACAAATGTGGGCCCATTACAGGTGGGCATGGGAGAATTTATAGTGGGGAACAGGGAAATGACAGAGAAACTAAACAGTTACTTTGTGCCTGTTTTCCTGGAGTAAGATACAAAAAATCTCCCAGAAACACTAGGCAACCAAGGGACTTGTGCAGCTGAAGAACTGAAATAAATTTGTATTAGGAAAGAGGTAGTACTTGCAAAATTAACTGGATTGAAGGTTGATAAATCTCCTGGACCAGATGAGCTTTATCTGAGAGTGTTGAAGGAGGTGGCTAGGGAGATAGTGGATGCATTAATGGTTATCTTTCAAAAGTCTTTAAATTCTGAAAAGGTTCCTGTGGACTGGAAAGTAGCAGATGTACCCCCACTATTGAAGCAGGGAGGAATACGAGAATGGAGAACTATAGACCTTTTGGTTTGACATCAGTAGTAAGGAAAATGTTAAAATCTATTATTAAGGATGTGATAACTGGACGTTTAGGAAAGAATGGTAAAATTAGGCAGAGTTAAAATGGATTTATGAAAGAGAAGTCATGTTTAACAAGCCTGTTGGAGTTTTTTGATTATGTTAATTGTAGCATAGGTAATGGAGAACCAGCGGTGCATTTGGATTTTCAGGTGTCTTTTGATAAGGTCCCACACAGGAGGTTGGTAAATAAAATTAGAGCACATGGGATTGAGGGAAACATATTCATGTGGATTGAGAATTGGTTACCAGACATAAAGCATTGAGTTGGAATAAACAGATCATTCTCAGGTTGGCAGGCTGTTATTAGTGGGGCACTAGTGGGGTCAGTGCTAGGTCCACAGCTGTTCACAACTATATAAATGATTTGGATGTGGGGACCAATTGTAATATTTCCAAATTTGCTGATGACACCAAACTGGGTGGGAACGCAAGTTGTGAGGAGGATGCAAGGAGGCTTCAAGAAGACTTGCACAGGCTAAGTGGCTGGGCTAGAACATGGCAGATGGAATATAATATGAATAAGTCTGAAGTTATTCAATTTGGTAGAAAAAACAAGAAGCCAGAGTATTTCTTAGATGGTGAGAGGGTGGGAAGTGCGGGTGACCAAAGGGACCTGGACGTTCTTGTTCATGGTGCAGCAAGCAATTAGGAAGGCAAATGGTATGTTGGCCTTTATCACAAGGGGATTTGAGTACAGGAGTAAAGATGTTTTGCTGCAGTTGTATAGAGCCTTGGTGAGACCTCACCTGGAGTATTGTGTACAGCTTCGTCCCCTTATCTAAGGAGGGATATACTTGCCATAGAAGATGTGCAATGGAGGTTCACCAGATTAATCCCTGGGATGGCGGGGTTTTCTTATGAGGAGCGATTGAGGAGACTGGGTCAGTATTTCCTAGAGTTTTGCAGAAGGAGGGGTGATCTTATTGAAACTTACCAAAATTCTTACAAGCACGACAGGGTGGATGTAGATAAGATGTTTCCCCTGACTGGTGAGTCTAAAACCAGGGGACATAATTTCAGGATAAGAGGTAGACCATTTAAGACTGAGATAGGAGGAATTTCTTCACTTAGAGGGTGGTGAATCTTTGGAATTCTCTACCCCAAACAGCTCTGGAGGTTCAGTCATTCAGCATGTTCAAAACAGAAATTGATAGGTTTCTGGTGACCAATGATATCAAGAGGTAGTGCGGGAAAGTAAGGTAGTGATGTAGATGATCAGCCATGACCTAACTGAGTGGTGGAGCAGGTTCGAACGGCTGAATGGCCTACTCCTGTTCCTATGTTCCTATGACATTAATCAGAATGGGATCAATTTGCTGAGATCCTCTTCTAGCCCATATATTCTGGGAATTTCAAGATTCATGGAAGTCCTAGTGGATATTCTCCTAATCTGTTAAAAGTGAGCAGCATTTTTACAAAACAAACTCAAAATAAGAATCATTTGTTCTCAAGAGAAACCTGCCATTGATTAAATCTTATGAGTTATGTTCTATGTGTATATTCAAAGGATTTCTAGAGACAGTGCAATTGTTTCCAGTGGCTGAGAGTTCCACGAGGATCAGAAGGATTACAGCAATCACTTCAGGCAAAATAATATGTTACTATGCATACAGTGTCAGTTTATGTTTCACTGTTCTGCACTCACTTTTCAGTTATGAAATGGAATACAGCTTTAAAGGAGATTTGGTTATGTCCTTTGGTTCAAATTGAAGGCTTTGTCAATAACTAGATGAAAGCATAGTAATCTGATCTGATACAGGTACAGCTGGGAAGAAAATTAAATGTTACAGCATGTTGACACAGGTTTTCATAACACTACTAGTTAAACCAGTGGTGCTCACAGTTTTTGGTCGAAGGACCCCTTTTCCCTTTTCAAATGATTGGTAACCATGGACCCCCCAACAATGACCCCCACCCCCCCACCCTGTCCCACCTGCACCATATAAATCATAATGCTACTTAGGACTTATACAAACTGTAGAACACATGGAGTTGTTTTTCACAAACTTGTAATCTGTATTTTTACTTGCATATAATGGGTTAGTCACTTTGAACTTCTGTTCTGCCAATGCGACATGTTGGCTAAGACATATTCTATGTTCATGTAAATTTATTCATCTCTTACACAGGTCCAGAAAGCGTTTATCCATGCACAGTGAATAATGGACTCATTGGTTTAAAGTACCCCTTCACTAAACAAGTCTTTCTGAATTAAACAGCAGGTGCTAATAAATGTGCCCTTTGTGTTGGATCCATTAACACTTCAGTTCTGGGATTTTGAGATCCTTGTCGGCATGAGAGCTAAGTGGCGGAAGAAGCGTTTGTGCAGGCTGAAGCGTAAAAGATGAAAGATGAGATACAGGTCCAGGTGAACAACTGCTGAAGATGCAATACCTCAGGCTTTGTCGAATCTTACATGGCAAATGGACTCTGACACTTCTGTTTATACATCTTTTTCTAAGACCAACAATTTAGAGGCACTTCAGATGCTGGTCATGAGAAGATCTTATACATTGGTTTGTTGTGTAACTGCCTTCATGTGCAGTAGTTGCAAAATAAAATGTGAAAATTCAAAAACAAAACACTGTTTTAAGTGTTGATTTTTTAAATTCATTCATGGGACAGTGGGCGCACATGGCTAGGCCAGCATTTATTGCCCATCCCTAACTGCCCTTGGGAAGGTGGTGGTGAGCTACCTTTTTGAACTGCTGCAGTCCATGTAGTGTAGGTACACCCACAGTGCTGTTAGGGAGGGAGTTCTAGGATTTTGACCCAGTGACAGTGAAGGAATGGCAATATATTTCCAAGTCAGTTTGGTGTGTAGCTTGGAGGGAAACTTCCAGGTGGTGGTGTTCCCATGTGTCTGCTGCCCTTGTCCTTCTAGATGGTAGTAGTTGTGGGTTTTGGGAGGTGCTGTCTAAGGAGCCTTAGTGAGTTCCTGCAGTGCATCTTGTAACACTGCTGCCACTGTGCATGGGTGGTGGAGGGAGTGAATGTTTGTGGATGGGGTGCCAATCAAGCGGGCTGCTTTGTCCTGGATGGTGTTGAGCTTCTTGAATGTTGTTGGAGCTACACTCATCCAGGCAAGTGGAGAGCATTCCATCACACACTTGACTTATACCTTTTTGGGGAGTCAGGAGGTGAGTTACTCACCACAGGATTCCTAGCCTCTGACCTGCCCTTGTAACCACAGTGTTTATATGGCTAGTCCAGTTCAGTTTCCGGTCAATGGTAACCCCCAGGTTGTTGTTGGTGGGGGGGTTAAGCAATGATAATGCCATTGAATGTCAAGGGACGATGGATGGGTTCTCTCTTGTTGGAGATGGTCATTGCCTGGCAATTGTGTGTTGTGAATGTTACTTGCCACTTGTCAGCCCAAGCCTGGATATTGTCCAGGTCTTGCTGTATTTGGACATAGACTAATTGTACACATATAATTATACATATATAACATGCATACATTTAATTCACACATAATGTGAGGAAAATATTTCATATTATACCCATACATCCAGTGTAATGTTCTTTATCTGCTCTTAACTTCAAATTGGCAGAATGTTGAATCTCCATATTGTAACCTTACACATAAGGTATATCAATCCCCTATACAAGAAAGTAAAGCCAATTATAAGACAAATTTGAAAAATATTGTAATTTTGATGCATCATGTAAAGTTTTTTCTGCATTAAAATTTTGGCAGTCAATCATGAAGGCAGATAATTGAAATGCAGATAATTGAGGTTCCACTCTATAGCCATATTATATAAGATAGGATATAAAATTAAGTTCAAAACCATTTCCAGCTGTACTTTAAAATGTGTGATTAATCAGGCTACCTGCTGTCTCTCGCTATTTGTCAGAGTGCTCTGTTCACTGTCACAGAAAAAATGCACAGAAAAAATGAACAAACTGCTCGTCTGACTTGTATATATTTTAGATGCATGTGTTATATAGGCCGGAGGTAGGTTTGGTGTGAGCCGGGAGGCAGGAGGCAGTGCAGCCGCCACATCTTCACTTGATACTCATGTTAGGAACAGAAGAAGAGGAGTAAGGACATTGAGATCCTAAAGCCTGTACCATGATTCAATTAGATCGTGGCTGATCTACCACCTAACTCCATATACACACCCACCCTTGCCCCATATCCTTTAGTTAACAAAAGTCTATCAATTTCACAAGCATGTTATTTTGTGGGCCCTGTGGAAAGTCTCTATGGCCCACCGTTTGGGAACCACTGAGTTAAACTTCTTAATTGACAAATAGTTCAAATCTAATCTGGCATTACTGTACTTTGTGAAACTCACTAGTCTCGACTTTCCTTACAGACAGATCCTTGTTATATTCACCTGTTTCCAATACTGTGTTACTCAGCAATTCCTTTACTTAGAAACAATTCTATTAGATTAAATTGGATACCTGGAGGTCGAAAGGCCATACTAAGATTCTGTGTAAGGCTTCTGCAACTGACATATGTTAGGAATTTAGAAATTCACAGAAAACAAATGTTGGAATATGCAGCTCAGAAGGCATTAATTCTTGTACTTAAGTGAGCCCATAGACCTAACCAGGCACCTAAACTGATGTTACAGGAGTCCAATTATGTATTCAATGAAGATACAGGAGCTCCCATAGCTCTCCTTGTGTATCAACTCACGCTGGGATTGTGGAGTAGTGGCTAAAGCCACATGTTGTGGGGATAACTCTTGTTCCCTAGCAGCCATCATGTAATGTTCATGATGGGTAAATTATAGTGAGGGAATGGTTGGCTGCTGTAGAATGAAGCAATCATGACAGTAGCTGGAAACCTGGCACCGATTTAAATTATTCTGTGACAATGCTCAGTGACCAACTGCGCCACAATAAAATCCTTACCTGTTAAATGCTTCTTGTTCATTGTCTGGTGCCCTAATAGCTACATGCCTCAAGGAAAAAAAAACAGATCAAACCAGCTGAAAATTTCAATTAGTTTTAACTGATTTCAAAGGGAAACAACCAACTATAGAGTGAATCCATATAGCAATTTCATTCTGGCTACTGAGAAATGAAAGTAGGTTTTGGACCTGGCAAAGAAAGCATTGACGTCCTGTTTGATATACAGTATTTATGAATTGCAGGTTGAAAGATTCACAAAATGCATCCTGAAGCAAAAAAATGAGTATTGTGGTGCCTTGCACTGCCACTGAAAAAGCATGGCAACCTGCCACAGCATGCAATAGATGATTGTGGAAGTGTCTGGATAACTGTCTGGACAATTGCCGCCTCATCATGCACTCCTCCTCAGACAAATTTAGTTAACTCATTCTAGGCCTAAGCACCCTATGGGCTGGGGGAGCCATTGATTTTTAACAGGCCAACTGCTGCTCCCTGTGGTAGGGGAATGTACTACCACTGCTGCTCATCCTCTTCATGTGATCAAAGCGAAATTCCAGCATTGACATCTCTCAGAACCTGAGTGCTTATTGAGGATATGGAAGCAGGTGAATTTGGAAGAAGCAATGGCAAACTGTTTGCTGGGAGTCTCTCAAAAAAAGCAACAGGAAACAGATAGCCATAGTCTGAATGCTGGCATGTGAACACCTCTTTAAATACTGCTTCCAATGACCCTTTGGAAACAAATACTATTAGGCTTCACTCAGTGGATTTGGTGCTGGGTTTGTCCTCTGTTTGCACATTTTGAAATTGCATCAGGGTCTAAACATCCTGATTTGGAAGTATTCATGAGGCTCCTACCTGCTTCTGCTGGGCACCTTGGACACTTAAAAGAATCATGTAGGTAAGATGGCAGCTAGAGAAGAAATCAAGTGGGAATGGGGTGATAATTCCCCAAGTTTTAACTCAGCTACAGTGCTGATCCCATTGGGCTGAAGGGGAAGTTAAACTCACCTCTTCAGTATCAGAAAAATGAACTTTAAGCATTACTGAAAATTTTAGCACCGGCTTTTGTCTGTGATCACCCTGTGATTGCCAAATGCACTGAATCAGCACAGCACACCAAAGGCCTATGGATCAGTCACCAAAAGAGACAAGATAAATCTGAACTTCAGCTCTCTCATGACTGACAACCATTTGTGCTCCATCAAGACTTTACTTTTAAATTTAAAGCTGAATCTTTCTTTGATGTGTTTGGCCTCTAATTCAGAAGGCTGCTCCATATAATGCAGACAGTGGTACATGAATTTTGTTTGATCTCTTCTCCAATTAGACCTGAAAAAGTCGTAAATTTTAAAACACTGAGTGATATGTCTAAACAATTAATGCCACATTTTCTTGGTGTTCAAGAATTTGTCTCATTGAAGCACTGAGTACACGAAATATTCATTGATTTACCTCTGTAAAGTTATGCTATGAAGGTCATGAGTGGCGTATTTCTGGTACTCAACATCTTTTTAGTATATATTTTATTTTGAAGATAAAAGTTCTGGAATGTTTCTTATCTCTTTAGCAATAATAATGACCATTACTGATACAGCTATTCACTAGTAGAGGTGGAATCATATCCAATGCTCTCGCTGTTAGATATATTCTGAGTGCATTCTTTAAAAACATGATAAACATGTTATATATGTTATTAACTGTATCACAGACTACAAGTTCAAAGCCTTTGTGTCGGGAACATGAAACAAAAACCAAATTATGAATTTAACTAATGTTAGCAGTCAGTGATGAATACTTTTAGATCCAAACAATGAGCTTCTGCATTTTACAGTTGTAGGCCAGGTTGGAATATGCATAATGAACATTCTTCACCTGCATGGTGGAAAATTTATATCTTTGACTTTTTAGACTTAGTATACTTAGTTTTTTAAAATATATTCATTTTTTTTGGGTCTAACACTGCACTCTTTACTGTAGCCAGCTCTTTTGCTGGTGAAAAATAGACAAAAACTTGTGTAATTTCCTTGGATCTAACAAACATATATACTACCTCTATAATAGAAGCAAAAAACTGCGGATGCTGGAAATCCAAAACAAAAACAAAAATACCTGGAAAAACTCAGCAGGTCTGGCAGCATCTGCGGAGAGGAACACAGTTAACGTTTCGAGTCCGAATGACCCTTCAACAGAACTAAAATAGAAGAGAGGTGAAATATAAGCTGGTTTAAGGCAATATTTCACCTCTCTTCTATTTTTACTTAGTTCTGTTGAAGGGTCACACAGACTCGAAACGTTAACTGTGTTCCTCTCCGCAGATGCTGCCATATATACTACCTCTGTTTTAGTAATGACAGCCCTAATGGTTGTCTTCCAATTTTTGCTCAGGTGTTCTCTTGCCAGTGTGGGTGGGCAATGCAATCAAATGAATACTGAATACTAGCTTATTGATAGTGCATTGATTGTAAAGGGGCTTTGCCACAAAATTGCAGTATTGTTTTATTGCAACTCTGTTGCAGTGGCACATTATTATGATTGGTTCCTGAGGCCTTCATTCGGAATGACAACCCCAGACAGATGACAGGTTGGATTTCCATTGGCCAGAGGATAATGCCAACGTACCTTAACCACAGGGAAACGTTGCTTTTTGCAGTGATCTCAGAAATGCATTAGTTGGAGTAGAATGAAAGAGGAAGACTGAAATTCAATAAGGGAGATTCATTGAAAGGCCCACCATGCTGACCATTTGAGGAAAAGACTGTTCTGAAGGGGGGGAATTAGGAAAGTTAATAAAGAGGCGGCATGAACAATAACTGGGATGACTGAAATCAGTTAATTTGAAGCATGAAGTAGAAATGATGGAAAGAATATCAGGTAATAAAAAGAGAGACCTTAGAAAAGTAGAAATTAGTTTGTCGCATTAGTGCATGAGCGCTTGAAGAGTTCTTGCAGTGTTCCTTTATGTGTTATTTTAATACAGGTATTAACTCATTTAAAATGAAGGCTTTGGCTAAAGTTGAAGACAAAGGAATGTCACATGAACGTGTTGAGCATTCAAATGCTAATATGGCAAACAACTAATTTCCAGGCTTGAATAGTTTGAATGGGAACACGTGAGAACAAAAGATTGAGGACTAGAAATTATTCTTATTACACTTAACAAAACATTTCAGCATTACATCTACATAATGTTAAGATTTTGTAACAGCGTAAAGTTGATCTTATTCATAACATAAATATTAATGTTGTTGAAGTCTTTTTCCTCGGGTGGAATCATCCCAGATTTGTACTAAGTGTGGTGGTGGGTGGGTAAAACGATGTTTTAACCGCCAGCTGCGATGGTGGCTTTTCATGCCATATCGTCCCAAACCCCTCACATTACTTCTGCATTCCTGGGAAACACACCGTTTCCATGGTGGGCGGGCTCTCATTGCCCGCCGCGCCATCACCTCGCCGCTTCATCACACCAGGCGCCATATTTAAAGTCCAGCCATGCGCACATATCTCAGTGCTTCCAGCCCACGACTATTACAGGGAAGATGTCCATGATGGGCAAAAAGACTCCAGCTCCCAGGTTTAGCTACGCGTTACTGGAAATTATTTGGACACCGTGGAGGCCTACTGCGATGTCCTCTACCCTCGCCCTGGCCACAGGATGGGCAACGGCATCACCAATCCAGCATGGCAGGTGGTGGCAGCGATGGCCAGTGCCAATACTGTACAAAAGAGGGCAGCCACCCAGTGCCGCTACAGGATGAATGCTCTCATCCCTTCCACCAGGGTAACTCGCTCTTCTCATCACTCTCACACTCACAAGCCCATCACACATCCACAGGGATCTCACACTTCAAGGGACAACACCACGAACTTTCACACACGCACTCACATCTTTCTCAGGCTCATATCCTCTCAAACTCACATGCTCATTCCTGTCCATGGCTCCACTCACCACACAAACATTCCATGCAATGCCAGGTGTCCTGCTCACACTCTTTCCATCTGTTCCCAAACAGGAGAAGCGGGCTCACAACAGCAGGGAGAGGTCCCAGACCGAGGGTGGGGTAGCCCACATTAGGCCCCTCACTCACTTTGAGGAGCATGCCATTGTGCTGACTGCTGAGGATGTGGAACTTGCCTGTGACGATGGTGAGGTCGGCGGCGAACACCCATCTGAGGATCCTGCATCATATTATCCCACTCTCAACACAAATGTGAGTGCTCTCTCTCCTGCTTTTGACTCTGCTGCCATGTACTAGTGATCTCTATGTTGGTTCACAGGGAGCTCTGCCAAGGGACCGACACCCTCAGTCAGTCAGTCCATCAGCTCCATCCATGTCCTCACTTCCAGCCAAGGAGACACCTCCTCATTGAAGAGCTGGAAATAAGCAGCCTGGAAGAACCGTCAGAGCGCTTACCCACACCTACCACTAGCGTAAAGTCCCACACGTTGGCGGGACCTAGATCTAGAGCAGGTTTGGGTTCACAATCTGGAGGTCACCACACGGACAAGTGTCCGCAGCAGGGGGAGGCAGGTTCAGCCGAGCTGTACCGCACTCGGAGGACTGCTGGAGAGGAGGCATCCGTGAGGTCCAAGTCAGATGATGAGCCTCTGGATTCAGCCTTCTAACTCAGAATCACAGAATCTCACAGTGCAGAAGAGGCGCTTCGGCCCATCGAGTCTGCACCGACGCGTGAGAAACACCTGACCTACCTACCTAATCCCATTTACCAGCACTTGGCCCATAGCCTTGAATATTATGAAATGCCAAATGCTCATCCAGGTACTTTTTAAAGGATGTGAGGCAACCCGCCTCCACCACCCTCCCAGGCAGCGCATTCCAGGCTGTCACCACCTTCTGGGTAAAAAAGCTTTTCCTCACATCCCCCCTAAACCTCCTGCCCCTCACCTTGAACTTCTGTCCCCTCGTGACTGACCCTTCAACTAAGGGGAACAGCTGCTCCCTATCCACCCTGTCCATGCCCCTCATAATCTTGTACATCTCGATCAGGTCGCCCCTCAATCTTCTCTGCTCCAAAGAAAACAACCCAAGTCTATCCAACCTCTCGTCATAACTTAAGTGTTTCATCCCAGGCAACATCCTGGTGAATCTCCTCTGCACCATCTCCAGTGCAATCACATCCTTCCTATAATGTGGCGATCAGGACTGCACACAATACTCCAGCTGTGGCCTCACCAAGGCTCTATACAACTCCAACATGACCTCCCTACTTTTGTACTCTATGCCTCGATTGATAAAGGCAAGTGTCCCAAATGCCTTTTTCACCACCCCACTAACATGCCCCTCCACCTTCAGAGATCTATGGACACACATGTCAAGATCCCTTTGTTCCTCAGAATTCCTAGTGTCTTGCCATTCATTGAATACTTCCTTGTCAAATTACTCTTTCCAAAGTGTATCACCTCACACTTTTCAGGGTTAAATTCCATCTGCCACTTATCTGCCCATTTGACCATCCCGTCTATATCTTCCTGTAGCCCAAGACACTCAACCTCACTGTTAACCACCTGGCCAATCTTTGTGTCATCCACAAACTTACTAATCCTACCCCCCACATGGTCATCTATATCATTTATATAAATGACGAATAATAGGGAACCCAGCACAGATCCCTGTGGTACGCCACTGGACACGGGCTTTCAGTCACTAAAGCATCCTTCTGTCCTCACCCGCTGTCTCCTACAACTAAGCCAATTTTGAATCCACCTTATTAAATTACCCTGTATCCCATGTGCATTTGCCTTCTTTATCAGTCTTCCATGTGGGACCTTGTCAAAGGCTTTGCTAAAATCCGAATAAACTACATCAACTGCACTACCCTCATCTACATACCTGGTCACCTCCTCAAAAAATTCAATCAAATTTGTTAGGCATGACCTCCCTCTGACAAAGCCATGCTGACTATCCCTGATCAAGCCTTGCTTCTCCAAATGGAGATAGATTCTCTCCTTCAGAATTTTCTCCAATAGTTTCCCTACCACTGATGTGAGACTCACTGGTCTATAGTTCCCTGGCTTATCTCTACAACCCTCCTTAAATAGTGGAACCACATTAGCTGTTCTCCAGTCCTCTGGCACCTCCCCATGGCCAGAGAGGAATTAAAAATTTGGGACAGAGCCCCTGCGATCTCCTCCCTTGCCCCCCACAGCAGTCTGGAACACAAATCATCCAGAACTGGAGATTTGTCCACTGTTAAGCCTGCCAACACCTCCAATATCTTGTCACTCCCTATATCAATGTACTCAAGAACCTTGCAATCTCTCTCCCCGAGTTTGATACCTTCATCCTCATTCTCTTGGGTGAAGGCGGGTGTGAACTATTCATTCAACACTCTACCCATGTCCTCTGGCTCCACCCATAGACTACCCCCTTGGTCCGTAATGGGCCCTACTCTTTCCCTGGTTATCCTCTTCCCTTTGATATACTTATAGAATATATTGGGATTTTCTCTACTTTTACCAGCCAGAGCTTTCTCATATCCACTCTTTACTCTCCTAATTGCTTTCTTAAGCTCCACCCTGCACTTTCTGTACTCCACTAATGCCTCTGCTGATTTGCTCCCCTTGTATCTGCTAAAAGCCTCTCTTTTCCTTCTCATCGTATCCTGAATATCTCTGGTCATCCATGGTTCTCTGAGCTTGTTGCTACTTCCTATCACCCTAGAGGGAACATGTTGAGCCTGTACCCTCCCCATTTCCTTTTTGAACGCCCCCCACTGCTCTTCTGTGGATTTCCCCACAAGTAGCTTTTCCCAGTCTACCTTGGCCAGATCCTGCCTTATTTAACTAAAATCGGCTCTCGCCCAATCCAAAACATTTTTATGCAACTAGTCTATTTCTTTGTCCATAACAAGCTTAAATTGTACCGTGTTGTGGTCGCTATCACTAAAATTCTCCCCCACCACCATCTCAGCCGCCTGTCTGGCTTCATTCCCCAGAATTAGGTCCAGCAATGCACCGTCCCTTGTTGGACCCTATACATGTTGACCTAAAAAGTTCTCTTGTACATATTTCAAGAAATCCACTCCATCCAAGCCCTTAACACTATGTCTATCCCAATTAATGTTGGGAAAGTTGAAATCACCTAATATAATTACCCTATTGTTATTGTTTTTACACACCTCCGCAAATTGTGCACATATTTGCTCCTCAATTTCCTGCTGACTATCTGAGGGGTCTATAATAAACACCTAACAATGTGGCTGCCCCTTTTTTATTCCTAAGCTCTACCCATAAAGCTTCATTCAATGTCCCCTCCAAGATATAATCTCTCCCTACTGCAGTAACTGACTCCTTAACTAATAATGCAGTGCCCCCTCCTCTTTTACCTCCTCCCCTGTCTCACCTGAAGATTCTATATCCTGGAATGTTGAGCTGCCAATCCTGCCCTTCCCTCAACCACATCTCTGTGATGGCTACTATATCACAATTCCACGTGTCAATCCTCACCCTTAACTCATCGATTTTACCTGTAATACTCCTGGCATTAAAGTAGAGGCCGTCCAACCTTGCCTTACTCCCTTGAAACTTAATGCAGCTGTACTCCCTCTGACTTGATTGTTTTACTATATTATGATGTGTCCCTATTCTGCTAACATTCTGTGTCCCCTCCCCCTGCCAAATTAGTTTGAACTCCTCCCAACAGCACTAGCAAACCCACCCACAAGGATGTTAGTCCCGCTCTGGTTTAGATGTAGACCATCCTGCTTGTACAGGTCCCACCTTCCCCAGAAAGGGTCCCAGTGATCCAGAAATCTAAAACCCTCCATCCTGCACCAACTCTTAAGCCACGTATTCGTCTGCACTATTCTCCTATTTCTGTGCTTGCTAGCACGTGGCACTGGGAGTAATCCAGAGATTATAACATGAGAGGTCCTGCTTTTCAGTCTACTGCCTAACTCCCTGAATTCTTGATGCAAGACCTCATCCCTCTTTCTACCTATGTCATTGGTACCAACATGTACCATGACCTCTGCCTTATCACCCTCCACCTTCAGGGTGCCCTGCAGCCGTTCAGTGACATCCTGGACCCTGGCACCAGGGAGGCAACACACCATCCTGGAGTTATGTAGACGGCCACAGTAGCGCCTATCTGTTCCCCTGACTATAGAGTCACCTATTACTATTGCTTTTACTCTCTTCCTCCCCTCCTGTACAGACAGGTTGCTTGTGGTGCAAGAAGCTTGGCTCTGTCTGCACTCCCTGGAGGAACCAGCACCCTCATCAGCCTCCAAAATGGAATACCGATTTGCGAGCGGGACCCCAGGGGACTACTGAACTACCTGCCTGTTTCTCTTGGACTGTCTGGTGGTCACCTGTTCCCTTCCTTCCTCACATCCCTTCAGCTGCGGTGTGACCACCTCTCTAAATGTGCTATCCACGATGTTCTCAGACTCGCCAGCCGCCGTTCCAGCTCTGAAACCCGAGCTTCCAGGAGCTGCATCTGGACACACTTCCTGCACACATGCTGGTCCTGGGCACTGGAAATGTTCCCGGCTTCCCACATGGAGCACAAAGAGCACACCACGGCTTTGAGCTCTCCTGCCATGACTTATCCCTTTAAATTAAACCTTTTAAATCAATTACTCTGGGGCCCTTCTTTCCTGATCCTTGTTACTACAGAATATACATACTGTGAACCACAAAAAAGGTCTTAAATTATAAGCAATAACTAAACCACAAAAAAGACCTTAAACTATAAACAATAACTAATCCTGGAGAGTCAGCAGAAGGCGGGGGAACATCATGCAGATCTGTTGAAAGCCCTCAACAGTGTGTCATGTGAGTTGGAGGAGTGCATCTGCCTGCTCCTGTGGTGCTCACATGTTTGCGCATGGAAGTCTCCATGGGGAGGATGGTGGATGCCATGGAGACCCTGGTCCAGCTGACATCAACCTATCCGACCCCTCCCGTGCACATTCACCTATACACCCCTACCCCCCTGCAACCCCTTCCTCCCTTCGCACCCTTCCCTTAGCCCTCCCATGCCCGCCCCCCCAAGACAACCCCCCGCTCTAGTCCCTCCCCCTTCCTGACTCCCTCAGACACCCTTACATCTTCCACCACCCTTAGTCCTTTCCCCCTCCCAACTCCTTCCTCCACCCTTAGCTCTTCCTCCAGCCTCACATCTTCCTCCAGCCTTACTCCTACCCCTTACCTGACTCCTTCCTCCACCCTTACTTCTTCCACCATCCTTATGTCCTTTCCACACTCCTTCCTCCACTCTTACATCCTCCACTCTCCCCACTTCTACCTCCCCCTGGATACCCTCCCTTCTTTGCACTCCTTCCTCCTCCTGGACACCCTCCCCTCTCTACACTCCTTCCCCTCGCTGCACTTCTTCCCTTCCACCTTCCACACCCCCCCTTACACCTAACTGTCCAGTTGCTGTCTTCTCCCCCATTACCCCCTCCACCCCCATTCTCCCTCCCCCATCCCAACCTCCCCCCGACACCTTCATTCCCCCCTCTCAACCTCACCCCACTGACACATTCATTCCCCCCTCCCAAACTCACCCCCCGACACATTCATTCCTCCCTCCCAACCTCACCCCTCCTGAGACTTTCACTCCCCCCTGCCAACCTCACTCATCCCGACACCTCTTCCTCTCCCAGCCAATTCTAGACCTTCTTCTCTCACGCCTTCGATTGTGAGCGTCAGTGATGACTATCCAACTTCCGTGAGCAGCAGAGACATGTCCATGAGAATGAGAATCCGCCCAGCATGCCATTGGTGCTCCTCCAGTGTGCCGTTGCTGTCGGGGTCCAGCATCTTCTGCTCCTTGGATGTTCGCGATGTGAGCAAGACCCTGGGGTAAGTCTCAACTTCTGTACGTCTCACTTGTCAAGACATGTTTTACACTGGCGTGTTTTCCCACCCAAATGGGTGGATGATCCAACAAGCAGGGTGGGGGTGTGGTGGTGGGGGCAGGGGAACGATTACAGTGAGCAAGCCTAATAAGGATATGCTGATGTATTACAATGAGGTTCCCGATGTCCGATGGTGGAGAACACAGCCCGCCATCGGTGGGCTGTGCAGACAATCGCGAACTGGTTGCACGCCATCGTGAAACTGATCATGCCATATTGTCCGCTCTCACCATCAAACACGCCCAACGCCGGCGGTTATGGAAAATCTCAGCCCTAATGTAATAGTTTGCTTCGTCAACCTTCTTATGATTGTTAAATTCCCATGAAGTGTTAATTAACGGGAAATCTAGGTACATTCAGTGGCCTTTCTTTGATCATGGCTACTTTGTATTTCTTTTCAAATAAGAGTTGGCACCAAGAACTGTGCTGGTTACCGATCCAACTGGCAAGTCAGTTTAAGTCACAGTTTGTTTTTCTTGATCACAGAACATGGGGGAAGCAGCCAGTCCTAATGTCACTTAAGAGTTGGCAAAAGTGGAGCAGACAACAGCCTGGGAGCATGGAGTGTACTGGCCCAAGGCCAACTATCCTAGACTCTCAATGGAAAAGTGCCAATGACAGCTCAGGCTAAGAAAGGGTGTCACTGCCATATACCATCTGTTAGAATAGGGCCTTTAGAGAGTCAGTTATTCTGTTCAGAGAACTGACTTACCTTCTAAGACAACTGCAGAGATTTCAGAACCCGATGAGAACCATTACTATAAGTCATCCAGTAGACCTTTGACTATTTGGACTGTTATGGTGGAACCTTACAGTAAACCTCAGAAAGAATTGGTAAAGTAATTATGCTGAATGCTTCTACAATGCAACTGTACAATTTACAATATAAACCCCTTTTTAGGCATTTTTCAGAACTTGACAAAGAGCAGCATTGTTGTGAGAGGTGGCCGAGTTGGTACTATTGATAGAGTTGATCAGTAGACACAGCTTAGGTGGAAACTTTTCGTTTTAGAAAGCAACTACACGTGTGCTTTCTACTCAAACTCTGTCTCTACACTACTGACTACTAATTACAGAGGTAGCCCGCGCTACTCTCCTATTGGGTACTAAAGATCATGTGACCTTCCTTAACAAGCATTATTCTTAAAGGTATATTACACACTAAATAAAACCATAATTACCACATCCCTCCCTTTTTACTCGGATATACATGTTATATTTACAATTACAATTTCCTCAAGACAGCAAAATATTTACACTGGTAAGTAATTTACAAGTTCAGCCTTTCTGGCAGTTTCCTTATGTGTGTAGAGCATCTCAGCTCTACAACTTCGAATGCTTTGGCAGGAACCTCCTTTTCTGGAGTTGCCTGAACATCAGTTGCTTCGGTGGGCACCTGCAGTTCTGTATCGTCAACTCCTACGGGAACATCAGACATGTCAGTACTGGGTTGAGTTCTCTCAACAGGAAATGCTGACCCGGTTGTGATCACTGGTTAATCAGTGGAGGCAGCACCAGGCCCAACCTGTGGATGAGCAGCAGAACACCTGATATTCTACACCAGTCTTGCATTTATTGACTGCAAATGTTGTAGTGCAGAAAGACTATCTTCAGTACAAAAGCTGAGACAGACTAAATAAACGGTAAATAAATATGGTACTGCAAGGATTCAGTGAAGGATTGTTTATTGGTGGAAAAGTAAACATCGCTGGTATGTGCAATATGATGCATTGCTGTGACATTACCTACCACACGTTCTATACTGTAAACCATTTCTAATAGAAGAGACGAACATGAAAGATGCCTGTGTGGTGTCCTAAGTAAGATTTTAGAATTTGTGTTGGCACTTGACCTGTGCTTATTTTTTTAAGAGCCAGCAGCTGGTCTAGCAATGTCCTGTATTATAGACCTTGGGATAACACTACACTTAGGTATGTCTTGTACTATTTGTAAAGAGCCTGCTGATGGCACAGGCCTAGCACAAAGTTGAGAAGCAGATGCCTATTCTTCTACTTCATGAATGGCAGTATTGCCATTGAGATTGATTCAGTATGTTGCTCTGTAAGCATGGAGCGCTGCATTTTCATAATGTCTCGAGATAATTGGCAAATATTTTCCACAAATCATTTCTAAATCTGCTAAAGCAACGGCAATAGCATCCTGGATTTTATTCTCCCGGTATCTCAAAAATAATAGGACGCCCTCCATGAAAAGTACCCCAACTGCATAATTTGTACAAACATAAGAGGTATGACACATGAAGACAACTGCGCAGTCAAGATTTCTGGTGGAAGGGATTGCCCATTCTTTGTAGAAGTCGGCTGGCTTTCAAGCCATTGATTTCCATTAGAAGACAACCAGGGGGGTGAAGCTGAAAATCTGTCCCATTGTTTATGGAAGCACAGATTTGAATGACAAACTACACTTTATCTTCTCCCAACATCTTCCAATGTATAAGTTTAAGAGTCAGTTATAGGGCTTCAGTAAAGTAGCATTCAGATTGACTGCTGAGAATTTCATGATTGGAATTGGAAGAACCACATGGTGTAATGAAGAAACCTGAAAGCGGGTATAATCTCAGCATTGGAAGCAACACCTTAAGATGGCAAGTAGTTCATTTTTCACATATACTGGGTAATTTCCAGGCAAAAGAGAAAGGAGTGTGATGTGGAGAGTTTTGTTGGCATTAAGGGCACCTTTGTTTTAAAGTTTACACAGTATCTTATTACCAAGTACTGCACGTATCCAGCATTAAAAAAAATGTAGGTTTTTGATTACAACTTCAAATCATCCACGTGCACTTCAGTGATTTAATGCTGAGGGCATCAGGCTACTGAGCTGCAGAAAAGTGCTGTTCTTAAACATTCCCATTACATTTGATGCTGTAATAATTGACACAGCTCATGGTAATACATGGTACACCCTGCATAAATAACAACATCTCTGAAATTATGTCATTGCAACAGATCTCTTAGGTGATACATATTCTTCTGTAAGTCATATTTGATTGCAAAGATGGAGCAAATTCATCACATGATTAGGTTTAACGTACAACAATGTAAATTTAAATTATATGAAGAGCCATAGTAAAGTAACCAAACACAGTAACAATGAAGGAAAGCACAATTCCCTTATAGATAAATAACTGCTACATCACAGTTGGCATCAGAACTTGGCAAATGCAAAAACTGGCATTCACCCAAATCTAAAGTGCTCACATTATTGATTACTTTGCAGAGCGTAACATTCCTGCAACTGAACAGTCATCCAGCATCTGATCTCCTCAATGCTTGGTAACTTTCTCATGAAGACTCACAGCTTGAATTGTAATGATATCCTGGATATTCCAGCTCCTGGCTGGCAAGCTATGAGGCAGGGGTGGCTAGTAAAATGCCAGGGAACTACATGAGGAGAGATGCAGTCTCACCACTGGGACATTTTTTATGGTGGCAGGAATGGCAGTGGTTCAGTTGCCCACTGACAGGAGGCGGGTGGCCAATTTAAAGGGCCAAGTGACGGTGATTTTCCCAGGCCGCTGGCATTTTGCTTCTTCTTCTTAGGCAGTTCCTTGGGATTGAGAATGACTTGCTTCTACTCCAATTTGATGGGTTCTGAGATCCAATGCACAATCTGCAGACTCTGCCACGTGCTTGGCAGATTGGGTAGGTGGTTTGTTTGGAGGTTTGTGCGCTCCCTCCGGTGCCTCGACTTCATCTCTGTATGTTCCCGATGAAGTCTCGTGATGCATTCAGTGCTTTTCTAAGCAAATTGTGGTCAGCCACAAGCCAGGGACTCCCATGAGTTGGAAGGGATGTTTGACCTCTTTAGGGGCGCTTTGAGGATATCCCTAAAGTATTTCTGCTCACTTTATAGGAGATGCCTGCCACGACTGAGTTCTAAGTAGAGCAGTTGCTTTGGAAGTCTGGCATACAAACTACATGCCCTGCCCAGCGGAGTTGGTTTTGGGTGAGCTGGGCATGTTGGCTTGGGAGAAGGCGCTGCTGTTGGATCGCCTTTCTTGCCACTGGATTTTAAGGATATTAAGAAGGCACCACTGGTGGTATTTTTCCAGTGCTTTGAGGTGCCTGCTGTTGGTTGACCAGGCTTCTGAAGCATATAGAAGTGCAGCATTTTGCTAGCGGTAGGCTTCCAGCTGCATGGAGGCAGCCTCCCAGGAACTTCCCAGGGGATGGGGGTGTGGAGCATCATATCCTGAGCCCCCAAAAAGGGGCTCCCGGGGCAATGGTTGCCTCTGCATCACAACTGAAAGGGTTTCCCCTCCGAATGCCAGGGCCTACCTGTCTGGCCTTGGCACAGGAACAAGGTTTTTATCTCCCCTGTGAGGTCACCTCAAAATGGAGGTGCCATTTTGTTCTCCTTGCATCCTCAGCATCAGCCGCCTCTCCTGGTGGTGCTGCAGAGGCTGCAGAACCCTCTGATTGGGCAGTAAATATTGAGGGCCAGCCTGCTGTCCTTAATTGGTTGGCAGTTCTGGCAACAGCCTCTCAATTGGCCCTGCTGGCTACCTGCATAGGCTTGAGACTTGTAGATGGTGCTGAAATTGAGACCCGCCCCATGCTGGGAAAACCCCAGCCTCTTCTTCTTTGGGCTAGTGATAGAGATCATTGCCAATAAGAAAAAAAAATGCTCTCATTTTCTCTTTGAACTTGGCCATCCCCTGAAGATAGATTGCAAGTAGCAGATTCTGCAATTAATTATAAAGTAAGAATTGGTCACATGCATTAAAATGACAGATTCAAATCACTTGCTCAATGTTTTGTTGGAATTTTGACATTGATCACTTCCAAGCACATGCTGTAGCTGAGCAATTGAAATAAAACAGTGTTATATTTAAAGTGGAAATCCTTGTCTTTAGAGACACATGTTTTACTTGTGACATGTCATAGCTGGATTACATGTAAAAACAAGGATCAATTTGGAGCAATTGGATTTCTGAAACAAATTGAAGTTCTTTAGCTATAGGTCATCATTACAACTGTGTTTAATGCCTCTTACCTTTTCCGACTAGTATATGTGATCAAAATTATGCCTGACTATGAATAATCCTGCCTGCTTTTGTTTTACGACAAGGCTGCATACTTTGGAGCTACTGCGATCTCCAAGACGATAATAGTGCTTGCGTTTATAGAGCTTCAGCTATGGGCAGCATTGGTTTGATAAGCATGACATTGATTGGTTTTGTTTTCTTCCATCACCCTTCTCTGTGGAAGCCAGCCAAACCTATCATAAATCATGCAGCATCTGTAATATTTACAGTCTCACTGCAAATGCTGAACAGTTTAAGAATATTTGGATCGTGCCTGTGCCTGAAAATTACTGCCTAATGCACCACAGGAATCAATATCTGTAATTCATCTTTTAATTTTAATATTTTTCTGCAATTTCTGTCTCTCCCATACTCATTTTTCCTAACTTTCTCCAGATAAGGAAGGAAATGGTCCAGATTTTGGAGTGAAGTCATGTTACTGGGAAATCTCAACTAACGATAATGCATTTCCACCTCTCTTTGTCTCTTTGTTTGGCTGAGCAGATATTCCATCTCCAATTCAGGATGGAACTCAAACAGACCACTGCCTGCCCACAGCTGAGATCGCTATAGCCTCAAATATGAATATCAATAGCAGTACAGGGAAGGTTTACCAGACTAATCCCTGGAATGGGAGGGTTGTTTTATGAGGGAAGGTTGGAGAGGCTAAGCTTGTATCGCTGGAGCTTAGGAGAGTAAGAGGTGGGTATTGCTGTAAAAAGAGACATGTCTCTTTTTACTGCAATACTGAAGTTCTGTACTACCAAACGACTATTAGTAAGAAGCGACTTGATTGAAATGAATAATATCCTGAGGGGTCTTGACAAGGTGGATTTGAAGAGGATGTTTCCTCTTGTGGGAGAATTTGGAATCAGGAGTCACTGATTAAAAATAAAGGATCGCCCATTTAAGACAATGATGAGGAGAATTTTTTTTTTCTCAGAGTGTCTGAGTCTTTGGAACTCTCTTCCTCAAAAGGTGGTAGAAATAGTCTTTGAATGTTTTCAGGCCAGAGGTAAATAGATTCTTGATCAGCAAGCGGGTGGAAGGTTATTGAGGCTAGCTGAGAATGCGGAGTTGAGGTTACAATCAGATCAGTCATGATCTTATTGAATGGCAGAGCAGGCTCGAGGGGCTGAGTGGCCTACTCCTGTTCCTAATTTGCATGTTCATATATTGCTATGGAGATCTCAGTAACATCAAAGTAATAGAAGGTTTTTGCCTTATTTCAATAGATAAGCAGCAAATACATAAAATTATCAGATTATTTGAGCAATGTTACTGACCACTTAATCTAAAAGTTTCTGGAAAAGCCTACATTTCCATATTTAGTCACTTTAACATTTGCTTCCCATTAGAATTCCTCAGAGTACTGTATTCCATGGAGAGACAAGTATTTGATCTGCTCTGCCAAAGACATAATCTTTTGCATTCCTATATAAACTAAGAGATTAGCCCAGGGAAAGTTGGCTTTTGAGGTTTCTCCAGGAGAGAAATGTTGGTTCACAGTGTATGAAGGTGAAAAGTGGCAATTGGCACATGTGCAGAACAGCTGCTTCCAGGGTGAAATTTTACAGCTAAAGGAAGTCCCAGTCCTGTGATTATCACATTTACAGCCATTCTGTAAAATCCAGCAAAGACACTAATCAGACAATCATCCTACGGCAACATTCAGAAGGAATTCATGGTGGTGTCTTTGATGTTGTCTATCAGACAAGCAAGAAAGAACATCAGTCAAGAAAGAAGCAGAGAGCTATTTTCTAATAGAACCTGAAAATTAACATAGAAAGGGGCCATTCAGCTTATTGTGCTCGTGCCAGTGCATCAATTGGAGCTACTCTAATGCCACTTTCCTCTCCTTCCCCTTTTCCTTTTATTGTCTTCTGTTCAAATAATGAATGACTTCCTTTTTCAATGATGTTACAGTGTCTGCCTCAACAGCCATATATAGTAATGCATTCTACATTCAAATAATCCCTTGTGTGAAAACATTTCTTCTAACTTCCCCCTTTTTTGTCTGGTGATAATCGTAAGTTTATGCCTCCTTGCTACTGATTTGCAGTTAAAAATCAATCTTTCACAGTAGAAATAATGGGTTGAATCTTAACTCCCAAAAATGGGTGAGTTGGAGTCAGGTCAGATGTCAAGATGCAAGCAATCTAAGACAGGAGCCCAACAAATCTGGCCACTTTTGGTTTTAATACAGGCAAGATGAGGGTGGATTGACAAATTTGCCTGCAGGAGGTAGGTTGGGCATTGATATATTACAATGAGGCTGCTTGCCTTCCTTTTAACAATCATTCTATTTTTAACCTCACATTGGCTGAGTTTTATAGGCCTTGGGAAACCTGGCAGATGAAAGGAGATGAAAAGGGCTGATTCCATGAGGTAACTGCCTTTGCAGCAATGCTTTTGAGCAGGAGTGTTTCTTCCCGGTCCAACAAACCCTACCCCATCGATATGCCTGCTCACTCCACCTAATCACCAGCAAACAGTACACCCCTTCCATCTACTGTATCCCACTATCAGATGCTCCCCACCATCAGACTTCCTGACCACCATTGGACATTTATCTACAATTGGCCCCCCAGCCATCATTAGAGCCCTGGCCTCACAATCGGACTCCCCTCCCAATTGGAACACACCTCAGAAATTGGAACCTTAGCCCATGATTAGGAACCATCCCCTACTTAACCTGCCATTTTCCCCACCCAACATACCTCTAACCTGTCAATCAAGCTGCCTGTCAGTGGGAAACTGATGAAAAGCATTTAAAAGAGCCCTGCAGTTAATAATGCATGACATTCGGGGAACATGTTCCTCTGTGTTTCCCAACCTCAAAACAGCAACCCCCTCGCACCTGCCACCCCTCCCCCCCCCACCCCCGGCCGCCAGACCCTGCCACATGGAACATGCCTCTGGGCTAAAATTGACCAACGGCCATGATATTTACTCGGAGTTGCTTTGGGGATGGGGGAGTCCAATATCGCAAAGGAAATCCAGAAATAGTTAAGCACATCAGACAGTGACGTTTTAATTGAACCAGCTTGTTTGCATTTTATTTCTTGGTTTGACATTGATTATATGGCAACAGGTATGATGTGTAATTAACTGGCAAATCCGAAGATGCAACTTGGAGGAGTTGGGAAGAAGAGAAGCGGATTTAGGCTGCGCTTCAAGGATGCCTCCCTGGAAATGCTGCAAGATGATGAGGGAGATACTTTTCCCCAGCACTGAAGGAAGAAACCTGCTGCTGAAACTAAGAATGCAAGGCAGGATGTGGCTGAGGAACTGTACAGCAGGAACATTGATCCAAGCTCCTGGATTCAGTGTAGGAAGAGCTTTAATGATCCAACAAGGTCAGGAAAGGGTGAACATCCGGCTGTGTGCATCACCCCGCCCCCTCACTCTGCCTTGTCAAACTTACTCCCCACAACCACTTACCTTGCAGGTGCACCGTTCCTCTCTTTCTATACACATCCTCACATCCCCACCTACTGCTGCTGATCACCCTCACCCTTATGCCGTTTCATCCCTCTCTCCAATTGCCACCCTCATCAAATGTACTTCTTTCATCGGTGAACACCTGCCATTTCAGACACTCATAGATCTGCTCTTTCTCCCATTTCTTGAGATGAGAGTACAGAATTGAGGAAAGAGAGAACCAGAGGTGCACCTCCATACGTTTCCCAAGTCACAAATGCATAGGAGTTGCTGGAGGTAACTGGAGTTTCGGCATCCATATGGCATATGGCACTCAGACCCATTGACTTGACTTTAACAGTGAGTGAAATCTTCATCTTCATTATGATGAGTTGCACTTGCCGGTGCTAATTTATGTCTTTTATTTCCAATAGGGCCTTCAGGTATGCAATAGGAGTTGGTGGAGGATAACATTTCCTCAGAGTGTTATGATCCCAGCTGATGTTACTATTAGACAAGCCAGATCCCAGAGTGGAACCCGGCTTAATACATACTAACTTTTATTTTTTGTTTAGATACATGAAGAGTGGCTACTGAACAGAGTCACAGGAGTCAGCTGATGAACTTTTAACAAAAGAATAAAATATTTATTAAACAAGAAAGAATGAACTATATTACAATACTCCTTCACCCGCATCTATGCTTTTACAGATATATACAAATTTGTAAGGATAACACAAGTTACAAAAGCTATCTTATACTCTAATGTTCACAATAAGTACACAGTCCGGGTAAACCAATAGGCGACTTGCGGTCAGGCACCACTCTCTGAAACCAAGTGACAGATGCCACCCCAAACAGATGCTATGGATCCCTCCTCAACTCCCCCCAGATGCTTGTCACACCATGAGCCAACTGCTCTCACTGAAACAAAAACAGAATTACCTGTTTGACAAGGTATTTACTAAAACGCGCTCTCACTGAACTCTGTCTTTCACATGAGGATTTCCAATCTCCACTCTTGAAGAGCCCGCTTTGGAATTTTCTCCCAAATGATGCTTTCTCTCAGATGCCTTCCACAAGGGTCCACCTCCAGGGTTTAGAACTCTTCTTCTGATGTTCCTCTCCCCTGTATCGCCAAGTGCATTCCAGCTTTCTTCCATGCACTCTCTATCACTGACTCAGAGATGCCAACAGAACACCACTGCTTCACATGCTCATAGTAAAGGGTTACAGATCTTCAACTGTCTCCTTGGACCTTCCGGTTTCTTGCTAGCTTCCTCTCTGCACCTTGCTTTCACTTCCACAGAACAGGACCTTTTCCAGACTCTTGCTCTTTCTATGACTAGAAGGTCTTCTTGGGACCCCTCCTTTCTGCCTCACTCCTTGATTTTGGGACCTTTCAGTTCTTTTGGAAAATCTGCTGTCTCTGCAATTCCCTCTCCCAGTATCCAGCCTCTCTGGAATCCTGGCTTTAACTTTAGTTTGGGATTTGTTATCTGTCCCTCTGCTGTGCTGCTTCTGCTGGCAACGCCTTTCAACCTTGGAGCATACACTGACCAACTGTCCTCAAACTGCTTTTGGTTTCTCTGTGTGTGTGTGTGTGTGTGTGTGTGTGTGTGTGTGTGTGATGGGGGGGCCCTCTCTGGACCCCCGCTGTTAGGCAACAGCACAGTCTTTTCTTCTTTGTTTTAACCTTCATAATGTACTACCCCCCTTGAAAGCACAGCTCTCCACTCCAAGGGCCATAAAACTCATTAAAAATGCAGGCATATTTTAACTCATCTAAAACTCATCTTCCCCTTTTCCTTAACACACAAACACACATGTAACTTAATTAAACTATCTCTAGTTCCTAACACGTGTAACTGAATCGTTCTCAGTGTGCATCATAGAACTCATTCAGGGCATGTACCAGCTCAGATCCTCACACTTCAGTGGAATCATGGAATGTATTTAATCATTTAGACAGCTAGTTGAGTTTTCACCTGGTGACTCACTTCACAAATGAGCAAGAGCAGATGATGGGGGTAGGCTCGGCAGCAGGGAGCATGCAGTAGAGGGTATACATCCAGAACATTGCGATGATGTGTTCTTCTATAAAAAGATAGGCCAGTTCTGTGGAACATCAATCACAGCAATCGGATGAGCTCATGCATGCCTGGGCCATGGCCATGCAGATGCTAGATGACAACATCTGTGCCATTTTAAATAGGATGACAGATACCTTAGCCTTGGTTTTAACTGATCTGCACCAAAGTGCATTCCAGCGCAGTGGTAGCAGTAAAATACTGCGTGGGAGGGAGGATGCTGAAAGGGACCATGGAAGTGGGACTCCACTCAAAGTGCTTCCTCTTTCCACCCATTGCCCTCCATTCAGTCAGTACCCAACAAACTACTTTGTCCTCTGATGGCCGAGCCTGCCCCAGCACAGGTGCAGTTGGAGCAATCTTTGAAAGCGCCCTCAAGAGCTCTAAAACTCAGAGGTCACAGGAAAAGCAATGAAGAGAGTCAAAGAGGGGCTCTGAGCAACCTGTCTCCACTTCTGCTGAAGTCACCATATAGAAGTGGTAGGGAAAGGGAGAGTAAATTTTTTTAGTTACGCACGAGTATGCATATGGGTGTATGATGAAATTATGTAGTTACATTCCTGTTCTGAGTTAAAGCACATAAATGTTATTCTTTTGCATACATTCCTGTCTTGCCCATTTTCGTTGCTGGGTGGCATGTGGCTTTTTAACTTGTTTAATGATGAACAGGAAGACATGAATTGATGGGGACCAATGGGAGCATGTGCAAGGGGGGATTGGATGTTTGCAGGCCTGCTTTGTGTCAATGGCATTGACGGGTAGCAGGAGGTGTGACAGGAGGAGATGCATTGTGACATGGCTCCAATGGTGCAACCTAAGTGATCCTTGCATTAACAACGACATTCCTGGCAGTAATGTGAGCAACTGACAGTGCATTATTGCTTTCATCACCTCCTTATCTTCCTCCTCCTCCTTAAAATTGTCCTGAATCTGAGAGGAGAATCTGAGCTCTGAGCCATGTTCCTCCTGCAAATCTAAACCTTGCTAGTGTGCAATGTTGAGCTTTTAGAACAATTGATAGATTTCTTCTTTCCAATCCTGTTCAAGGTACGGAGCAATGAAAAAATTTCCACCAACATATCTATAATGTCACTACAACTAATGAGCATCCTTGGCAGTTGGTGATTTTGAATTAATCTGGGTTAAACTATATTTCACGCTACATTTATAAACTACTTTATATTGTAGCACTAAAGCTATTAACATTTTAGAATCTGTTTGATGGTACAGAATACATGTGAAATAATTGATTTGGAAAAGAAATGTCACCTTTTGTGTATTTTAAAAACCAGTATCCTCCTGTAGAGGCGTTTGTTTCCAAACTTGAACACATGAGATAACTGAATAAAACACAAGTTCACGTAAATCTATTCCAGTTTGGTAAATGTTATGTTTGCAAGTGTCAGTTTATTCAACTGGTTTCATTCAAGTCTCTGAATCACAAAATTGTTGGCTTAAGATCCACTCCAAGATTTGAGCAAATAGCCTATCCTGAAATGCAAGTGCTACACTGAGGGAGTGCTGCATTGTTGTAGGTTCCATTCTCTGGATAAGGCATCAATTTGAGGTCCTGTTTACCTGTTCCAGTAGTTCAGCTGGATGTTAAAAATCCCATGGTGTTATTTGAAGAAAAGGAAACTTCCCCTCGTTTGCTGGCCAATGGTAGTAATTACAGTAACTGTTATTTGTCCTATTGTTCTGTGTGGGATCTTGCTGTGTGTGAAATGGCTGCTGCCTTCATGTCATATAAAAATAATTTACATACAATGAACTAATAAGTTTATGTGAATGTGCCCAACAGTTTGATGTGATCTTTAGTGTGTAGGTGAAGAGATTTAGCATGCTTCCAGCTTTTTTGTGCTAGTTTGCCTCTCTTTCTCAGCCTGCACTGCTGGCTAGAAGCAATGTGAAAAGGAGAGTCAAATACATAAGTCTCACCCCTGTCAGTATACAGCCTCTCCATCAGCAAATCTTCAGCTGTGCCTCCCCGCAGTGACATGTGGAAACGGGGTCCAAGGCTAAAGCTTCAGGGGAACTTGGTGGAGGTTTTACTCCCAGACAGACAGTGTGCAGGTCCATCAGCATGTGGACACATCCTGGCACTTAAGGAGCAAACTACCAACTATTGGCGAATAACTCCACTGCCTTGGGGTAAACACCAACAAAAAATCTGGAGTGGGGCCCAAAAGCGGACTGATGTCTAAATATGTTAGCTTTCCAACAACTCCTGTAGCCAAGCCAGTGCCAAATGTAATGCTTTGCATTCCTTTGGACCCAAACCAACTGGGGAGGTAGAGAGAGAGACACTGATGCTTGGGCAGCCCAGGGTTTCCATAAATTTTGCCCAACTCGATTAGGGAGCATAGAGAATGGGTGTGATGGACTGCCTCCAATGGTGGGAGGGACCATTGTGCCCCATTGGTTAGTCACCACCCAGCTCATGTCAGGCAGTCCCTGACTAGTAAGGTGCTGACCCACCACAGTCCATCTGCTTCAATAGATTTGGGGCTTCTAGTCTCTGCTCAACAAATGGACGGAATGCATCGCACCAGGCAAGCTGGAGAGTCAGGGCTATAGGCATGGGATTGACAGATGACTTGTAGCTGGTTGATGTAGTGTGCAAGACAGCTGAGGTCGATTTGATAGGCTGGACATTGACATAGTTTCCCTAGAAGAGACAAGGCTCGCTGAGAGTGGATCATTGAAAGAAAAACATTACATGTTCATCTGGCAGGGGAAGAGTTCAGAGGAAATGTGTGAACAAGGTGTAGGCTTCGCTGTAAGGAACTCACTACTCTCAATGACAGACCCTCCTGCAGAAGGTTCAGTGCATGTTCTCTCTATCAGCCTCTCAACTCAAACAGGGCCAGTTAACCTCATCAGTATCTATGCTCCAACACTGTACTCCACTACAGAGGTGAAAGACCAGTTTTGAGGAGCTTGACAATGCCATCAACAGAATCCCTAAGTCAGAACATCTTTACCAAATGGGGGTTTTCATCACAAGAGGGAGAATGGACCATGAGTAAAGGCCGTCCTGCCTTGGATCATGGTCTGAGAAAGATAAAGAATGGGCAGAGACTACTTGAGCTTTGCTGCTAGTATGACCTTTGTGTAGCCAATACCTTCTTTCAGAATAATCCATGCCACAAAGGTATCCTGGAGACAACCAAATTGGTGCATTGGCACCAACTGGATCTGATCATCACCGGACTTGACTCTCTGAACAGCAACCTCAACACACACAATTGCCACAGTGCTGCCTGCAATACAGATCACTCCCTGCTATGCGCTAGGGTGAGGATGCAACCCTTGAGGCTCTTTCATTCAAAACAAAAGTGTTGTTCTTGTATCAACATCAGCCATATTGCCTAGCCAGATAAAAACCAACAGTTCCTCAACTTGATTGAACAGGTGGTTTCTCTGGCATTCCTACTCAGAGTGCAGAAGCAAAACGGAACAAACTTCAAGACACTATCTACAATACTGCACTCTCAACATATGGGAAGTGTTGTAAGGGTGGCCGAGTTGTACTGCTAATGACAGAGTTGATCTGCAGACACTTTGTGGGTGGGAACTTTAAGTTTATTTACAATATACTCAGCAACAACTACATGTGTGCTTTCAACTCCAACTCCAACTCCATCTCTACGCTGACTGCTGAGGTAGCCTGAGCTACTATCCTATTGGTTAATATAGATCATGTGATCTTCCCTAACAAGTATTATTCTTAAAAGTACATTACACACTAAATAAAACCATAATTACTACATTCCTCCAACTTTAACTCGGCTATACATATTATATTTACAAGTACAAATTTTTCAAGACAACATAATATTTACACTGGGTAAGGAATTTACAAGTTAAGTCTTTCAGGTGGTTTCCAGGTAAGTGTGGAACGTTGCAGCTCCACAACTTCAGATTCTTTCTCAGGAACCTCCTTTTCCAGAGTTGCCTGAACATCAGGTGCTTTGGTGGGCACCTGCAGTTCAGTATCCTCAACTCTTATAGGAACATTGGACATGTCAGTCCTGGGTTGAGTATCCTCAATAGGAAACATAGACCCGGTCATGATCACTGGTGGAACAAATTTTGGTGATTTGTCTCTCTCTTCCTCAAATGGTCCACATGTTTACGGATGAGCTGGCCTTCCGCCTCCACGTGGTAAGATAGAGGTCCAGTCACCGCACTTATTTCACCGGGTAACTTTGGTCCTTCCCCTAAGTTTTTCACGTATACCGGCTCTCCCACAGTAAATTTCCTCTCGTGACTATGCCAGTCATGCCTAGTCTTCTGGCTTCCTTGACTCCTTTCCACCTTCCTCTCTAAATTCGGCATTATTAAGCTCAATCTCGTCCTGAGACGGTGTTTCAATAATAACTCTGCAGGTGTGATACCTGTTGCTGTGTGAGGGGTAGTCCTGTAATGAAAAAGAAAGTGTGCTAGCTTGGTTGCCAAGGAATCACCACTTAGCTTTTTCATGCCTGCCTTGTACATTTGAACCGCCCTTTCGGCCAGTCTGTTTGAGGAAGTGGGGTATGATGCAGTTTTCACATGAATGATACCGTTTAGACTGATAAACTGTTGAAACTCAGCACTGGTAAATAACGTGCCGTTATCAGAAACGATTACTTCTGGTAGTCCGTGAATGGCAAAACTCTGATGTAGTTTCTCAATTGTAGCACCTGATGTTGGTGACTTCACCTGATATACTTCCCACCATTTTGAATGGGCATCGACAATGAACAGAAACATTGTTCCCAGGGAAGGTCCAATGTAATCAATGTGTAACCACACCCAGGGTCTACCTGGCCACTCCGATGGGTGTAACGGAGCTGTCACTGGAACTTTTGCAGTGGCTGACATTGCACACAGTGCTTTACTAAACTCTCTATTTTGCCATCCATCCCAGGTCACCATAGATAGCTGCGTGTTATGGTCTTCATTCAGGAAATTCCTGGATGGACACTCTGTAGTTCAATTAAACGTGGCTCCCTTCCCTTTGGAGGAACTATCACCCATGCTCCCCACAGTAAGATACCATCCTGGCTGGTTATTTCATGTCTTCTGTTGAAGTACGGTTTCATTTCGTCAGATACGGGCTCCTGCGACCAACCATGTAGCACTCGTACTTGAGATAGGACTGGGTCCCGACTTGTCCAGTCTCTGATCTGTCAAGCACATATTGGTGAGGAATCTAAAATATTTAACAGTATAACAAGTTCCTGTGGAACTGGGACATACTCATCATTTTCTTGTAACAGCAAATGACTAAGGTCATCGGCATTTGCAATTTGATTGCCAGGCCTATGTATGAAAGTGTATTTGTATGCTGCCAGAATTAAAGCCCTATTAGCGTTTCTGTATCTTCTTTCTAGCACAGAATTTAATCTTGGCCTTCTCTTTGACTTCACTGTTGGCCAGACTTCTCTCAGATGCAAACTCAACTTGTCTGAGCTCAACGGATGAGTCTCCCAAAATTACACTATCTGTCTGCTTCTTGGGAAATTCTGAGACTTTTTGTTCCAAAGCCTCTTTGACTTCATGTACCTGATTCTTCAGCTCTTCCATCTCTTTTTTGTATTTGTTTGCTGCCTCCTGGAAAATTGAACATTGTTGTGTCTTCTCTGCCAACTCATTCTTCAGTTTGTCCAGAGAAGTGCTGAATTCTTTCTGTTTCTCTTCATACTTATCCAAGGTACAAACTCTGACTTGAGGGCATCTCGTCATGCGTGAAGGTCTGTCAACAAGTTTTCTTCCTCCCTGTGAAGGTTGCACACCTCGTCTTGAACTCTGTCATCAAACAGGGTCTCTTTGAATTTCTTCTGCTGTTCTTCCAGGGTTTGGCTTAAGACAGCCTGCATTTCTTCAGGTTGTTGACTCCTTACACACTCCTTTTTCAAAACAGGAACCCTTCCAGCTTCCTTTTGGAACCTCAGTGGCCAATCAAGGTTAATTTCGTTTAACCAATTTCAGCCCTAGATGGCTAGGTCCGCTGTCTCTCAATAGTAACACTGGTAGTTTTGCCGATTGGCTTCCATAAAGGACAGTTACTCTGCTTATGCCTTTTACTTGAACATCTTCACCCCTATATGTTTTTAGCTTGGCTACTGTTTCTTCTAAACTTAATTGATATTCACCATTATTCGGATATCTGAAGGTTGGTTCACCAGTGGAAGTGGGAAGTAACGGAAGCTCCCCTGTCCACTTCCATTCTAACAGGTTTGCCATTTACTTTCATTGACAATTATTGGTTCTGTCTCTCCAACTTTCAGATTAAACAATGAGTAAATGTCTGAATTTGTTGTTTCAGGCTCTTCTACATTGTACATTTCATTGAGCTTCTTCTTTTGTTTACAAGCCTGCTTGAATCTTTCCTTGCACTGCCTCATATCTATGTCCATTTCTGTGACAATAATAGCATTCAATTTTTTTAAACTGCCAATCACTAAAAGACTGATTGTTTACACCTCTATTAAAATTATTCTTCGATTTTGCTGCTAATTTATTTTTCTTTATTCTTCAGCTGGCGTGGGCTGTTTTCCTCTTCTCGGCAGAGTCTTGCATTTTTGCGCCCTTTTCAGCTGTGGTCTCCCGCCTGACTTGGAGGACAGTGCAATTTTGTGCATGCTAATTGCTTTTGAATCTCTTACTGTGCTTTCCATGGCCAGTGCTATCTCTCGTGCCTTCTTGGACTCTAAATTCACTTCCGACAATAATCTTATCTGAATAGTGTCTCCTTTCACACTGCACACTAAATGATGTCTGAGCATATCACTTAAAGTTGTACCGAACTCACAATGTTCCACTAGCTGCTTCAAATTTGCCACGTAATATGAAACTTTGAATCAAACCATGGGTTTTGCTCCCACAAGTACTCAAGAGGATTGCTTGCCTCTTCACTTCCCCCATAATTCACTTGAAAAAAGAACATGAGGCGTTCTATGTAATGAGACCAATCGTCTGTAGCTGGTTCAAAAGGATCAACTTTTTTTGGCATTTTGAGAGAGCATATTTTCTTCAATTCTAACAGAGCTTCCTACTTACAATCACTGGGCAAGGTACAGTGCCAATTTCTTTTTAACTTGATTTCTTCTGTTCAATCCTGTTTTATTCTCGTCGCATTTTGTTGTAAGGGCGGCTGAGTTGTACTGTTAATGGTAGAGTTGATCTGCAGACACTTCTTGGGTGGAAACTTTATTTACAATATACTCAGCAGCAACTACACGTGTGCTTTCAACTCCAACTCTATTTCTACACTGACTGCTGAGGTAGCCCACACTACTCTCCTATTGGTTACTACAGGTCATGTGGTCTTCCTTAACAAGTATCATTCTTAAAAGTGCATTACACACTAAATAAAACTATAATTACTACAGGAAGTCAGAGTGGAAAAGTGCTACCATTACTGTGCTGGAACCTGCTATTGAAGCCAAGTGATCCAATCTCATTAATTACAAAAGAGATCTGAGCGAGAAGACTCTGAATGCATTAAGAGCCACTTGAAGTAAAATTCAACAGATATCTACGTGGTGCGCCAATGACTACTGGTTACAACTGTGACAGAATATCCAGATGTCCTTTAACACAGGCAATGCTGGGGTATGTATAATGAGATCAAAAAGGCAACAGGTCCATCAGCAAATAAAACAGTTCCATTGAAAACAAAAACAGGGAAGGTCATCAGCGACTGCAATAAACAGTTGGAGAGATGGGTGGAATGCTACTTTGAGTTGTGCTCTAGGGATAACATGGTCATCAAGGAAGCTCTAGACATAATTGAAAGCCTGCTTGTCATGGCAGAACTGGATATCGAACCCACGGTGCAGGAGCTTAACCAAGCTAGTGACTCACTTGCCATGGGCAAAGCTACAGGTAACGATACCATACCGTCTGGGCTCATCAAACACAGGAAACTGGCACTCCTGCAGCATCTGCATGAACTTCTGCCCCTGGTGGAGGGAGGGGGTTGTGCCCCCATGTGTGTGATGTAAATATTGTGACCTGTACAAGAACAAGGGTGGCCATAGCGATTTCAGCAACTATCGAGGCATCTCCCTGCTGAGCATTGTGGGAAAAATATATTGCCCGTGTCAGACTGCAGATCCTGGCTGAATGCATCTACCCTGAATCCCAGTGTGTGGGTTCAGAACTGGAATGTCTACAACGGACATGGTCTTCTCAGTCCTGCAGCTACGAGAAAAGTACCATCTACTTACATACCAGGACTGACAAAAAGCTGTGAGTTGCTGTACGCTGATGATGCTGCAGTAGCATTCCATACCGAGGAACACATTCAGCAACAAGTGGACAGATTTTCTCATGCCTGTAAAGAGTTGGGTTTGACCATCAGCATCAGGAAGACAAATGTCATGGTCCAGGATGTTACCATACTGCCATCTATCAGCATTGACAATGTGATGATAGAGGTAAAAACAAAAAGCTAAAAGCTACTGCGGATGCTGGAAATCCAAAACAAAAACAGAATTACCTGGAAAAACTCAGCAAGTCTGGCAGCATCGGCGGAGAAGAAATCAGTTAACGTTTCGAGCCTTCATGGCCCTTCAGCAGAACTGCAGTTCTGCCGAAGGGCCATGAAGGCTCGAAACGTTAACTGATTTCTTCTCCGCCGATGCTGCCAGACTTGCTGAGTTTTTCCAGGTAATTCTGTTTTTGTGATGATAGAGGTTGTTGATAGCTTCACATTTCTAGGTTTCGCAATCACCGGCGATCTGTCACTTGATGCTAAAATCAACACACACATCACAAAAGCTTTAGCTGTTATGTCCAAGCTGAGCAAGAGAATGTGGAACAACAACAACCTGACTGAGAGCACCAAACTGTGAGTTTGCCAAGCCTGTGTCCTCAGTGCAATCCTTCACAGTAGTGAGACCTGGGCATATGTTAGATAGGAGGAAAGGCTGAATAGTTTCTACCTTTGCTGTCTCAGATGTATCATTGGCATCTCTTAGCAGGACAAGATTGCCATCTCAGAGATCTAATTCCACCATCATACACTTATTGCTAAGCCTATGATGCTTGCCCTGTCTCGCTCATGTTCACTGGAGGGAGAACAACTCTGTACCCAAAGACCGTCTGTACGGTGAACTGGTCACTGGGTCATGACCTCCTGGGCATCCATGCCTCCTCTACAAGGATACCTGCAAGCAAGTTATGAAGATAACGGACATTGACACAGTTGCCAGCTGTGACCCCTGGAGGCTGACTGTTTGGAAGGTCATTGGAAAAGCGTGCAGAAATGGTAAGCTCAGCTGGCTAAGAAGAGGGCCCAGAGAAAACAAAGGCCAGCGAATCCTGCATCTTCTCAGCCCACTGTCTTCCTCTGTAGCAAACGTGACAGAGATCACAAGTGGTTCACCATTTTCAAAACATATCCTATAGTTTTAGCAATGAGGGATTCCCAATACAACAAACAATGTGTGGTCACAATGTTAGGGTTCTTTTGCTTCACAACGCAAACCCTTTCGAAGATCCTGTCATCAAGGGTGCACCATCAGTGCAAATCCCCACACATGTATTCCATGACAAATTGCAAGATTACAAAAAAGAAGTCAAAGTGTCAAACACGTCTTGGCCTTTCAGTGTTCTGGCAGCTCTTTACAGCAAAATAATTATTCAATTGTTCTTCCATCTTCAACAAAATGAACAAATGTCAGAAGCTGAGCGTTGTCACTAATATCTGTGTATTCATCCTCTTGAAGGGCAAACTTATTTTTTTCAATTTATCTGTCACCTTTCTTGCAACATCATTTGACATATCAGTAATTTGCCTACTGATGGTATTGTCAGAAAGTGGAATCTTGTTGAGGTCTCTCTCTCCTTCACCAAATATTATCTTTACTATTATGCAGTAAGTGGGTAAAATCAAGGACTCAGCGATCGCCTGTGCTTTCATTTCTCCAGCAATCAGCTCCGCCACCAGATAACTTGCCTCTTGAACTTTGTCACTTACTTTGAATTTCTTTTCAAAACTTGAAACTATCCTTCTTTGCAAGTTCAAAGGCCTCTTAAAATAGTTCACATTTTTACTTGCTAAGTAGCTAAAAGTGCCATTTCAGCTTGGCTTGGTGCCATGGCAGGATTTGACAGCTTTTCCCCCTAAACAATGCGCTGAGGTAGAGGACAGTTCACATCTCCAGTCCAAGTGAAGCCAATGGCTAGATAGCTATCATTACACTGGCAAATAGTGTTTAGTCATGCTGCTGTGATCCTTAACTTGGTTTCACTTCATCTGGCTGACTTTCTACACTTGTGATATTAATGCCACCATTTATCCCTTCTTCACTAGAATTGTCCAATTGGGCTTAAGAAGTTTATCCATATTTTTAAATCAATTTCACTAAAACAAATTTGTTGTAATATTAAAATCAATTTACACCGCTCACAAAAAAACGACTTCTTGATTGACAGATAGACACACAACATAAAAATGAACTGGAGGTCATGAGATTTGTCACAAGACTAAATGGGCCGGTGCAATTGAACAAAATGGCGTTTCTGATGTCAGAGGCATTTTGTCAGAGTAGCAAGCACATGCAAATGACTTTGTCACATATTAGAAATTGCTGTATCTCTTCCGTTAAAATTAAACAATGTAAATTAACCTATACTGTTAAATATTGCATATTTGTGATACACTATTATGGATTGTACATTGCTGGCATATCACAATTATTTACTTCTAATTTAAAAAAAAACCTATATTTTCAAATGATCTGAAAATTGTGCAGAACCTTTTAAGATGCTTGGGTAACCCTTGGGTTCCGGGGATCCCTGGTTGAAAAACATTACAGAAGATGGAGGCAGCAAGAATACACCCCAGTGACCCACTCGGTGTTCGGCACGACATGGTGGCCTCCGCGGTTGGCTGCTCCTATGCTGTGCTGTCCTTTTGGCTTCTGAAGAGGCGGAGGCACTCATCTTGGCATGTGGCTGAGATGTATGCAGTGGTCATCCTTGGTGTGGAAGTGCCCACTGGGCATCTCCTGAGGTTGCTGCAACTGCATCATTGTAGGGTCAGCCTCAATCACTGAGCCCTGCTGCATTGGTGATCCCTCAATCAGAGAGGCTGAGAATGATGAGGGCGTCCTTATCATCCTCTGTGGCATCCTTAGCCCTTGCTGGACTCTCCAGATGCCTGGAGGAGGGCCACAGTTGGGCACAACTGGCATCTTCTCTAAAGATTTCTATGCTGCTCCAGCATCGCTGACTGGTCCATGCTACACAACGTCTCATGTATCCTGTGGACATCGGTGCGCAGTTCCTGCATGCACTCCGAGTGATGCCACGTGTAGTTCTTCAAGAGTTTGGCCACTCCCTCTGTGGAGGTGCTCATTCACTCATAGCCTTGAGCCATTGTGGTGCACATGAACTGGATGGACTCTTCCACCCTCTGTCCATGACCCCACACTGTCACAAGGACAAGAAATAGACTGTGAAACTCAAACCTGAATTTGAAGTAGGATCAGTTACATTGACTGCACGTGGGTTTAAGGCTTGTGACACGTCTTTCCTACTGTTATGCCATGCATGAAGGAAAAGCTGACATTCTATTTTTATAAACTAAAATCCTGGCCCAAAAATTTCTGAAATCATTCCATCGGCTCGTTGATTTAAGCAATGTTCCTTGGATACACTCCATATGTAATTCAGCTTTAGACCTCATCTATTATTTTCTGTCCAAGCCTAATACTGTGGAAGCCTATGAAATTTTTTGAAGAATATATTCTCTTTAAATTCCTTCAAGGGTTGAAGCTATTGGAAGCTTTGTTTGATCCTAAGATTGGTAGCTGGGATAAATTACACTTGAATTTATTCTCAAGTGATTCGTTCTTTTCTGTAAAGTAACTGGCATGCAAAATAAAACCATGGCCACCCACATCAGCTTAACAAGCATTTTTGTGTGACTGAACTGTGAAAATCAACCATATGCCTCTGATTTCATTTACTTTTTCATTGAAAATGAAAAGCTGTGACATTTTTGTCAAAGGCGGTTTGTTGAATATGTGCGGGAGGTGAGGAACCTCAATCCACTGCCTGTGTGCCTCAGAAAGTCAGGGCACAATGTCTGTGATTTTCCAATTTGTGTTTGTGATGGGTGGGGTTTCTCACTGCCAGCGCATACTTGGGAAATGAGTAAATGGTTACCAGTAATTGTCAACTGCTTGTTGATCAAATGCTGCAGCAAATGTTCATCCGTTGTATCAAAACACGAGCTCTGTCATTTTTTGTGCTGTTTTTAAGTAGTATTACCCTCAAGGTTTTATGGTGCAATATACTAATGAACAATTGGGGGGCCCAAGTTATGTTGCCAGCTGTATGTACGCTGCACTTTGTCCAGTGACAAAGGAACATGTGTCTAACAGCCAGCTAAATCTTAATGTGAGGAGAGCATGGACAAGAATGATTAGCTTCCTAATAACATTAGAAATGGTGAAAATTTAAGTTTAATACGTTACTTGGACAACTTCACAATAGTTTAGTGTTATGCTAAACCGGACAGAAAACACAACTGCTAAGCTTGGCTTTTGTATCTTCAGCAATCAGCTTACCAACCTGATTGCTAAATTATACTGTTTCTTTTATTTGCTGTTTGTCTGAATCTACTTAGCATCAATGTGGAAACAGATATATAACACAGTGTGCACTACTTAAACAGTAAATGCTTTTTCTATCACAGCGAGCTAAAAATGGACTCCCATGGAAAATGAGGGAAATTCCAAAACTGCCTAGTCTTGAAAGTTAGTCCACACTACACCTGAACAACAAGTGTCTCCATACACATATAAAAAACTTCTCACATTTTTACTGCACGAGAGGTATGAACAAAGATATTCTATGCCCTGGTGATCTACACGATATAAGTTTTAGTATTGTCTAAAACGCCTCAGCTAGGAGGTATGGCGAAGTATGTTCATGAATCTTTGCAACATTGGGTGGAATCGTCCTAGATTTGCACTAAGTGTGGTAGCAGGTGGGAAAAAGAACGCTTTGCCCGCCAGCTGCAATGGCGTCTTTTCACATCATATCGCCCAAATCCCACTTCATTAACCATGCACTCCCGGGAAACACGCCGTTTCAATGGCAGGCGGCCTCCGATTCACCCGCCACGCCATCACCTCGCCGCTTCCTCACGCATGGCACCATATTTAAAGTGCAGCCGCAAGCAAACCTCTCAGTGCTTCCAGCACAGGACTGCTGCAAAGAAGACATGACCCTGAAAGATAAGAAAACTGCAGCCACCCGGTTTTGTACTGGGTCCCTCAGGCGCCTTTTGGATGCCGTGGAGGCTCGCCATGATGTTCTCTACCCCTGCTCTGGCCGCAGGAGGGGCAGCAACATCACTAATCTGGCATGGGAGGTGGTGGTAGCAGTGGTCAGTGCCAATTGCCCTGCAAAAGAGGACAACCACCTAGTGCCGCAAGAGGATAAATGATCTCCTCCATCCTGCCAGGGTAAGTCCCTCTTCTCATCACTCTCAACTCACACTCACAAACCCATCACACATCCACAGGGACCTCATTCACTGCCAGTTCAAGGTATATCACCATTCACTCTCTTGCACACACCTTAATCTGCCCTGGAAATCAGGTTCTCAGCCCGTTCATGGGACCACTCGCCACCCACACATGCCAGACATAATTATCATCTGGCCTGGCAGACGTCCTGCTTACACTCTCTCCCTCTGTATTCATGCAAGACAAGCTGGCACACAACAAAAGCGAGAGTTTACAGACTGGTGCAGGAATGCCTGAAATCAAGGTCCTCGCAGAATTTGAAAATAGAGTCAACCAGCTGGTCGGCAAAGATCTGGACCGTTCCTGTGCTGATGGTGAGGGCAGCGATGCTCAACCAAGTGCGGATCCAACAGTGCAACATCCATCAGACAACCACAGGCCACTGCCACGCACTAATTACCTTTCCTTGCTGTCGCCGACACATCTGGGAAACAGCTGATGGAGTCCATGACCCAGGGTCTCCAATCAGGCCTTGAAGACACCATGGATGAAGAATCTGAAGGCACCCTCATTGAAGATCCATCACAGCGCTCACCCACGCCCTTCAACAGCGCAGAGACACACACTTTGGTGGGATCGAGTTCTAGAGTAGCCTCAGGGTCACAGTCTGGTGAGCACATCACACTGTCTGATCCACAGCAGCCGGAGGCAGGAACTTGCCAGGTCCCCAGCACCCGGAGGACTGCTGGAGACCAGAAACTGCTGAGTCCGTGTCAGATGACAAACCTCTGGACTCAGTCATACCTCAATTGCTGGAGCTGCAAAGGCAAGCTTGGGAACTTCAGGAAGGGATGTCCGCTGCACTCCTCAGATTACAAGGCAGGATGGAGGAGGCCGTCTGCCTGCAATCTTAGGTGATAGTGCCAGCATGTCAATGCACCGAGGTTAACACTGGTAGGATGGCCTCCATGGAGACCTTGGCTCAGGACATCGGTCCTGCACTGCTGCGTGGGTTGAACTCCATTGCTGATGCCATAGTTGGCCTCCAGCAGTGTCAACATGAGAGGTGTGTGGGGAAGCTCAATCTCACTCCAGTTTACCCTTCTCCTCAAGGGGTCAGCCAGGGGCCCATGGGCACCCATAGGTTGGAGGATCAGTAGGTGCACACCACGGGGCCATTCACCTCGGTGACTCCTGGAGTGTCCGGCCCTTCCGAATCCCCTCTTCCTGTGACCCCAGCAGCTCCAGCTCCACAGGCCGAGGAGGGAGTCACTGCCAAACTACAGGACCTCAAAAGCAGGCAGGGGCCCTCCAGGTCTCAGCCCTCCAGAGGATGCCCATCAAGACATCATCACAGACAGGGCATAGCAGTCAGCAGGCTGCCTCCACCTCCACTGTGGATGTCTAGGGACACCAAGACAGGGTTAGGAAAGTTAAGATGTAGTTGCACACCCTGGGCATGGGTGTTAATTATTTGTACTTGATGTTTACTATTGTAAGTTAACTTCCAAGAATGCCTCCTTGTCTATGGCTGCTTTTTCTGATGAGCAGTGCTCTTGTCACTCAGATGTGAAACCTTGGTTCCTGCACAAGATAAAGGCAGGTGTCTCAGTCTAGGGCCATTTCCCTGTGCAGTGTGTAACCTTCAGACCAAAGTGATGATCCAGCTTCACACTCACTGGACACGTTAGAGATGCCTGCACCTCAATGGTGCTTGTCATTGCTGCCAGAATGTCGTGGGCAGGTGTCACAGAGTTTCATCATTCTTTCTGTGCGCTCTCAGAAACTTTGAGGTGGGACTGGCCCCCTCCACCTATTAGGAGGATATAGATGGGCTGGTCAGATGGGCTGATCAGTGGCAAATGGAATTTAATCTGGATAAGTGTGAGGTGATGTACTTGGGCAGGACAAACAAGGCACAGGAATACACGATGAATGGTAGGACCCTGGGAAGTGCTGAGGATCAGAGGGATCTTGGTGTGCATGTCCACCGGTCCCTTAAGGTAGCAGGACAGGTAGATAAGGTGGTTAAGAAGGCATATGGGATACTTGCCTTTATTAGCCAAGGCATAGAATATAAGAATAGGGAGGTTATGCTGGAACTGTATAAAACGCTGGTTAGGCCACAGCCAGAGTATTGCATACAGTTCTGGCATCCACATTATAGGAAGGATGTGATTGCACTAGAGAGAGAGAAGAGATTTACCAGGGTGTTGCCTGGGCTGGAGAGTTTTAGTTATGAGGAGAGATTGGATAGACTGGACTTATTTTCCCTGGAGCAGAGGAGATTGAGGGGGGACATGATTGAGGTGTATAAAATTATGAGGGGCATAGATAGGGTAGACAGGAAGGAACTTTTCCCCTTGGTGGAGGGATCAATAACCAGGGAGCATAGATTTAAGGTAAGGGGCAGGAGATTTAGAGGGGATGTGAGGAAGAATTTTTTCACCCAGAGGGTGGCGGGAATCTGGAACTCAGTGGCTGAAAGGGTGGTAGAGGCAGAAACCCTCATAACATTTAAGAAGTATTTGGATGTGCACTTGCGATGCCATGGCATACAAGGCTATGGGCCTAGTGCTGGAAAATGGGATTATAATAGTTAGTTTGACTGGAGCAGCCTCGATGAGCCAAAGGGCCTTTTTCTGTGCTGTAGACCTCTATGATTCTATGACATTTCTTCAGCATATGTGACCAGTGACACTGTGCTCCTGAAGGGGTCAGGTGCTGAAGGCTGACAAAGGATCAGATGCTTTTAAAGTTTAATGTCTGTGTCCCTATGATATGATCCTGATCACAGAGCACAAGCGAGCTGCCCTCAGCCAGACAGGAGTCAGACATCCATAGAGGCTATGTGAAGATCTATGGAGTGTCCTCACTGCATGTCATCATTATCCTCCTGGAATCTTGGAATTAAGGCCTCTGCTGCATCTCCATGATGGGAACCTTATAACAGAGAGTACATGTGCTGCCATTGGCCAGACTGGAGTCAAACGTACACAGATGCAATTTGAGGATCTATGGTGTCTCCCACTGCATGTTGTCATCATCCTCCACAAATCTAGCAGCTATGAGAGCTTCGTCTGGTAAGTGCAATGGCCTAATTGTCATGATCCTTGCCTTCGACGACCTCCTCACCCTCATTCCCTTTGACGTCCTCCTCATCGGAGATGTCCAGTTCCTCCATCTCCTCCTCCTCAGCCAGCTCCTCTCCCTGTTGCAGTGCCAGGTTGTAAAGGGTGCAGCAGGTGACAATGATGCGTGAAACCTTCTGTGGACTATATTGCAGGGCTCCACCAGACTGGTCCATGCTTCGGAACCTCATTTTCAGCATCTGGATGTTTTGCTCCACCAAGTTGCGAGTTGCAGCATGAGCCTCGTTATACCTTCACTCTGCTGCAGTCTGAGGCTGCTATGTCTTCTGCCGATAGCCCTTGTCCCTGAGGAGCCATCCCTGCAGCCTATGTAGATCCTGGAAGATATCAGGGATCTGAGACCTACTAAGGATGTACGAGCTGTGGACGCTCACTGGGAAACGTGTGCAGACCTGCAGGATGCATTTGTGGAGGTCGCACACCAGCTGAACATTCAGCGAGTGGAAACCCTTGCGATTGACATTGTTGACCCCTTGTTGCCGAAGAGATCTGAACGCCATGTGAGTGCGTTTGGTGGCCCCCTTCACCTGTGGAAAACCTGAGATCTGGACAAATCCAATCGCTCTTGCATCCTGGCTTTCCTCATCCCGGGCGAAATGCACTAAGTTGTTTGATGTGGCAAAGATGGTGTCCATAACCTCATGGATGCATTTGTGGGTGGGGGCTTGTGATATCCCACAGAGGTCACCTGTGGAGCTTTGACAGGAGCCACTGGCGTAAAAATTGAGCATCGCAGTGGCCTGGCAGTTCACTGGCAGTGGATGCCCTCCATGTCCTTGTGGCGCCAAATCCTGCAGTTGCTGGCAGATGTGACCGGCCAGTTCTCTGGGCATCTGCAGTCTTCAGTGACACTGGCTCTCAGTCAAATAAGCTAGTGGACCACCTCTGAGCCTGTCAATGTGGCTGCGCCTGAACTGTATCAGCTGGGGAGAAATGGTCATTTTACACAAGCTTTCCCTAATACTTCATAGAAAAATGGAAACTAGGAGCAGCAGTAGGCCATTCAGCCCTTCGAGCCTGCTCCTCCATTCATAATGATCATGGCTGATCATCCAACTCAATAGCCTGCTCCCGCTTTTTCCCCATATCCTTTGATCCTTTTCGCCCCAAGAGCTATATCTAACTCCTTGAAAACATACAATGTTTTGGCCTCAACTACTTTCTGTGGTAGCGAATTCCACAGGCTCACCACTCTCTATGTGAAGAAATTTCTCCTCATCTCAGTCTTAAATGGTCTACCCTGTATTCTCAGACTGTGACCCCTGGTTCTGGACTCCCCAACCATCGGGAACATCCTTCCTGCATCTACCCTGTCTAGTCCTGTTAGAATTTTATAGGTTCCTATGAGATCCCCCTCATTCTTCTGAACTCCAGCAAGTATAATCCTAACTGACTCAATCTCTCCTCACATGTCAGTCCCGCCATCTTAGGAATCAGTCTGGTAAACCTTCGCTGCACTCTCTCTAAAACAAGAACATCCTTCCTCAGATAAGGAGACCAAAACTGCACACAATATTCCAGGTGTTGTCTCTCCAAGGCCCTGTATAATTGCAGCAAAACACCCCTGCTCCTGTACTCGAATCCTCTGGCTATTAAGGCCAACATACCATTTGCCTTCGTTACCATCTGCTGTACCTGCATGCTTACCTTCAGCGACTGGTATACGAGGACACCTCGGTCTCGTTGCACATTCCCCTCTCTCAATTTATAGCCATTCAGATAATAATCTGCCTTCCTGTTTTTGCTACCAAAGTGGATAACATCACATTTATCCACATTAAACTGCATCTGTCATGCATTTGCCCACTCACTCAGCTTGTCCAAATCACACTGAAGCATCTCTACATCCTCCTCACAGCTCAGCCTCCCACCCAGCTTTGTGTCATCTGCAAATTTGGAGATATTACATTTAGTGTCCTCATCTAAATCATTAATATATATTGTGAATAGCTGGGGTCCCAGCACCAATCCTTGCGGTACCACGAGTCATTGTCTGCCATTCGTAAAAGACCCATTTATTCCTATTCTTTGTTTCCTGTCTGCCAACCAGTTTTCTATCCATCTCAATACACTAACCCCAATCCCATGCACTTTAATTTTACACGCTAATCTCTTATGTGGGACTTTGTTGAAAGCCTTCTGAAAGTCCAAATAAACCACATCCACTGGCTCCCCCTCATCAACTCTACTAGTTACATTCTCGAAAAATTCCAGTAGATTTGTCAAGCATGGTTTCCCTTTCGTAAATCCATGCTGACTCTGTCCGATTCTGCCACTGTTTTCCAAGTGCTCAGCTATTAAATCTTTTATAATAGACTCTAGAATTTTCCCCACTACTGACGTCAGGCTGACTGGTATATAACTCCCTGTTTTCTCTCTACCTCCCTTTTTAAATAGTGGGGTTACATTAGCTACCCTCCAATCTGTTGGAGCTGTTCCGGAGTCTATAGAATCCCGGAAGATGACCACCAATGCATTCACTATTTCTAGGGCCACTTCCTTAAGTACTCTGGGATGTAGATTATCAGGCCCTGGGGATTTATCGGCCTTCAATCCCATCAATTTCCCCAACACCATTTCCCTACTAATACTGATTTCTTTCAGTTCCTCCCTCTCCCTAAACCCTGTGTTCTCCAACATTTCTGGTATGTTATTTGTGTCCTCCTTTGTGAAGACAGAACTAAAGTATGTATTTAGTTGGTCAGCCATTTCTTTGTTCCCCATTATAAATTCCCCTGTTTCTGACTGTAAGGTCGTACATTTGTCTTTACCAATCTTTTTCTCTTTACATACCTATAGAAACTTTTAGTCTGTTTTTAAGTTCCCCGCAAGCTTACTCTTGTACTCCTTCTCCTTCTTAATCCTTCCCCTTCTTAATCAATCCCTTGGTCCTCCTTTCCCGCCACACCTGCCCCACCCCAACTCCCGGAACTTGCCTATGCTCTACCATCAACCGCAGTACAACCCTTGCTACCCTCCCAACTTGCCTCAACTGCAGGGTAGCCCTTGACCCACCCACCCCCAACTCATCTCAACCGCAGTGCAGCCCTTGCCCCGGAACTGTACTGTCAGCCAGCTGGGAAAAAACTACTTGCCTGTGCCCTTGCCTGAATGCACGGTGCCTCAACCTTGAGGTCCAACAGGCAACCCTCGTGAGTGCAGCAGAACGTTGCTGTGCTGTCACCTCCGTGTTCCCCTTGAAGTGCAGCTCGCCAAGCGTATGTCTTATAAGTGCTGCTGTGAAATGCGTTGGCGTAATTGTTTGGATGGTCCAGCGAATCAGGGTGATTCCAGTGAGATGGGCTTATAATGATATGCAGATGTATTAGAATGATGCTCTGGACGTCTGACAGTGGGATACGCGGCCCGCCATTGACGGGCAGAGCGGACAATTGCATGCTGGTTTTACGATGTGAAACCCATTTCTGGCCTTCCCACCGTATTGTCTGCTCACGCCTGCCGGACACCAGAGGGCACGGAAAATTCTGCCCATTGTAGATGTAAGTGGAGAACAATGCAATTTTAGGAGGAAATGTTAGCAGAATGGTCACCTGTGGTCAGCACTGCTCTGAATATTCTGCCTTTCAAAAACATCAGATGTGCAGCTAGCGAGGATAACAATGATGATCAATATGTGTGGTAGAAAAGCATTGTAAATATTGTTGTGATATGCCTTTAGGGGATGCAGCATGCCATCACTAGCAGGGAAATAGGCCATGTGATCTAGCCTCACTTTCACGCCTGCCTGCGAGCAGAACACAGCAGGCACAACCCTAATGCTAATGTCTTCAAATTTTCTACAACGTGTATATGTTCTCACGCGTTTAGTCTAAATGAATGAATTCACAACGTGTTTACACAATCCCTTATGAGTGATTGGTGCCTTTATATCATTATAAAAATACGACATGGCATTCAGCTGTGGCAAAACAGAATGGCAATAAGATTAAGTACAGGTACGACATGGTGAACAGCCTTAGATCATGCTACATGGCATGAGACAACCCTTGACATTTTAGCCAGACTGCGACAAAGCCGTAGCGCTGGAGAGTGTTGAAATTGCAGTGTGGTGACTGCACAGAAAAGCTTTGAAGACACAGTATAGAGATCGTGCTCAAATAAAGAGACGGTAAACAGATGATCCCTCATGGTGAGATTGCAGCACATAGCCTGTCAGTTCAGTGAGTGGGTCAGTGCATCAAGAGTACATGCATCGGGTTAGCTCAGTCAGGAAAGGCGAGTGACCAGGGTGGGGGCCAGATCGATAGTGAGCGAGGGAGAGTCAAATAACATAAACACACAAGACCATCATAAAATCAGGCCAGAAAAGGCTGGGGTTATAATGGGCGACTCTTTGGAAAAGCACGCGAAAGTGGCTACAGTGACACTCATCCCAGGTACTACAGGAGAAGGAAAGTCAAAGGGATATTGTCAAAATATCCACAATATTCCCCAGTTTGAATTGGGATGCAAATTACTCACTAACTGAATTCAAAATGTTTAAACTGCATACAGAGCTATGGGTTCTTGATTCAGCTGTATCTGAACCAGATAAGCAAGCCATAAAAATTCGCCTAGCAATTGGGAATGAAGGTCTACATAAGCTGAACAAGTCAGGATTTACAGAAGAAGGGCTAAAGGATCACCAAAAGGTATGGACTACATTGGAAGATGGTTCAGAATTGAGTTAAACTTCCATCTTCATCGACTAGAGTTCATGTCGTTTCGGCAATAACCTGCAGAATCCATAGACCACTTTGTCAGCAGATGCAGAGGAAAGAGTTTGTACTATGATTTTTCAAATGCAGAGCTAGCAGACAGAATTGTTGAGTTGGTGATTGTACCCACTTCTGTGGAAGTGTTCCATAAAGATCTGCTAGACAAGCCCAAAATGTATAGCATCTAAGAGCTACTAAAGGGTGGATGTAATACGAAGCAATCCTCGCAGGTCTGCAAATCTTACTGTTCCTACATACCACCCCAATTATTGACACACTCACTAGCACACCCAAACCTACCGAGACATATGGAAGATGTGGCCTTTTGCGTGCGCCAAGGAAATACCCAGATTTCCCCCAATTCTGAAAAGCACATGGCGGAAAGGGCCATTGGCAGTGCACTAGAGCAAAGGCTGGTGCAGCTGCAAAGAGTTGTGCACTGATCCAAGCAGAGCGTATAAAATGGGTACTTTCAAGCAATAAGAATGGCCATCGGGTATCCCGTAAGAAACACATACATGAGGTGATTGACAAACCAGAAAATAATGATACTGTGCACAATGAGATGAAGAGTGGTGAACACAGGTTTCACATTGTCAATCTCGTGGAAAACATAGACACTGTCACACCATCTGAAGTGTTTGCCAAGGTTCAAATCATCTGTTCCAAAAAAGTTGGTAACTACTCTTTATTGACTAAGATTGACACAGAGTCAAGTGTCACGATACTACCCCTGTGAATTCTAAAAGACATGTTTCCACAGACCTGGAAGGCCATTGTGAAACCTACTACTGCGCAACTTTCAGCGTACAATAGTTCACTAATTCCATGTGCAGGATCCATAGTCCTGGGCCGCGAGTAAAATCAATCCTCCTGCGTGTTACAGATGTTCTACATCATGGAGACTAAAGGCCTAGCGATTGTATGTCTATCAGCATGCCATAGTCTTGATTTAATGACAACCCATGGAATCCGTCAGGCCTCACATAGCAGATCAACCTCAGAAACTACTCCTATCACCTCAGGTCATGACCTAACATCAAAAATCTGGAATGGTTCCACAACATTGGCAATTTCAAGGGAGCTGCAATGTTATGCTTGCAGGAGAATGTAAGTCCATCCATTGACCTGGTACATCTTGCGCAGCACAAAGACCAGTAGCTACAAGGGGAAATGGCTAAAGATTCCACATTACAGAAACTGTGGAAAGCCATCATTGATGGATGGCCTGATTCAATGCAGCATGCCCACGAACACGTGAGACCATTTTGGCCTTATCGGAGTGAGCTAGGCATCTCCGAGGGAGTCATTTCTAGGGATAGGCAGGTCATCTTTGCAACCTGATATTCTTCAACAACTTCATCACTCACATATGGGCATAGATCGGATGAGAAGACTTGTAAGCGAGACAGTCTATTGGCTGGGTATGAACAATGACATTGAAGCCGTTGTCAAGAAGTATGAGGCGTGTCAAGAGCATATGCCAGGTCAGCACAAAGAACCATTGATTTCACATGAAGTTCCTGCCCATCCTTGGTCCAAAATCACATTCGACTCTTTCGTGTCCATTGCACTGACTTCATCGTCATCATCGACTACTTTACCAAGTACCCCATTATTCGACAATTGTACAATACATCAAGCACAACTGTTGTGCACGCTCTAAGTGCTATTTTCAGTTTATTTGGTGTGCCTAGAGAGATTATTACAAATAATGGTCCGCTATGATCGCACTATTTCTTATACTCATTACCCTAGATCTAATGGCCTAGCGAAACGAATGATTCACATGACCAAGCAAATTCTACGCTTTGCAATGTTACATCTCAGAGCCACATCTTTATGTGCAACTATCCCACCACTGGCAGAGCTCATGTTTAGCAGAGCTGTGCATTCCAATTTACCTAATCTCACCCATTCTACTCTCTCAGACACTAGAGAGCAACTTTTAAAATTGGAAGAGAAGATGACCAACATGCACGATGAACATTTGGGTACTGAATTGCCAAGTTTATAGTTGGGACTATAAGTTCACATCCAGGATGCCACAAAGATATGTGGCAACCAGCCGAGGTGAGAAGGATTTGTTCAGAAGCAATGTCCTAGGAAGTTGTTACACACAAAGCTACTGAAGTGTAACCAAGCACACATCAGAACCATTTCAGCTCCTCAACCACCGTGCAGTCCTATTGCATTGAGGATTAGATCCCAAACACAACCAGGATGAACACCCAAGAATGATAATCCCACAGATCACTGTGAGCAATTAAAGAAACCTTCAGGCAAGGCTACCGTTACAAGATCTGGGTGATCCAGCAGGTTACCTCTACGCTTTAGAGATTAATGGATTCACCAGTCCAATAAATACGCTTATGTAATTGTATATGAACATGAACATGTATTGTAAATAGTTATGCTTCTTTGGCAGGGGGGGAATTATCTTTAGAAAAAGGGGGATGTTACCTTTAAGGGATAGCAGCATATCATCACGAGAAAGGAAGTGTGTCATGTGATCCAGCCTCAGTTTCACTTCAGCCTGTGAGCAGAACACAGCATACACAGTTCTGTTGCTGATGTCTTCAAGTTTTCTATCCAAGTATATATGTTCTCATGCGCCTACTTTAAATAAAGGATCCCACAACGTGTTTACACAATCCCTTTTGAGTGATTGGTGCCTTTATATCATTATAAAACACGACACATATGACAGGTGTTGTCTTTGCAGCCCCCATTTGTAAAAGGCTGAAGTGCGCAGTTCCAATCCAGTTCAAAAGCAGTTGAGAAGGGCCGGTTGAATTTTGATTTGATGGTCTCTAGGGTCGGAGATCATTTGGTGGTTTATAAGAGCATCTGCTGTCTATTGCTCACACCAGTAATTTGATTTGGAAGAGTCAAAGAAGGGAATCAGGAAAGGTTGATCTCCTTCAATGTCTCAAAGAGAGCAGTGCTGTTGGTGAATAAAATAAAGAAGAGTGAATTGGCAACATGATTTTTTCACAAAGTCTGTACACCAATTTTGCTACTGCATCTAAATGACAAAGATAAGGAGGAATTATGTCGCAGAGGATTGGTAGATATGGGAGGAGAGTAGGGTGCAAAGTATCTGATGCAAGGTGCACAGTGGTATGTAGTTAAATATCTACCAGCTTAGTATGTAATGAACTTCCCAAGCATGAGCTTAATATTCCGTAACTGAATAGCAGAGCATGGGCAGAGTTTTCCCACGGCCGTCAAGGCCCTGAACCGGGCCCAAATGGGGGTTCTGAGCCCAGCAGCCTAACCAGCGTTACAATCTTCCAGGAAGCAGACTCCTAATTGGCTGTCTCCATGCTCACTTTCCTATTAAGAACAGCAAGTGGGATCCCAATGCTGCAGGCCTAATCAGAAGACTGGCAACTTTAGAGCCTTGGTAGCCCCACCAAGTGAGGTGGGCACTGCTGAGGCAGGTCAGGAACTGTGAGGACACCTCAACATGGAAGCACCCTTGCTGCCCTCCACAGAATACAGAAAATAAAGACTCCTGATGCCATTGAATGGAGAGGAAACTCCTCTGTAGGATTGCTCTTGGTTGTGGTTGTAACCTTTCATCCACACAGCCCTGTCAGTAGGGTATGAAGCCCCTGGCTCGGAAGACTCCTTCATCTGCCACTGGTATATGCTGCCTCCAATGAGCTTGCAGCCTCCACACATGGTAAGATCCTGCTCCACAAGCAGGAAAGTACCAGTGACACTGCTATATCACCCCTAATTGGTGCCTTTATTAACCTTATTGGCTGCAAGCCTTTGTGGAGCGGGCAACTGATTATGCCCCCAGCCTGCTCCTGGAAAATTCCACCACAGGCGGGACTGCATTGAGGAGCCATCTAAATGCAACCCACTCCCCATTTTCCCAGCACTCTTTAGCTCAAATCCCATCTCCACTGGGCCTAGCCCTGTGAGAACACATAAGCAAGAAGCGGAAATGTTTGCTCCCCAGGCACCGCCAGATAGTTTGGCAAATAAGTTATTTTTGACTTTGACTTTATCAGCAGTTGTCAGTAAATGGTGTTTGTCAGTTGGTCAAGACTGGTCAAGATGACAGCCAAATAAATGGGGTCAGCGTCTTGTTTAAGAAGTTGATCATTTAGGATGACAAGTTAGTTCAGGAGGGGCATTAACATTATACAAGCGAAATATGGACGATACCATCTTCATGGTATCTAGTTGAAGCCACCATTTCTGGAAGTAACCTGCCATAAGTTTTCTATTACTAATGAATATTGTTTCCATGCTGGAAAAGTCATTGGTTTGAGTAACAAAGGGGGCAGAATCTTATTGAAATATTGGAGGTCTCGCCTGCCAGCTGGAGAGCTGGTGAGAGACCCACACTGCCTTTTTTGGGAAAAGCACGCTAAACTACAAGCCAATTGGACAGTGGCAGGTCATCCCCTGGAATCAAGACCTGGAGATTGAAGTCTTGCCTACTGAGAGCTGCTGGCTTATCAAAGGGCAACAGCTCTTATGTTCAGTAGAGCCACTGGGGAGGCAGTGGCTGCTGCTGGAAGGATAGGCACTGGAGTCCCAGGGTTGTGGAGTGACCCAGGCCACAGGTAAGTCAGGTGGGGGGTTGTGGTTTCATGGAGTAGGGGTCACTGGGAAAGGGTTGCAGGGGGAGGCCAGAAGCGAGGGCAGGGGTGTGGCTCTCAGTGGACCCCAACCCGCCTTTCCCAACATTCCTTCCTTGATCAGGCATTGAGTGGCTTTGATTGAGGGACCCACCCTCCCCTTCCACCAACACTGCACAGGATGTGACCAGCTGGATGCACAGTTTCACCTATTGTGCACATCGCATGTCAACAGGCTCGCTTACAGATAGGTTAATACCAGCAGTGGCTGGATGGGGTCCTTAAGTGGTCATTAATTGATGATAGGTGATGGGGCAGGAAGGTTGAGCATGGACCTTCCCGTCCAGAACTTAATTCTGGAGGAGACAGGAAGGCAGAGGGGTTCTGGTATGCCACCATCCTGCCTAATTTCACGCCCTTCCCACCTCCAAGCTTGCCACCATTCTGCCCATTAACACTGTTCTCAGCATAGATGAATTTCTGTGATCCCATCAGAGGCAGGTAGTTTCTGTTCTGATTTAAAAGATGCTGCAACTGATCCCTGAGGGAGACCATTGATTTATTGTTTCCATGAGCTGGTATAATCAGCAATTTTTGTTTAAAGTATTGACCCATAACTTCTTTCTTCCACAATAGACTGGAGACATATTGGATGCTGGAGAGTTGGCGAGAATTCTGCATCACCTCATTTCAAGGTGATCCACCAAATTAAGTGCCAATCTGACATTTAACAGGGCAGTGGCAGGTCTTCCCTGGGTCAAGGACACCGGGGGCAGAAGTTTGCCTGCTGAGAGCTACTGAGGCAGGGGGAGGGGTCAGGGGGACAGTGGTGGAGTGGCATTAATTGTCCATTCAAAAGCTTCAATTGGTGGCGGGGCAGGAAGGCTGTCCATGAGCCTTCCAGTCATGGACTTCATTGGTGCAGAGTCAGGAAATCATCGAGTTCCCCACCATTCTCCCTCCCAATTAAATGCCATCCTGCCACCAAACATCCCTCTGGGGAGAGCATTAAGTTCCAACCAATGATAGAGTAAATTCTCTTGGGTATGTGTGTGTATATATATATGATATCAGAAATTCCTCCCCTTCACTCCACTCCCTCCTCTTTTTCCTTTTCAATCATTCTTGAATACTTGGTAATTAGAAATACTAAAAACCCAATCCTGGCCTAGTTTGAGCCATGTTTCTATTAATGCAACCACATCATAATCTCATGTGGTAATTTTGCTCACCAACTTTATTAGTTACACTATAGACACTGATGTACATACAGTTTAATAACTCCTTCACTTTTTGCTATTTTCAGTCTTGACCCTGTGACTTTTGGAATATTTCTAATTTTATTGTTGTTTATTTCTCCCTGTCCATTGGTCTCATTTCTGCTTCTCTCTGCTATTTGCAGGTTTCCCTCCCCATTGTCAAATTAGTTTAAACTATCCCCAATTGTACTGGTTAACCTTTTAGAGTGATTGATCCAACTTTGTTCAGGTGCAAGCCATTCATATTTTACAAGAGCCCTTCCCCCAGAACCGGTCCCAATGTCGCAAGGCATTGAAATCTGAAGCCCTGGGGAGCCCTTCCTGCACCATTTTTCCACCCAAACATTTACCTGCACTATCTTCCCACTTCTATACTCATTAGCATGTGGCACTGGGAGTAATCTTGACATTGCTACCTTTTGAAGTTCTGTTTTTTTAAATTTTTTCCTAGCTGCTGAAACTCTGCCTGAAGAACTTCAACATTTTTTCGACCTGTGTCCTTAGTTCTACTATGGGCCATGACTTTGGCCTGTTCCCCTTCTCCTCATAGAATACCCTACACCTGCTGGTGATACCCTTTACCCTGGCACCAGTGAGGCAACATCCCATCTGCAATCATATTTGCGGTTAATGAAATGCATCTCCATGACCCTAAATATGGGATCTCTTACAGCTGTAGCATTGCTACTCTTCCTTTTTTCCCCCTGTCTGCACTCAAATCTCCCAGTGAGCTGGTTTGATTCCTACTGCATTCCTCCAAGGAGTCATCATGCTCCTGGTCTTCAAAACTGAAAACCAGTTAATGAGTGGGAATCATTTGAAAATCCAGTAAAACTTGGAAATGAAGGGTGCCAGTAATACTCAGCCAAACTGGTCTTGTATACCTTAAAATGGAACCCCAGTATTACTGGTGGCAGTATTACTGCTTTTTACTGGCATTTGAAAATTTTGAACTGGTTTTTCCTTCTTGCTATGTCACCACCTATGTCATGCTTCCAAACGGCCTGATGGTTACTCATTCCCTCACCTCCTCTCCCTTCTGTGGCTGAGGGATGACCACATCCTGGAATGCATGTTCAAGGAAACTCTCAGACTCCCGGGTGCACTGCAGTGACTCTAGCCTCTCCTCGCTTGGAGCCTGGGCTTGGACAACTGGCAATACTTCCTGCACATGTCGTTATCCAGGACACATGAGGGGGAGCAAAGGCAGCTATTCTTCTCAGTGGGAGTGTGGGATCATGCACCTTACCCCAGAACATAAAAATATTCAGGGTGGAGTGGAAGAGAGTGGGGACAGGTTTTGGTTCACGTGATCCACAGTTTCTACTTCATCTTTGATCCCAGTGGGGAGGCTACCCCTTTCTCAGTGTAGAGGCCTGCAGCTAACCCCAAGGCCCAGAAGAATTCTGAGGGTGATGGGATTGTTGCTTCTATTTATTAAACATCTGCAAACCTCAGTTGGTGGATGGGGATGGATGGAAGGTGATGAAAACATTGCTCGGTGAAGGGGATTCTGTAGTTGATAAATTCACTAGTGACCTGAAAAATGGTTGTGAGCTTGTGTAAGTGTGATGTGGGGTGCAGGGTGTTGTGAACTATCCTGTAGCCCCCCCCTAAAAATCATTCTCAGTTGGAGACTAGGATAAAGCTGCACTTTCTCACAGATTTAAGAACTTTGAGGGGAGAAGCTAAAGTAAACATTAAACCATAGAACCATGGAAAAGTTACAGCGCAGAAAGGCCATTTAGCCCATTGTGCTTACACCAGCCAAAAAAAGAGAAAAAAAGAAACTAGCTGCTCATTTTTAATCTCATTTTCCAGCACCTGGTCCACAGCCTTGCAAGTTAGAGCACTTCAGGTTCAGATCCAGATACCTTTCAAATGAGTTGAGCGTTTCAGCCTCAACCACCCAATTTAGGCAGTGAATTCCAGATGCCCACCACCCTATGGATGAAGAAGTTTTTCCTCATGTCCCCTCTAATCATTGTACCAATCACCTTAAATCTATTCCCCCTGGTAATTGACCCCTCAGCTAAGGGAAACAGGTCTTTCCTGTCTACCCTATCTAGGGCCCTCAATTCTGTACAACTCAATTTGATCACCCCTCAGCCTCCTCTGTTCTAAGGAAAATAACCTGAGCCTATCTGATCTTTCCTCACAGCTGCAATTTTCAAGCCCTGGCAGCATTCTTGCAAATCTCCTCTGTCCTCTCTCCAAAGCAATTATGTCCTGACTGTAATGTGGTGACCAGAACAGTACATAAAATGCCAGCTGTGGCCTATTCAGCATTTTATACAGTTCCATCATTACATCCTTGCTTTTGTATTCAATACCTCATCCAATAAAGGAAAGCATTCCATATGCTTTCTTTCACCTTATCCACCTGTCCTGCCACCCTCAGGGACCTGTGGACATGCACTACAATGTCACTTACTTCCTCAACCCCTCAAATATTGTCCTGTCTATTGAATATTCCCTTGCTTTATTTGCCCTCCCCAAATGCATTACCTCATAATTTTCCATATTGAATTCCACTTGCCACTTTTCCACCCACTCAGCCAAACCATTGATATCATTCTGGAGACAACAGCTATCATCTTCACTATCAACTACTTGGCCAATTTTTGTGTCATCTGCAAATTTTCCAATTATGCCTCCCGCATTTAAGTCCAAATCGTTAATATATACAATAAACAGCAAGGATCCCAACTCTGAGCCCTGTGGAACATCACTGTAAACTGCTTTCCATTCGCAAGAATATCTATTGACCATTATCGACCATTACCCTTTGTTTCATGTCGTTGAGCCAATTTTGGATCCAACTCACCACCTTCCCCTGTTTCCCATGGGATCTCACTTTTTTTGACCAGTCAAGTGTGACCTTGTCAAATGCCTTACTAAAATCCATGTAGACAACATCCACTGTACTACCCTGATCAATTTTCCTTGTTACTTACTCAAATAAATTGATGAAATTAGTAAGACATAACCTTCCCCTAACAAAACCATGCTGACAATCCCTGATTATTCCGTGCCATTCTAAGTGACAATTTATCCTGTATCTCAGAATTGATTCCAATAATTTGCCCACCACCGAAGTCAGACTGACTGGCCCATAATTTGCTGGTCTATCCCTCGCACCTTTTTAAAATATTGGTATGACACTCAAAGACCTCCAATTGTCTGGTACCTTGCCTGTGTCTAGTGAGGATTGGAAAATGACCCTCAAAGCATCTGCTATTTCCTCCCTGGCTTCCTTTAACAACCTGGGATATAATCCATCCGATCCTGGTGGATTTATCCACCTTCAAGGATGCCAGCCCCTCAAGTACTTCCTCTCTCATTAAGCTTATTGTATCTAATATTTCACACTCCTCCTCTTTAACTAGAAAATCTGTATCATCCGTCTCCTTAGTGAAGACAGAGATAAAATACTGATTGAGGACACTTTTCACATCTTCAGCATCAATGCACAAGCTACGATGTACATCTCTGATAGGCCCTACTCTTTCCTTAGATATTCTCTTGCTCTTAATGTAGTGGTAAAACATCTTTGGGTTTTCTTTGATTTTACCTGTTAATATTTTTTCATACCTTCTCTTTGTTTCCTAATTTCTTTTTTTACTTCACCCCTGTACTTTCTGTACTCCTCTAGGCTTTCTATAGTATCAAACTTTCTGTGACTGTCGTAAGCTTTCTTTTCCTGCTTTATCTTACCCTGTATACTTCCAGATAACCAGGGGGCTCAAGATTTGGCAATACCACCCTTTTTCTTTATGGGGATTTGTCTGCACTGTGCCTGTAGAATCTTGTATTTGAATGCATCCCACTGATTTGACACCGTTTTCCCTTCTAGTAGCTGCATCCATTCTACTTTCGCCAGTTCACCTCTCAGCTTTATAAAATTCGTCTTCTCCCAGTTTAGGACTTATACCCCTGTTCTATCTTTGTCCTTTTCCATAATGATGCTAAGTCTAATTGTATCTTGGTCACTATCTCCAAAATGGTCCCCCAATGCTACTCCATCCGCTTGCCCAGCTACATTTCCTAAGATTAAAACTAGAATTGCGCCCCCTCTTGTTGGGCTTGTTACATGCTAGCTGAAAAAGCTCTCTTGAATGCAGTTCAAGAATTTCTTGCCCCCTGTGCCCTTCACACTGTTCGCAGCCCAATTGATATTAAGGTAGTCGAAGTCCCCAACTATTATTGCCCTATTGCTTTTGCACCCAGAAATTTGCCTGTATATTTGCTCTTCTAGCTCCCTCCTGCTATGTGGGGGTCTATAGAATACTCCTAGCAGTGTGGCTGCCCCTTTTTTATTTCTGAGCTCAACCCATATGGCCTCATTTGATGCTTCATTTAATATATCAGCCCTCCTCATAGCTGTAATTGATTCTTTAACCAATAACCTTTGTTATCCCCCTCTCTATCCTACATAAAATTCAGGGATGTTGAGCTGCCATTTTTGCCCCTACTTAAGTCAAGTTCTATCATAGCCATGATATCATGCTGCCATGTATCTATGAGCCTTTAGCTCATCGGCTTTATTTGCTATATTCTTTGCATTTACATGTACACCTTATAACACTGCCAAATTCCTGTGCTGTATGCTTTTTAACCTGTGCTTCTTCTGTCTTTCAGAGTCATTCACAAATTCTCCATCTCCTGTTCCCTGCACTGAATCTGCCCCCAGGTTTCCAGCCCCCTGCCGATCTTGTTTCAACCACCCCGCAACAGCACCAGCAAATCTACCTGTGAAGATATTCATCCCGTCCTGTTCAGGTGTAGACAATCTGGCTTGTACAGGTCCCACCTTCCCCTCAACTGGTCCCAACTCCTCAGAAATCTGATGCCTCCCTCCTAAACCAGCTTTCCAGCCATGTATTCAATCGCTCAATTCTCCTATTTCTATACTCACTTGCACATGGGATTGGGAGTAATCCTGAGATTGCTGCTTTAGAGTGACAATGTTAGGAATGCAGGTCCCTTTAAGAGTAAACCAGGTCAAGCTTCAGATTGAATTGAGAGCAGGTGATACTCATTGAAGCCTATACTTAAGAGCTTGGTTTTTACCCCAGTAGTGTGGAGTATTCTTTTGTTTTAAAAAGATAGGGAGGGGTGTCAGAAGGAAAAAGTGGAAACTGGGATTGTACAGAACTATAGTTTAATAATAAAACTGTGCTTCACAAAATGTCTTCTGCTGCCTGATTTGGTAAATTGATATCCACTTATGAGATGTGGTAGCAGAGGATTGACCTTGATCTCTTTGAGTGGGAAGATAAAAGGAAACCAAAAGCAATTCCTGTTTCTAACAAAAGGAAAGCTCCTGGTGGCTTTTAAGGTGAAGTGGTTGAGTCACACTACAGGATCACAAACTATGATTAACCAATAGTCTTTTTGGAACTGGAACCATACAAATAATGGAAGAATAAGGTGAAGATGTGGACGTGGGTTGCTTCTCTAGCCAAAAGGAAGCAAGTTAAGGCTTTGGTCCTGTCTTTACCAGGACGAAGTAAGATTAGAAATAAAGTATTTTCAGAACTGAATATAAATGAATTAAATGCCAAAGACAGATTGCTGATTCTACTACAATTTATGAGCATAAGAAATAGGAGCAGGAATAGGCCATTTGGCCCCTCAAGCCTGCCCTGCCATTAAATAAGATCATGGCTGCTCTGCCCAGGCCTCAACTCCTCTTTCATGCCAGGTCCTCATAGTCCTCAACTCCCTGATATTTCAAAAATATATCTACCTCTTTAAATACTTTCAGTGATCTAGCCTCCACAACTCTCTGGGGTAGAGAATTCCAGACAATCGTTATCCTTTGAGAGAAGAAATTCCTTTGTATCTCAGTTTTAAATGAATGTCCCCTTATTTTGTAACTATGACCCTTGTTTGAGATACCCCCACATCTTCTAAACATCTGCCCTGTCAAGCCCCCTCAGAATCATATACGTTTCAATAAGATTACTCCTCATTATTTTAAACTCTGATGAATAAATGTCTAATCTCTTTAGTTGTTCTTGATAAGTCAGCCACTTCATCCCAGGAATCTGCCTAGTGAATCTCTTTTCAACTGCCTCCAATGCCAATATATCCTTTCTTAAATACGGGGACCAAAACTGTACACAGCACTCCAGGTTCGGCCTCACCAACACCCTGTGCAGTTGTAACAAGACTTTCCTATTTTAAACTCCAATCCCCAAAGTCATTCAGGCCAAAATTCCATTTGCCTTCTTAATTACTTGCTGCACCTGCATGCTAACTTCGTGTTTCAACAAATTCCATCTACCTTCGTGCGAGATGTTGGAAATTCTGCAATGGTACAGAGAATGGAGGACTCCATGATTACTGACTCTCAAAATTACCAGGGAGCTAGTTGCAGGCGCTTGTACACTGAAGGAATTTCTGGAAGACGTTATGAGCTGGGTCATACTTTTATAGATTTATGGATCAAGATGGAACTCAAGATTGGGGTGATAGCCAACAACGGATGAACCCCGGAAATACCCGGGGAATAATTAATAGGTGTTTCCGGTGTATTTCTAAATATGATTATGTAAGGCATTGTCCAAAAATCAGAAATCAAGTACTTGAAGCAACTTAAACAAACGGTTCTGCTGAAGAAGATGATAAGGATGAACAGCAAGAAAATATTGCTTTTGTGACTGAAAGATTAAATTGGCCAATGAATATCTTGGTTGCCGATTCATTTAATTGAATTGTGCTGTACTAAATAGTGGCTGGACCTCAACAATGTGTGGGGTTGATTGGCTAAACTGTTATTTGGAAACCCTTGACAAAGCAGATAAAATAGTCAAGGAATATGAAAGCACTACCTGCTTTTGATTCGGGGGTGATAATGCATTGACAACTTTAAAGAGAGTGGACCTCCCATGTGAAATTGCAGGAATGTGTCATTTCATCAGCACTGATGTGGTTCAGAGTGACAGACCGATATTGCTAAGTAAGCCTTCGATGAAAAAAGCAAGGTGTGGTTAGACATGGAGAATGACAACGTATTTGTCTATGGTAAAGCGTTGAACGTACAATTCACTGGATCCGAATACTATTGTATTCTTTTGAGGTAACCGGGAGTTTCCTGTCAATAAGTTCAAGAAGGATTGTTCACCTCTGGAGATAAGGGTCTGGCTAACAAGAAGAGAATCACCTGGAAATTGCATAAACAATTTGCCCATCCTTTATTACAAAAGTTAAAGCTACTGCTAAAGGATCCAGGAATTATGGATAAAGAATATGAATCCCTTGTTGAACAGATCACGTTTCAATGTGATATATGTATTAAATATCGGAAGACACCACCGTGCCCGGTCATAAGTGCTCCATTAGCCTGGGAATTTAGCAAAGTGGTAGACATGAACCTGAAAGAATGGGACAAGGATTGGAGTATTTATCTATTACATTTTGCAGATATGGCAACCGGGTTCAGCATATCCATGGTAATAAACAACAAGGACAGACAGACAGACAGAATAGTGGATAAAGTCATGGAAAAGTGAGTCAGCACAGGCCTTGGGCCACCAACAACATTCTTAACAGGTAATGGAGGTGAATTTGTGGACATGGGGACATGTGTGAGAACTTAAAGATTATAGTCATGCACACCGCTGCAGAAAATCTGTTCAGCAATGTCTTGCGCGAAAGAAACCATGCCATAATTGATGAAATGTTACACAAAATACTGGCAGATCAGCCAAACTGCAAGTTAGAAATAGCACTGGCATGGGCAGTACATGCCAAAAATTCCTTGCAGATGATTCGGTGGCAGTGGCGGGGGGAGGGGGGGTGGGGTGGGGGGAGGGGGGGGAGGCGGTATAACCCATACAATTAGTATATGGCTGGAATCCAAAATTGCCTTCAATACTATATGATGATTCTCCAGCACTAGAGGGAACGACTATTAGCTCTACTTTCCCCACCCACTTAAATGCACTACATGCCAGCAGGAAAGCATTTATCAAAGCTGATGCATCAGAAAAAATTATGAGAGCATTAAGACATCTTATAAGACTGCCTGGGAGAGATTTCTGTTCTGGCGACCTGGTTTATTATGAGAGAGAAGGACTCTGGGAATGGAGATGTCAGGGAAAAATTATTGGACGTGATGGGGAAAAATCTAGTAATACAACACAGGAATCAGACTATAAAGCCACATTCTTCATGAGTAATAGGGATGAGTTATGAATTTTCAAACTCCGAGAACCTGGGAGAAGGTGATGATGATATGGCACCATGTACTTTGCATACCCACGAGTTCTTCAATTTGGAGTCAGAGGGGAAGGATTTGCGAGCTCAGGGAATACATACTGATACACCTACTGATCATGAAGAACATGAAGTAATCTCTTGCAGGGATCGGTTACCTAAAGTAGGTTCCTAGGTGGTGTACCTGCCAAAAGGATCAGACAACTGGAGGGAGGCCACAATAGTGGGACGAGCAGGGAAGTCTATGGGCAAATATAAAAATTAGTTAAATGTCCAAGATGATGGACAAGAGTTGATGGCCATGGATTGGAAGCAGGGGTACGAGAGTGGAGAGTAAGAAAACATAGCATAAATTCAAGTACTGATTCAGCAGGTAGATGTGAAGGAGCAAGAAAAGATCACACGCAGTAGAGAGGATCTATGGTAGACATTCTGAGAGGAGTAGCCCAGAGAGATCGCAACAAGAGAAAAGAGGCCACATCCCAACAAGGTGACAGTTTAACATGGGTAACGGAGAGCCTTCTCGGACAAAGGGCAGAAGTAGAAGTCCCCATGATCGAGAGGTGTTTGTAGCTACTAATAGATTAGAAGACAGGGTGATAAAAGAGGCTAAACTAAGACTTACAAAGCTGGAAAAAATTTTGGGCATATTCAGAGGTTGATGATAGAGGTCAATCTGCTCTGTCACACAGATGGACCTGTATGGAAAAGATCCTACCAGATGGGACATATAAGGCAAGGTTGGTAGCCAGAGGTTTTGAGGAATGTTTGGGGGAAAGGGAGATCAGGCTAGACTCTCCCACAGCTGGAAGGGTGATTTTGAAGATCTTTTTGGCCATTTTAACAACTTATTCCTGAAAATGTAACTCCACATATCAAAGTGGCTTTCCTTCAGGACGAAGGAAGCACCAGAAATAGAAGGGAAGCTCTGGAAATTGAATAAATGTGTTTATGGGTTAAATGACGCTTCTTGAGTGTGGTATTTTTTGGCTAGGGCAGTTCTGTTAAAGTTAGGGTGTTCACAGCTGAAGGCGCACCTAGCCATATTCTACTGGAACTGTAATGAAAAGGATGAGATGGAACAGCTGAGGAGTCTTATTGAACAGCTCAATTGGTGAGGCAGACAGTCTAGTGGAATGCCTGAGGTGGAGGCTGCGGTGAAGGGTGGTGCGTTGAAACAGTCGCTGACTAAGGTCACCAAGAAGCCACCTAAGAAGCGGAGAAAATCTTGCAAGCAGAGCTATTTCACTTATGTATACAGGGTGCTGATCCAGGTCCACCCTTCCACCAGGATCTCGTCCAAGGCCATGAGTGTTATGAGTTCCTTCGTTGTCAACATTTTCGAGTGCGTTACCTCCGAGGCTTCGCACCTCATTTACTACAACAAGCGCCACACCATCTCAGCCGGGGAGATCCAGAGTGCCATCTGTGTCATGCTGCCAAGAGAACTGGCCAAACATGCCATCTCCGAAGGCACCAAAGTGGTCACCAAATACATCAACCCTGTTTGGGTAGATCATTCTAAAGATTATTTAAAAAAACACAGACAAGACCAGAGGCAAGTTTTGATGGAACTTGGTCTTGTCATGAAAAATCCGAAGGTGGAGGACATTTTGAGCAAATAAAACTTCTTTAAAAAAAAAATTAAAAATAGAGAAGTGTATATTGAAGTTCCCAGCTTTGGGTCATCTCAATGACATGATATTAATCATTTTTAGTGATGGCTTGCATGCCAACCTTGGCAATTGGATTTTCCAGTGCAAGAGGGTTTGTGATATTTCTTGGAGAGAATGGGAACAGTTGCCCCTTGGCATGGGAGGCAAAGAAAATGAGAAGAATGGTGAAGGGCACGCTAACCACTGAAACTGTTGCTCTTGATGCTGATAACATGGCGTTCTATTTGTCCAAGAGTTTGGAGAAAATGCTATATATAAAAGAAACTGAAAGAGCAATACCAATAGAATGTCAAATAGATAACTGATCTTTGTGGGATAATGTACTTTCTACAAAAAGTGTAAATGAAAAAGGCTTAGGATAGACATAGCCAGTTCAAAGCAGATGTTAGAAAAGAAAGAAATCTCTAAGCTAAGGTGGGTAGGTACTAACCATCAACTATCAGATTGTTTCACTAGGAGGAATGCCTCAACAGAGAAATTGTTGAAGGTTCTAGAAGAAGGATGCCTCATTATGTAATAGTGAGGAATCTGTCATTAGTTTTGCCCCATATTTATATCTATGTATTTTTATCTAAATATAATTGTTTTTTTTCTTAAAAGAAAGGGAACCTGACAACGTTAAGAATGCAGGTCCCTTTAAGAATAAACCAGGACAAGTTTCAGAGTGAATTGAGAGCAGGCGATACTCATTGAAGCTTGTACTTAAGAGCTGGGTTTTTCCCCAATAGTAAGGAGTTTCCTTCTGGATGGGGATAGGATAGGATAGGATAGGATAGGATAGGATAGGATAGGATAGAAAAGAAACTGGTATTTGGACTGAACTATTGTTTAACAATAAAACAGTTGTGATTCAGAGAATATCTTCTGCCTGATTTGGTAAATAGATATCCACCTATAGTCCTGCTTTTCAATCTCCTTCCTAGTTCCCTAAAATCTGCTTTCAGGACCTCATTCCCTTTCTGACCTAAGTCATTGGTACCAAAGTGGATCACTACCTCTGGGTGATCATCTTCCCCCAGAAGAATGCCCTGCAGCCACTCTGTGACATCTGGCACCAGGGAGACAACATGCCATCCTGGAATCACATCTACCATCACAAATGCCTGACTGTTCCCCTAACAAATGAATCCTCTGTCACTACTGCTCTTCCCCTCTTCATTCTTCCCCCCCCTGTACAGCAGAGCCACTTGTGGTGCCACAAACCTGGCTCTGATTGCACTGCTCTGAGGAATCAATGCCCTCCCCAGTATCCAAAGCGGAAAACTGATTGGTGAGTGGGACCCCAGAGGACACCTGCACTACCTGCCTAGTTCTCTTGGACTGCCTAATGGTCACCCATTCCCTTTCTGCCTGCAGGCTCCTAAAACTGTGGCGTGACCCCCTCTCTGAACGTACTATCCGCATAGCTCTCAGCCTTGCGGATGCACTACAGTAATTCCAGCTGCTGCTTGAGTTCTGAAACCCAGAGCTCAAGGTTCTGCAGCTGGTGACACTTCCTGCACATGTGGTCATCTAGGATATCGGTAGCATCCACAACTTCCCACATATTTCAGGACACATATTCCACACGACCGAGCTGGCCTGCCATGGCTTCAATTTACTTCCCTTGCAGATTCCTTATGTTCTTATTACGTTAAGGGACCTTCAGACTTAACCAAGAGAGATTCGTAGTACACCTGTGCTAACCTACCTGTTTCTCGCTTTCATCATGCAGGAAGAGTACATCAAGAGCATGGAGTCTGGTGACTTAACTGTATGCCTCATGGCTTACAGGGAGTGGAGATGAAGAAGAAGAGAGTGACAGAGGTGCCTGGCTGACAGGGGGAAGAGCAGCACCCTCATGAAGAGGGAATGGTTGGGGTTCCCACACACACTGCTGAAGACCCACAGAGAGCCATCACTGATTGGCACCTAGCTCGACCCAGGGTCTATAGATGGCACTTGTCATTCCTGCAGATGACCAAGAACCCGTGTCACTGAAGACTGCACTTGTGCGGGGAACTGGTTGGTCACATCTGCCACATGCAGGATTTGGCACCATGGGGACATGGAGGGCTTCCATTGCCAGTGGCTGTGAAAGTGACCCTGGCACTCAATTTTTATCGTAAGCCTCCATGAGGTCACAAATGCATCCATGAGGTCACAGATGCCATATTTGTGAAGGCACACAACTTGGTGCATTTCACCCGGGATCCTGAAAGCCAGGAAGCAAAAGTGCTGGGATTTGCCCAGATCTCAGGTTTCCCTCAGGTGCAGGGTGCCATCAACTGCACTCACATAGCGCTCACATCTCTGTGGCAATAAGTGGTCAACTACGTCAACTGCAAGGGCTCCCACTCACTGAATGTTCAACTGGTGTGTGACCACCACAAACACATCCTACAGGTTTGTGCACGGTTCCTAGGGGCTGTCCATGACTCCTACATTCTCAGTAGGTCTCAGATCCCTGATGTCTTCCAGGATCCACAAAGGCTGCAGGGTTGGCTCCTCGGGGACAAGGACTACCCACAGAGGATGTGGCTGATGACGTCCATGGGCGGCCTCAGACTGCAGCAGAGCGACGGTATAACGAGGCTCAAGCTGCAACTCGCGCTTTGGAGGAAACCATCGGGATGCTGAAAGTGAGGTTCTGATGCCTGGATGGGTCTGGTGGAGCCCTGCAATATAGTGCACATAGTGTCACGTATCGTTGTCACCTGCTGCGCCCTTCACAACTTTGTGCTGCAACAGGGTGAGGAGCTGGCTGAGGAGGTGATGGAGGAGCTGCATGTCTCCGCCAATGAGGACATTGACGGGGATGAGGGTGAGGTGGTACTTGAAGGCAAGTATCACAGTGATGAGGCCATTGCACTGGCCAGCTGAGGCAGGCACGCTCGGGAGGTCATCATAGCTGCTAGATTCATGGATGACGATGGCAACTTGCAGTGGGAGACACCATAGACACTCACATTGCATCTGTGAAGGTTTGACTCCTGTCTGGCTGATGGCAGCGCATATAGCCTCTGTGATAAGACTCTTGTTGTGGAGATGCAGCGGATGCCCATAGTTCTTAGATTCCAAGAGGATGACGACATATTGTGAGGACACTCCATAGATCCTCACACAGCTTATGTGAATGTCGGACTCCTGTCTGGCCGATGACAGATTGCTTGTGCTCTGTGAACAGAGTCATATCATGGAGATACAACGGGGAAACTTTATCTTCTCCTGATCCTATGGCATCCTTCGTGAGCTGAACCCTTCAGGACCGCACTGTCACCGGACACAGAGGCTGATGAGATAGGGTGGGTGGGGGACAGGCACAATTCAAAGGTGCTGGGAGCATACAGAGAATGACTGAACTCTTTACTGTCCTGGGCCGGAGGCAATGATAAGCCACATCAAGGTGCAGGCATGACTGATGTGTCTGGTGACCGGAAGGCACACCATCAGTGTGCTGGGAAGGTTGCACAAAGCACAGGGAAGAGGCCCTGGTCTGAGGCACCTACCTTTACCTTTTGCAGGGACCAAGGTTTCACATCTGAGTGACACGAGCACTGCTCATCAGAACAAGGAGCCATAGACAGGGAGGTGTTCTTGGGAGGTTATTTACAATAGTGAACATTATGTACAAGTGATTAACACCAATGCCCAGGCTGTTCCCTTTCTTTTTTTTTGTTTTTGCAGTTTCTCTTTAAGGGGCTGCCTTTTAACTTGTCTGTGATTTTGTTAATTTAGTTTAATTGGTTGTACTCAGGAGTTACAACGTCTTAACCTTCATAACCCTGCTGCCATGTCTTGGAGCTCCCCAACATCCACAGCGGAGGTGGAGACAGCCTGCTGACTGCTAAGCCCTGTCTGTGATGACCTTGGCTGGCGTCCGCTGGAGGGCCGAGACCTGAAGGGCTTTGGCCTGCTTTCGGGGTCCTGATGTGTGGCAGTGGCACACTCCTTAGCCTGTGGAGCTGGATTTGCTGAGCTCACAGGAAGAGGGGATTCAGATGGGCTGGTGACTCCTGGAGTCACCTTGATGGATGGTCCCGGGCGGGTTCACCTTCTGATCATCCTCCCTATGGGTGCCCAGGGCCCCTGGCTGACTCCTTGAGAAGGGGAAGCTGGAGTGAGATCGAGCTGCCCCACACCCCTCTCACATTGACACTGTTGGAGGCCAACTATGGCGTCAGCGATGGAGTTTAGCCCATGCAGCAGTGTAGGACCGATGTCCCGGACCAAGCTCTCTATGGCAGCTGCTATCCTACCAGTGTTGACCTCGGGGTGTTGGCATGCCGAAGCTATCGCCTCAGAGTGAAGGCAGATGGACTCCTCCATCATGCCTTGCAATCTGAGGAGCACAGTGGACACATCTTCCTGATTTTCCCGAGCTTGCCTTTGCAGCTCCAATGACTGTGACATGACTGAGTCCAGAGGCTCATCATCTGACTCGAACTCAGCAGATTTCTGGTTTCCAGATGTCCTCCGGGTCCCCGTAACCTGGGAAGCCCATACCCCATCTGCTGTGGATCAGACAGTGCAATGTGCTCACCAGTTTATGACCCCGAGGCTACCCTAAAGCTAGTTCCTACCAAGGTGTGTCTATCTGTGCTGGTGGAGGGTATGGGTGAGCGCTGTGACAGGTCTTTGATGAGGTTTTCATCAAATTCCTCTTCTGAGGTGTCTTCAGGGCTTGAGTCGAGGACCTGGGCTGTGGACCCCCTTGGCTGTTTCCCAGGTGTGCCTGCAGAAGCATGGGGAGATATTTAGTGCATGGCATTGACCTGTGAAACAGGACACATCACTCACAGCATGGTTGTCTGCTGGATGTTGCACTGCTGGATTCTCACTTGGTTGAGCACCACTGACCTCAGCATCAGCACAGGAATGGTCCAGATCTTTGCTGGCTAGTTGGATGGCTCTATGTTCAAAGTCCATGAGGACCTTGACTTCAGGAATTCCTCCACCAGTCTGTGACCTCCCCCATTTGTTGTGTGCCAGTTTGCCCTGCATGAGTACAGATGGAGAGAGTGTAAGCAGGATGCCTGTTCCTCCCTTTGGTAGCCATCAGTTCCCAGCAGCTTCTGATCCATTGAAGATTGCCAGTTGTTTGCAGGGGCAGCTTTTAAATATGGCTCTTGGTTATTGAGGCCTGAGGTAGTGGTGGGGCGGGTGAATGAGAGGATTCCCCGCCAGGGACCTGGTGTGTTTCCTGAGAATGCATGATTGATTGAGGTGGGATTGGGACGATGTGGCGCGAAAACCTGCCATGCGGCCAATGGGTAAAATGTCATTTTTCCTGCCTGCTACTGCACTTAGTGCAAATCTGGGATGATTCAGCCCCTGGTTTGCTGCAGGCTGAGAAAGATAGAGAAAGAAAAAGAAAAGAGCACTTACCTCCCTTCTCACCAAACTCGCAGTAATTCCACTATGTACCAGTTGCCCTCCGCCCATTAGAGGCAGAGATAGGAGAAATTATGATGGGAATAAGAAAATGGCAGAAGCATTGAACAAGTATTTATTTGCTTATTTGTTTTTTGTGGTTGTCTTCACAGTTGAAGATATAAATTTTATACCAGAAATCAAAGCTAACCAAGCAGCTAATAAGAATGAGGAACTTAAAGTAGTTAATATCAGCAGAGAAAAAGTACTGGAGAAGCTTGAGGAGCTAAAAGCCAAAAAATCCACTGGAATTAATGGTCTACACCCTAATGTTCTAAAAGAGGCAACTGCCATGATCATATAGATATACACGTTGTTATTTTCTGAAATTCCCTAAATTCTAGAATGGTCTCAGCATATTGGAAATAAGCAAATACAAAACCGCTATTCAAGAAATGAGGGAGACAGAAAACAGGCCAGTTAGCCTGACATCAGTCATCAGGGAAATGTTGGAATCTATTATGAAGGAAGTCTTAACAATCCACTTAGAAAATCAAGGTATGATCAGACAAGGGGAACATGGTTTTATGAAAGGGAAATCACATTTGTCGAATTTATTCATGTATTTTGAGGGTGTAACTGGTAGGGTAGATAAAGGAGAAACAATGGATGTTGTATATTTGGATTTCCAAAAGGCATTCTATAAGGTGCAACATAAAAGGTTAATAGGCAAGATAAGGGCTCATGGAATTGTAGGTAATATATTAGGATGGATGGAAGAGTGATTAATTGGCAGAAATGGAGTAGGGATAAGCGGCACATTTTCAAGTTGGTATTTACAGCCTATGTTAATGATTTAGACCAAGTGACCAAGTGTAATATAAGTAATGAAGAGGACACAAAGAAGCTGTAAAGTTAAGTGAGTGGGCAACAAAGTAGCAGATGGAGTATAATGTGGGGAATTGTGAAGTTATTCACTTTGGTAATATGGACAGAATTTTTTTTTTTAAAAATGCTGTGAGGCTTTCAAACACTGATGTTCAGAGATGCTTGGATGTACTTGTGCAAGGAACACAAAGTTAGCACACAGGTACAGCAAACAATTAAGGTCTTGCTACAGTTGTACAGGGCATTGATGACACCACACTTGGAATAATGTGTACAGCTTTGGTCTCCATATCTAAGAAAGGATATACTTGCTTTGGAGGCAGTACAACAAAAGTTCACTAGATTGGTTTCTGGGATGAGAAAGCTGTCCTATGATGAGGGACAGTGTAAATTGAGCCTATGCTCTATAGAGTTTAGAAGAATGAAAGGCAGTCTCATTGAAGAGGCTTGAAAGAGTAGTCCCTAAGAGATTGTTTTTCCTTACTGGGGAATCTAGAACATAGGGGCACAGCCTCAAATAAGGGGCTGATCATTTAGGACTGAGGTGAAGAGAAATTTCTTCCGAGGGTTGTGGATCTTTGGAATTCTCTACTCGAGAGGGTTGTGGGTGCTCCATTACTGAATATCTTCAGGACTAAAACTGATAGAATTTTGATCTCTGAGAATCAAGGGAGGAGCAGGCAGGAAAGTGGAGTTGAGGTAGAAGATCAGTCATGATTGTACTAAATGGTGGAGCAGGATTGATTGTTCACTCCTGCTCCTATCTCTTTGTTTTTACAGTGTGAATGATGTAAGCTTTGTGTGCGCATTTAGATACAGGTACACATGTACATATAATAGTACACACACATAATCTATAAATTGTTAAGATCATGCAACAGATAATGAATCATGCCCGAGAGGGGTGTAACAAAATATAGATTTTGTCTGCACCAACTTCTGATGTGAAATCTTGATGGCTCAAACCAACAGTCAGAAGGTTAAAATCCCACAGGCATGCAGGAAATCTCTTAACAGAAAACTCGTCAGCTCATTTGGGACAGATTGATTGATTGCAAAGGGCTGTACAAGGTTTGAAGTCTTAGGGCAAAGGATAATAGGCATTCCAGGTGTTAATTTTTTACATAGCTGGAGCCCTCAGACTTAATTACAGATACCTCGGTACTCTGAAAGTTTGGCTATCCACTCAATACTGAGGGATAGTCATGATCTAATAGCAAAACAAGGTGTCATTTGTTTCCATTTAACTTCAAAGTATTTTAGATCATATTTCAGTGGACAAGCTTGTTTTAGGAACCATTCTAGCATTGGTTTTGCAGCCAGCAGGCAGAGTTAGTTTTGTGGCAACCAATTAAAAAGCTGGATCGGCTCTGAGCATGTGATATGTTCCACAAACAAATAAGAGTTTACGTTTTAAGGTTGATATTTAAAAAGGAAGTCAATATATGAATCAAGGTAAATAGCGAATATATGATTTGCTGATTACTATTCACTCAACTGTCTCATGTAAATAAAACCAAATGTTGGTTTGCAGAGCAGACTGAGACTTGCTCTGGTGATTTTTAAAAAAAATTCTTTCATGGGGTGTGGGTGTTGCTGAAAAGGCCAGCATTTGCTGCCCATTCCTAATTGCCCTTGAACTGAATGGCTTGCTAGGCCATTTCAAAGGCAAGTTAAGAGTCATGTGTTTGGAGTCCCAAGTAGACCAGATCAGGTAAGGACCACGGTGAACCAGATGAGTTTTTACAACAATCAATGACTGTTAGCATGGTTACCATTGCTGAGACTAGCTTTATATTCCAGATTTAATTAATTAATTGAATTTAAATTCCATGAACAACTGTGGTGGGATTTGAATCCCATGTTCCACAGATAATTAGCCTGCATCTCTGGATTGCTAGTCTAGTGATAATACCATTGTACCACCATCTCCCCAAGTTGTTCTGGTTGTTGAAGAGAGGAGTATCACAGAATGTCCCATAATATATCCTAACAGCTGGTATATGAAGTAGGAGTTCACTGCTTCAATTCTTGCATTTGCTCTTGTTTACCTAGGTATTAGGCAGTGTTAAGACACACTCTGAATTACAGGGGAGCTAGGTTTGTTTACAGGGGTGACTGGTGATGCTAAACCTTAGAGAATATCTAGGGAAACAACCCAAAGTTGTGACCAAGGACTTGCAGCAAACTCATGGAACAAAGAAATCATTTAGAGAATTTGGATGCTTGCAAAGTCAGATTGTTTAGAGAGATGCTGTTCTTTTGAATGAGCTTGAAGTTTGCAAGACCATCAATGGCACTTCAATTTTATTTTTAGTTTTACGAGGAACATGGCAAGAAAAAGAGTATCATAAAAGTTCCAGAGACCAAAATTAAAACTGATGCTATTGGGCTGTAAATAAGTAAAAGCCAGTGTGAATGAAGCAGACAGTTTAATTTGCTTCTGAGGCAGTAGTTTTGGTAATTATAAACCAAAATGGTTCAGGTGCTTTCAATTTAATCGGTCACATGGAATGGATTAACAGTACAGATGGTACAGGTCTGGAAAAATATTAAAGAAATGAAACATTGCAATACAGAGAGAAAGTAATGTTAGCTGCACATTATAATATCTATTGCTAATCCTTATTGGTCTACTTGGAATCTAATTAAAGCAGAATTGAAAGCCTCATAACTGAATTTTATTTTGCACTTGCTCAAATTACTATTCATTAGTATGTGATTTAAAAAATATAAGTGGATAGGCATGTTGCAACTGCACTTATCCACCTGGGTAAGCTTTATTTGGCACCATCACATTGTTCAACCTGAATCATAGAATTTTATGACACACGAGGAAGTCATTTGGCCTAATGTGCTGGCTCACAGAGAGTTAACAATTTAATCCCAATCTCTTGCCCTTTCCCCATAACCTTAAGTTTTTCTTTCTTTCAAATATTTATGCTTTTCCTTTGTAAAACCAACCATGGATTCTGTTTTCCACCAGTTTTTCTGGCAAAGCATTCAATTTTTCAATGAAACCTTGTGTGTATAAAAAAAGAAAAAAATTCTCCTAACCTTTCCGTTTGTTCTTTTGGGCTGATGAGTTTAAATTTATGTCCTCTAGTTACCAATTTGCTGGCCATAGGAATTTTTTTTCCTGTTTAGCTCATCAAAATCTCTCCTAATTTTGCTATCAGTTCTCTTAATAATCTTTATTTGAAAAAAGAGCTACAATTGCTCTAACTTCTTCTCATAAACACTCTCAGCCCTGGTTACATATAAGCCAATATATTCGCAACATCAACATTGCTTTGACACCTTTCCTAAGGTAAGTGTCTAATGCTAGGCACAATGGGAAGGAATTTTAACAATCCCAGCCAGCATAAATCAGACATAAAGACAGTTAAAATGGAGCAGGAGACTTACCTGTTGACCTGCCCCCTGCAACCCAATCCCTCCATCTGCAATTTTAATTGGTGGGCAGTAAGGACAGCTGTCCGAAGTCATGGGGGTTATTTTATAAACATGTTGATTGAGCTCCAAAGACATTACCAAGACACCTTTAATATATAGCGAGGAGGGTGCTGTGGCTTTCCTGATGGGCTGATGTTGGCAGGAGGAGGATAAAAAAGAGAGGGATGCTCTAGATAAGTTTATTTATTTCCTTTTATGGACTAGGAGGAGTAGGAGTGTTCCTTTCGTTCCCACAAGATAAGTGTAGGACAGTCTGCCTTGCTTCCAAAGCCAGTGACCAGCATGGAACTCCTGAACCCACGTGTATCTTCGCCTTGGCTGGCTTCCTCCAGCTGCCCAATGGTAATGCCAGGCAGCTACCTCTTGCTGACTTACTGGCATTTTGGTCAGCTAGCAGCATGAGTGAAACCCGGCTTTTAAAATCAGCTGGTCTTCCCACCGCCACTTCTAAAAAGGCCCGTCGCTTACTAAATCATTTTCCCACCTAGGAATTAAAAATCCCACCCCCACTCCCCAGTTTTCCTGCAGTGGCCCACTACTAGTCACAAATGGGAGAAGAGTTTCTTGTGTGTGGCCAAATATGCACCTGTTTTGAAAAGCCTGTTTTTTTTTTCTGCCCAATTTTCTGCTCAAACTCATTTGTATATCACTGAGTGTAAAATCTGCCAAGAATATAGGAACATTAAAAAATTGGAGTAGGCCATTCGAGCCTGTTCCACGAATCAGGAAGATCATAATTGATCTTCTATCTCAACGGTACCTTCCCACATAATACTTTCATCAATTCAATTTACTCCACATGATATCAAGAAACAGCTGAGAACACTGGATATTGCAAAAGCTATGGGCCCTGACAACAATCCAGCAGTAGTCCTGAAGATTGTGCTCTAGAAATAGCCGTGTCCTTAGCTAAACTGTTCCTGTACAGCTACAAAACTGGCATCCACCCCACATTGTGTGAAATTGCTCAGGTATGCCCTCTACACAAAAAGCAGAACAAATCCAACCTGCTAATTCCCACCAAATCAGTCTACTCTTGATCATCAGTAAAGTGATGGAAGGTGTCATTGACAGTGCTAATAAGTGGCACTTAGCAATAACCTGCTCACTGCCGCTCAGTTTGGATTCTGCCAGAGCCAATCAGCTCCTGACCTCATTACAGCCTTAGGCCAAACATGGACAAAAGAGCTGAACTTCAAAGCTGAGGTGATAGCGACTGCCCTTGACATCAAGGCAGCATTTGACAGAGTGTGGCTTCAAAGAGCCCTAGCAAATTGAGTCAATAGAAATCAAGGGGAAAGCCCTCCGCTGATTGGAGTCATACCTAGCACAAAGGAAGATGGTTGTGGTTGTTGGAGATCAATCATCCCAGTCCCAGGACACCACTGCAGGAGTTCCTCAGGGTAGTGTCCTAGCCCCAACCATCTTCAACTGCTTCTTCAATGACCTTCCCTCCATCATAAGTTTAGAAGTGGGAATGTTCGCTGATGATTGCACAATGCTCAGCATCGTTCTTGACTCCTCAGATACTGAAGCTGTCAACATCCAAATGCTGCAAGACATGGACAGCATTCAGGTTTGCGCTGATAAGTGTCAAGTATCATTCATGCTTCATAAGTGCCAGGCAAGGAGCATCTCCAACAAGAGGGAATCTAACCATCTCCCCTTGACATTTAATAGCATTTCCATCATTAAATCCCCCACATCCTGGGTGTTACCTTTGACCAGAAACTTAACTGTACCAGCTGTACAAATACTGTGGCTACAAGAGCAGGTCAGAGGCTGGGAATTGTGGTGAGTAACTTACTTCCTGACTCCCCAAAACCTGCTCACCATCCACAAGGCACAAATCAGGAGTATGATGGAATACTTTCCACTTGCCTAGATGAGTGCAGCTCCAGAAACACTCGAGAAGCTTGACGCCATCCAGGACAAAGCAGCCTGCTTGATTGGCACCCTATCCACGACTTTAAACATTCACTTTCTCAACTACTGGTGCACAGTGGCGATGGTGTGTACCATCTACAAGATGCACTGCAGCAACTCATCAAGCCCACTTCGATGGCACCTTCCATATCCGTAACCTCTACCACCTAGAAGGGCAAAGGTAGCAGATGTATGGGAAGGCCACCAACTGCACACACCACCCTCACTTGCAACTATATTGCCATTCCTTCATAGTCGCTGGGTCAAAAGTCTGGGACTCCCTTCCAACCCATGCTGTGGGTTTACCTACAGCACATGGACTGCAGCGGTTCAAGAAGACAGCTCACCACCTTATTCTCAAGGGCAATTAGGAATGGGGAATAAATGTTGGCCTGGCCAGCAATGCCCAAATCCTCTGAAAGAATCAATAAAAAAAACCTATAACCCTTTAACCCTTTAGTATAAAAAAACCTATTGATGTCTGCCTTGAATATTTTCAGTGAGCATCCACAGTCCTCTGCCATAGGGAATTCCAAATATTCTCCTCAGCACAGCCCTAAGTAGCTGATTTCTTATTCTGAGGCTGTGACCCCACATTCTAGTTAGTATAATTTTGAAAACTCTTTCAGCAGAACTTCGTTTCTAATTCTACCTATGCCGTTCATTCCTACCTGGACCATTGCAGCTGCGTTTTCCCCCCCTTGCATTCCAATTTCTTCCAGAGCTGCAAGGAGATGCCATTAACCCTGGCACCAGGCAGACAACAAAACCTATGGAATTCTCAGTTATGGGAAGCAGTGTAATTGGGCAGGATTTTAAAATATAATTTGAAAAAAAGTTGCTTTAAGAAATATTTCTTGGTGTAATTAAGGGTGGTAACTTGGTAAAGTTTGATTAATACAGCTGAAAATTGATTTATCACAGAAAGTAAGTATTTTAAATCACAGTGTGAATCCACCACCAGTGAGTAACTCAATTTTAGATGATTGAAACTGACTTTTAAACAATATACAAAGCTATTCCCTGGTTAGATGGGGGCACAATTGTCAATTCCTTAGTAACTTTTTTCAAAAAAATTAATTCCAAACTTTTGAAAACGTACCTATTAGTGTCCTTGCATCGAAGAGGTCCAACTTAATTTTTGGAACCTCCCTGAAAGCCTGTAAATGAATGCAATAAGCGGAAACTCTCAGTGGGAATTAATTCGTCCTTGGGAGCAAGGGCTGTTTTGCAGGCACGGGTTGCTTCTCACTTTTTTTTAAACGTGCCCAAAGATTCGCAAAAACCTGAGTTAGTCTGAATGCAATTTGGGCTTAAAATTCCACCATCTTTTGCACCACTGTCACAATATGGGGGAAGTTGTGCTGAAAAGCCTGTGCAATTGGACAGGAACTTGATGCCAATATTGATACCAATGGGCTAACTAATGACTGGTATAGGTTACTATCACGCTGGCTATGGACAAATGAAGCTGACCCAATGTCCTTTTGTAACTTTGGCGGGACATCAGTCAGCCTTGTAGTTTCTGCTGTTCTTCAGGGATTCTACCAATCAATCCCCCATTGAGGTTGCAACAGCCGCTTGAGAGATCCCTTGTGGGAACTCAGGACCTACTTGTTCACTTTTGTACCCTAAAACCTATGAATAAACTCCATCCCCAAAGGGTGTAACATAAGAACATAGGAAACTGTCCAGTTAAGGTAATAATGAAATATAATCTCTGCTAGTCAGAATCTTTAAAATATTTGGCATGACCAGCAAGTATAATTTCACTGCTAACTGCACTAAGATTGTGGTAAATTTGCACGGTTGTGAACTGTCAGCTATACTTTTGTATGATGAAGCCTGAATCAATGTGAATCAAACAGGCTTGTGGTAAATTTTCTAAGACTGCTCACATGTTGGGAGGTTTTGAGAAGAATCTTATTCAGAGAATTGTGTTCGGAGATTGGTATGCCCGATTCAAGCATTCCTGATTTTCCATTTATTCTCTCAACAGACAAAACATCCTGCAAGCCATGGTGACCTCCACGCTCAGATCTCGACAGGCTGAACAAATGCATACAATATGTCTTCCTTTAACAACCTTGGCTGAGGCATATACATTTACTCAGCAGTCAGGCATTTCTGTCAACCTTCAGGAGAGAACGATTTAACATCTTGAAATTCACAGATCCTGCTGAAAATGTATCAAAGGTCTCAGTGCCTCCTAAACGTGTAGTTCTGTTTGACTGTCATGATTAATAGCTCAACCATTGTTGGTAATTTGTTTGCTGATCATCTGATCAGCTGCGGCCAATCAGGGGAACCAGTGAGGAAATTCTCGGCATCTGTTTCTCATTAATGATCTTCTGGCTGAAGGGTTTAAACATGACTTCAGCATATTGTATTATTTCTGCCCTCAAATTACCTCCTTTATTTCTTCTATTGTTTTATTCGTTCTGCTGCTTATTACACACATCTGCTCCTCTTCTTGTTGCATTTTGTTTTCAGTGCTCTGCACTTCCATGAGATGGACATAGGAGGTTATTTTGACCAAAGAGTGAAAACATGTACTGGATGTGTACCGTAGTTGTAAGCTTGAAAGGCTGCCAAATGCGATTCAGTTGCATAGCTGGTCCCAGCACTGTAGAAGCCAAAAACCTCAAAAATGTCAGCCAGACCTTTGGCACAGCCAGTGCAGCATGCCATGAATGTGATGGTGCTAGTGCCAGAGCTAGTGCGCATGTACTGGAAGCCGGCAGAGTGGGCACATCATGACATTAAAAACCGCCTAACACTGATTTAGTGCACAAACAGCCTTTTTGAACCATGCAGGTCCTGTTAATATCCTCTTTCCATCACTCCAAACTGAGGGTCACACCGTGTCCAGTAGTGATATATAAAGGGATCTCAATGGGAATTTCAGGTGAGGTTCTTTTGACTTTCTGTCGTTGCTGAATGGAAGTACTACGATGAAAGTTGTTGGAGGAGTTTGGAAATCGAATATTGCTGAAAAGCGAGATGTTGCCAAAGCGTTTTGCCTTGCACTCATCAGGGCAAATTTCAAGCTATCAGACAATAATCAATAAAATGGCTCATTTATGCTTGCTAGAAGTGGCATACACTCATATGCAGGGACCCGTTTTCCGCAAACAAAAGGAATATGTTCAAGCCCTTCACCCTTTTTGAATTACCCAGAGGCATCATGAACCTATAGTTGCTTTCTCCATGGCAATACGTCTCAGCAATTCAGATTCGACTTGCCAACCAATCATCATCCCTTTTCTCCTGTGATATGAATTGTTGTGATCATTTGAAATCTGGCATTCTTGAATTTGCCCTGGTGAGTGCAAGGTGAAAAGTTTCAGCAACATGTCTCTCTTTGCAGCAATATTTGAGTTTGGAAATGCTTAGGGATTTACAAAGGAGTGCTGCTGGACTTTGACAAAGAGGTTAGAGAAGTTGGAAAGCCTGTAAGGAGAAAGCTTGTTTTCAGCAATTGAGGATACAATTGAAGTTCCCCTTGGGCTGCAGCACAACAGGAACGTGGAGTACAGGTATCAGAGAGGGGAAGCTGAATGCAGTGGAAGAGGAGGTGAGCTCGCAACAGAAGGCCTTATCCACCAACAGTCTTCAGGAAGCACTGCTCCTTCTTCCTCCTCAGCCAGGAGCATCTTCTCAGGTGACTGCATTTTACTAAGTCAGCAGTCACTGAGCTGTGCCACCTCCTGTAACCAGCCCTGTAGCTGCTCAGCTGGGCAGGGACTGCCAGTGGCCATGAAGATCACTGCAGACCTCAATTTCTACACCAGCCTATCCTACCATGCGGAAACAGGAGACATTGCCAGCATTTCACATTTCTCCATGCATTATTGAATCAGGGAGATGACAGACACCATGTGCACCAGGAGAAGCAACAGGAAAATGCAATCAACTACACAGACATGACTCTGTAGGTCACACATATTGATGCGGAGATATACTGCAACCGCAAGGACTACCACTCCATGAACATATGGTTGGTATACGACCATGCATAGAATATCCTGTTGATAATTTTCTACTTCCCTTCAGCTCTGAAGAAGTCATACGGACTCAAAACGTTAACCCTGTCTTTCTCTCCACAGATGCTGTCAGACCTGCTGAGTTTTCCAGCATTTTTCTGTTTTTGTTTCAGTTCTCCAGCATAAGCAGTATTTTGCCTTTATCTTAATGTTTAATTCACTGCCACTACTCTTCCAGGAATGCCTTCCTTGAAGAAGTACTGCTCTTCTCTCTGACAAGATTTCCGCTTGTCTCTTTTGCCCTGTTCATCTTCATTGCTTTCCATTTCCCTCTTGGTGCTTGACAAGGTGTTTACTAAAACTCGCTAAAACAGCTAAAAACTAAAACAGCCATATTTCCTTCTCGATTCAGTGGCACATCCCTGGAACACCTTTTGGACGCCATGGAGGTCCACCGTGATGTCCTCTACCCTCATTCTGGCCGCAGGAAGCCCGTCAGTCTCTTCGCCCCGGCTTGGGAGGTGGTGGCAGTGGTGATCAGTGCCAATGCTGCACACAAGAGGTTGGCTATCCAGTGCAGAAAAAGAATGAATGATCTCATCCATGCCGCCAGGGTAAGTCAACCATCACATCACTCTCAACTCACCCACTCAAAAGCCCATCACACAGTGTTACGAGCAGTGCTCGGGCAACGTTCCCCCAATTTGTTATGATCCTGGAAGTGGCTGCCTTTATTCAACCCACTCAGTTGGTCACAACAAGGTTAATTGAGGATCCCTTCCATTGTGGATACCATTTCCCAGTCTAGATGTATTTATGTTTTAAAAGGAGCCAATTTAACCAGGCTGTTTTGAGTCAAAGAAAGAGCGAGTTTATTAGTTACTAAACACGAGGGAAAATAATAAAAATGCAACACGCATATGCACAGATTGGAAATGAGAAATTGAGTCCAAAAATAAAAGTTTAAAAAAGATATACAAATCAGTCCTTTGGCTTGTCCGTGAGGAGTAGATGGTGAAGCATTGCAGCTGTTAAGTTGGGATGATTCCGATAGTGCCGACTTTGGCAGTTAAGCAGTTGGTTTGGAGATTCTTGGTTCTGCAGGTTAGCTGAAAGGAGTTGTCCTGTTTCCTTTTTGACTGTGGCTTTGCTGACTTGTGACTTGCTTCCAGCAATCAGAGAGGGAGAGTTTTTTACCTGCAAATGCAAGGATGCCCAGTTGGTGTTCCTCAGCTGTGACCTTCACATCACACACACACCAGAACAGAACACCAGACTGGCACAGGGAACTAGGGTTGCAGTTGGATAAAAGCAAAAAACTGTGGATGCTGGAAATCCGAAACAAAAGCAAAAATACCTGGAAAAACTCAGCAGGTCTGACAGCATCTGCGGAGAGGAATACAGTTAACGTTTCGAGTCCGTATGACTCTTCACCAGAACTAAGGAAAAATAGAAAAGAGGTGAAATATAAGCTGGTTTAAGGGCTGTGGAGGGGGCGGGGGGGTGGAGGTGGTGTGGAACAGGTAGAGCTGGATAGAGGGCCAGTGATAGGTGGAGATCGTCAAAAGATGTCATAGACAAAAGGACAAAGAGGTGTTGACGGTGGTGATATTAGCTAAGAAATGTGCTAATGGTGACAGTAAGGGTAGAAAGCAGGACGAGCAAGGTACAGATAGCCCTAGTGGGGGCGGGGTTGGGGGAAGGAATCGAAATAGGCTAAAAGGTAGAGATACAACAATGGATGGAAATACATTTAAAAATAATGGAAATAGGTGGGAAAAGAAAAATATATATAAATTATTGGAAAAAGGGGGATCGGAAAGAGGGTGGGGATGGAGGAGAGAGTTCATGATCTAAAGTTGTTGAACTCAATATTAAGTCCGGAAGGCTGTAAAATTCCTAGTCGGAAGATGAGGTGCTGTTCCTCCAGTTTGCGTTGAGCTTCACTGGAACATTGCAGCAGGCCAAGGACAGACATGTGGGCAAGAGAGCAGGGTGGAGTGTTGAAATGGCAAGCGACAGGGAGGGTTGCAGTTAGTTTTTTTTTTAAAACCCTTTCCTTGTATATTCCTGGAAGGGAAAAACAATCATGTCTTTCTCCCAGATCTGTTTTCTTTTCTAACTCAGTACATGTTCATAGTAAGGGATATAACTCAAGAGGAGGTGGTTCCTGCTGAGATGGTAATAAATTTCCATTATTTCCGCAACCACAGGAGATTACAGTTCAATTTGCATTGTATCTTTTCCTTTGAAGTGCCTCTGTCTGAAGTAGGCCATGTCACACCCTCTAGGTGCAGCATTCTGTTCTCTCTCAACTAGTTGGTCAAGTAATCCCCATAGGAATTCTCCAGCAAGTGGCTACCTTATAGTCTCAGCCAGCTTTTGCTTGCATGTCCTTTTTAACAAAACAAATGTCCTACTTAAAAGTTCAATATGTCCATAAGTAATTCAGGGATATCATTTGTGGTCATGACAACTTTCACTGACATCTCACTCACTGCTAGCTGAAGGGACATCACCACTCACTCTTTCACACACACCCTCACATCTCCACTTGGCCTCATCTCCTCTGGAGATCACCTCCTCATCCTGTCCATGGCTCCATTCACTACACACGCTTGCTTGACAGCCTTTTCATTTGGCCTGGCATGCGCCTTGCTCACGCTCTCTCCACCTGTCTTTATGCAGGACAAGATCATGCACAATCAACAGGAGAGGTCCCAAACTGAGGGGGTAGAGTGCCGGACATCAAGGTCCTCACTCCGTTTGAAAGTCACGCATTGGAGATGGCAGGAGAGGACGTGGACTTTTCCTGCAGCAATGGTGAGGTTGGTGGCAAACATCCACATGAGGATCCTGCACCAGATCATCCCTCTGTCAACGTTACCCTGAGTCCACTGTCCTGTACGTAACGTGGCTGCCAGGCACTAACAATCTGCACTTTCTCTCCTAGACACATCTACTACATCGCCTTCAGGCAACCTTGACCCCAAATCCAGCACCGAGAGCACCTCGGATGAGGACCCCGAGGGCAGCAGCATTGAAAGCCTGTCATGGTGCTCAACCGTGCTCCCCACTAGCACAGCAACACACACCTCGGTGGGACCTAGAGCAGCCTCAAGATCACAATCTGGTGGGTACACCACACAATCTGTTCCACAGCAGGTGGAGGCAGGGACATCCAATGTCGCCAGCACTCAGATGACTGCTGGAGACAAGGAATCTGCTGAGTCTGAGGCAGATGATGAACCTCTGGACTCGGTCCTTAATCAGTTGTTGGAGCTGCAAATACAATCACGGGAACATCAGGAATACTCCATATTTCATGCACTCCTTAGATTGCAAGGCACGATAGAGGAGTCCGCGTGCCTTATGTTTGAGGTTGTCACGCTGTCATGCTGATGCACTGAATTCAACACTGACAGGATGGCAGCTGCCATGGAGACCTTGGTTTGGGCATTGGTCCTGCACTGCTACACGGGCTGAACTCCATTGCCGATGCCATAGCTGGCCTCCAACAATGTCAACATGAGAGGAGTGCGGAGCAGCTCGATCTCACTCCAGCTTCCACCCCCCCTCCCCAAGGAGTCAGCCAGGGGCCATTGGGCACCCATAGGGAGGAGGACCAGCATCTCGACACCCCGGAGCCATCCACCCAGATGACTCCAAGCATGTCTGGTTGATCCAAATCCCCAACATCTCCAGCTCCACAGGCCGAGGAGTCTGCACCTGGTCCACAGTTGGCCAGGGCCCTCTAGGCCTTGGCCCTCCAGAGGACACCCGGCAAGGTCATCATGGACAGGGCGTAGCAGTCAGCAGGCTGCCTCCACCTTTATTGTGGTTGTTGGGGAAGCACCAAGATGTAGCGGCAGGTTCAGGAATGTTAAGATGATTTAATTGCAATGCGTAGGCACAGGTGCTAATCACTTGTATATAATGTTCACTATTTTAAACAAACTACCAAGAATGTCTCCTTGTCTATGTCTTCTTGTATGATGAGCAGTGTTTGTGTCATTCAAATGTGAAACCTTGGTTTCTGCACAAGATAAAGGCAGGTGTCTCGGTCCAGGGCCTCTTCCCTGTGCAGTGTGTAACCTTCAGACCACAGTGATGGTCTGGCTTCACACTCACTGGAAACATCAATGATGCCTGTACCTCGATGGTGCTCATCATTGCTGTGGGTTATCCTGTGCCAGCGGCACAGAGTTCCATCATTCTCTCTGTGTGCTCCCAGCACCTTTGAGGTGTGGCTGCCCCCCTCATCTCATCAGCATCTGTGTCCGGTGACAGTGTGGTCCTGAAGGGTTCAGCTCATGAAGGATGCCATAGGATCAGGAGAAGTTAAAGTTTCCACACTGCATCTCCATGATATGACCCTGTTCGCAGAGTGCAACTGAGATGCCATCAGCGAGACAGGAGTCAGATATTCACATAAGCTGTGTGAGGATGTATAGAGTGTCCCCACTGCATGTTGTCATCATCCTCCTGGAATGCAGGGACTATGGGCAACCGCTGCATCTCCATGACAGTAGCCTTATCACAGAGGGTATGTGCGCTGCCATCAGCCAGACAGGAATCAAACATTCATAGATGCAACATGAGGATATCAGGAGTGTCCACACTGCATCTCGTCATCATCCTCCATGAGTCTTGCAGCTACAAGGGCCTCACGAGCGCGTCTGCCTCGCCTGGCCAGTGCAATGGCCTAATTGCCAGCATCTTCACCTTCAAGGTCCTCATCATCCTCATCCCCTTTGACGTCCTCCTCATCGGAGGAGTTATGCAGCTCTTTCATCTTCTCCTCAGCCAGATCCTTCCCCCGAGATGTTATTGCTCTTCCTGACCTCAAGTTCTCCTCCCATTCTTCCTGAATGCCCGAGGGGACTACTAGCAAGATGCCCATGTCTAAGCACTCCTTTTCTCCATATGATTCTATAATGTGTCCAATAATGCGGAGTAGCAAAGCACTCACTCTCCTTAGTTGAAGTCGTCAGAGATTCTCAAAATTAAGTGCTGCTCAAATGTTGATGGAGTCTTGACAAAATGTGCCAGAAAGTCCCCAGATGTGTTTCCGAAGTCCTTTTCACAAAGCTGCAGCAGTGATGACCATGAGATGGTGATTATCCCTTTAAGAGGTGATTATCCCTTTAAGCACTTGAAAACAACACCAGTGCTATGTTTTCTCCCAAGTAGCTGGTTGCTTTTAGGTGAGCATGTTAGTGGAAGCTCTAGCCACCAAAATGCTGTGTAGTCACTTTACTGAGAGCCAACAGACATCTTAAGTGGCAGTCAGCTGCCTTCAGAGAGCTGATTTCTGTTACTTTACCAAGATGGTGTCTTGTGCTAAACATGAGCTAAACTGGTGATGCAATTTAAGATCCCATCTTGGCCACCTCTCTATCTCTTCAGCTCCTAAAGTATTAGATGAACATTGCTCCCTTTTTTAAAAAAAGAGGTGGGCTTGTTTATTGGTGCTGTCTGCTTAATTTGAAAAGACCTGTAGCACAAGTGTAGGTATAGACTTGTAATAAGCCTATAGCTTTTACAGCTACAGTCATCTGGAAAGCATTGAGTATTTTATTGTTCAAGACAATAAAACTTTAGAATGAGTCATTGACTGTTAACAGGACTTGTTTCAAGCTTAATACTGGACCCAAGCTTATGATTTGCAGTCTGTTACATTTCATTTATATAACTTTCTATTCATTACTCAAATAATTTCTCCCCTTCACTGTGGGAGTTCCTCCACCAGCCAACATTATGTAGCTAACAGGAGAAGGACAAATTCCCAGGCCTTTGTTAATAATTGTCATGAGGAGGTCTGAGAAACCCATCTAAAGTGACTCAGTTCTGAATTGTCCCTTTCTGTACCCAACCATCAGGACTTAAGCTTCTGATCACTACCTCCAATGTGCAACCTCCAAGTTACAGTTGTTCAAAGTAAACTCATGCGTAGATCAACCAAATGCAATACACATTTCTCCTGGTCACTGGGTCTAGGTTGCACAGTTGCATGATTCTAAAATTTGGGACCTACATGCGATTGGAATTAATTACATTAGGAATTTCCATTATGGTGTTTATTGTAATCTTGGATCTTTACCCCCATTTTGCAACAATATCAGTGTAACAGTAGATGAGCAATTCATTGAGTCTGTCTATTTTGAAAGAGGAGAGAGGAAAAGTTGTCTGTACCACTGATCTTACTCGATGTCTTCATTACTAATGTGTTGAGTAGCATCAAAATAGATGGATTTCAGTGTCTGTTTACGTATTTCTGCAAACCTGAAGCGCACCTTTTCATGGAGAATATTGTGTGTTGATGGAATTACCGGCTGATCTAGCATGCTCCATTTGCCAACTTGCACAGTGAGATATAATGGTGTCTTCCTTACCCTCAGAAAATATACTTATAGCACAGAACAAGTCCCTAGATGACCCAGGAAAATTTAATTACAAGATAGAAAGAATGTTTGTCCCACCAACAGTTGATTCATATTGATACCTGGTGGTTCTGATGGGTACCAATCTTTGCTTGGATTTAGTTCTCTAGGAATGCAGTAAGACATGGTCAAAAGCACTGGTGTGCTTTCTAGTCTTTCTTCAGTCACACCTAAGCCCTAATTCAGGCTTAACTTGTAGGTATAAAATGTGTATCCAAACAGATTACCTTCCTGAGCATGCAATGGAATTAGCTACTATTGATAATATGCAAAATTCAGGCCTAGTTGTGAAGTGGACTTCTAGCAAGGAAGCAAAATGTTTGCAAAAAGAGAAAAAGGATGAAAGATGTGGACTTACATTACACATTCCATGACTTTAGAACTTCATAAAATGTTTCACAGCCAATGATATACCTTTGAAGTGTCAACAATGCTATAATACCTCTGGAGATCTTCCTTCCACAGCTTCCAACCTGATAGTCTCCCAACCTCGGACAGCCCGCTTCTACCTCCTACCCAAAATCCACAAACAGGACTGTCCTGGCAGACCGATCGTGTCAGCCTGTTCCTGCCCCATGGAACTCATTTCTTGCTTTCTTGACTCTGTTCTCTCTCCCCTTGTCCAGTCCCTTCCCACCTACATCCGTGATTCCTCTGACACCCTACATCATATCAACAATTTCCAGTTCCCTGGCCCCAACCGCCTCCTCTTCAGCATGGATGTCCAATCCCTCTACACCTCCATGCCCCACCGGGATGGTCTGAGGGCTCTCCGTTTCTTCCTCGAACAGAGGCCCGAACAGTTCCCTGGCCCCATCCGCCACTACTCTCCTCCGCCTGGCTGAACTTGTTTTCACACTGAACAATTTCTCCTTAAACTCCTCTCACTTCCTCCAAATAAAAGGTGTGGCAATGGGTACCCGCATGGGCACCAGCTATGCCTGTCTCTTTATGGGGTATGTGGAACATTCCTTGTTCCAGTCCTACTCCGGCCCCCTCCCACAACTCTTTCTCCGGTACATCGATGATTACTTTGGTGCTGCTTCATGCTCTCGTCTGGACCTGGAAAAATTTATTAATTTTGCTTCCAATTTCCACCCCTCCATCATTTTCACATGGTCCATCTCTGACACTTCCCTTCCCTTCCTTAACCTCTCTGTCTCAATTTCTGGTGAAGACTGTCCACCAATATCCATTACAAGCCTACCGACTCCCACAGCTACCTCGACTACAGCTCCTCACACCCCGCTTCCTGTAAGGATTCCATCCCATTCTCTCAGTTCCTTCGCCTCCGTCGCATCTGTTCTGATGACGCTACCTTCAAAAACAGTTCCTCTGACATGTCCTCCTTCTTCCTTAACCGAGGTTTTCCACCCACGGTCGTTGACAGGGCCCTCAACCGTGTCCGGCCCATCTCCCGCTCATCCGCCCTCACACCTTCTTCTCCCTCCCAGAAACATGATAGGGTCCCCCTTGTCCTCACTTATCACCCCACCAGCCTCCGCATTCAAAGGATCATCCTCCGCCATTTCCGCCAACTGCAGCATGATGCCACCACCAAACACATCTTCCCTGCACACTCCCGGCGGCATTCCGTAGGGATCGTTCCCTCCGTGACACCCTGGTCCACTCCTCCATCACCCCCTACACCTCAACCCCCTCCCAAGGCACCTTCCCATGTAACCGCAGAAGGTGCAACACCTGCCCCTTTACTTCCCCTCTCCTCACCGTCCAAGGGCCCAAACACTCTTTTCAAGTGAAGCAGCATTTCACTTGCACTTCCCTCAACTTAGTCTACTGCATTCATTGCTCCCAATGCGGTTTCCTCTACATTGGAGAGACCAAATGCAGACTGGGTGACCGCTTTGCGGAACACCTTCGGTCTGTCCACATGCATTACCCAGACCTCCCTGTCGCTTGCCATTTCAACACTCCACCCTGCTCTCATGCCTACATGTCCGTCCTTGGCTTGCTGCATTGTTCCAGTGAAGCTCAACGCGAACTGGAGGAACAGCACCTCATCTTCTGACTAGGCACTTTACAGCCTTCCGGACTGAATATTGAGTTCAACAATTTTAGATCATGAACTCTCTCCTCCATCCCCACCACCTTTCCAATTTTCCCCCTCCTTTTTGTTTTTTCCAATAATTTATATAGATTTTTCTTTTCCCGCCTATTTCCATTATTTTTAAATGTATTTCCATCCATTGTTTTATCTCTACCTTTTAGCCTTTTTTGATTCCTTCCCCCAACCCCACCCCCACTAGGGCTATCTGTACCTTGCTCGTCCTGCTTTCTACCCTTAATTAACACATTCCTTTGGATAATATCATCACCTTCAGCACCTCTTTGGCCTTTTGTCTGTGACATCTTTTGGTTATCTCCACTTATCACTGGCCCGTTATCCAGCTCTACCTGTTCCACCCACCCCCCTTAAACCAGCTTATAGTTCACCTATTTTCTATTTTTCCTTAGTTCTGTTGAAGAGTCATACGGACTCGAAACGTCAACTGTGCTCCTCTCTGCAGATGCTGCCAGACCTGCTGAGTTTTTCCAGGTATTTTTGTTTTTGTTTTGGATTTCCAGCATCCGCAGTTTTTTTGCTTTTATCTATAATACAGGAAACTCGGCAGCCAATTTGCACACAGCAAAATCCCACGTAAGCAATGAGATAGTGACCAGTTCATGTTTTAGTGCTGTTAGATAAGGGATAGATCAAGCCGCCTGTGAGAACCGCCCCCCCCCTACTCTCTTCCAAATGGTGCTATGGGATTTTTTAATTCACTTAAGGGCTTAACATCTAACTTGAAAAGCAACACCCCACTCTGCTATACACTACAGTATCAGCCTAATTTTTACATTAAGTTTCCTGGAGTGAGATTTAAACCCAAATCTCCTGCTTCAGACACAAGAATGCTACCACTGAGCCATACCTAACACCTTTACTCTATAGCCACCGAACACTCAAGTTGGTAAACATCACAAAGGGCACGTCTCTTTATCAAAGCTATTTAGGAAATGACTATAATTGGCAGTGGCATCATAATGCTTTAAAATGTGGATTGAATTACATCTGGTGCTTGAGTCCAATTATCCCATGCTCTCTAACCTGTACGCCACTTGAGGGTTAACCTAAGCTTTGACATTTCATGTGCAATGGCAAAGGAGGATTTGAGATATGAATGGAATCCATTTTGTATGAAAAGAATCCATTTATATTAGATTCCATGCTAAAGATTGAAAAAAGACATGTATTTCTATGGTTTCAAAATGTTTCAGTCAATGAAGTACTTTCTGAAGTGTTGTCATTGATGTAATGTAAGAAACATAACAGCTAATTTCTGCACAGCAAACTCCCACAGCAGCAATAAGAAAATGACTAGATAATCTGTTTTAGTTCTGCTGGTTGAGGGATAATTATTAGCTAAGGATATTGGGGAGAGCTCCCCTGCTCTTTTTTGAAATAGCACCCTGGGATCTTTCACATCCAGCTAAAAAGGCATTTTAGCTAAAAGCCAGCGCCTCGAACACTGCAGCACTCCGTCAGGACAACACATGGAGTGTCAACCCAGATTTTGTGCAAGTTTCTGGAGTTGGATATGAACCCTCAACTAGGGTTAAACCTAGCTGACTCAGAGGTGAGAATGGTGTAACTGCCACTGAATGCCCTCACTGTGTGTGGAGAAGTCTTCTTCTTATCGTGTCCACGGACAGTCTATACATGGCCCAGCCAGAACTGGACACATTTTTGTGCCTTGTTGTTGAATTTAGCAAGATCTGCAACAGTGCAGGGTTCCTCTAGTGATAGGCATTGCAGGAGATGTTGCATAGTCTGTGGCTCAGTTCCACATTCACAAGTTGTCGGGCTGGTTGTATATCCCCATTTGCTTAGTGACACCTTTGAATGACCTACACCAGTCCTAAGTCTGTTAAGGCACTTCCAGGTTGCCTAATTGCAATTAGCTCCTGGGGTAAGGCTTTCATCCGGTAGAATTTCCATCACTGGGGGTTGTTCGAGACTGGCGAGTTAGTCTTTCCATAAGGCGATGCGGGCTTCAGATGGGGTTGATTGTAATGGAACAACACTGTTCATGAAGATCTTCCTTTACTTTAGGCAGCTGGGTGTAGGTATATGACCATGTAGAGGGTGCCTCTCACCTGAGGTTTGACAGAGTCGCTCTTTCTTGCTGGCTTCCGTTCTTCTTATATCAGGAGAAGTAAAAACCTGCAAATATCATTAATGATGTCAGTACAAAGGTCAGAGCAGTTTGCTTTCTAGGCTGGACTACACCTTGTTTACTTTTAGAGATTAAATCATCTGTAACTAAGCATGATAATACATTATGCCTTGCCAATCCTAATTAGCTGTTTGTTGGTCTTGGGACCACAGATGTCAGAAAGAAAGCCTTCTGTTGAAGGGTCATGAGGACTCGAAAAGTCAACTTTATTCTTCTCCGCCGATGCTGCCAGACCTGCTGAGTTTTTCCAGGTAATTCTGTTTTTGTTTTGAGTGATAGATGTTTGGAATCCCTTGTGATAGGACTTGTACAAACTACTGCTGAGAAATATATTTAAAGGGGTCTAGAATGCAGATATCTATGGATTAGTGCCATTTGAAACAGAAAAATGGGTGGAATCATGGCCATAATTTGGAAGAAATCAGCAGAGTGAGAAGAAAAGATTGAGCTAAACTGGCTGTAACATGCATTCTTTTGCGCGTGTGTCTTTTGGAATCTTGGTGTTGGCTGTATGTCTATTCATGTAACCCTTCTTCAAATACTTACCCCCGTATTCAAGCTCATTATTGGCATAAAGACACAGGACTGCAACTTCTTTTCATGTTACGACAAAATTTACATTCCTAACAGGAGATCTACTACTGATGTAGTAAAATCCTTCAAAGAAAAAAATCAGCAAAATGATGTTATTCCATAAGTATTTTCACACTAGGAAGCAAGAATGTTAAATTTTTATAGATAATGTTAACTTCTGTAGAGAATTTTCTGAGAAGTGGATTTTCTAGCTGAACTATCTTTTTCGAATATCCAATGACAATGAATTTATTTGCTACCATTGATCCAACTACCTGAAATGATGCTCCACAGCTGTAGCTTAACCTGTCAAAGGAGAAACATTGTTCACTTAAATCAGAAGCATTTGAGAAAATTTTTGTCAAGGTTTTTATTAAGAGTAAAGATCACATTAGGAACTTTTGGGACATAAGAAGAATCTGTAACAGACTTGAAGAGAAAGATTGCAAAGCAGAATGACAACCAAAGAAGACTTGAAAAGTATGAATCACTATATCGTCGAAAACTAATCAACTGCTCAACACTTCAACTAATCTACTTCTGCATAAAAGGGTGTCATGTCTAAATAAGAATGAAAGTTAGAGGATTAACCTGGAGGCATATTAGTGTGGCTTTGCACTTTAACCTCTGCCAAGTGCAAATGTGATCTTGGAAAATAAATTTCAATATGAGTATAGGGTTAAACCTAGCTGATAATGTGATATTGTATGAGTTGAATCTTGCCATGAGAATTTGATATTGAATGCTGTTGGTTGGCTCATGACAGCTACAGCTTCAGGGTAATTTTAATAGTGCCATGGGATTTTTCACATTCCCTCCAGCAGAGAGATGGGGCTCAGTCTAAAGCCTCACTCCCACAGTGCAGCAAGACCTGGGACTTGAACCTAGAACCTTGTGATTCAGAAGCAAGAGTATTATCCACTGAGTCACAACTGGCACAAACATTTTGCACTTCTGACATTTTTTTTAAATTTGAATTCAAATTCTACTATCTGCTATGGCAGGATTTGAACCTGGGTCCCCAGAATATTACCCTGGGCCTTTGGATTACTATGTCCAGCAACAATGCCACTATGCCATCACCCCCCTCCCCCAAATTGAAATCAAATTTCACTATCTGCTGTGGTGGGATTTGAACCAAGGCTCCCAGAGGATCACCTTGGGGATTTTAGATTACAAGTCCTGTGAGGATACCACTACACCAACTCCTCACCTTCAGGGTAATTTTACCTGCACACCTACTGGCCCCTTCTTAATCAGATTTTTAATCAGATTAAGTGATTACAATCAGAATGCAGAACATTTCAGCAAGTTCAGGGATTGTGACAGAAATTTGTTCTGGAATCCTACAACTTGAAATGGTTTGAATTATTCTGGTTAAGGCTTGAAGTAGCCCTTTCTGAGTGTCTGGACTATAAACAAGCCCTGGTACAATTATTGGCTATATATAAATCTGCAGAGGTCCCTTTACACAGGTCATGCATACTGCAGCTCCTTTCTGTAACAAAAATTGCCCTGGGCATTATAAAATCTAAGGACTTTTATCAATGTTGTACATTGTACTGCATTAAAGAGTTACTGTATACACAAACTCACCATGTTCGATCATAAGTTCCTAGTGTATGTTGAAGAAGCTAACTTTATTTAAATTTGGTGACGGTAAATGTCTTGAATATGAAAGACAGGAAAAGATCTATGAAGCCTGCCCGACAGTGCGACTTACGTAAACCTATAATGCCCATCAGCACTCTGCACCCACCAACCAACCACTCACTTTCCTGGGAGTTGCAAATAACCGGGGGTGGCGGTGGTGGGAAAAGTATCTTCTAATATCTAACTTTCTTCTATGCTTATGTAACTTATGCTTATATCCCCCAGCCCTCCTTAACCTATCCAACTCAAACAGCCTATCCATTTAGACCAAATCTAACCATTTCATTAGTTTAAAGATCTCAATCAAATATGCTCAAAGTTTTCTTGAGCATAAGCTGTCTCATGTCCTTTAAAGCAGGGGCTGAATTATCCCCCCTGGAGCTAAGTCTCATGGTGGAGACAGGGAGTGGTTCCCGTCGGGAATTCGCGTGATCTCGGTCTCATTAATTACGCAGTCGGGGGTTTCCCAGCGTTGTGCGTGGCAGGGTGGGCTGGATGGAATGCGCCCCGCCATCATATCCGGGTGTCATATTTAAAAGGCACGCGGACAGCAAACTACACAACGCTGATTGATGAAATGGCCAGAAGAGGACAGGGAGTTTCGGCGACCCGCTCAACCAAGCGGGGGCCGGGAAGGATGTCTTCTATCCACTGGATGGGAGGAGAAAGCTGAGCAGGGAGACGAACCCGGCATGGGAGCAAATCTCCAGGGCAGTCAGTGCCCAGGGCCTCCAGCAGAGGACTGCCCTGCAATGCCGAAAAAGGATGAATGATCTCACCGCGCTGCCAGGGTAAGTGAACCCTCAACTGCTCACACTCACCTCAATGAATGGTACAGGGGACATGGGTCTCAGTGGCAACTTGCTAAGGTGATGCCTCAGAGACCCACTGCAACCATCTACTCTGCAAGTGGAGGGGCCACTATGGGTCCTTCACCCTTCCACACAGAGAGATCACTTGCTGTCTGGGGGTTGGGATGGGATAAAGCGGCTCAGCCGTTGAGGGTACCAGGAAACGTCACTAATGACATGTCTCTCTGAAATTTATCCTTATCTCTGCATGGGTGCACTGTTCTGGACGGTGCTGGCTCAGAACCCTTGTGGACAACCTGCAGTGCATCAGTCACATGGCACACAATCCAGTGGGTTTTTTATAAGGCTGGAAGCAAGGGAAAGATAAATGAAACCCAATAGCTCTCAGCCCGATCTTCTCTCTTTGTGCAGGAGAAGTTAAGCCATCATAGAAGAGAGAGGGAGGAGATAAGAGGGGCCCGGCCACACTTCAAAGAACTAAACTGATTGACGAGCAGGCAGCCCAACTGGCAGGGGTGGAGTGGGACAGATCCATTGGAGATGGGGAGATTGGCTTGCAGCCTCCATTCATTAAGATCCATGCATGTCATAGAAACCTCAGGATCAAGGTACCTCCTTGTTGCAGGCAGGTCGTGCAGTCACTCACTCTCTCCTCTCTCACTTAAGGGAGTCACAAGGAAGAGAGGAAGGCCCAGAAGTGAGGAAGCCCGGTCCAGCACGCACACAAGCCTGGAGAGGAATGAAGAAAGTGCACCTGTAGAAACATCACAGCAGACACCAGCACCCTCTACCAGTTCAGGACATAGATTCAAGATAAGTGGCAGAAGGTGTAAGGGGGACATGAGGAAGAACTTTTTTACGCAAAGGGTAGTGGGTGTCTGGAATTCGCTGCCCAAGTTGGTGGTAGAGGCAGGAGCTTTAAACTCTTTTAAAAAGTACCTGGATCTGCACCTAAGTGCTGTAAGCTGCAGGGCTATGGGCCGGGTACAGGAAAGTGGGATTAGAAAGGGCACCTGAGTGTCCTCAGGCTGGCATGGACAACATGGGCTGAATAGCCTCCTCCTGTGCTGTAACTTTTCTATGGTTCTATGTTCTATGGTTCAGAGACATTCACTTCAGTGGGTATTAGTTTTAGTTTTTTTTATACATTTATGCGATGTGGATGTTGCTGACTAGGCCAGCAGTTATTGTCCATCCCTAATTGTCCTTGAGAAGGTGGTGGTGAGCTGCCGTCTTGAACTATTGCAGTCCATGTGGTGTAGGTACACCCACAGTGCTGTTAGGAAGGGAGTTCCAGGATATTGACTCAGCGACAGTGAAGGAACAGCGATATTTTTCCAAGTCAGGACAGTGGCTGGCTTGGAGGGGAAATTCCAGGTGGTGTTGTTCCCATCTATCTGCTGCCCTTCTCCTTCTAGATGGTAGTGGTCGTGGGTTTGAAAGGTGCTGTCTAAGGAACCTGGGTGAGTTCCTGCAGTGCATCTTGTAGATGGTCCACACTGCTGCTACTGTGCATCGGTGGTGGAGGGAGTAAATGTTTATAGATGTGGTGCCAATCAAGTGGGCTGCTTTGTCCTGGATGGCGTCAAGCTTCTTGAGTGTTGTGGAAGTTGCACCCATCCAGGCAAGTGGAGAGTATTCCATCACACTCCTAACTTGTGCCTCGTAGACGGTGGACAGTCTTTGGGGAGTCAGGAGGTGCGTTTCTTGCTGCAGGATTTCTAGCCTCTGACCTGCTCTAGTAGCCACAGTATTTATATGGCCAGTCCAGTTCAGTTTCTGGTCAATGGTAACCCCCAGGATGTTGATAGTGGGGGATTCAGCAATGGGTAATGCCAATGAGTGTCTAGGGCCGATGGTTAGATTCTCTCTTGTTGGAGATGGTCATTGCCTGGCACATGTGTTACACGAAGGGCCTCACATTCTGTATGTCACTGCACGGACACATGTTGCAACAGGAGCGGGCAGAATCAGCCAAGCTCACTGGCACTTTGAGGATTGCTAGGGAAGAGGTTCTGTGAGGTTTGCACCCAATGATAGGCCTCTGGAATCGGCCTTCCAAGAGATGCTGGAGAGGCAGCAAGAGACAGGGGAAAATCAGGCAGAGATGTCGGAGGCCCTCAACAGAGCGGCACGTGAGGCAGAGGAGTCCGTCCACTTGCTGGCTGATAATGTGGTGCCGACCTGTGCAGGCATGGAGGTCTCCTTGGGGAGAATGATGGACTCCGTGGAAAACTTGGTCCAGCAGATTCTGCTGGAGGTTCGTGCAGACCTGCACTCATCGCTGTAGCCATGGGCAAGCTTCTGTAGTGGCTATGCGAGAGGGGAATGGGGTACCTCGACCTTCCTCCAGGTGCCTCATCCCCTCAAGAGTCAGGCAGGGGTCTTTGGGCACCCAGAGGGAGGAGGAGTGGAGGTTGGACACCCCTGGACTCTCCAAGGGTGTCTCGCCCTTCCAGGTTGCCTTTGTCTGTGACTCCGTCAACTTCCCACTCTGACCGCAGAGGAAGCAACTGCCCCGCAGCAGGACAACCAACGTAAGCCCGGGCACTCCAGGCCTCGGTCTCCAGAGGACGTCTGCCAAGGTCATCCAAGGCAACAGGACCAATGTGTCAGCAGGCTGCCTCCACCCCTGCTGTGGATGTCGGGGAAGCACCTAGAAGATGTAATAGGGAAAGAAAGTTAATAAGTTCTGAACCCACAAGTGGTTGCATGGGTGCACTATGATCGTTGCACATATCACACTTCTGTCAATATAGTTCTCTTGCACTTTAATCATGTCTGATGTGGTTTATTTGTGGTCATCCTTAAGCCTGAGTGTACCCATCCCAATCCCCCAGCATTTTCCAAGGGGCACCTCATGCCCCCCTGGAATCAGGCATGTGCAGAGTGGCAACGTTCTTTGGCAGGGCCCTTGTGAGCCACGTGTAAGATATTTCCCATGCAAGCTAAGCCTTTTCCCTTCACACTCTCGTCTGCCCCAATGCCCCAGCCTTGTAAGAACTACATGCTGGGGTTTGCCTCTAGTTGTCCAGTTGAGCTAATCTGCATCTCTGCCCACCCCTGAAACCCCAATTCCCATGCAGCATCTTGAGATCTCCACCACAAGGCTCTGCATAGCTGCGAACAGGCATGGTGCTAGTAAAGTTTGAGATTAAATCTAATACTTTTTACCCTCCCCCCCCATCACACATGCCCTCCCCCCATAACCATTGATCCGCTTCCCCCAGGAATCACTTTTGACTTCCTGAAGCTCACCCTTCAACCCTCCCCTGTCACCTTCTGTCACATACAGGCAAATGTAAATTCCCCAGCTTCCTGAACAGCCCACCCCCCTTATAATAGCCATGTTCCCTCTCATCCTGCAGAGCCCCTGAATCCACATCACCTGCCACATCCCCTCCAACAACCCTCAGCGCCCCTTCACTCAACATCACCGCACCTTCACTCTCCCACCCTACTGGCTTCCAGTGTCCCCTTTAACTGTCACCATTCCGCCCTACCACCAGTACCCTCCGTATGCTCCCCATGAATCCTCCATTGACTCCTCTGAACCCCTTTCCCCTCTACAGCCCACCAAGCCATTCCACACCTCTACACCTCCCCATGCCCCTTCACACGTGCACAACACCCACAACCCGCCTGCACCCCAACACGGCCCTTCCCATCCTCTCACTTTACACCAGCTCCACCCATTGCACAACTCCTGCTGAATCTCTCTTTCTCCTATCACCAACTTCCCTTGCCCTGACTAGGCCTCCACACCTGCCCCGCTCCTTCATTCTTCTCCTCCCCATCTATACTCCCCCAGCGAGACCCTCACATCCCACCAGTACCACCTGCAGCTTTCCATGTGGAGCTTGAAGATCCAAACCCTGGGTGAAGTTCCTGGTTGAAGATCCAAACCCTGGGAGAAGTTCCTGGTTGAAGATCCAAACCCTGGGAGAAGTTCCTGGTTGAAGATCCAAACCCTGGGGGAAGTTCCTGGTTGAAGATCCAAACCCTGGGAGAAGTTCCTGGTTGAAGATCCAAACCCTGGGAGAAGTTCCTGGTTGAAGATCCAAACCCTGGGTGAAGTTCCTGGTTGAAGATCCAAACCCTGGGAGAAGCTGCTGGTTGAAGATTCAAACCCTGGGTGAAGTTCCTGGCTGAAGATCCAAACCCTGGGTGAAATTCCTGGTTGAAGATCCAAACACTGGGAGAAGTTGCTGGTTGAAGATCCAAACCCTGGGAGAAGTTCCTGGTTGAAGATCCAAACCCTGGGAGAAGTTCCTGGTTGAAGATCCAAACCCTGGGAGAAGTTCCTGGTTGAAGATCCAAACCCTGGGAGAAGTTCCTGGTTGAAGATCCAAACCCTGGGGGAAGTTCCTGGTTGAAGATCCAAACCCTGGGAGAAGTTCCTGGTTGAAGATCCAAACCCTGGGAGAAGTTCCTGGTTGAAGATCCAAACCCTGGAAGAAGTTCCTGGTTGAAGATCCAAACCCTGGGAGAAGTTGCTGGTTGAAGATTCAAACCCTGGGTGAAGTTCCTGGTTGAAGATCCAAACCCTGGGAGAAATTCCTGGTTGAAGATCCAAACACTGGGAGAAGTTGCTGGTTGAAGATCCAAACCCTGGGAGAAGTTGTGCACTGAGAACAACCACCTCTTAGATGCTGCTATGCAGAGGAGATGTTCTGCCCACCCACTGCTGTACGTGGTTGTCCAGGGCCCGGTCGCTGGAGGCCCCCATCATCTCCACGAGCTGCCCCAGGCCACCATCAGGTAAGTGCCGACATGTACACACCGTGTTGGTCTAGACATGTTGTGGACTGGCATGATATCCTGCTGGTGATGCGGATGATTGGTTGGGGGGTGGATGTGGGTGCAATTCTGACAATTCTGGTCGGGCCTTCAACTGCATCCCATTAGCAGGATGCAAATCGGTTTTGCGCCAGCCTCTGGTGGGAATTGTGACCCACCATGATGGCTGGAAGCAGAAGAACCCACTGCCATTTACGTTAGTAGGAAGATAATTTTACAGTTCCCGCTGTATTGTCGTCGTCCCCCTCGCCATTAAACCTGCTGTGGGGGGAGAGGTAAATTCTGCTCTAGGTATCAATGTGATGGCCCTTTTCTGAACTGTTTCCAGGGCCTCTATGTTACCCATCATTTGATTGGCCCAAGTTAGACATAGAACTCTAAATGAGGCTGAAGCAAGGTCTTCTACAAGGACAGTAGAGTATTTTTTGTTCTGTGTTTCATCATCCTGATATCTTAACATCTATTTGATCTTGCAGTAGCTTAATTTGCAGAACTGGTTGTGAACCTTCAGCGATTCCTGTGCTATAATTCCCAATCAACAGCCTTAAGCTCACAATCCCGCACCTGAACACATGTTTGCATTTAGTCCCAACTATTTGCAAAAATTGACAGGGTAACCCTGCTAGGTAGGAAATCAAGTTACTGAGGACAAATGAATACTACTTAAAACCATTCTCAAACAGAATAAAGCCAGCTCCTTTTCAATGGCAAGAAGGAGGATGCGTAGACATACTAGAGCAGTTTGGTTGATAAGGATTGCACAGAGGCAAATTCTGTTTCAATTTGGAAACAGAAGGCATTCTACAACACACTGAAGACATTTAGCTCATATGAAAACAGAGAAATGTATCACATATAATTAAAGTAGGCAAAAAAAACTACAAGATTAACCAAGAGATCGCAGGAAAAGAAGATGGTGCATAATTGCAGCAGTAATAACAAAAATCTTTTTGCTATGCAGGAGTCAAAAGACCATAAAGCATTTTATAAGGACACTAAGAGATACTGTAGGACAGATTTCAGGTCATTTGCAGGTTAAGGCAGAGCTGCTAAAAGATTATTTCACCTCTACTCCTGTAAATAATTTTTTTGCTCCAACAGGGTGTGTAGGTGGTTGTTCGGTATTGTACATTATTATTAATATTAAAATAGATAGTAATTCTATTTTGATGGATTAGGAAAACTCAAAATTGATACAGTTTGAGGCCTGGATAATATCCATTCAAGGGTAATTAAAGGATGTGGCAGGTACACTGGGATCCCCTTGCCCATTGCTTGAATAAAAAGAAAGTCTTGCATTTATATAGTATCTTTCACAGTCTCAATACGTCCCAAAGTGTTTTACAGCAAGTGAAGTACTTTTGGAAGTACAGTCACCATAGTAATGTAGGAAATGCAGCAATCAATTTGCACACAGCCTGATTACACAAACACCAATGTGATAATGGTCAGATCCCATGTTTTAGTGGTACGCATTGAGGGATAATCATTGGCCAGGACACCAAGGATAACTGCAAGATAAAAGCAAAATACTGCGGATGCTGGAAACCTGAAATAAAAACGGAAAACGCTGGAAAAACTCAGCAGATCTGACAGCATCTGTGGACAGAGAAACAGTGTTAACTTTTTGAGTCTGTAGGACTCTTCTTCAGAGTTCTGTTTCTCTCTCCACAGGTGCTGGCAGACCTGCCGAGCTTTCCCAGGTTTTCTCTTTTTATTACCGAGGATAATTCCCCTGTTCTTCTTCAAAGTAACACCATAGGATGTTTTACATCTATTTGAGAGGGCAGGCAGGGCCTTGTCCTAATGTCTCATCTAGAAGATAGCAGCTTCACCAGAGTAGCACTCCCACAGCGCTACACTGGAGTGCCAGCCTAGATTTTGTGCTCAAACCTCTGAAACAGATCTTGAATCTAAAATCTTCTGACTTGGAGGCAAAAGTGCTACCACTGAGCCAAAGCTGACATACAACGTAAGTATTATGTAAATTAGCTGGGCCAACACCAAATGCCGTAACATTTCTGGAACAATGCTGAAAGAGGTCAAGACTGAAAAAAGACCTTGGTGTTATTGTGTATAGATCGCTGAAGGTTCATGACCAATGTAAAGAAACTGTAGCTAAATCTAAAAGGTTGTCGGGTTGTATTAATAAAACCATTTGGTATAAATCAAAAAGCACCATTTTGTCACTATATAGGGTGCTAATCAGACTGCATATAGAGTACTGGACCTCCTTTTGTTTTCTCCACATAGTGGGTGATATGAAAGCCTTGGAAAAGGTCAAGAGGAGAGAAAGGAATAATTACTGAATTAAAGAGCCCCAGCTACTCAGATAGGCTCAAGAATCTTTGTTTATTTACTTTAGAGCAGCATAGGTTTAGAGGCAAAAACAAAAAACCACTGCAGATGCTGGAAATCCAAAACAAAATCAGAATTACCTGGAAAAACTCAGCAGGTCTGGCAGCACCGGTGGAGAAGAAAAGAGTTGACGTTTCGAGTTCACATGACCCTTCAACAGAACAGATGACCCTTCTGTTGAAGGGTCATGTGGACTCGAAACGTCAACTCTTTTCTTCTCCACCGGTGCTGCCAGACCTGCTGAGTTTTTCCAGGTAATTCTGTTTTTGTTTAGGTTTAGAGGCAGCCTGATAAAGATCTATAAAGTAACTGTGGATCTGGATAGCATGCCTATTGATAGATTATTGCAGTTTAAACAATCGGGGAGGAAAAGGGGAAATCAGTTTAAATTATGTAAGAATAGGAATAGACTAGATGTTAGGCAGCTCTGATTTTCTCCTCAGATTTGTGGGTCGCTGGAATACATTGCCAACTGGTTTGGTTGGTGCTAACTCACTGCATACTTTCAAGAGGGAGCTGGACCAGTTCATTATTTTATAGTTCTCTGTAAGGTCAACTTGATGGAGCAGCTGGTCTTTTTCCACCTGTCATTTCTGTACATTGGTATTACATTTATCCATATTAAATGATATCTACCAGATACAGGTCCATCCACCATATTTCATCTGGATCTGACAGCAATTTATTTAGAAAGGTTCTAACACCCATTAAAAAAATGTTGTATCATCCACAAACGTGCGTTGCTTTTATCTAGATTATTGATGATAGTGAAAATCATTGGCCTAACACCAAACCTTGCAGTTCTCTACTAGTGATCCCATATCCTCTCCATTACCAAGGCACTCCCACTCTAACGTTCCTGGCCCCTCCCTGGCCTCAATTCATCTGCTAATGAAACCCTGCTTCATCCTTTGCTACCTCCAGACTTAACTGTTCTAATAACAACCTCCCATGTTGTAGCTTCCATAAATTTGAACTCATTTAAAACTCTGCTGCCTGTGTCCTATCTCACAGCAAGTTCTGTTCACCACTCCTGTTCTCATTGGCCTATACTGGATGCCAGTCTTAACTTTAAAATACTCAAATAAAAACAGAATGCTGGAAATACTCAACAGGTCAAGCAGCATCTGTGGGGAGAGAAACAGGATTGATGTTTCAGGTCAATGACCTTTATCCTTCCTTTCAAATCCTTCCAGCCCTGCAACTCCCCATGATCTCTGCACTCCTTCAATTCCGGCCTTTTGCGTATTCCGGATTTTCATTGTACCACTATTGACAGTCATGAATTTAGCTATCTAGGTTCCAAGCACTGAAATTCCTTCCCTATAGCATCACCACCGCCCCCCCCCCAACCCAAAATCTCTCTGCCTCTCTTTCCTCCTTTAAAATGCTCCTTAAAATGAATCTCTTTGACCAAGCTTTTGGCAATCTGTCCTAAAATCGTCTTATATGACTCAGTGTCAAATTGTGTTTTATAACACTCTTGTGAAGCACCTGGGATGCTTTACTGTATTAAGGGTGGTATATAAATGCAAATTGTAGTTGTTATTGTAAAAATCACTGCTCTTAATAATAACATTTCATCAACAACTGATGCAACCAATTATCTAAATGTCAACCTTACTAATTAGCCTTTGGGTGGAGCCTTGTCAAATGTATTCAAAAAGCTAAATGCTTAATGCCTCTTACTTGCACCAAGCACCTAGCAGTATCCTCAAAAAATTTAACTAGGTTAGCCTCTTTCAGGACCCATGTGCAGAGACTCAAATAACTATCTCCTTTGTCATGATTTTAATACAATACAATTGTCACGATCAATTCTAACATCTTGCATCTTGCCTCTAACCAACATCAAACTATATGGGCCTGCAATTTCCTGTTTCTGATGTTGGCCTTTTTAAATAGAGACCAGCCTCCATTCCATGGGAACAGTCAAAGACCCTAGTGAACCATTAAATATAGCTGCCTTTTTGGTGACTGACCTGGAAGAATGCAGCTACGATCAGCATGTATAATGGGGCTTGCAAAATTACTTTTCCTTTCTTTTTCCAAAAGCTTTCCTCCCTTTTCGCTCTTTCTTGAAGTGAAAGTTTAAGAAGTGTATTGAGATCTGATTTTATAGTTTGCTTCAATGGGAAAACAACTCAGGCTTGGATCTTTACAGCAGCGGCTTTCTTGTAAGAACATTATGGTTCAGCAAATTTGAGACTGTGGGAATTTTGCCAAGTATGATGCAGAATCCACAGCGTGCTTAAAGGCATGACTGGAACCCTACTACAAAATAACTTCTATATGTAGAATGTTGAATTCGAGATCTTTGCTTATTCAGGTATTGTGCAAGACCATTGCATATACTGTGCCAAAATGCCATACTTTTACATAACAATATTGAACAATTGATTATCAGATAATTAGCGCTTTTGGTTTTTCACTTTGTGGTCAGGAATGATCAAAGGAAGACTGGCCAACTTCCTTGGAGTGATAAAGTTGTGTTTCACGTTTGTATTTCCTGACAAGGTGAGGGTGATTTTGAACAGATTTTTCTTGATGGGTTCATCGAGCAGGGTGTAAAATGAGCTGCCAATTTGCCTACCACCCATTTTTCACTGCCGAACAAGACCAATTTCAGCCCTCAAGTTCTTTTAATTGGAGTTGGAAGGTGACATCAACAGACACAGAAACAACTGCAGTATAAAGGGTTAATAGCTATTATGCTAATAGCTAATTTACATAATCAGTTATGTCAGATTACTTGTCTCTAGAACTCAGAGAGTTCCCTGTACGTAGTTGTAAATAGTTAGTTAATGTTTGGAAGTTCCTTGTTTCCAGTAGCCTCTGTTAAATACACGCTGGGCCCATTTCTGATATTACTTCCTGGCAGCAGTGGTAAACTAACCAATTCACAAGGATCCCCAATGAAACTGCCAGTGGCAGGAAAGGAAAAAGCCATCAAACACACAGCAGTGAGGAAATTACTGCAGCAAGGAATCAAGAAGAAAAGTGCCAATGGAGTCCCAAGACAGTTGATTAAAGTAACAAATGACCATGGAAAAAGCCCTACCTCTACACAACTTTTTTGACCACGTGGAAGGCCCCGACCAAGCCACACATGGGAAAAACTGGCGTCGCAGATTCAGCAGTGTAGTAATTATAGTTTTGGGAAGCGTAGGACTGTAACTTTAAGAATAATCCTGTGTTGTAAGATCACATGATCAGTGTAAACCAATATTTTAGCAGTGCAGGCAACCTCTATAGGGCAGAGTACTTCTTAAGCTATGGAGTTTGATGCACACGTGTAGTTGCTACTTCAGTGTTGTAAATAAAGCCAAATGTTTCCATGAAGAAAAGTTGTCTGAAGCTCAACTCTATAACAAATTGGCAATGAGCATAAATCAGATTTGGTGCTGTACCTTACTCAATGATTGTGAGTATCTACTTTCGTTAAAAATAACAGAAGAAATACTCATTTGAAATGCCACAGTTGGACAGAATCGATCTATCTGAGCCAGCCACAGATGATTGGTCTCAATATATAGAACATTCTTCTTTCAGTATATAGAACATTCTTCTTTCAAGCAAACAGGGGAAAAAAAGAGGAGAGCAATCCTCCTAAGTATTTGTGGGAACAAAACCTACAGTTTAATTCGAAGCTTGATGGCCCCCAGTGTCCCAGATTTGAAGACTTTCAGTGCATTAGTAGACCTCGTTAAGGGACATTTTCAACCCAAGACCTCAGTTACAATGCAGAGGTTCAGGTTCAATTCATGGAATAGAGCCCCGGGGAGACAATTGCTACCTACCTGGCAAAATTAAAACAACTAATGGATTATTGTGATTTCAGTGAAACCCTGAATAACATGCTCAGAGATTGTTTAGTATGTGGCGTGCAGGAAGACACTATTCCACGAAGATCGCTGGCTGAAGTGAATCTTGATTTTAAGAAAGCGTTAGAAATAGAGCTGGCAATGGAAAGTGCTATAAGGGATTCACAAGCAATGCAAGGGGCACGAAATGATGCTGTGCTCTGAATCGGGCTGGGACAGTCAGCCGAAAGTGACGCGTAAAGCCGGGACTCTGCCGCCAAGCAGGAAACAGCTAACCACAAAATGAGAGGAAACAGCTTAGTAACTAAATCAAAAAATAACTTTCAGTGATGTGGAAACAATCAGTCTTCTAGCGATTGGCAATTTAAAAAAATAGAATGTTATTTTTGTCGCAAAAGTGGACACATAATGAGACAGTGCAAAACGAGATTTAAACAGGCTTCCAAACAAAAATGAAGTCCAATGAAGTCTATAGTGTAAAAGAGCCTGAAACAACCAATTCAGGCATTGATTCATTATTCAACATGAAAGTTGGGAAGACAGAGCCAATATTTGGTACGGTGCAAGTGAATGGTCAACCATTAAAAATAGAAGTAGACATGTTTGCTTTTACTACTGTAATAGGAGAACACACTTTCAGATATTTAAATAAAGGTTGTCAACAATTAAATTTGGAACAAACATCTGCCAAGTTGAAAATGTATACAGGCGAAGAAATCCAAGTAGAAGGTATCACCAGAGCAACCGTTCATTATAGACACCAATCGGCATATCTACCAGTGATGGTATTAAAAGGCAGAGGATCAAGCCTGCTAGGTCAAAATTGGTTGAGGGAAATTAACCTCAATTGGCCAGTGAGATTTCAAAGGAAGCTGAAAGAGTTCCTGTCTTGAGAAAGGAACAAAGCAAGGTATTGCAGAAAGAGACTGGAGGGTCCAAGGACCGCAACTGAATGAAAAAAGAATATGTAAGCATTCAGCAATCTGAAGAAATGAAGACTGTCTTAAACAACGACATGGAAGAATAGCAGAAGAAACTCAAGGAGACTCTTCTGAATGACAGAGTTCAAGACGAAGTGAGTAACCTTCGCAAAGAAAAGAAAAACTTGTTGAAAGACCTTCACACACTACAAGATTCCCTCAGGTCAAAGTTTGTGCCTCTCGAAAAGTGCGAAGAGAAACAGGAAGAAGTTAACACCTCTCTGAACAAACTGAAGAGCCAGTTGGCAGAGAAGACTCAACAATGTTCAAGTTTCCAGGAGGATACAAGAAACAGACTGAAGAGCTGAAGAATCAGCTAAATGAAGCTAAAGAGGCTTTGAAAGCAAAAGTCATAGAACTTTCCAAGATGTGAGCCGATAATGAAGTCTTGGGTAGCTCAACTATGGTAAAAAGAAGACACGAGGAAAGAAGATGCAGAATTACTGATGAGGCGCCATCTTCATACTAGACTGAGCCTAATACTTCCCAATTTGGAAGGGAAGGTGGAGAAAAGTCAAGGGAACCAAAAAGTGACTTATGATTTGGATAGTCATGAGAGACAATTTACTGTTGGAGAATCAGTATATGTAAAGAATTTTGGTGGAGGACCGAAGTGGTTGCCTGGTAAAGAAAGTTCAGTGACCGGACCATTGTCATACCATGTGGAAGTGGAGAGCCGGATCACCTGTAAGCATGTGGATCATTTAAGAAAAAGAGAGATATCCCAACAAGATATTGTTCCACCTGTAACCATTACTGAACTAGTGGTTCCTGTTGAAGATGCTCAGCCAAGCACAGACATGCCTGATGTCTCTATCAGCGTGGAAGACACCAAACTGCAAGTGCCTAATGAGGTACCTGATGTTAATGCAGTTCCAGAGAATGTGTTTCCTACTACAGAATCTGAATTTGTGGATCTGCGACGTTCCACACGGATCAGGAAACCACCTGAAAGACTGAGCTTGTAATTTCATGACCTTTGTAAATATTGTAATGTCATGAGATAAATATCCTTGTAAATACAAAATGTAAAGAAAAGTTAAAGGGGGAGGAATATAGTAATTATGGTTTTGGGAAATGCAGGACTGAAGCTTTAACAATAATCCTGTGTTGTAAGATCACATGATCTATGTGAACCAATGTGTTGGCAGTGTGGGGAATCCCTACAGGGGAGAGTACTTCTTAAGTTATGGAGTTTGACACACGTGTGTAGTTGCTACTGCTGTGTTGTAAATAAAGCCAAATATTTCCACTAAGAAAAGTTGTCTGAAGATCAACTCCACAACAAATAGGTGTAGGGCTGCTTCATGGTTAGCATAGGAGCCTGATTAAAAAGCAAGTTAGCACACTCCTCTATTTCATTACCAGCAGTGCAAACAATGTTTTAGTAAGAAGGTTGTTAATGAGTACACAGCAACCTATGGGGAGGTCATTAAGGCCTTCAATTTGTATTTCAGTCTTTGGAGGAACATTATCATAAACTGAGCCTTATCTGATGTTCTGCAGTCTATTCAAGAGCTAACATTATCCAAGGCAGTATAATTAGTGAGACAAGCTGAGCTTCTGAAGCAGAACAAAGTTTTAAACTGGGGTGATGGAGAATCTCTGTGGAGTCAGGCTACTGACTCAGTCCAGTTTCCGAGCAATGAAGGTACCAGACCACCCACTAAAAAGCAGACTCAGAACTAAGATGGGGCAGTCGTCGCCATCATACAGTGCTCCCGTTGCAGTGCCAAAATACCTCAATGTCCCACCATACATGCCAGACTGTCATGCCTGCCAGAGGTAGGGCCATTTTAAAGTGGTATGCCACAACTGAAAGCCTCCTACTTAAAGATTCTAAGGGAGACCGATCAGTTCAAGCACCATCCAGGAAATAAAAGATACAGAGGAACATGAAGTGCCTTTCTTGGGTGAAGTTGCAAAATCCAAGGAGACCTTTTGGAGTATGTATATCATAGTCAATGGTCACAAAACCAATTTTAAGTTGGACATGGGGGCAGCAGTATCCATTCTGTCTGACAGTACTGCAGCTGAAGCCTAAATTTCTCCAATCATCTATGACTCAACTTCATGGTCCGGGGGCACCCCACTCAAGGTGCAAGGGCAGATGACTGTCACATTCGATGTAATAGAAGAGAACTTATCAACACTCTCTACATTATTCATAATCAAGATTGCTCTTTATTAAGCAGAGACGCTTATAGCTTTGCAGCTTCTTTATTCACCAGGTGCAGGTCCAATCAGAACGACTTGAACTAGTCTCCACAGAAAAAGCTTCACACCTGCAGCCACAAAAAGACATTCTGGAACTTGCGTTACTCTTTGAGGAGAAGGTGGGTGAAGGAGGAGACTGGACCCCCATGGACCACGGTGACCAGGCAGGGAGGAGGGAATTCTGGACCTCACACTACTTTTTGAAGAGAGAGTGAATCTGACTGGATTCTGAAAATACACCAATGAACTAGAACAACCTGTGAAAGTCAGTGCCTGCACCAGAGAAACCAGGAACAGAATCTCTGACAACGGCCACTGAGAGTAGTGCAGGACAAAAAGCTGATTTCCCAAACACTGGTGTCAAGGCTGAAGAAGAGGTGACTGAAACTGCTGGTATACTAGCTGCTGATCTCAGACACACTTCAGAGCTGCAGGGAAGTGTAACTCCTCTGAACCTGTTAGAGGCAGCAGATAAACAACCTGACGCAGTCCAACACTGTAGAGTCACAGAACCCAAGACGACATTCAGTTCTATTTGAGATGTGGCCTTTACTGCTGAAGCCCTCGCAATGTGAATACCTAGTGAACAGCAAACTCATATGGCATGAAAGCAGAGTGTACACAGGCCAAACAACCATAAACAGAAAGACAAAACCCTACAGTATTAGCAGAAATATCAGTAACTCCACTCGAGAATAATCTTCATTCTTCCGATTGCCCATTGAATTCATCCTTGAATGTGACATTGGGCGTGCATAACACTTCATTCAGGATACAGGAATTGAATGTACCTAACTGAAAAAGAGTCATACGGACTCGAAACATTAACTCTGCCTTTCTCTCCACAGATGCTGTCAGACCTGATAAGTTTTTCCAGCAATTTTTGTTTTTGTTTCAGATTTCCAGCATCCACAGTATTTTGCATTTATCTGCTAAATGCAGCCAGGCCCATTTATGATATTACTTCATGTGGTAATTATGGTTTTATTTAGTGTGTAAAATACCTTTAAGAATAATGCTTGTTAAGGAAGATCACATGATCTTTAGTACCCAGTAGGAGAGTAGTGCAGGCTACCTCAATACTTAGTAGTGTAGAGATAGAGTTTGAGTTGGAAGCCCATGTATAGTTGCTGCTGAATACCTTTGTAACTCAACTAAAAGTTGCCACCTAAGAAGTGTCTGCTGATCAACTCTATCAACAGTATCAGCTTGGCCACCACTCACGAAAAACTGGCAACGAGGATACAAGTTTAACAGAAGAAATCAAGTGAAACAAAATTGGCACTGTACCTCACCCAGTAGATGTAAACAGAAGTTCCATTTGAATTGACGAATAATTTCCTCTCAAAATGCCACAATTCGGAAGAATTGATCCTTTCGATCCAGCCATGGACGATTGGTCTCAATGCATTGAATGCATCACATTCTTTTTCCAAGTGAACAAGATTACAGGGGAAGAAAAGAGGCGAGCGATCCTCTTAAGTACATGTGGGAATAAAACCTATGGTTTGATTTGAAGTTTGACAGCATCCAGTGCCCCAGATTAGAAAAATTTGGATCAATTGATGGATCTCATGAAGGGCCATTATCAACCAAAGCCTTCAGTAACGATGCAAAGGTTCAAGTTTAACTTGAAAAATAGGGCCACGGGGGACACAGTGGTATGCTATTTGGCAAATCTGAAGCAGTTAATGGAACATTGTGAGTTTGGGGCATCTCTAAACAACATGCTCAGAGATTGTTTAGTGTGCAGTGTGAATGAGGACACGATTCAGAAGAGACTATTGTCCGAAACGAATTTGGATTTCAAGAAGGTGCTAGAGATAGCACTGGCCGTCCACACTAAGAGATTAAAAAGCCATACAATGGTGCTGTCCTCCACATCGGGTGGGAAACCCCAGCCAAAAAGGGCGCAAAAATGCAAGACTCTGCTGAGAAGTGGGAAACAGTCCCCACTAGCCGGAAAATGAGAAAAAATGACTTAGCAGCGAAAACAAGGAATAATTTCAATAGAATTGGAAACAAGCAGCCTCTTAATTGATTGGGAGTTTTAAAAAATCGAACGTTACTATTGTCACAGAAATGGGCATATAATGAGACATTGCAAGGAGAGATTCAAGCAGGCTTTTAAACAAAATAAAAAATTCAGTGAGATCTACAATGTAGAAGAGACTGAAACAACAAATTCAGATATTTACCCATTGCTTAACCTGAAAATTGGGAAGACAGAACCAATATTTGTAACAGTTAAAATAAATGCCAGACCTGTTAGAATGGAAGTGGACACAGGAGCTTCCACTACTGTAATTGAGGAACATGCCTTCAGATATCTGAATAATGGGGAACATCAATTAAATTTAGAAGAAATTACTGCCCAATTAAAAACATACACATGTGAAGACTTTCAAGTCAGAGGCATAAGTAGAGTAACTGTCCATTATGGAAGTCAATCGGTAAATCTACCAGTGTTAGTATTGAGAGACAGAGGACTAAGCCTCCTAGGGCGAAATTGGCTAAGGGTAATTGACCTTGATTGGCCACTGAGTTTCCAAAAAGTAGCTGGAACTCAACAATCTGAAGAAACGCAGGCTGTCTTAAGCCAAAACATGGTAGGACAGCAGAAGGAACTCCAAGAGACCCTGCTTGATGACAGAATTCGAGACGAGGTGAGCAAACGTCGAAAGGATAAAGAAAACCTGTTGAAAGACCTTCACACACTACAAGATTCCCTCAGGCCTAAGTTTGTACCTCTGGAAAAGTACGAAGAGCAACAGAAAGAATTCAGCACTTCTCTGAATAAACTGAAGAATGAGTTGGCAGAGAAGACACAACAATGTTCAATTTTCCAGGAGGCAGCAAACAAATACAAAAAAGAGTTGGAAGAGCTGAAGAATCAGCTACATGAAGCCAAAGAGGCTTTGGAGGCAAAAGTCGCAGAAGTTTCTAAGAGGCAGACAGATGATGGAATTTTTAGAGACTCAACCACTGAGCTCACTCAAGTTAAGCTTGTATCTGAGAGTACTCTGGCCAATATTGAAATCGAAAAGTAGGCTGAGATTAAAGTCAGAGCTAGAAAGATGAAGGCATGTAGAACGAAGACATAGAAACACAAATAAGGCTTTAATTCTAGCAGCATATGAGTATACTTTCGTACATAGGCCTGGAAAACAAATCACAAACACTGATGCACTTAGTCATTTGCCTTTACAAGAAAATGACGAGGATGTCCCAGTTCCACAAGAACTTGTTTTATTGTTAAATTTCTTAGATTCCTAGCCGGTATGCGCTTGACAAATCAGAGCCTGGGCAAGTCATAACCCAGTCCTATCTCAAGTACGAGAACAAGTACTTCATGGTTGGTTGCAAGAGCCCGTATCTGACAAAATGAAACCGTACTTTAACAGAAACATGAACTAACCTGCCAGGATGGCACCTTAATGTGGAGAGCATGAGTGATAGTTCCTCCAAAGGGAAGGAAGCCACGTTTAATTAAACCATGCAGTGCACATCCAGGAATATCCCAAATGAAGATCATGGCACGCAGCTTCCTATGGTGGCCTGGAATGGATGGTGAAATAAAAAGTTTAGTGAAGAATTGTGTGCAATGTCAGTAACTGCAAAAGTTGCCTTCAACAGCTCCGTTACACCCTTGGGAGTGGCCATGAAGACCATGGTGCGGTTATACATTGACTATGTGGGACCTTTGATGGGAACAATGTTTCTGCTCGTTGTCGATGCCCACTCAAAATGGATGGGCATATATGAGGTGAAGTCAGCAATATCTTCAGCTACAATTGAGAAGCTATGTTAAAGTTTTGCCGTTAACGGGCTACCACAAGCAGTCATTTCTGATAACGGCACGGCATTTACAAGTGCTGAGTTTCAATGGTTTATCAGCCTCAACGGTATCATTCATGTAAAAACTTCACTGTACCACCCTTCTTCAAATGGACTGGCCAAAACGGCGGTTCAAATATTCAATGCAGGCAGGTAGAAGCTAACCGGAGATTCCTTAGCAACCAAGCTATCACGCTTTCTTTTCCATTATAGGACTATCCCTCACACAACAACAGGTGTCACACCTGTGGAGTTATTGATGAAACGTCGTCTCAGGACGAGATTGAGCTAAGAAGTGTAGTGACTGGACCTCTATCTTACCATGTGGAGGTGGAAGGCTGAGTCATATGGAAACATGTGGATCATCTAAGCAAGAGAGAAACAAATCACCGAGAATTGATTCCACCAGTGTTCGTGACCAGGTCAGTGTTTCCTGTTGAGAGTACTGAACCCAGTACAGACATGTACATTCCTGTAAGAGCTGAGGTTACCGAACTGCAGGTGCCCACTGAAGCACCTAATGTCTAGGCAACTCCAGAAAAGGAGATTCATGACAGACCATCTGAAGTTGTAGAGCTGAGACACTCTACACACATAAGGAAACCCCGGAAAGACTGAACTTGTTAATTACTTACCAGTGTAAATATTTTGCTGTCTTGAGAAAATTGTACTTGTAAATATAAAATGTATATCTGAGTCAAGAGGGAGGGATGTGGTAATTAAGGTTTTATTTAGTGTGTAATATCCCTTTAAGAATAATGCTTGTTAAGGAAAATCATATGATCTTTAGTGCCCAATAGGAGAGTAGCACGGGCTACCTCAGTAATTCATGGTTAGTAGTGTAGAGATAGAGTTTGAGTTGGAAGCACACGTGTAGTTGCTGCTGAGTACTTTTGTAAATAAATAAAAGTTTTCACCTAAGCAGTGTCTGCTGATCAACTCTATCAGTAGTATCAACTCGGCCACCGCTCACAACAATTCAACAACACCCTCCAGCATTGAAAGGACTTAGGCATACTGCCCGGATTCAAATCCAGTCAGCATCATCTCTGTGCTCCACAATGCTGGAGAAAAGTTTGTCAACGTATTTCACTCAGTCAAAGGTTCTGGATCAAAATGCTCACTATTTTGATTTACGGACAGTGCTGCTTCTAGCAGAAGAGGTCAGTTAGAAATTAATCCTTCCTGGACAACTCAGGCCCAAAACTCAGAGATGCTTTTGGTGAGAAGTAATGTAGTTCTGTCATAACTGGAATTTGAAGGACTCAAACTGTTAGCTGAATGAAAATGACAGGATAATGAGAACAAGTTCTGGTCCCAGAAATTTAATCATTTTTAAAATTTATACATGGGATGTGGGCATCCCTGGTTAGGCCAGCATGTATTGCCCATCCCAAATTGCTCTTGTCTCAGAGGGGACATTTAAGAGTCAACCACATTGCTGTGGGTCTGGAGTCAAATGTAGGTAAGGACAGTAGATTTTCCTCCCCTAAAGGACATTAGTGAACCAGATGGGTTTTTACAACAATCACCAATGGTTTCATGGTCATTGTTAGACTTTTAACTTCAGCTTTTTATTGAATTTAAATTCCACCATCTGCCATGCCAGGATTTCAACCTGGGTCCCCAGAGAATTACCCTGGGTCTCTGGATTACTAGTCCAGCAACAATACCACCACACCATTGCCTCCCCCATATGCTGCACCTGACTTTAAAAAAGAGTAAGCTACCTGCAAGACATTCAAACCAGGATACGTTCTGTGCTGTGACTGTCCATAAACTTTTTCTGAAACATTATCTTTGGCTAAAGTGATAGAAAAACTTCTTTCTCAGAAGTACACCCTGAAAGAGTCTGCACTTGCCTTTTCGGGCAAGGGAATTGTTTGCTTAGCACCCTTCTGTTATGGAGACTTTAAAATGGGTTTCGTTAGGAACATATATGTTAACATTGACATAGAAACTAGGAGCAGAAGTAGGCCATTCGGCCCTTTGAGCCTGCTCCGCCATTCAGTATGATCATGGCTGATCATCCAACTCAATAGCCTGATCCCACTTTCTCCCCATATCCTTTGATCCCTTTCACCCCAAGAGCTATATCTAACTCCTTCTTGAAAACATACGATGTTTTGGCCTCAACTACTTTCTGTGGTAATGAATTCCACAGGCATTCCACACCCTCTCTGGGCAAAGAAACTTCTCCTCATCTCAGTCCTAAATGGTCTACCCCACATCCTCAGACTGAAATGTTCTTATAATTGAGGAAAAGCAGGGAGAATAGGAAATAACAGAGGCACGCAGGATAATGCCACTCTCAAGGAGAATAAAACCACTCATAAGGCACCCTTCCTCCATAGTCTACAAACACACAGCTCCTTGCTGATGTCTCAGAAGAGATCTGGTTAAAGGGGCAATAATTTTAGTAAAAAGGCAGAAAAGGATTTTCATTCTGAATGCAAGCTGATCTGGGCACTAAACTTCAGGAAGGACATAAAGGTTTTGATGTGGTTCCTGAAGAGATTTACTAGAATGGGATGAGGGATTACAGTGATATGGATAGACTGTAAAAACTGGAGATGCTCTCCCTAGAGCAGAAAAGATTAGGTGCAGATTTGTTGGAGGTGTTTAAAATGATGCAGTGTTTAGATAGGGTAACTAAAGAGAAACTGTTTCCAGTGGCTGAGAGGTTGATAACCAGAGGAGGTAGATTTAAGGTGATAGGCAAAACAAAAACAGAGGCAACATGAGAAAAACTTCTCTACACAAGATGTGGTTAGGATTTGAAATGCACTGCCTGTTAAGGTGGTGGATACAGATTCAGTAGGAGCCTTCAGAAGGGAATTGGATAAACACTTGAAGAAGAAAAAATTGCAGGGAAATGGGGAAAGAGGAGGGGGAAGTGGACCTAACTGGGTTGCTCTTTTAAAGTATTGGTGTTGCCTCAGTGGATCAACTGGCCTCCATCTCTGCTATTCTATTGGTTCCAAGGCTCCCTGCTGTAACTTCAACAGATGATTAGCAGGGACTCTGAAGAACTAGAGAATGCCTATCTTTGCTTAGTGCCTCTCTGCAGCTGTGTCAACATCATCCAAATTCAACTACAAGGCATCATGTGGATATGAATCCACATCTCAATATTTCATAGCCACACATGCCGGTGCTCCAATACATGGACATTTCATAACAGATAAGAAAAGATAGTGACTACATGATCTGAATGATTCCAGAGTAGATACCAAGCTCATAATATTGATTTATACATAGTTATAATTATACAGTACACACAGGGAATTTGACTAGTTACATGAGGATGATGCTGGATTCTCCCATCACTTTAAAGGATGAGTGTTCAGCAAGGATAGAAAAAGACCAGTTTATAGTCTATGTTGATGTCCTGTTTGTGATGTTAAGCCAAGTCTTGATTTGCATAACTGATTGCATATACTGCATACAAAATCAGTGTTGGAGGAATAGATGGGGGCATTGGCTTTGCATCACACTCCCTTGTCCTGAAGGTACTTGACTCGGTTCTCCTCATGTGTCGAAATTGCTTGTTGACAGAGACTTCTCCATTTGGGCCTGTCCAAGGTTGTTTATTTTTCCTCATTGGGATTTGTATTGTATTGGGATCCAGCTTGCAAACTCTGAGGTTGGCTTTCAGGTTGCATCTAAGTTTGGGGTGTCCTGTGGTGTGTGTTCCCATACCCAGCTGGTTGTCGAGTACTGCCTTTGGTGTGTAGGAATCCTCCGTGCGAGCCACATGACTGACCCAACAAAGCTGAGCTCTGATGAGCATGCTCTCAATGCCAGGTATGCAGCTCTTTGCAAGAATCTCAGTGTTGGGGATTTTGCCCTGCCACCAGATGTTGCAAATAGATCTTAGACAGTGAAGAAGGACTGTTTCTAGTTGCTTATTGTGATGCCGACAGGTTGTCCAAGTCTTGCAACCATAAAGAAGTGATATAAGAACCACTGCCAGGTGGACTTTGATCTTTGTTCTGGAACAAACTCCATGCTCTTTCCTGTGTGTTTGTCAAACACTGAGGTTGCTTTGGCCAGGCAATGGTTGATTTTGGCATCCAACACAGTGTCACTGGAGAGGATTCTCCCAAGATGCTAAAACTTCTGTACTGAATGGATGGGTGTGTTGTTGATAGTGACTGTGGGGTCTTGGAGTATGTGGCCAGGGGCAGGTTGATACAAGATCTCTGTCTTCTTCAGACTTATTTGCTGACCGAAGTGTTCTGAGGCTAGGGAAAAGTGATCACCAAGCAGCTGAATGTCCTCCAGAGTACGTGCGATGAGAGTGCAGTCATCCATGAACAAGAGTTCTCTCAGTGGCTGTTCAGTAACCTTTGTGCAAGCCTTGGGCCATTGCAAGTTGAAGAGGTTGCCATCTGTCCTGAATTGAATGTATACTCCTATGTCAAAATCTTTGAGTGCATACTGGAGAAGTATGAGAAGTATATGGAAAACAGAGCTGGAGCCAATACACAGCCTGCTTGGAGCCTTTGGCAACAGGAAAGGCATCTGATGACATATCACTTTGCACCACACTAAACATCATGCCATTGTGAAATGAGCCAATGACACTGATCATCACTTCAAGGCAACTACATTTGTACAGAACCTTCCAAAGGCCTTCCCAGTTTACTTTGTCAAAAGTCTTGATCAGGTCAATGTACACCATAGAGTGGTTCTTATTCTGTTCACAGGACTTTTCTCGAATTTTTCTTGAATGCCAAGGTCATGTCCACTGTCTCCTGTCCTACACAGAAGCCACACTGTGATTCTGGGCACACAGAGAAAATGAAGTGAGTGACAGTCAATTAAGGATAATGTTACTGTCAAAAGTGCTATTCCACGATGTTTGTCACAGATGGGCTTTGTTTGTAGAATTGAGTTCTGGAGGCATCCTTGTAATCTTGGGGCACAGCACCCTGGTTCCAGATTAGGCAGAAGAGACCACTGAGTTTCCTAACCATGTGAGTCCCTCCTTACTTGAATACTTCAGTTGGGATGCCACCGGCTCCCGGCGAAAGCTGCCCCTAGAAAGTTGCTTCATGGCCTTCGTGACTTCCACTTAAGAAGGATCAAGAGCAAGCTCATCCATGGTGCAGTGCTGTGGTTGAGACTGAATGGTATCATTGCACACTATAGATTGTTGTTTTAGGAGATTGCTGAAGCACTCTGCCCAATGGGAGAGAATCCCTGCCTATTTGTTAGGAGCTGATTGCCATCTGCTGAGAGGATGGGTGTCACATTGTTGGTTTTGGGGCCATAGACTGATCACAGTCCTTCATGTAAAGCCTTATGGCTGTTTTTATCAGCAGCTGCTTGAAGCTCATCAGCCTTGTTTTGCCACCATCAGTTCTTCATCTCTCTTAGTTTGGCCTGCAGCATGTGTTTTAGGCAATGACATCTGCCATTCCTTGCTGGTGATCTCTTGGCAGATATGTAAGATCTGTGGGCATCATGCAATTAGTCTAGAAGCTTGTTTACGGCCTGAATTTTTCCCTCGATGCTCGTGCGCGATCGGCGGGCCCAGGAGCGGTGGAGAAACAGGCCCCTGACCGCAATAAGCCCACGACCACGATTTCACGCTGGCTGGCTAATTAAGGCCTGCCCAGTGTGAACTGCGTCTTCCCAATGGTTGGGAAGAGATGGGTGGGGGCGGGGGCCTGTCAGGCGCTGGGTTTAATGGCAACTCGGCAGGTAGTTTAAAATCGGCAGAGGCAGCTCCCTGAAGGCTGCCAGGGGAGAATCATATTCAGTGGCCTGGAGACTGGAGCAATGGCCACAACAGCGACTGGGGACGTCAGGCTGGAGGGCAGGTCGGGTGGGCACTCGGCCCCCCCGTTTTTCAGATGAGCGCCTCGTGCTCCTCATGGAGGAGGTGGGTGTCAGGCAGGACAGCCTCATTTCCGGGGATGACAGGAGGAGGCCACCGCACCAGACAAAATAAGTTTGGGAAGAGGTGGCAGCCGAGGTCAGCAGCCACGATGTCATGAGTTGCACATGGATGCAGTGCCACAAAAGGTTCAACGACTGGCTGCATTCGGCAAGGGTGAGCACCGAGTTGGCACATATCAGTGTGCAGAAGTCTTAAGACTGGCTGTCCCCCTGTGGAGCTCAAGGGTGTTAGCAGAGTGCCAACTGCCAATGACACCGGAGCTGGCCAAGGAGGTGAGCTCTGGCTGCTTGGCCTGAGTGTCTTGTGGCACGAGGCCCACGACTCGGATGTGCCCTGCAAGGTGTTCCTCAGGTGGGGTCAGCCAGGCTGCAATGGCCCTGCAGGTAGAGAGTGGATTAATCAATGCTCCTCTGTCCTTTCAGGAGAAGTGGAGCTATAACAACATAGAGAGGTCAAGGACAGGCAGAGGCCCCCAAACCTTCTAATATTGATGAGGTTTGAACTGGACGTCTTGGAGCTGGAGAGCCACCCACATTGTTCAGCTGGTCCTGGAGATGCAGGGGTCTCTGACAAAGGTAAGAGTGCAAGTGCACAGAGGTGAGAGTTTTGGATTGTGCAAACATTCTTCTGTAGTCTGTTCATTGATGGGAGCCTCAAAACTGGAGTCCCCATTGATCATTGAAAGACGATGGCAGATCTCCATTGTGTAACTAGAGTGGCTGGCATGCACAGTGAAAGACTTAAACTAATGGCATGTTGTCGTTCTCCCTTAGACTCGCCAGCAGGCACTTGTTTGCAGGATCCCAAAGAGCCACCCCTGGTGCCAGAGGACCACTGAGCTTCAGATGCTCCTGCGTCACACACGCTCTCTGAACCAGGCACCAGTGCAGATACCGGCACCTCGGTGGGTGTTAGATCGTCGGCTACTTTGTCGGTGCACAGCGGTGATGGCACTTTACACTTGCTTGAGGAACAGGTGGAGACAGAGAGTTCCCAGGGCATTGGCAGTCAGAGCACTGCTGGAGACCAGGACAATGCTGAGTTGAAGATAGATAATGAGCTTCTGGACTCTCCATTAGACGGCAGATGTTGGATGTCCAGCGCAGTGTGTGGGAGGATCTGACGGAGATCCATTAGGGTATGCGTGCCATGGTATCCATTGTGGAGGAGTCCATGCACAGCATAACCATTGCATTGACCCTCATGGTCGAGTGCACTGCCTCCTCCAATGAGAGAGTGGCGACTCTCACGGGGAGGCAGATCCAGGGACAGAATCATGGGTTCCTGGGGTTGCAATCGGACCTGCAAGCCCTCACACAGGCAATGACCTCAGGTGCTCAGTGCCAGTGTGGGAAATGGATGAGGCACCCAGTATCGCAGTTAGTTGCTCATCCATCAATGGTGAGCAGGGAGGTCCAGAGCAGCCTCACGTTGGCGCACAACCTGCTTGTCATCTCTGCGGGCTCCACTCAGGGCACTGACGGCAGTAGCTTCCCTGCCCCTCTGCCAGTGACCGTGGCATCTAATGAGGTTGCAATGACTGGGGAGATGCCAGCCTCTCCCAATGTTTGTTTATATGTTTACTGGTGTGAGCATTAACACCAGGTATGGCAATGTTCAATTGTTTTGAATGTGAAAATTATTTAAATTTTGCTTTTGTCTTAATAGCCTGAGTATGCGTCATCATTTTTTTTGGGGCAGGGTATGCCAGTATCTAATGCTGGACCTGAGTGGCTCTAAACTTTATTTCACAGGCACTGGGTGGACTTTAGGTTCAAATGAAAGGGTCATTTCAGACATTGGGATGGAGGCGGCAGCCCTGGCATGAGGTGGAAGCAGATCTTTGGCAGCCTAGCTGAAGGAGCGTTGCATCAAGGTGTCCCTGCTTCCCTGAAGGATGCAGAGGTCTACCTCCATGCCCTCAGCGTTCTCCTCACCGTGCTCCTCTTCTGACTCAGTACTGGACTGATCCTCTGTAGCTTGTGGAACTGCCTGAAGATCCTCATCCTCCAGTGGGTACCCCCCTTGCCAGTGCCAGATTGTGTAGAGCGCAGCATGCAACCATTATCAGTGACACCCACTCTGAGGGGGTATTGTAGGACTCCCCCTAAATGGTCCAGGCATCGGGAGCACAGCTTCAGAACACCTATGGTCCTCTTTATCACCACGCTTGTGGAGCCATGACTCATATTGTAATGCAGCTCTGCCTCTGTTCTTGGGCGGCAGAGAGGCGTCATAAGCCACCTTTTCAACAGATAGCCCTTGTCCAGCAGCCACCCATCCAGTCAGGCTGGAGCACTGAAGAGCCTCGGCACCTGGGAGTGTCTGAGGATGTAAGTGTCATGGGAGCTGCCAGGGTACTTTGCAGACTTGCAGAATCTGCATCTTGTAGTCACAAACTATCTGGACGTTCATTGAATGGAATCCCTTCCTGTTGACGAAGGCACCTGGCTCACCCGCTGGTGCCTTGATGGCCACATATGTGTGGTCGATTGCACCCTGGATGTGGGGGAACCCAGCAATCACTGAAAACCCTCCGGCTCGCTCAGCCTGGCTGGCCTCATCTGTATGGAAATGAATAAATGTCATGACCCGCCTGAGCAGAGCTTCTATCTCCAGCTTGATACAACTGTAGACAACTGATTGAGAGATTCCACAAAGATCCCCCACTGACCCCTGGAAAGAGCTGGAGGCATAGAAGTTGAGGGCCACTGGCATGGGGTGTCCACACACACCCAATCATATGACAAATGGGGGTCACTGTTTCTCTGGAGAGATGGACCTTTCTTTGGCATTGCACCTCAGACATATTGAGGTAGCTGCATCGCTGCCTGTAAACCCTGGCAGCAGGATAGTGACGTCTTCTGCGGCTCCTTACGCCTTGGACCACCCGTTGGCCCTGCGCCCCTTGTGCCTGTGCCTCTCCTCCCACAGATTGCTCCCCTCAAGACTGCATTGGGACACCCGGCCTCCTCTCCCTTCTGCCCCTCTCTTCCTCCTCAGAGGAGGTGCCTTCAGTGGCGAGCAGAATCCTCATTGCCAGGGTTACAGAAGGTTGTCTGATACCTGGAAGAGTCCACATGGTCAAAATGCTCCGGGGGTCTTGGAGACACCAATGAGTCCTGAAATGAAGCCTGGAAATGCTAAGAATGAAGCTTAGAACAGAGACGAAGCTGTCAAATTCAAATAAGCAACCAGCGGGAAATTATCTCCTAAACTCCTCACTACTCACAATGGCAAGACTACTGACACTTTTTATCCTGCCTTTGGATGAGGTTTTACAAATGTGGGCTGCCTGCCTGCTCATTTTGCCCATCCGATGAGCGCAAAATTGCACGGGCAACGTCAAATCAGGATCAATTGGCTTTTTAATGGCCTAAGTGGCCTTTTAATTGATGGTGGGTGTGGCTCTGACATCCCCGTGTGCCCACTGACCTGAATATTGTGCACATGGGGGATGATGTCGGGTTGCTCGCTCGCCCAGCGTCATCTTGTGCAATTTCACGCCCAATCGGGTCGGGCGCGCAACCGCCCGCGAGGCATAAAATTCTAACCTATGTCTTGGTCGTTGTTGTTCAACCAGTCTTGGTGCTTCCGTTTAATGAATCCTAGGACCTCAGATGCCATGCTGTAAGCAACATCCTTTCACTTTTTCCCAGAATCTTCAATGGCAATATTGTCCTTGGGGATATCAGCAATTCCTGTGGCTAGTTTGTGTTCCAGTTCTTGTCTCCTGGCCATGTTGTTAAGAGCAGTAACATTAAGCTTCCTTTGTGGTTTGAATCTGTACCAAAGCACCTTAGATTTTATCTTCAAAGACAAAGGAGGCCAAAGGACTAAGAAGGACCAGATGGTGAAGAAGGTTGAGATGCTCTTCATCCACAAAAAATCCCATATGGTCAGCGTCTCAAATAGCCTCTCCAATTAATCTCCCACTGCCCAGCTTCAGTGCTGTAACCTGCAAGGCGACGGACCAGGCGCTAGAAAGCGGGATTAAAATGAGAGGCTACTTTCTTTTTTGGCCGGCACAGACACAATGGGCTGAATGACCTCTTTCTGCACCGTAACTTTTCTATGGTTCTATATGCCAATCCCTATTTAAAACTGTGAACAGAGATGTGAAGGCGGATGTTTGGTGCCCCTACACCAGACAGTTCTGGGTTGGTAGGGCTCATTAGCCTTAATTGGCAGTCTACCTAAGAGAAGGAGCTCTGATTTCAAAACCCCAGCTACGGGTTAACTTGCGAAGTATATGTCGGCTGACAGTCTGGACAGACTGAACGGCAATAGATGATGCTCTTCAGCCTGCTCAACAGCTCATCTAGGAGAAGGACAACTCCTGAATCTAACCTGCATCCTTTCAGCTGCTATACTTGTGGCATGCATTGCCCCAGGGTGATATTAGCTGTCTTGGACAAACCCCACCCACTTAAATATACTCAATGTGCAGGTTGTTCAACAAGTCATCTGCACACAGGCAGATTCAGGGTGATGGTCACTCCACAGCTTGGGCCAGATGTGGAGCTTGTATCCTCCTGAGATGACAGAGCAGACCTTTTCAGGTGGAAGGGGAAGAAAAGACATCCTAAAGACAGCCTGCCATCCCTGCACCTGCCAGGCTACCATTCCTGGCTGGTCGTCCATTCACCGCAGTCGCAATGTAAAGAAAAGACCACTAGTCATCATATGAAACTTGGTTCATGGAATGGCAGAACACTTCTAGACAACAATACAAGACCAGAGTACAGAACAGCCCTCATAGCTAGAATGCTGGGCAGGCACAGCATCGACATAGCCACGCTAAGCAAAACAAGGTTCTCTGATGAGTCTCAACTTGAGGGAGATTAGTGCAGGCTGCACATTCTACTGGATTGGCAAGTCCAAGGACCAGCCTTGACAGTCAGGCATGCGCTTTGCCATTTGATCTGAACTGGCACACAAGCTTGACTCACTTCCTATGGGGGTCAGTGACTAACTCCTGGTTCTTTGCTTAAATCTTTATCAGTAACTAGCATGCAACACTCATTAACGCCTACTCTCCAACAATGACACATACAGATGAGATCAAAGAAGCATTCTATGATGACGTCAGCAACATAATTAGAGGAGCACCACACCAGGACAAATTCATTATTCTTGGTGACTTTAATGCCCGATTCTAATACACGGAGAGGAGCATAGGACACAGAAGTATTGGCAGAGGAAACGCCAATGGCCAGTCTCTTCTCTCTAAGTGCAATAAGTTTGACCTAACACAGTCTTCCAGCAAGCAGACAAACTGAAAACCACATGGATGCAGCCCAGGTCCAAACACTGGCACCTGTTGGACTATGTTATTGTACAACATACATATCTCAAGGACATGCTCCCTTAGAGGTGCAGAATGCTGGTCTAACCTTCAGTTTGTCAGGAGTATCGTGTACTAGTTATATGGAGTCATGATAATTGTACTGGGAAGATTAGACAGCACAAAAGAAACAGTAATTCATGAGCCACACTAATAGGATTGTGCGCTTGTTTAATTTCCCAGCTCCTTAGATTAATCATGTTCCTGTGTGCATCAAATTTCTTCCACACAACATATTTTAAAAGGGATTTTTTCAACTAAAGGCCAGTGAATAAATGTGAACATTGTGGAGAGGACAAAATCCAATATAGCAGATCATGAGATTGCATTTTAAAAATGTAAAAAGCAAGCTGCCTGAGCAAATGTAATTAAATGGCAAAGGGTTCTGTAAATTCTTCAGTAATTAGAAGCAGTGCTTGAATTGCTGGTCTAATTTATTTTAATATCAATATGGATAATGGTTTTAGTAAGACTTGTCTGGCACATAATTACACACACTCTGTTAACATTTTAAACAAGTGTACTGAATGTATTCAAACAAAATCCAACGGTATTACAAGAACTCATTACACTGTGTAAATTTACTGTATTGAACTGCTGTTAATAAATTGTTTTATGAATTCACAAAAGATTTAGAGAGTGGGGAGTATAAGTTCATCTTAAATTCAATGTACAAGAAAACTGGGTGGAATGCAAAATGGGCTGACGATTTTCTATTGCCTGTTTTGTGCTACTTCCCAACACAAACTTATACCGAAGAAGAGTCATACGGACTCAAAACATTAACTCTGTTTCTCTCTCCACAGGTGCTGCCAGACTTTCTGATTTTTTCCAGATTTTTATTTCGGATTTCCAGCATCCGCAGTGTTTTGCTTCCAACAAACTTATACCCTGTGGCTCCAGAAATCTTGGGCTGGGTTTTCAATCACCCAATAGGGGGGGTGCGAGGCACACTTTGAAAGTATCAAACTCGAATTGAATCTCAGTCTTCCGATACCTTTGATAAAATTGCATGGCAATTTTCAAAGAGAAGTGTGGGGGAGTGGAGAGCCATCCACCTGCAGGCCTCCAATTAGCTCCTTGAAAAGCTTGTTAATGGTCTGGAGAGGAGTAAAATCAAATTTTCAAAGGTAAGAATGAAAAGAGGGAGCGCTGTTGGGAGCAAAGCAGGGAGTCATTATTTAGCCAGCACCACCACCATTAACACCCCTTTGACCTTTTGTTTATGACATCTTTTGCAATTCTCTCCACCTATCATTGGCCTTCTATCCAGCTTCACCTGTTCCACCCCCCTTAAACAGTATAAATTTCACCACATTTCTACTTCCCTTTAGCTCTGAAGAAGTCATACAGACTCGAAACGTTAACTCTGTCTTTCTCTCCACAGATGCTGTCAGACCTGCTGAGTTTTTCCAGCATTTTTTGTTATTGTTTCAGATTTCCAGCACATGCAGTATTTTGCCTTTAGCCATTATTCATTGTCTCTTTATTCTTTCATGGGATGTGGGCGTCACTGGCAAGCCTGACATTTATTGCCCATTCCTAATTGCCCTTGAACTGAGTGGCTTGCTAGGCAATTTCAGAATAGTTAAGAGTCAACCACATGTGATTTAAAATTTTCAAAGAAAAAGAATAGTCAAACTGAGGTGCTTATTCAGTGGCACAAAGTTGTCATCGCTTGGGCAGAGATTAATTACCTGATGAGTGAGCATTTTGGCACGTGCTTGGACCATGAGGAAGCTGGTCCTCTGCTCTTCTGCTTGTTCCATTCCGCAAGGCAATGGAAAGTTCAGTCATGCCTTTGTAATTCTCCTTCCAGAGCTAGTTCCTACCTCCAAGCAGTGCCCAAGCACCACTAATTGTGGGCACTAAACCTGCCTCTGGCCCAGTTATGACCTTGGCATATCCAAATTGCATTGCATCACTGATGCTGACACGTCATGGGGTTGGTATATGGAAACTTCCCTAAATGACAGCTCAGTTTCCCAGTCCAGTGGAGTACCAATAAAGTGATAGGATGCAAGATGTCACCCAGAATTTATATTATACTGAGGTAGTACTCCTTCGGAAGGAAAGGATGACCAGAGGGCGTGTCATGTAAACAACTACTGTCGGGCAACTGTCAAATATCATAGATTGATTATGCCAAACACGTGATGGCTAATGTCGAACTAATTACAACCTTTTGACTAAAATGCAAGACTGGGAAAACCCCAATGGGAATTTTAAGGCAGATATGTATGACAGTAATCCCAGAACTCCCACAATGACACTGGCACCCTCTCGTTAAAAATAGTAGAGTTAACACAATTGGATAAAACAAAAGTAATTATTGAAGCACAGAAAATCATGTTATCAAACCAGTACAACAGACCATATTCAATCCTGTAGTCAAACTCAAGAATGCACCTTCAAGTTCCACTGTCCCCTCCCTTGAGCAAAGGAACTTGTCATGTAAGATTTTGATGTACTTACATGAAAACCATTTGTCAGAGAAATCACAGAACTATCATGTCAAAACACATCTGCCCTGAAACTACATTTGGTGCCAAAACTATATATTTTTGTGTCTGAGTGTGTGTGTGTTTTTGTGTGTGAGAGAGAGAGAGAGATTAAGGGAGAAAGATAGAAAGATAGAGAATCAGAGAGAGAGAGATCATGAAATTGGGCTCCAAAGTGGTGCTATTGGTATGGAAGCCTGAAACTGCAAAAATGTCAGTGGGTCGCTTCTAGCCACTTGTGACATGGCCTACGTGGGCTGCCCTGACTGTCAGGGATCTAGTGTGGGTGAGCCACCTGTGTGCTCGAGCATGCAAAGTGGGTGGATTGTGACGATAAACAGCCTCTGATACTAATTTTGTGCACACACTGCCATTTTGGACCATGCAGTTCCTGTTAACGCCCTCTCTTAAACACTCTTGAGTTGAACATGTGCTCAGTTGCACAAAGAACCCTACTTGTGTTATTAAAGGGCTAACCATCCAACTTTGAGTTAAGGTGCTTTTGATTTACTTTTACTGGTGCAGCATTACTATGTTCAGTGTTACTGGAGGAGTTTTGCATTTACAGTTAAGGGAATGGTGCTGGATCTTGATAAGGAGGTCAGAGGATTTGGGAGGCCAGTCAGCAAAAAGATTGTTTCAGACCCAGATTTTCGCCATGATGGAAAGTCTCTCATGTCAAAAATAGCCAAACTGCCCAAAAATCTTAAGTCCTACCCCCGAACTCGACACTTCCCATTTTTTGTGGGAGTGGGAATGGGGGCTGGGCATGTATTGTGCATATGTGTTTTAGGGAGAGAGCTGGCCATTTAAATCATCAGCTGCCTCCACTCATGTCTGATTCTGGAGACATTGGAGTATGGATCCTGAATTGACCTGGTAAGAGCCCAGGTCTGAACTGGGCTTATTTTTTTGGATAGCGGTAGCATACCCCTGTGAGATTTGCTTTAAAATTTTGTTCACAGCCCAAAAGTAGCCCAAAACAACTTCCAACTATCTTCCTTTAACCCAACGGAGTGAGAGGGTGGGGCTCCTGGTCTTGCAGGGCAATTATTTGTGCCCCTATTGACGTGTGCACCCGGGTGCCAGGAAGAAATTTGTGCTGGAGAAGGGGACATAGCGCTTTGTGCAAAGAAACATAAAAGATGGGCATGGCACCCTCGCTAGTAGAAGCCATAGAAGCTGGAGACCAAAGAGAGGGCAGAAGGCCAGGAGGGAGAGGCTGCTGCCCACGCACCAGGAAGGAGGTGAAGGAGAGGCAAGACAACCAGGTGGGAAGGGTGTATAGAGCTAGGACATCCTACCTCAACATGATGGAGAAGCAGTGCCAAAGGTGACAGAGCCTAAGCCGTGAGGTTGAAGGTGTTGACCGATATATGTCGCATGGTCCAGCAGCAACTCGAGTCACAATCCATGAACCGCCATGCCCTGCTAGTGGCTGTGAAGGTAACTGTTACTCTCAACATTCTGTGCCTTAGGCTCTTTCCAGTGATTGTCAGGAGACCTGTCTGGTATACCCCAGTCAGCAACACACATTCAGGTTGTAACTAATGCCCTGTTTGCTTGTGTAGGGGATCACTTTAATTTCCCTGTTGATTTGGTGTCTCAGGCACAGAGCCACGGCCTTTGCCCAATTGACAGGCTATTCTCAGGTGCAGGGTGTTATTGATTACACACATGTTACCACAAAGGCCCCAACTGGAAGTCCTTCCACTCAATCAATGTACAAGTGGTTTGTGACCACCACAAAACCTTCCTTCATGTGTGTGCAAGCTTCCCTGACAGCTGCCACGACTCCTTCATACTAAGGAATTCCCAACTTACTCAGCTATTTCAGCCACCAACACAGATCTTTGGTTGGCTTTTAGGGGACAAGGGCTGCCCCTTAAAAACTTGGATAATGACCCCTTTTAGGAGTCCACTAACGGAAGCAGAGCGCAACACAACAGCAGCCATTTCATCACCAGGAGTATCACCCAGTAGGCAATTGGCATTTTAAAGATGCATTTCAGGTGCCTTAATCATCCAGGTGGAGCTCTGCAATATGCCCCAGCAAGGATATCAAGAATAGGGTGGTGTGCTGAATGCTGCACCACATTGCGCAGCAGAGGAGCATGCAAATCGATGACGATGATGCCACAGGCAGAGCTCCAACCTAGGAGGAGGAGAAAAATGAGGAGGAGGAAGCCTCTGTTCATTCAGAAGATTCCAAAATGGATGAGAATAAGGGGCCGCCAATGGCAGAGCAGCTTGGAGGCATGGCCATGTGGACAGGGCTTACTCTGTACAGAAGGGGATCATCGCCAGATTTGTCCTTGTGCATAAGATCCTCTCATATCACAGCTGCCATCATCCAGGTCCTGGTGACATACTTCCATCTGTACCTTGTACATTGACTCCACAGTTACTCAAGGGACTGCCCACTTCCCACAACAAAACCAATGAATTGGACTCAGTCACATTCTTATGGCTGAAACCCTGGTCAACATAAGCGTGACCCTCATCATGTTGCAAACACACATGGTAATAAATCATTCACAACCTGGCCCCTTCACATGAACACTGATGACTGGAAATAAGGGGCCCATGCCACCAAATTACCCATAATCAAACCATGCCCATAAGGCTGAGAATGACACAACATCAGAATTCAAACCCTATGCATGCTGATAAGATTGTATGTTGTAGCATACATGCAGAAAAGGCATCTTATGCATGATGAACCCACAACTGTGCAATAACAGCTCTTTGGAAGAACTTGTGCAGCATCCTTTCTGGCCAATGCTAAAGTTCTGACATGGGCACCACATGCAACATTCCTGGCTTCCATATATCTCTTCTTTATGCACAAAGCACATCCTGTGACATCTAGAATGCAAATGCAACCAATGTAGTGGGTACAGCATATTACCTGTATGATATATGGCCCCTCGAGCTGTGATGCCTATACCTCGGCCAATATGTAACACTGCAGTGCAGCTGACTTTTTTTTAAATTCATTTGCAAGATGTGGGCATCTCTGGCTAGGCCAACCCATCCCTAATTGCCCTTGAGAAGGTGGTGTGAGCTGCCTTCCTGAACCGCTACAGTCCATGTGGTATAGGTACACCCACAGTGCTGTTAGGGAGGGAGCTCCAGGATTTTGACCCAGTGACATTGAAGGAATGGTGATATATTTCCAAGTCAGGATGGTGAGTGCCTTGGAGTGGAACTTCCAGGTAGTGGTGTTCCCATCTATCTGCTGCCCTTGTCCTTCTAGATGGTAGTGGACATGGGTTTGGAAGGTGCTGTCTAAGGAGCTTTGGTGAGATGAATGCCTTGCACCCAGCAGTCATGCTTGAGATGTACCTGCTGCCCAGCATCTGACGGCGGAGACTGATCATTGAGCCCCCCTTAAAGTCAAGCTTGGATGGGCAATGAAAGATACAAGGAGCATTTCACTGCTTGAGCTTTTGAAGACTGGAATCTTATGTGATTCAGCAGAGAAGGAAGAAGCCTTCCAAAGCATCATAAATCAGTTGACAAACTTGATCCTGCTGACAGCACATTGAGATGGACTTCAGCATGCCACCCTCTTTATCACTGGTAAGAACTGCCTTCATAATGTTACCATTCTTTTTGAAATTTCTAGTGTACAAACACACACTGAATCATGTACAAATGTAAGTAAATATATTTAAGAAGCGCTCAAATGTGCTATATAAAATGTGAAAAGTGTAATCATAGTGAACCCATTAGTGGTTTAGGCGAGATGGTGCCCTTTGCTCTTGCACACTCCTATGAAGTGTCCCCATGTTGTCTTGGATGAGATGGAGGCAGGCTGCTTACTTCTCTGTCTAAACGACAATGAGGAGTGTGGTGGTCTGCTTCGTCATGTAGGCACTCTTTGGGGACCTCCTTCAGGCTGCAGCTTCTGCATCTCTGCATGGCCAGCCATGGTACATGTGCAGCAGGCAAGGGGTCTGGTGGAGGGGCTGGGGAGGCAGAGGAAGATGATGGTGCTGAGAAGCTCTTGGTACCTTCGCCCTCCTCGGTGACCTGCAAAGCACTAGGGTGGCCATCAAGTAGGGCTGATGGGGCTGGCTAATGGTGCGCAGCAGTCATCCATCCAGCAAAAGTGCGACCAGCCTGTTAAGTATACACAGCTCCTCATGATATTCCATGGATGTCAATGCTTACAGACTAAGCAGATTGATCCAGTCTACTGAGGGAGGCTGACACTCTTTCCTGGCTGAGCTGCTGCTCTTACATCCACTGGGTGTTGCTGCACAAGTGTCTCTCCACAAGTGCCCAATCTGTCATGGTCAGAGCTCATGTAGTTGAGCCCCCAGGATAATGTGGAGCTTGTGACAGTGATGGATTCCTCCAAGAGCTCCCACTGCCTCAGGGAACTCTTCCAGATGTCCGCACATCTGCTGCTGATTGTCCAAATACTGTGCCCCTAAAGGTGAATCCTGAGGCACCACATTCCTGCCCACTGGAGCATCATCAGTGATTTCCCCCCTCCTCTTAGGGGGGCTGTGTACAGATATCTCTGACTGTGGCTCCTCTTCCTGCACTCCGGCGTGGTGACTTTCACCCTGTGTCACCAACTCTACACACACGCTACATCCCTCCGATGTGCTTGTATCTGAGTTGGCAGAGCGTGGGCTTGTCAAATGTGATGCTACCTTTTTGGACATCCCTTCCTCTTGAAGCCCGAGTCATGATCTGGCCTGGGGTGGGGTGGGATTGGGGAGGAATGGGTGGGTACGGGAGCAGAACTGGGACCTGTGTGAGGCACAAGAGATATTTAGGTATAGTCCTCATTGTGAAAGCATGCCGTTGCCTTAACCACATTCATGCTGCCTGTATGATGCAACCCCATCATTGCATTCCCTCTCATGCAACATCCCCTTGTGCTCATGAACTGATATCATGACCTCCACCATTACCACCATGTTCCTAGGTGATTTCAACACTGCCTTTATCACCTGCTACCGGTGATTCACCATCACCAACAGACAGCTGTTCAGGCACCCCAGCAATCTCCATGGCCATCTGTTCAAGCGAACTGTTCTCAGCCAGGCTGACCAAGCCCCAGTCCAGGCAATCTCTGTGGTATTCTTCACCCTTTTCAACTGCAACAATAATATGAACTTATGTTATCCTGATATATAGTGCATGAAGAGATATTGCTCTTCACTGTTTCCATGCATCACAGTGCTCATTCACATGTGTTGTTTGTGCACCTGCATAAGCTGTGTATACATACAAGCCTGAATTCTGAAGCAGAGCCATGTGTCATGTCTTGCACCTTAGCTGCAGCATGACCCTTCCCATGGAACTGTGTATGGATGGGCCAAGCTATTTAGCTTGAGGGAACAATGTGTAATGAGAAAGGGCTAATTAATAATCTTGTTGTAAAAGAGCCATTAGGAAAGAGTGACCATAATAGGATAGGATTCTACATTAAGAATATATACTGATGCCATGTTTGTAATTGTACCTCTTCTACTGCTTGCCTATTGCCCATTTGTTCATTTTGGCATGTGCTTATAAACCTTTGTGTGTATTTATATAATATATGTGTATATGTGTGTGTGTGTATATGTATATAATATATGTGTATATGTGTGTGTGTCTGTGTGTGTATAGTACAGATATCTGGGTCTCATGTTGTTTTTGTTTAATAATCAAAAGAGAGCATGTGAAAAGAGGACCTGGAGGCAGTAACAACCTCCTCGAGGAGCAGACAAAACAAGGACCTGGGGGCGGTACCCACCACCTGGAAGATGGGGTGAAAAAGAGGACCAGGAGGCAACCTAGAAGAGCAGGTGAAAAGAGGACCCAAAGGCAGTAACGACCACATAGAAGAGTTATCCAATCCAATCCAGTCCAGTCTTTGGCTCCAGAGTGCAGTGGCTGAATTCTGAGAGAAATTAAAGTGTGACATCACCGGAAAACAAATAAGTGATTGGTTGGTGAATATTTTGCTCATTTATCTTCGAAATTCATGTAATTTATCAGTAATCATAAGATTTTACTAGTTGTAGTAAGATTTGCTTTACAGTAGTAAAGGTTATTGAGAGTAGCAGTGTTTATTAGTCATAAATTAAGAAAAATAAATTAACATATGATAAAGATGACATGCAGGCGATGTGTTGTGACTGCAAGATGTGGAAGATCCTGATTGCCAGGGTGACCCAGGGCAAAAACATCAGCAGTAAGCGTCTGAGGCTTGAGGAGCTTTGGCTTAGTGTCATTGAGCTGGAGTGCAAGCTGCAGACACTGCAATGCAGTAGGGAGCAGGGAGGTTTCCTCGATGCCTTGTACCAGGGGGCAGTCACACCCCTTATGACAGGGTCTTATGATTTGGTCAGTGGTCAGAGACAGGAAGTGTCATGTTATTATAATATAATGATATAATACCTAATCACTCATAAGGGATTGGATAAGCACATTGTGGTTTCATTTATTGGGCACATGAGAACAGTTATACATAGGTATAAACTTGAAGACATCAGAGCTATATGTGTATGTGTGCTCTGTTCAAAGCAAAAGTGAAATTAAGACTGGAACACATAACATATTTCCCTTCTAGGATGTCATGCTGCTTCAGCTGTGGCTCAGTTCATAGCACCCTCGCCTTTGAATCAGAGGGTTGTGGGTTCATGTCCCACTCCCAGAAACCAAGAACTGTGATTGTACTTGAAAGAGTTGCAATCTGTGACTGTTGATAACTCGAAAAAGTTTCCCTTAACAGCATATTACAACACCCCCTTTCTTTGTAAAGATACTTCCCCCTCCCAAAGGAGTATAACTATTTACAATACATGTTCATGTCTAGTTACCATTACGTAAGTGCATAGAACTAATAAATTTCTGAGTGTCTACAGCTTGGAGATAATCTGCTGGTATGCCCAGATCATGGAATGGTAACCTTGTCTGGAGGTTTCTTCAATTTCTCACAGTGATCTGTGGGATTGTCATTCTTAGATGTTGTTCTTGATTGCATTTGGGATCTTGACCTACATGCATTAGGACTGTACGGTGGTAGTTGGGGAACTGGAATGGATCAGATTTGTCCTTTGTTATGTCTCACCATTGCGCCTTTATGTGTAATGACGTCATGGGATCTGGGATCTATGGGATCCTGGATGTGAACTTGTGGTCCAAACTGTAAACTTGGCAATTCAGCACCTGCATTTTTACTGTGCCCATTGGTCATCTTCTCTTGTAGTTTTAAAAGTTGCTCTCTAGTTTCTGAGAGAGTAGAATAGGCAAGAGTAGGTAAATTGGTATGCACTGGTCTACCAAACATGAGCTCTGTTGGTGATGGAATAGCTGCACTTAATGGTGTTGCTATCAGAGGTTGTTACCTGGTTGGAATGAGTAGATTTTGCTTGGGCTGTCTACATTTGGAAATTAGGGATTTCAGCATGTGAATCATTCATTAAGCTAGGCCATTGTATCTAGGGTAATAAGGAAAAGAAATAGTGTGATTGAATTCCACTTCTCACATATCCTGAAATGGCTTACCAATGAATTGCAGACCAATATTCATAATGATCTCTCTGGGCACACCAAATGAACTAAAATAGAGCTTAGAGCGTGTGCGACAATCGTGCTTGATGTATTGTGCAGTTGTCAAATAATGGAGTACTTGGTAGTCAACAATGATGATGAAGTCAGTGCCATGGGCATAAAAGAGGTTGGATGTAATTTTGGACCAAGGGTGGGTAGGCACTTCATGGGGAATCAGTTGGTGCTTTTTGCTGACTTGGGATATGCTTTTGACATGCTCTGCACTTCATGACAACAACTTCAATGTAATTGTTCATACCAGGCCAATAGACTGCCTCTCTTGCGAGTCTTCTTGTCCAATCTATGCCCATGTGTGAGTGATGAAATCATTGAAGGATATCAGGCTGCAAAGATTCCGGTAAGATGACCTGCCTGCCTTTAAAAATGACTCCCTGGGAGATGTCTAGCTCATTCCAATAAGGCCCAAATGGCCTCACGTGTTCATGGACATGCTGAATTGAATCAGGCCATCCTTCAATGATGGTTTTCCACAGTTTTTGCAATGTGGAATCTTTTGCCATTTCTTCCTGTAGTTGCTGGCAATTGTGTTGCATAAAATATACCAGATCAATTGACAGACTTGCATTCTCCTGCAATTTTAATATTGCAGATGCTTTGAAATTGTCAATTTTGTTGAAACATTTTGATATTAGGTGGTGAACTGAAGTGATAGGAGCAGTTTCTGACATTGATCTACCTTGTGATGTCTGACTGATTCCATGTTGTATTACAAGTGTGAGATCATAACATGCTGGTAGACCTGCAATTGCTGGGCCATTTAGTTTCCACAATGTAGAACATCTGTGACACCCAGGAGGATTGATTTTACTTGCACACCAGGGCTGAAGATCCTTCACATGGAATTAGTGAAAGGTTTACGCTGAAAGTTTCACAACAGTACGTTTCATCATGTCCTTCCACATCTGTGGTTACATATCTTTTAGAATTTGCAGGGGTAGTGTGTTGACACTTGCCCCTGTGTCAACCTTGGCCAATAGTGAGTAGTTACCGACTTTCTTAGGACAGATAATTTGAATCTTGTCAAACTCTTCAGACTGTGTGGTCACACTTATGTTTTCCACTAGAATGAGAGTGTGTTCACCGCCCTTAGTCTCATTGAGCACATTATCATCATTTTCTGGTTTGTCAATCACCTCATGTATATGTTTCCGATGGGATATCGGATAGGTGTTCTTATTGCTTAAAAGGTAGCCGTTAGGTAAGGTCTGTTTGGATCAGTGCATGGCTCTTTGTAGCTGCATCAGCCTTTTCTCTAGTGCACTGCTGCTGCCAATGGACATTTCTACCATATGCCTTGGAGGTTGGATGGAAATCTGGGCATTTCCTTGGTGCATGTAGAAAGGCCACACCTTCTACATATCTGACTAGATTTGGATGTTCTGGTGAGTGCGTCAACAACTGGGGGTGTACTTAGGGCCTGTGAGCTTTGTCAGCTTGTGAGGATCACTTTGTACTTACGTCCATCCTTGACCAGCTTTTCAATGCTAAACATTTTGGGCTCATCGAGCAGATCTTTGTGAACTGCTTCCATGGGAGTGGATGCGATCACCAACGCTACAATTCTGTCTGCTAGCTCTGCGTTTGAAAAATCACAGTACGAACCCTTTTCTCTGCATCTACTAATGAAGTGGTCTATGGATTGTGTAGGCTGTTGTTGAAATGACATGAAATCTAGTCGATGAATACAGAAGTTTAACCTGATTCTGAGCCATCTTCCAATGTAGTCCATATCTTTCGGGGATCCTTTAGCTCTTCTTCTGTTAATCCTGATGTGTTCAGCCTGTGTAGACCTTCATTCCCAATTGCTAGGTGAATTTTTATGGCTTGCTTGTCTAGCTTAGACACACCTGAACCAAGAAACCATAGCACTGTATGCTGTTTAAACATTTTGAATCAGATAGTAGGTCAGCTGCATTCCAATTCACACTGGGAAATTTTGTGGACATGCCGAAAATATCCCTTTGACCTTCCTTCTTCTGTAGTACCTGGGATGAGTGTCACTGTAGCCGGTTTCACGTGCTTTTCTGAAGCTCCGCCCACAAAGATAAGTTGTCGTGGGAATGGAGCAATGGCTTCTTTACTTTTTATTCAATTTATTGTTCAGTAACTCCTGCAGCCATCAGTTATAATCACAAACTTCTCTGTCCTGATTTTGATGATGGTTTTGTTTGGTTGACTCTCGTGCTACAATCGATTTGGCTCACACCCTGGTCACTCGCCTTTCCTGACTGAGCTAACCCGGTGCTGGTCCTCTCACCGCACTGTCCCACTCACTGAACTGACAGGCTATGCGCTGCAATCTCACCATGAGGGATCATCTGCTTACCAGCTCTTTACTAGTGCACTAGCTAACCGCTGTGCCTCCGAAGCTTTTTTTTTGCGGTCTGACCAAAACATCAAGGATCTTCATATGCTGTGTGGCACGATCTAAGGCTGTTCACCATGTCATACCTGTACTTAATCTTGCCTGTACTTGTACTTAACCTGTTGGACAACCGCTGAACACCATGTCGTGTTATTATGATATAACACCTAATTACTCATAAGGGATTGGGTAAACACGCTGTGGGTTCACTTATTGAAACTAGACACATGAGAACAGTTATACATAGGTATAAAGCTCGAAGACATCAAAGCTGTGTGCTGTGCTCTGCTCAAAGCAAAAGTGAAACTAAGACTGGATCACATGACATATTTCCCTTCCTAGAGTGGCCTCTTTAGCACGTCTGCCCCCTCAAGTAATGCAAAAACATGAATGTGCCACCAAATGCTCCAGAACTTTTCACCCCTTGGGCGTAGGCTTCAAATTAATGTGAGTTTTAGGAGGCTGCAGAGAAATAGGATGACTGGGTAAGTTGTAGAACCCCCTTGCGAAAGGTGGGCATGGAACAGTCACTGATGGAGGCGCCCAGAGCCTCTTGCAATGTATTCATTCAGTGCAGCCTTGCAGTGCAGGTTAGGAGAATGCCTGCACCTGAGCTGAGAGCCCAGTATGCAGTCGAGTGGCAATTGGTCAAGTGGAGTGGGGCGGAGGTGGGTAGGATTTTCGACAGCCATGAAACGCACTAAACACTGACCATCCAAGTGGTGATCAGCACGCTCTGGCATGTGTGAAGGGGCCTTAAGATGCAGCCGGAGCCAGAGACTTAACCAACAGAGATCCTTAGGACATATGTGCTAACCCTCATGTCTCTCTCTTTGATCCTGCAGGAGGAAAACATCAGGATCATGGAGTCTGGTGATTTAGCAGTATGACTCATGGCTTACAGAGAGCAGAGAATAAGAAGATTGCGATGGAGGTGCCTGGCTTGGTAAAGGAAAGAACACCACCCTCAAGATGAAGGGGTAGCAGGGCCTCCTCTAGATGCAGCTGAAGGTCCACAGTGAGTCGTCGCTCATAGGCACCTCGCTAGACCCAGGGTCCAGAAGGCACTTGTCATTCCTGCAGATGAGCGAGAACCAGTGTCACCGAAGACTGCACATGTCAAGGAAACTGATCACTCACATATGCCACATTCTGCAGGGTTTGTCACCACAGGGACTTGAGGGCATCCATTGCCAGTGGCCGTGAAAGTGACTACGGCGCTCAATTTTTGCACCAGTGGCTCCTTCCAGGGCTCCACAGGTGACCTGTGTGGGATCTTGCAAGCCTCCACACACAAGTGTATCCAGGCGGTCACAGACGCCACCTTCACAAAGGCACAGAGCTTGGTGCATTTCGAGCGGGACCAGGCAAGCCAGGAAGCAAGAGCACTGGGATTTGTGGCAATCTCTGGTTTTCCACAAGTGCAGGGTGCCTTCGGCTGCACTCACACAGTGCTTAGATCTCCATGGCAACAAGCTGTCCGGTATGTGAACTACAAGGGCTTTCACTCATTGACTGTTCTGCTGGTCTACGACCACAACAAATGCGTCATGCAGGACTGTGCACAATATCCCGGGAGTGTCCACGAGTCCTACATCCTCAACAGGTCTCAGGTTTCTGGCATCTTGCAGCGTCCACAGAGGCTGCGGGGTTGGCTCCTCGGGGACAAGGGCTACCCACAGAGGAAATGGCTGATAACGTCCGTGCAGCAGCCTCAGACAACAGCAGAGACACTACAACAAGGATCATGCCACAACCCGGAGCACACAGTTGGTATCTTAAAAATGAGGTTACGCTGCCTCGACAGATCTGGTGGAGCGCTGCAGTAGTCTCCGGGGGTGTCGTGCATCATTGTAGCTTGCTGCACGCTACACAACCTGGCGCTGCAACGGGGGGAGGACCTGGTTGAGGAGGAAATGGAAGAACTGAAGTTTCCTCCGATGAGGACGTCAAAGGGGATGAGGTTGATGAGGTCCTGGAAGGCCAGGATGCTGGTGATGAAGCCATCACAGTGGCCAGATGAGGCAGGTGTGCTCGGGAGGCCCTCATAGCCACAGGATTCATGGAGGATGATGGCGAGATGCAGTGTGGACACTCCTGACATCCTCACATTACATCTGTGAATGTCTGACACCAGTCTGGCTGATGGCAGCACACATACCCTCTGTGATCAGGCTTATGTCAAGGAGACGCAGTGCAGGCCCTGATAGTCACTAGATTCCAGGATGACAACGACGACATGCAGTGAGGACACTCCATAGATCTACACATTGCATCTGTGAATGTCTGACTCCTGTCTGGCTGAGGCAGCTCACTTGCGCTCTGTGAGCAGCATCATATCATGGAGACACAGCAGTGATACTTTAACAGTGCCTGATCCTTTGGCAGCCTTCGGCACCTGTCCCCTTTAGGACCACACCGTCACTGGTCACAGATGCTGAAGAGTTGGGGGGCCAGCTCCACCTCAAAGTTGCTGAGAGCACACAGAGAGAATGATGGAACTCTGTAACGTCTGCCTATGACATTCTGGCAGCAATGACAAGCACCATCGAGGCGCAGGCATCACTGATGTGTCAAGTGACTATGAAGCTGGATAATGACTTTGCTCTGAAGGTTACACAGTGCAAGAGGCCCTGGCCTGAGACAGCTGCCTTCACCTGGTGCAGGAACCAAGGTTTCACACCTGTGTGACACGAACATTGCTGGTCATAACAAGGAGCCATAGACAAGGAGACATTGTTGGGAGTTTATTTACAATCGTGAACATTATGTACAAGTGATTAACACCTGTACCGACACTGTGCAACTACACCTTTGTAACCTTCTTAACCCTGCCTTGGTGCTCCCTGGACATCCACAGTGGAGATGGAAGCAGCCTGCTGACTGCCACGGCCTTTCTGTCATGAACTTGACGGGTGTCCACTGGAGGGCTGAGGCCTGGAGGTCCCTGGCCTGTTTTCAGAATACTGTGGTGTGGCAGTGGCACCCTCCTCGGCCTGTGGAGCTGGAGCTATGGGGCTCCCAAGAATATGGGAATTGGAAGGGCAGGACACTCCCAGAGTCACCTGGCTGCAGGATGTGCACCTGCTGATCCTCCTCCCTATGGGTGCCCAAGGGCCCCTGGCTGACTCCTGGAGAGTAAAGGCAACTGGAATTAGTTCAAGATGCCCAGCCCCCGCCCTCCCCACCCCTTGCCCCTTGCCAGCTGATGGGTGCTAGCAAGTACCTCAGCAATGGAATGCAGCTCCTGTAGCAGTGCAAGACCAATGCCCTGGACCAATGTCCATGGTGGCCACCACCCTACCAGTGTTGACCTTGGTGCGTTGGCATGCCGACACTATCACCTCAGACTGAAAGCAGAAGGACTCCTCCATCATACCTTTCAACCTGAGGAGTGCAGCAGACGTCCCTTCCTAATGTTCCTGAGCTTGTCTTTGCGCCTCCAGCAACTGAAATGGAACCGAGCCCAGAGGCTCACCATCTGACTCGGACTCAGCAGATTCCTGTCCTCCAGCTGTCTGGCACTCTTAGTTCTCCCTGCCTCCACCTGCTGTGGATCAGACAGTGCAGTGTGCACACCAGATTGTAACCCCGAGGCTAAACTAGAACTAGGTCCCACCGAGGTGTGTGTCTCTGCGCTGGTGGAAGGTGTGGGTGAGTGCTGTGATGGGTCTTCAATGTCACTGTCTGTGGCTTCCTCTTCTGAGGTGTCCTTGGGCTGGAGTCGATGGCCTGTCTCGTGGTCGCCCACGGCTGCTTCCCCGATGTGCCTGCGATAGGAGAGACATAATTAATTCATGCAAGGGACTGTGAAACAGGAGACATCACTCACAATATGGTTGTCTGATGGATGTTGCAGTGCAGGATCCTCACTTGGTTGAGCGCCGCTGACCTTACTGTCTGTGCAGGAATGGTCCACATCCTCGCCAGCCAGCTGGATGGCTTTATTTTCGAAGGCCATGAGGATCTTGATGTCGGGCATTCCTTCACCAGTCTGGGACATCTCCATGTTGTTGTGAGACAGATGGAGATAGTGTAAGTAAGACGCCTGCCAGGCTGGATAAGAAGGATGCCTGGCATGTGTGGAGTGTGAGTGGTGCCATGGATGCCATGAGGACACGATGGGCATGGGGAATGAGCGTGTTTGTGAGAGGGTGAATGCTGATGTCCCTTGAGCTGGCAGTGAGTGCAAACCCTGTAGATGTGTGATGGGTTGGTGAGTGTGTGAGTTGAGAGTAATGAGAAGACTGACTTACCCCAGTGGATCCTCTTGAGGCACTGGGTGGCTGTCCTCTTTTGGAGGGCATGGGTACACACCACTGCCGCCACCGCCCCCCATGCTGGATTGGTGAGCTTGGTGACTGGTCTTTGCCCAAAGTGGGGATAGAAGAGTTTGCAGCGGGCTGCCACTACATCCAGCAGGCACCCCAGAGAGCAGTCACCAAATTTGGGGGCTGCCATTTCTTTGCTTTTGGGACCATCTCTCTCCTGGAGCAGTCGTCTGGTATGAAGACACAAAGTAGACTGCGATCTGGTGCACTTTAAATATGGTGCCTAGAGCAAGGAAGCGCTGACGTCATGGCTTGGTGGGCAAATCCTAGCCTGCCTGCCAGCGATCCAGTGTGTTTCCTGTGCCTGCATTATTAATGAGGTGGAACGTGCCTGGAAGCGGATGATAGGGCGCAAAAATTCGCCAGAGGGTAAAGCATCCTTTTTTCGCATCCAAAACCGCCCTTAGTGCAATTCAGGGATGATTCCATCTATAGAATCAGTTTGGGTAGAAATGAGAAATAGTAAAGGTAAGAAGTCACTTATTTAGTGTTAGTGTTTTATAACTGTAACCACACTGTAGGATGGGGTATACAGGAATAGTGGAGGCTTGTGAGAAAGTTATGGCAATAATCATGAGTGGTTTTAATCCACATAGATTGGACAAATCAGATTGGCAAAGTAGCTTTGATGATAAATTCATATACTGTTTTTGGGACAGTTTCTTAAAGCAGCACATATTAGCACCAACCAGAGAGCAGGATGTGTTTTTTTCAATTTGTTCATGGGATGTGGGAGTCACTGGCTAGCATTTATAGCCCATCCCAAATTTCCCTTGTTCAGAAGACATTTGAGATTTAACCACATTGCTGTGGGTCTGGAGTCACATGTAGGCCCGATGATTTCCTTCCCTAAAGGACATTAGTGAACCAGATAGGTTTTTACAACAACCGACAATGGTTTCATAGTAGTCATCAGACTTTTAATTCCAGGTTTTTCTTGAATTCAAATTCCACCATCTGTCATGATGGGATTTGAACCCACATCCCCACAGCATTACCCTGGGTGTCTGGATTACCAATTTAGTGACAATACTGCTCTGCCACCACCTCCCCTTAGTAGATGAGACAGGATTAATTAATGACCTCATAGTGAAGGCTCCCCTTGGTAGCAGTGATCATAATATGATTAAATTTCACATTTGGTTTGAGGGAGAGAGGAGTGGATCTAAAACTAGTGTTTTAAGTTTAAATAAATGCAATTATGAGGGCATGAAGACAGAGCTAGCTAAAGTGAACTATGAAATTAGGATAAGGGATAGGTCAGTAGAGTTGCAGTGACAGGCATTCAAGGAGATATTTCAGAATACTCAGAGAAGATACATTTCAGTGAGAAAGAAAACCTTTAAGGGAAGGATGCATAATCTGTGCCTAACTGAAGTTAAAGGTAGTATCAAATTGAAAGAAAAAGTGTATAATTCCACGACGATGAGTGGCAGATCAGAAGATTGGACTGAATATAAAGAATGGAAAAGAATGACTAAAAGCTTAATAAGGAGAGAGAAATTAGAGTATGAGAAAGCTAGTTGGAAATATAAAGAGGATATCTAAGGGTGTCTACAAGACAACAATGACCACAGCAAGCATGAGTGGGCCAAGACCGGAGGGGGAAAGCCGAAGTTAAAGTGTGAACCATCTTTTAGGAACAGGCCTCAGAGATAGTCGGGAGGATTGGGACCATGTCTGCGCAGAAGATGAGATTAGATTCCATCAGGAACCCAGTGAGGATGCATCCAGCCTGCAATTCTAATATGTGCACACTGACTGTGTTATCTTTAATTTACAAGCCTGCTTAGTCAATCACTAATCTTTCTTTTCTTTATTGCAGGTACCAGCAAGAAACGGGGGATGACTGCAATCCAGACACGCCATAGCCGCACCCTCTAGCCCATCTCTGAGGAGGATGCCTCAGAATCCTCAGAGGATGCACCACCATGGCGTTCACCTGCACCCTCCGCCAGCGTAGATACAATCAGCTCGATTGGTGCACTTTCTAGGCAAGGTTTGGGGTCACAATCTAGTGAGGACATCGCTGACACGGATCCACAGCTGGCAGAGGAAGTGACAGTCATGGTCTCTGGCACTCAGGGGACTGTTGGAGCACAGGCCCCTGCTGAGCCCCAAGCAGATGACAAACCTCTGGACTCGGCCATAAGAGAGATGTTGGAGATGCAGAGATAGGCAGGGGAACATCATGTAGATGTGCCAGAGGCCATGCACAGACTGGACCGAAGGCTGGAAGAGTTTTCCCACATTCTCTGTCTGCATAAGACCATTTGGCTGCCTGCATGAAAAGCGTGGTGGCTGCCTTGGAGACGCAGGCTCAGCAGAACACACAGTGGCTGTTGGATATGTGCTCGGATCTGCACACCATTGCTCTAGGCATGGGTGCAGTGCAGCAGTGGCTAGGTGAGAAGGGGACAGGGCACCTCAACCTCCCTCCAGGTGCCCCTTCTCCTCAAGGAGTCAGGGAGGTGGCATCAGACACCCACAGGGAGAAGAAGCGCCACCGGGAATCCCGGATGCTTCATCCCAGGACACTCCAAGGGTGTTCTGCCGCACCACCTCCCCTCTGCCAGTGCCCCAATCACCTCCAGCAGGTCAGGCTGAGGAAGGTGCACCTGCACCTGAGCAGGAGACCCTTTGCAGGTTGGGGCCCTGAAGGCCTCGGTCCACCAGAGGGTGGCCGCAAAAGTCATCACTGCCAACAGAGCATAGCAGTCAACAGGTTGCCTCCAGCTCAGCTGTGGATGTCAGGACTGCACCGAGACTTAGCAGCAGAATAAGAAAAATTAAGAAGTGTTAAAGGCACACAGGTGGCATGGGTGTATGCTCATTGTAAATATTTTGCACCATTGTGAATATATGTTTAATTTAACTGTTTGGAAGTCTCATGGATTCCATCTTGGTAACAGTACTTCAATGTCCACCGCCATTTAAGGCTCTGGAATGTTGACCCCATCCGAGTCCAATCATGAATTCCTATTAATTCAGTTCTCCCACATTCTCACCAGAGTGACTATAATTGCACATGTGCAATTATTAGGCACTGAACCTCAGTTGTCAGTGCGCTGCCTGGCCACTCCTCATGTCTGCCATTCCTGTCAGCTCACTATGTTTTGACCTATGAAAATGTGTTCATTGAGGTCATTGCATCTCTTGCTGCTGTTACCCTGATTTCTGTAGTGGGGAGTTAAATCTGCTATGTGAGTACCAAGGTAAATGCAGTTTCAGGGGTGAGATACTGTGGTTTGACACTTTCTTCATAACAGTTGAACTAGAGGCTACCCTAACTGTCTGGAAGAAGATGTGATGGGCACATTCAATCGTGAATGTTCTGATTTGTTATTTTGAGCTAACATGCAGCTGAATGACCCAAGTAAGGAGGCAACGGGCACATTAGCTTTGGCTGTAAGAGGGATTTAACTGTAGGATTTAAGAGATGTGTGTGCATTTGGCTGAAGCCATTGTCAGGCCTCATATGGAGAATTGTTTGGCCTGCTAGCCTCCTTATCAAGGGTGTCACTGGACCTCGGATAAAGGGTTGGCAACTAAAGTGAATTAGGAGAGAGAGTGTCGAATGGGCCTGTGTGCTGGACCATCTTGAGGACTGTGACGTTATCAATGTGATGCATTACCAGCTCTATAAGGCCTCTGCAGGGTTCATGCAGGAAAGATTTCTACCTTGGCTGATGTGTCTACAATGACAGTTCATGATTTCGCATCCCCAGTGCTAAGGCCTTGGCTTGGTCTCCATCTAGACATGGCATCCCCACCTCACCTCTTCCAGGTGAAGGAGAACCTGAAGGAACACAGATTGGTGTTCCTCGCCTTCATATATGACAGCACATGGAAAGATTGTGCATTGACTAGGGTGATGACAGCCATGTGCAAGGAGGACCCTCCGTTTGTCAATTTTCAGCTTGCCTCCAGTACCTTAGGCTAGCTATGGAGAAAACATATGCTTGGCATGGTGGCAAGAGTCTCAACATGATCCCTTGTTAGCCATGACCATTGGCTGCGAGTATGAAGGTTTGGAGTGTGCATCTGACTGCCATCCAGCAGCCGCGCCCCTTGGAGGAATTCACTTCCATCTTTACTTTCCTGCCTCTGACAGGAGCAGATGCTGATCACATGCTCCATGCTAACTCCAGATCTTGATGGGTTTTCATAGGAATGCGACCCGTTAGTCATGGAAGAATGCTCCTTCATTGGACAGTTGAACCTCGAAAACTCTACTGAACCTGGTTCTCCATGGATTGAGCAAATAATTCATAGGGCACCCCTTCATTCTGCCCAAAAGATGAGTCATTAACACCTTCCATCCTCTTTGGGACCCTTCCCATATTGTTTCTTCCGAGAGTTTTTTACAGCTTGCCATAACTTTCAAAAATTGAAGATGGTACGTCTCGAATTCGTGAGTACTTTTGGCACTTTCCAACCTCTCCCTATCACACACCAAGTTGCTCCCATCCTCCTCCACAGCCAGCACTGCCTAATTCCTTTCCCTCCTGTCACCATGCAGCGTCCAACGGTTAACCTTAACCCGATAATTATTTATGTCGATATTCCTGTTCTTACCCGTTTCCTTCAATGTTGACGTGGCCATGCCACTTCTGATCCTGACTCCTCCCATTCTCAAGGCCAGCTGTAGCCTCACTTTCCGAGACCCCTCCCATGTGATCATCCACTAGTGTCCCCCACCCAACCCCATGAGACTTGAACTTCCACTGTACCAGATCCAACGTGAACATGACTGTGTCCTTTGAGCCCTAGCATCCTCCTTCCAACCCCCAGAACCAAATGCAATAATTCATGAACCATGTCGTTAGTCACATTTCTCTAAGACCGTCATTACCCAGAGAGGCCATCACCTGCCCAAGAATGTGACCAAGGTTTACGTGACAAGATAAGCCCTCTAACGTGGTTTGGACAGCCTGGTGTCTGGCTTCCTTCCCCGGGCAGTCTCATGGCCATGCCCCGGACAGTCTCCCACCCTTCCCTGGAGACACCCACCCTTCCCCACTGCTCCTTCCCTACCCACTTCTCCCAGTCCTGCCTCCATCCCACCCTTCCCCACAGGCCCTGCCTCCCGTGCCCAGCCATGATGCAGCCTGTACTACTGGCACCTAATGTGAATGAGACTCTGAACGGTCCTCAGCGAGGTGAAAGCAGCGTCCACTGACCTCAAAGTCAGGGATGAAGTGAAGCTCACCAGGCACACCACTTATACACAGTCATAAAACCGAATGTCCCAATTTTCCGCTGGCAGGGAACTTAACTTGGAGGGTGAACTTAATTCCAGCGAGGTGGCCTTTTAATAAGCAAGCATGAGATGCTAATGAATGCAAATGGGGTTCCTGACATTGTTTGTCGGGAAGCTCGACGTCTTTAATCCGTCTCGAAAGTCCAGAGTACAAAATTCCAATAGTTCACCTGCCATCGGGAAACAGATGTTTTTGCCTCCCACCATGATTCTGGCTGCTGATGGGACCGGAAGATTCCACCCAAGAAATTTAAAAGGGATGTAGTTAGGTTAAGTGAGTGGGCAAAAATTTGGCAGATGGAGTATAATGTGGGAAAATGTCAACTTGTCCACACTGGCAGGAAGAATAGAAAAGCAGCACATTATCTAAATGGAGAAAGATACAGAACTCAGTGGTACAGAGGGATCTGATGGCCTGGTGCATGAATCACAAAAAGTTAGTATGCAGGTATAGCAAGTGATTAGGAGGGCAAATGGAAAGTTGTTGTTTATTGCAAAGGGAATGGAATATAAAAGTAGGGATGTTTTGCTACAGTTTTACAGGACATTGGTGAGACCACATCTAGAGTACTGTGACAGTTTTGGTCTCCTTATACAAGAAAGGACATAATTGCATTCAGAGAAGTTCAGAGAAGGTTCCCTCAACTGATACCTGGGATGGAGGGGTTACCTTAGGAGAAAAGATTGGATAGGCTGGGCCTGTAACCATTGGAATTTAGAAAATTGAAAGGTAATCTTAATGAAACATAAAAGATCCTGAGGGGACTTGACAGGGTGCATGCTGAAAGGGTGTTTCCCAGTGTGGGAGGCACTAGAACTAAGGGACACAGTTTAAAAATAAGAGGCCTCCCATTTAACACGGAGATGAGAAGAAATTTTTTCTCTCAGATGGTCGTGAATCTTTGGAACTCTCTTCCCTGGAGAGTGTCAGAGGCAGGGTCATCAAATATTTTTAAGACAGAGGTAGATAGGTTCTCAACTAACAAGGGGGTAGAAGGGTTATCGTGAGTAGATGGAATATGGAGTTGAGGCAACTATCAGATTAGCCATAATCTTATTGAATGGAGGTGCAGGCTCAAGGAGCCGAATGGCCTATTCCTGCTCCTAATTTGCATATTCGTACCTCTGTTCTTATGATCATAGCATTGCCTTGAGTCATGGACCTATGGCCTGGTTCATCATAGGATCCAAGTCACCTAGAAAATATCTACTGCTTGAGGCCTATAGCTTAGGTGGACACTAGACTGACATGATGAAAGTCACCTCTCTGCTGAGTGTAGGGATCCCAAGTGAAGTAAATTGCTAACATTTTCTTAGTCCACAATACGTCACTGCTGGTTTTCAAAACAAAATATAACAGATTTGTTCAGCAGAAGGTGACCTCGAAAGATTGGGTCAGGGAGTGTAGAGGAGTCAGGCACATTGCTGTAAAACTGATACTGCATTCCTACCATGTACCAGAAAGACCAACTGGGAAATCCTGCATGCTCAGCCCACAATTTACTATCCTTTCATTTTAAAAGAAGTAAGGTTGCAAGCTAGGAGTGCATGCAGTTTGGCGATATGTACTCCCATCTTGCGCCAAGAGAGCAAAAGTAGAAGCTGCACCTTTCTGTTGGAGCAGACCAGAACAGAGAGGGTTTTCCTGTGCTTTTATAAAAATCGTTCCTAGGATGTGAGCGTCACTGGCTAGGCCAGCATTTATTGCCCATCCCTAATTGCACTTGAGAAGGTGGTGTTGAGCTGCCTTCTTGAACAACTGCAGTCCCTGTGGTGTAGGTACACCCACACTGCTATTAGGGAGGGAGTTCCAGGATTTTGACCCAGCGACAGTGAAGTGTTATATTTCCAAATCAGGATGGTGAGTGACTTGAAAGGGAACTTCCAGGTGGTGGTGCTCCCATCTATCTGCTGTCCTTGTCATTCTAGATGGTAGTGGTTATGGGTTTGGAAGATGCTGCTGTGCTGCCTAAGAGGCTCGGTGAGTTCCTGCAGTGCATCTTGTAGATGGTACACATAGCTGCCACCGTGAGTCGGCGGTGGAGGGAGTCAATGATTTTTGTGGATGTGGTGTCAATCAAGCGAGCTGCTTTGAGCTGGATGGTGTCAAGCTTCTTGAGTGTTGTTGGAGCTGCAGTCATTCAGGAAACTGGAGAGTATTCCATCACACTCCTAACTTGTGCCTTGCAGATGGTGGACAGGCTTTGGGGAGTCAGGAGGTGAATTGCTCGCTGCAGGATTCCTAGCCTCTGACCTGCTCTTGTAGCCACAGTATTTATATGGCTAGTCCAGTTCAGTTTCTGGTCAATGGTAACCCCCAGGATGTTGATAGTGGGGGATTCAGTGATGATAATGCCATTGAATGTCAAGGGGCTGACGGTTAGATTCTCTCTTGTTGGAGATTCCCTGGCACTTATGTGGTATGAATGTTACTTACCACTTATCAGCCCAAGCCTGGACATTGTCCAGACCTTGCTGCATTTGGACCTGGACTGTTTCAGTATCTGAGGAGTCACAAATGGTGCTGAGCATTGTGCAATCATCAGTGAACATCTCCACTTCTGACCTTATGATGGAAGGAAGGTCATTGATGAAGCAACTGAAGATGGTTGTGCCTAGGACACTACCCTGAGGAACTCCTGCAGTGATATCCCAGAACTGAGATGATTGACCTCCAACAACCACAACCATTTTCATTTGTACTAGCTATGACTCTAACCAGCGAAGAGTTTTCCCCCTATTCCTATTGTCCCCAGTTTTGCTAGGGCTCCTTGATGTCACACTCAGTCAAATGCCACCTTGCTGTTGACGGCAGTCACTCTCACCTCACCTCTGGAGTGCATCTCTTTTGTCCATGTTTGAACCAAGGCTGTAATGAGGTCAGGAGCTGAGTGACCCTGGCGGAACCCAAACTGAGCATCAATGTGCAGGTTATTGCTAAGCAAGTGCCGCTTGATAACACTATTGATGACCCCTTCCATCACTTTACTGACGATTGAGAGTAGATTGATAGGGCGGTAAATGGCTGGGTTTTATTTTTCATGCCTTTTGTGTACAGGACATACCTGGGCAATTTTTCACATTGCCAGGTAGATACCAGTGTTGTAGCTGTACTGGAACAGCTTCATAAGAGGTGTGGCAAGTTCTGGAGCGCAAGTTTTCAGAACTATTGCCAGAATATTGTCAGGGCCCATAGTCTTTGCAGTATCCAGTGCCTTCAGCCATTTCTTGATTCACTCCATGTGGAGTGAATCAAATTGGCTGAAGACTGGCATCTGTGATTCTGGGGATCCCCGGAGGATGCCGAGATGGATCATCCACTCGGCACTCCTGGCTGAAGATTGTTGCAAATGCTTCAGCCCTATCTTTTGCACTGGTGTTCTGGGCTCCCCCATCATTGAGGATGGGATATTTGTGGAACCTCCTCCTGCAGTGAGTTGTTTATTCATCCACTATCATTCACGACTGGATATGGCAGGACTGCAGAGCTTGGAGCTGATCATTGGTTGTACAATCTCTTAGCTCTTTCCATCTCTTACTGCTTATGCTGTTTGGCACACAGATAGTCCTGTGTTGTAGCTTCACCAACTTGACATCTCATTTTTAGGTTTGCCTGGTGCTGCTCCTGGTATGCCCACCAGCACTCTTCTTTGAACCAGCGTTGATCCCTTGGTTTGGTGGTAATGGTAGAATGGGGATATGCTGGTCCATGAGGTTTACAGGGTACAATTGTGCTGCTGCTGATGGCCCACAGCACCTCATGGATGCCCAGATTTGAGTTGCTAGTTCTGTTTAAAATCTACCCACACAACAGGTATCCTCAATGAGAAGATGGGACTTCATCTCCATAAGGATTGTGCAGTGGTGACTCCTACTGATACTGTCAGGGACAGCAAGCGCGTGCGGGTGCGCCTCCGATCGGTACCCCCGATTGGAGGTGCGCCGCCATTTTACGTGGGCGGGCCAATTAAGGCCTGCCCAGCGTGACGTCCGCCAGGAAGCGCTATGCACTCCCTGTGCGGGCGGTGGGGGGATTTCCCTAAACTGAGAGTGCGCTCTTTTGCGCATGCGTGCAGAAGAGCGGACTCATCTCCCTCAGGCTAGGTGCTGCCTCAGAGAGATCGGCACCAAATTCAAAAATGTGAAATATACAAAAATAAAATTTCCCTGACATGTCCCAATATGTGACACTGACACATGAGTTGGGACATGTCCATCACTTTTAATTAAACTTTTATTAAATTTTTAAAAACCTTCATGAAACCTCATCCCGCCCGCTGATGAGGTTTCATGCTTTTTCTGAAGCCCACCAGGGCTCCCGGCCTGCCCGCCAACCTTAAGTTGAACGGGCAGGTCCTTTAACTACTTCAATTAATTTTTAAATGGCCTTAATTGACCATTAACAGATCGGTGGGCACACAGCTGATTTGGCTGCGCCCTCGCAGACCTGAAAATTGAAATGATGCGGGGTGACGTCGGGAGTTCCGCCCGACGTCATCCCATGTCATTTTATGCATCGGCGAGCAGGTCCTGCCCCCCGCTCGCCAACCTGAATATCCTGCCCATGCATCGGCGGCAGGCAGTTTGGTGAGTATGCTTTTCCCTCTTGTTGGTTTCCTTACCACCTGCCACAGGTCCAGTCTAGCAGCTATGTCCTTTAGGACTTGGCCAGCTCGGTATGTAGTCATGCTTCAGAGCCACTTTTGGTGATCCAGAGTACCTTCAGTTCTTCCTCCAAGTAGTGTTCAACATGGTTATTTACTGATTCATCCGCTGAAGGTGGATGGTGGGGGGAGGGTGGTGGTGGTGGTGGGGGAGCGGTGGGGTGGTGGGAAGCAGGATTCATGGTAATCAGCAGGAGGTTTTCTTGCCCATGTCTGGGACATAATCTGTAAGGTGTGATTCTGTGAGTATGATGATGTCAGGCTGTCGCTTGACTAGCCAATGAGACAGCTCTCCCAATTTTGGCACTAGCCCCAGATGTTAGTAAAGAGGAATTTGCAGGGTTGACATAGCTGGGCATGCTGTTGTCATTTCTGGTGCCAAGGTTGGACTTTGCAGCAGTTTGATACAAGTGAGTGGCTTGCTAGGCCATTTCAGAGGGGAGTTAAGAATCTGGTGTCACATGTAGGCCAAACCAGGTAAGATTTCCTTCCTTAAAGGGAGGAAATTAGTGAAGCAGATGGGTTTTTACAACGATTGATTTATGGTCATCAACAGACTTATAATTTCCAGATTTTATTGAGTTCAACTTTCACCATCTGCCGTGGTGGGATTCAAACCTGGGTCCCCAGAGATTTACCCTGGGTCTCTGGATTACTAGTCTAATGACAATACGACTCTGCCACCATTACTGCCACCACCCTGTCAATTGGGGGTGTGCCTGAAATCCTGATATGTGGTCCTGGTGTGCAAAACGCAGCGTTGGGCATGAGTTATGGGATAAATCACGGCCCGAACAAGGTATATTTTAATTGTGTTTCAGAATATTGGACTTCTCTGGCTTTCATCATACAATTTACATTGTTGTATGATATTCAGCTTGCTTGTTTTCTGAATGTGGCTATATCAATTTTCCAAAACCGTAAACCCATAAAAAGCTGAAACAAAAATGTTTCAAACATATAATTCCAGTGATGTTTAATGTTATTCAACTCTGCAAATCACTGTTTTAAGCTGCTGTGCCCCACATGCCAGTCCTTCCCCATTTATAGTTCATTGGAAAACTATAATCAACTCTTGAGAACACTGAAATCAAAATTGGCAGAGTGGTCACATAGTATTCAAGAAAAATGTACCTAAAGCTCTCAAGAAACAAGGAGACCATTGATAACTCTAAGTGGAGGTGTATTTATACCCTTTGGAAACATACCTGTGGTTATGTAACATGTGTACCTGTTAAACAGCATTGTGGGCAATCTTTAAAATAATAATGAGGGAGTAATTAGAATATGAGAGAATGCTAGCTAAAAATATAAAAACAGAGTTTCTACAAGTGTTGAAAAAGGAAAAGAGTAACCAATGAACGTTGGTCCTTTCGAGGGTGAGAATGGGGAATTAATAATGGGAAGCAAGAAAATAGTGGAAGCATTGAGGCAAAAAAAATCCCAAGCATACTTAAAATTCAAGAGGTCAAAGGGAGGGAGGAACTTAAAACAATCACAATCACTAAGGAAAAGGTACTGGGAAAACTATTAGAACTAAAGACTGACAAGTCCCCTGGACCTGATGGTTTGCAACTTAGGGTCTTCAAGAAAGGAGGTGCAGAGATAGTAGGTTATGATCTTCCAAAATTCCCTAGATTCTGGAAAGGTCCCAGGGGTTTGGAAAAATGCTAATGTAACACATCTATTCAAGAAAGCAGGGAGACAGAAATCAGGAAACGACAGGCCAGTTAGCCTAAAATCTGTCATAGGGAAAATGCCAGAACCCATTATTAATGCGGTAATAGCAGAAAATCGCAATATAATCAGGCAGAAAACATGTTTTGTGAAAGGGAAATCATGCGTGACTAATGGCAGAATTTTACGCCTTGAGGGTGGGCGCGCGTCCGACCCGAGCGTGTGTGAAATAGCACGAGATGATGTCGAGCAAGCCTCCCGATGTCAGCCCACACGCGAGCAATCTTTAGGTTGGTGGGCGCACGCGGCAGTCAGAAGCACACTTGTCAACAATTAAGCGGGAAATTAAGCCCGAAAGGAGGCAGTTGAAAGCGATTTTTCATGGCCGCTTTTACAGTTGACGGACGGGCCAATCGGCCAGGCGGCCTTTACATTTTTGCTCAAATCTTGATCCAGGGAGGAATGAAATCTCCATGGAGAAATAAAATAAAAAGAGATCTCTGGGGACTGGTTTTTTTTACGAGGAAGGCTTTCAGATGCTTGTTGGTGCTGCATGGACATATTTTGCAGCATTTTTGTTGTTTCGTTTATTCTGTGGAGGTCTGCAGCCCCCTAAGGCAGCTGTCTGCCTTCAGGGAGCTCGCTGGCAGTGCTCACCAGCACCCGTGGTGACGTCGGCGCTGGCCCCCACCGACAGTGCTGAGTCTTTCTCAACACGTGTTTCACGCTGGCTTGCCATCAATTGGCCTGCCAGTGTGAAATCGCGGTCGGGGGCCCGTTCCCTGTCCGTTCCTGGGCCTGCTGATCACGTGTGCCTGACGAGCGAAAGATTCAGGCCTGAGTTATTTGAGTTTGTGAGGGGAGCAGTGGCATAGTGGGAATGTCATTGGACTGGTAATCCACAAGCCAAGGGTATGCTCTGAGGTCATGGGTTCAAGCCCCACCACAAGAGCTGGTGAACTTTAAATACAAATAATAAGTCTGGAATTGAAAGCTTGTGACCATGAAATTATCATTTTTTGTTGTAAAAACCCTTCTGGTTTACTAGTGTCCCTTCAGGGGAGGGAATCTGCCATCCTTACCTGGTCTGGCCTACATGTGACTCCAGATGCACAGCAATGTGGTTGACTCTTAACTGCCCTCTGAAATGGCCTAGCAAGCCACTCAGTTCAAGGGAAATTGGGGATGGGCAGCAAATGCTGGCTGTGTCAGTGTCATGCACATCCCAGAAAAAAAAAAGGAACAAGTAAGGTGGTCACATCAAAATAAAAGCTTATAGTGCATGGAGTAATATTTTAGCATCAATAGAGGATTGGTTAGCTAACAGGAAGCAGACAGTAGGGATAAATGGGTCATTTTCAGGTTGGCGAGCTGTTTCTAGTGGCGTGCCATAGGGATCAGTGCTGGGGCCTCAACTACTTACCACCTGTACCAATGACTTGGATGAAGGGACCAAGTGTGTGGTAGCTAAATTTGCTGATGACATAAAGATAGATAGGAAAGATAAGTTAAGAGGACATAAAGCGTCTACAGGGGGATTTACATAGGTTAAATGAGTGGGCAAAAGTTTGACAGACGGAGTATAGGTCAGAATTCTCCCATGGCCCAGCTGGTGGGCTCAATGGTGGGTGGGGGGGTGGGGGAGAATTGGTTTCATGCTGGCGGGAAATTACAGCGGGATCTTCCGATGCTGCCCACCATGGCGGATCGGGAATCCCGCTGGAGGCTGGCACGGAACCGATTTGCATCCTGCTATTGGGATGCAAATGAAGGCCCAACTGGAATCGCCCACGGTGTCCAATTCTATGTACAGCAGCAGGAAAATATGCCAGTCCAAATCATTTCTGGACCAGCTTGCCGTACAAAAGTCAGAACCTAGCTTTAGGGCCTTGCTCAGCTCACAGACATCCAATGAGAAGATGATGGAGACCCTAACGCTGCTGGACGCTGGAGGAACACATGCATCGCATGGTGGGTGCAGCCTCATCCACATGGATCCTCCACGAAGCAGCGTTCAGAAGTCGCGAGGTATCCATGCAGCAACTTCAACTTCAGTAAGGCTTTGGACTTCTAGGGACTTCATCATGGACTCCAGCATTCTTCCAGGGACTTCACCATGGTCTTTAGCATTCTTCCAAGGACTTCTTCATGGACTGCCAGTATTCTTCCAGGGACTTTGGCACGGGGTGGTATGGATTGACGGCGATGGAGTGGGTGGGAAATGTCTAAGTCTGAAGGGGATGCATATCCAGGTGAATGTGGTCACAGGGAGGGGTCAGTAGAGTCCAAATTTGACTCCTGGGAGTGAACTCCTGGTGGGCATGGTAGGATGGGATGGTTAGGGTAACAGGGGGCAGAGGGAGCCAGTAGGGTGGGAGGGTCGGGAGTATCGGTAGAATGGGCGGCAAGTGTCCTTGATGAAGATATGGACAAAGGGGGTGGGAAGGAGGAGGTTAGGGAGTTCAATGTAGATGAATTCTTAGGATTCTTAGGGAGAATGGGAACGTGCACATTCGCCTGGACATTCTGGAATGCGAAGAGTTCGGGCTTGAAGGTAACAGTGGGGAGGTCGAATTTTATGCTGGGGGGGTGGTGTCAATGGTTACGGGGGGAAAGGACATGGGTGACTGGGGGAGCTCATAAAGAACCTCATGACTACCATAGTGGCCAAATTGAAACTGAGAGGAGCCTCGTGTTGGATGGGTACAGGTGCTTCATGGGAGTGTGATCAGTGGGTGGGCGGAGATGCAGGTCAGCTCAGATGGACAACTGAAAGAGCACCCCAGCAGGCAGAATTGAAAATGTTCATAACCAATGAGAAGAGTTTGATGAATGAAGGCTCTGCTGTGCAGGAAAGTGCTTGCACGAGGCTCTGAAAGGCCCTGCCACACACACACTCTTCTCCCTCCAGAATCACTCGTGGTCCAGCTGTATGCACCTGAACTGCTAGTGGAGGGGAGTGGGGTGGGGGGTGCAGGGGGGAGGTGCTTTGCGAAGCCTATATAATGACCCTGAAAGAAAACATAGACATTATGCAGTCAAAGTGAATATATTTGCAAATTAATCAGTGACAATATTGTGTTCACCCGTGCAACCACTTGTGATCAAAATTTCTTGATTTTTCGTGGCCTACCACTTCTTCTAGGTGCTACCCTGACATCGTAGCAGGGTGGAGACAGCCTGTGTAGTTGTTGGCCCTGTTGCCTTTGATGACTTTGGCGGTCGTCCTCTGGAGAGCTAAGGCTGGAGGGCCCTGGCTTCCTTTGGATGTCCTCCTGTGGGCCAGCTGCTCTCTCTTTGGTGACAAAGGACGAGGTTGAAGGTGTCACAGGCGAAGGAGGGAGTGGAAAACCTCTGAGATTCCTGAGTGGATGACCCAGGAGTGTCCAGTTGCCGCTCATCATCCTTGTATGTGCCCAATGGCCCCAGCCTGACTCCTTGAGGGGAAGAAGCACCTGGAGGGAGATTGAGGTTCCCCATTCTCCTCTCGCATTGCCACTGCAGAAACTCACCCATGGCTACTAGGATGGAGTACAGGTCTCCGCACATCTCCGGCAGAAACTGGGCATTCTACTGGACCAGGGTCTCCATGGCATCTGTCATGCTCTCTATGGAGACCTCCAAGCATGCACATATGGGCACCATTTCATCAGAGACCAGGTGGATGGACTCCTCTGACTCACGTGCCATTCTGTTGAAACCTTCCAACAGCTCTGCCTGATGTTCCCCTGCCTCTTGCTGATTCTCCATGATGAGTTGGGAGGCCAATTCCAGAGGCTTGTCATCTAACTCAAACCTCAGGATACCTTTTCACCAGCAGTCCTCCGAGAGCCCGGGAGCTCGGCTGAAGCTGCCTCCTCCGGCTGCATACATGTGACCAAGCAGTGACCACTAGATTGTGAGACCCTTCCTAATCTAGCACTAATACTCACTGAGGTGTGTGTTCCTGAACTGGTGGAGGGCAAGAGTGACCACAATGACGCCTCTACAGGTGTGGAGCTCTCCTCTTCTGCTCCCTCCTGGCTCACCCCTGGGCTGGGGCTTGAGGCTGATACCTGACATGGGGGCCTCCTCCTCCTCTTCAGGCCTAGGTCTCTTCCTGGAGGTGCCTGTAAGTGAGAGAGGAGAGTACAAGTTGTCATGATAATAGGTGATTGTGTTAATGGACTCCAGTATTAGATACTGTATGGTACTCTGTACTAGGAATGGGGTCACCTGACCTGTGGCTTGAAGGTTAGTTAGCACATGTTGGAGCCTGTCTTGATAGAATTCAGTTACTGCAGAGATATGTATTTATGTTAGGACAATGTGTTATCAGTGAAGTTAGCTTAGCTACAATGTCAATGGCCTTTGTGCATCATTGAAACAAAAAAGACATGGTGTCAGAAGTAAACTAAATGCAATAATGGAGGTTCTGAAGCCACCAACAGATCTCAGTTTGGAGGGAACTCTCATCGAAAACTGGAGGAGGTTCCGGCCGCCATTCAAGCTGTACCTCACAGCGATGGGCAATGATAAAAAAAGGCTCTCAGGTACAGTCTTCCATCTTTCTTCAAGTAGCAGGTGAGGCAGCCCTAGAAGTCTATAACACATTTACGTTTGAAAGTGATGAGAAACTAAATGACTTGAAAGAAATAACGGAAAAATTCTAAGTCTACAGCAACCCTAAGAAAAACATCACGTCTGAAAGAAATCGATTTTTTACGTGCATGCAAAGCAGCGACAACATTAATCAGTACGTAACTGAGCTGAGAAAAGGAGCTAAATTGTGTGAATTTGGAAAGCTTGAAGAATCACTCATCCAAGATAGCATAATTTGTGGAATCGTATATGACACTCTGAGAGAACAGCTTTTGAGAGAAGTTGATCTCCTGCTAGAGAAAGCAATAAGTATCTGCACAGCAGCAGAGACAACAAAATGCCAGATGACAGAAGATGATAAGCGGCACATGATCAAGCAGTTAGATGCAGATAAACAGAAACAGCCCCTGGAAAGAACAAATAGACAGTCCGGACATAAAAAGAACAAAACTGCTATTAAAACATTTAAATGCAGCTGATGCGGAACAGAGCATTTACCACGTAGTTGTCCAGCCCCCAGAAAGCAGTGTAAGAACTGTGATAAACTGAATCACTTCGCTAAGAAGTGTAAATCGATGAAAGTGTGCACGATTGATACAGACACTGAAACTGATCTTTTTGTTGGTGCAATAACAACAAATTCCAAAGAAGACGAATAGGAGGTTGATTTAAAAATTGCCAACACGATGGTGAATTTTAAGCTTGACACAGGTGCACAAACAAATGTTATTCCCATAAACCTGTACAGTAAGATAATCAAAGAAAAACAGCTAATTAAAACAAAAGTTTTCTCACCGGTCTACGTATACCGGTGAGAAAAATTGCAGTAGAAGGTAAGTGCACACTTAAAGTGAACTACAAAAAACAGTCTCAAGCACTTCCATTCATAGTGGTGAAAACTGATGCAAAACCCATTCTTGGAATCAAAGCTTGTGAAAATCTGAAGCTAATCAAGAGAATAATGATGGTCACCACCGATGACCATGACCATGATCCTGAGCGAGTATAAAGATGTGTTCCAGGTGATTCACTACCTAAAAGGAGAACACACCATCAAGATTGACAAAACTGACATCCAAAATCCACCCACCCAGGAAAATATCAGTGATGCTGAGAGACTGACTGAAAGCAGAGTTGGACAGAATGGAGAAACTTCACATCATCAAGAAAATTGAAGAACCGAAAAAGTGGGTTAATCCAAATGTAATTGTAGAAAAATCAGATGAAAGTCTGCGAGTCTGCCTGGGTCCCAGAGACCTAAACAAGGCAGCACAAAGAGAGCATTACCAGCTGCCCACAGTAGAAGAGATCATGTGTAAGCTAGACAATGCTAAACACTGTTCAGTCTTGGGTGCGAGTTCAGAATTCTGGCAGGTCAAACTGGATGAACGCAGCTCCTATCTCTGTACCTTCAACACACCATACAGGTGATACAGGTTTTTACACTTACCGTTTGGTACTAATTCAGCGCCAGAGGTGTTCCACAGAACAGTGAAGCAGCTGTTTGAAAGCTTAGAGAGCATGGAAACCTACATTGGCAATGTGCTGGTCTAGGGAGCCTCATGAGAAGAATGACCACAGACTGAGGCAGGTGCTGGCCAGAGCTAGAGAAAGGAACCTCAAGTTGCAGAAGGAAAAGTGCAAAATAGGTCTTCATGAAATCAAGCACTTGGGATATGTGCTAACAAATGAGGGACTGAAGCCCGACCCAAGTAAAATCGAAGCAGTCGTGAGCATGCCAACCCCAGGATGTAAGAAAGACTTGGAGAGGTTTTTGGGAATGGTGACCTATCTTGGGAAATTCATTCCAAACATGTCAGACCTGACAGCATCTCTCAGAGAACTTCTACAAAATGATGTGGAATGGCAGCAGGAACAAAGTCACCAGACTGGTCACCAAAGTGACCAGCCTGAAGAGAACACTGACCCAGGCAGCAGTGTTAAAATATTACAATGTCAGTCAGCTGGTCAAGATCTCAGTGGACGCTTCAAAGACTGGCCTGGGAGCTGTCCTCTTGGAAAATGAGGCACCAGTGTCATATGCTTCAAAGTCAATGCCTGAAACACAGCAGCGAATAGAAAAAGAAATGCTAGCTATTGTGTTTGGCCTAGAATGTTTTCATCAGCTTGTCTGTGGCAAAGACGTGGAGGTAGAGTCTGATCATAAGCCTTTGGAAGCTGTACTTAAAAAGCCCCTGAACTGTGCACCACCAAGAATCCAAAGATGACTAATACGTCAACAGAAGTACCAGGTCAGAGTTAAATACAAACCGGACAAGGAAGTGTACATTGCAGAAAAACTGTCACGTGCATACCTACCCATCACGGGGGAAGAGGATAAAGAAACAGAAGCACAGGTTCACATGCTGATAAGGAACTTACCTGTGGCTGTAACCAAACTGGATGATATCAGGGAAGTGACCAAGAATAATGCCACCCTGAGAAAACTGCAGCAGATTGTGCAAATTGGCTGGCCATTGGAGAAAAGCCCCTTGTGCTGTACAAAAGTACTGGAACTTTCATGAGGAGCTTCATGTAGCAGAAATAATACTTTTCAAGGGGGAAAAGATTATAATTCTTGCAACACTGAGGAAAGAAATGCTGCAGCGCATAGATGAAAGTCACCTTCACATAGAAACATGCAGAAGAGCCCGAGATGTAATGTATTGACCTGGAATGGGAGCACAAATCAGGGAAATGGTGAATGTGTGTGCAGTGTGTGAAAAATGCAGTAAATCACGATAAAAAGAACCACTTCAACCACACAGTGTTCCAGAGAGGCCCTGGCAAAAACTGGAGTGGACTTGTTCACATTTGACAACATTTACCTACTAACAATAGATTATTACTCAAAGTTTTTTGAGTCGCTGCTGCTGAGAAATGATAGTAAGAGCATCATTGTAATAAATCATTTAAAATCAATTTTTGCTCGCCACGGCATACCTGAAGCGCTCATCTCAGGTAACGGTCCACAATTTTCAAGCACTGAGTTTCACAAATTTGCACCGGTCCAGAGTTTTGCCGCAATACAAACGGAATGGTGGAACGTACCACGCAGACCTTAAAACACCTGTTGAAGAAGGCAAAGGTGGACAGAAGAGACCCCTACCTAGCTCTGCTGGATTTCAGGAATACTCCATTTGAGGGCATTGGATCATCTCCAGCACAGCTCCTGATGGGGAGAAGACTAAGAACTAAGCTTCCAACTGTGTCCCAACTGTTATTTCCACAGCCAGTGAGCTACAACATGTAGGATTTGCTCAAACTGAGACAGCAGAAGCAGAAACAGTACTTTGATCGAGACGACCTCTGCCTGACCTGAACATGGGACAGACAGTGTGAATTCAGCATGAAGGGATCTGGAATCCTGCTGTTGTCACAGGAATCACAGCAGAGCCAAGGTCTTACATAGTATATGCTCCAAACGGACAACAGTACAGGAGAAACCGGAAATTCTTACAGAAAACAAATGAAACGCAACCCTGCTTTGAACCAAAAGGTGTAGCTGAAGTTCAAAAATTAGAATGCACCAGTGAAACAACAGATAACCAGACAAAGCCTGAGAGTCCTGAAAACTATCCAAGGGGTGATAGTGACACAGAGCTGGAGATGGCCCCTTGTCCTTCAAAATCGCTTCTGTCACCATTCAGAACTTACAGTGGAAGAATTGTGAAAAATCCACAAAGATACAGAGATGAGTAAAATGAGTCAGAAAGAATAGATAAGAGAGTTTGTGCACTTGAGTTGTATAAAAGTTTTTTTAATGGAAGGGATATGTCATGATAATAGTTGATTTTGGTAGTAAACTCCAGTATTAGATACTATACCGTACTCTGTACTCTCAGGGGGTCACCTGACCTGGGGTTTGAAGGTCAGATAGCACATGTTGGAGCCTGCCTTGATAGAGTTCAGCTACTGCTATGTGTTTACGTTAGGAAAATGTGTTATCAATAAAGTTAGCTCAGCTACAATGTCAACTGCCTCTGTGCATCATTGAAACAAAAGACAAGACACAAGTGACAGCATCAGCTACCTCCAACATGGAGGCACATTCGAACCTCGGGTTTGCATTGAGTGGATCAGTCCTTTCTAGGTGGACACCCAAGTCCTAGCTTCCCAACACCAATAGCTCGGTCCCACTCCACTCCTATGAGCTCGGATATTCTCTCCTCGAACTTTGTGAGAGACCTGAGAAATGGGTGCCCTCTCCGCTCCCATCTTCTCACACTCTCTTTGGTTGTGTTGGGTCTTTTCCTGCTCAAAGAGAACAGCATGTTTGAGAGGAGTTGCATGTTGCTTGGATTGGAGAAGTGGAAATTGGCTCTTTTATCACACCTCCCCTTCTAAGTTTGCTCACTTTTGTGGCAGGTCATCACTGATGTGAATTGGGCAGAAGGATTGAGGACCAGCTCCCTCCAGAGCACTGAGTACATCCACAGGCAAGGGGAAGGCTCAGACAGGCATGTGATTTTCAGAGGTTGCTGGATCCCTCTGTGCCTAAGCTGGTTCCCCCTTACCACCCTCCCAGCAGCCCCCCCACCCTCCTTCCATGTCTGCTGAAAGGTGAAGGAGGCACAGTGGTCACTCCACCGGAGCGTGGATGCACTGAAGTGGGGCTGTGAGGCTGTACATGCTGTTGCCATTGGGCCTTGGACCCTGACATATTGGAGTTTTTGTGGTCTATGCAACCACCTGACAAGACTTATCCTGGTGGAGTGAATGTCGTTCATCCAATTCCAGCACTATGTTGCCAATCTCTTGTGCACCCCCTGGACACTGACAGCATTGGCCATCTGCGCTCATGCAGTGTTAGATTCCTGCTTGACCTCCTCCTCCCATCAGTACATTCCTGTGCACCTCTACATAGCCCAGAAAGGCATGCAGGGAGGTGTCACTAAATTTCGGAGCTGGGCCTGGCGGATGACCTTGCAGGCATCTCTGCTTTTGGTTTGACATTATGGATGTCCAGGCGCCATATTTAAATATGGCACCCAGATATGATGGCGGGGCACGTGCATCAAGCCTGGCCTGCCATGGAAAATGGCATGCAACCCCAGGGTGTATAATTAATTACGTTGGGGCCAGAAGATACCGCAAGATTTCCCGTTGGCCTCTGCAGTGGGAAACACTCCCTGTTCCTGCCCTTGCCATGGGGCTTAGCCCCAGATGGGAAAATTCCACCCATAGCATGGGAAAATGTAAACTTGTCCACTTTGACAGGAAGAATAGTAGTATATTATTTGAATGGACAGAGGCTGTGGAACTCTGCAGTACAGAGGGATCTGGGTGTCCTGGTACATGAATGACAAACAATATGCAGGTACAGCAAGTGATTGGCTGACCAACTAAATGCATACTTTGGTTCTGTCTTCACAAAGGAGGACACAAATAACATACTAGAAATGTTGGGGAACACAGGGTTTAGTGAGAGGGATGAACTGAAATAAATCAGTATCAGTAGGGAAATGGTGTTGGGGAAATTGATGGGATTACGGCCGATAAATCCCCAGGGCCTGATAATCTACATCCCAGAGAATTTAAGGAAGTGGCCCTAGAAATAGTGGATGCATTGGTGGTTATCTTCCGAGATTCTATAGACTCTGGAACAGTACCTACAGATTGGAGTGTAGCTAATGTAACCCCACAATTTAAAAAGGGAGACAGAGAGAAAACAGGGAATTATAGACCAGTCAGCCTGACGTCGGTAATGGGGAAAATTCCAGAGTCCATTATAAAAGATTTAATAGCTGAGCACTTGGAAAACAGTGGCAGAATCGGACAGAGTCAGCATGGATTTATGAAAGGGGAATCATGCTTGACAAATCTACTGGAATTTTTTGAGAATGTAACTAGTAGAGTTGATGAGGGGGAGCCAGTGGATGTGGTTTATTTGGACTTTCAGAAGGTTTTCAACAAAATCCCACATAAGAGATTAGCGTGTAAAATTAAAGCGCATGGGATTGGGGTTAGTGTATTGAGATGGATAGAAAACTGGTTGGCAGGCAGGAAACAAAGAGTAGGAATAAACGGATCTTTTTGGTCTTTTTCCGAATAGCAGGCAGTGACTAGTGGGGTACCGCAGGGATCGGTGCTGGAACTATTCACAATATATATTAATAATTTAGATGAGGGAGCTAAATGTAATATCCCTAAATTTGCAGGTGACACAAAGCTGGGTAGGAGGGTAAGCTGTGAGGAGGATGCAGAGAGGCTTCAGTGTGATTTGGACAAGCTGAGTGAATGGGCAAATGCATGGCAGATGCAGTATAATGTGGATAAATGTGATGTTATCCACTTTGGTAGCAAAAACAGGAAGGCAGATTATTATCTGAATGGCTATAAATTGAGAGAGGGGAAGGTGCAATGAGACCTGGGTGTCCTCATACACCAGTCGTTGAAGGTAATCATACAGGTGCAGCAGGCATTAAAGAAGACAAATGGTAAATTGGCCTTCATAGCGAGAGGATTTGAGTACAGGAGCAGGGGTGTCTTGCTGCAATTATACAGGGATAAAAACAAAAAACTGCGGATGCTGGAAATCCAAAACAAAAACAGAATTACCTGGAAAAACTCAGCAGGTCTGGCAGCATCGGCGGAGAAGAAAAGAGTTGACGTTTTGAGCCCTCATGACCCTTCAACAGAACTGAGTAATATTAGGAGAGGGGTGGTTTTGGTGAGACCACACTTGGAATATTGTGTGCAGTTTTGGTCTCCTTACCTGAGGAAGGATGTTCTCGCTATAGAGGGACTGCAGCGAAGGTTTACCAGACTGATTCCTGGGATGGCAGGACTGACATATGAGGAGAGATTGAGTCGGTTAGGATTATATTCACTGGAGTTCAGAAGAATGAGGGGGAATCTCATAGAAACCTATAAACTTCTAACAGGACTAGACAGGGTAGTTGCAGGAAGGATGTTCCCGATGGTTGGGGAGTCCAGAACCAGGGGTCACAGCCTGAGGACACGGGGTAGACCGTTTAGGGCAGAGATGAGGAAAACTTTCTTCACCCAGAGAGTGGTGAGCCTGTGGAACTCACTACCACAGAAAGTAGTTGAGGCCAAAACATTGTTTGTTTTCATGAAAGAGTTAGATATAGCTCTTGCGGCAAAATGGATCAAAGGATATGGGGAGAAAACAGGAGCAGGCTATTGAGTTGGATGATCAGCCATGATCATAATGAATGGAGGAGCAGGCTCGAAGGGCCAAATGGCCTACTCCTCCTATTTTCTATGTTTCTCTGTTTCTATGATTAGTAAGGCAAATGGAATGTTGGCGTTTATTCCAAGTGGAATCAAGTATAAAGGTAGGGAAGGAGTATACAGAGCCTTAGTGAGACCATACCTGGCATGGCCTATATGTTATAATGATATAAAGGCAATAATTGCTCATAAGGGATTGTGCAAACATGTTGTGGATTCATTTATTTAGACTAGGCACATAAGAACATATATACAAAGGTATATAGCTTGAAGGCACATTAGCAGCAGAGTTGTGTGTGTGTGAGTGTGTGTGTGCTCTTCTGAAAGCAAAAGCGAAACTAAAACTGGATCGCACGACACACTTCCTTCCAGTGATGTCATGCTGCATTCCCTTAGCAGTATATTACAACATCAGCCTTTCTTTTTAAAGAAACTTTCCCCACTTCCAAAGACATATAACTATTTACAATGCATGTTCATGTTAAGTTACCGTTGCATAAGTGCAAAGAACAGATGAATCTATGCGTCTCTAAAGTGTAGACATAATCTGTTGGTAAACCCAGATCTTGTAATAGCAACCTTATCTAACGGTTTCTTTAATTGCTGACAGCAATTTGTGGTATTGTCATTCTTAGATATTGCTCCTAATTGCATTTGGGATCTTGTCCTCAATGCAATAGGACTGCATCTTTGTTGAGGAGCTGGAATGGATTTGATTTGTCCTCGGTTATGCCTCATCGCATTTGTTTGTACTGATTTCATCGGACCTTGATTCCAAAGAAATCCTTGTCACCTCGGCTATTGCCGCATACCTTCTGTGGGATCCTGGATGCGAACCTGTGGTCCCAACTTTGACAATTCTGTGCCTGCATTTTTATCGTGCACGTTGGTCATCTGTTCTTGCACTTTTAAAATTTGCTCTCTTACTTCTGAGAGAGTAGAATAGGTAAGTGTAGGTAGATTGGTATACACTTTCTGCCAAACATAAGCTCTGCTGGTGTTGGAATAGTTGCAATTAAACATGTTACCCACAGATTTAACATTGCCATATATAGATCTTGCTTGGTCTGTCTACATTTGAGAATTAGGGATTTCATAATGGAAATCATTCATTCAGCTAGTCCATTAGATTTAGAGTAATGACAAGAAGTAGTGTGATCGATATTCCACTTCTCACACATATCCTGAAACAGCTTACCAATAAATTGTGGACTGTTATCTGTAATGATCTCTCTAGGCACACCACATAAACTGAAAATACCACTTAGGGTGTGCATGACAGTTGTGCTTGATGTATCATGCAATTGTCAAATAATGGGGTATTTGGTAAAGTCGACGATGAAGTCAGCGCCTTGGACATGAAAAAGATCAGATGCGATTTTGGACCAAGGATGGATAGGAACCTCATGTGGAATCAATGGTTCCTTGTGCTAACTTGGCATATGGCCTTGACATGCCCCCCACTTCTTGATGACAACTTCAATGTCATTATTCACACCTAGCCAATAGACTGTTTCTCTTGCGAGTCTTCTTTTTTGATTCATGCCCATGTGTGAGTGATGAAGTTGTTGACAAATATCAGGTCTCAAATATTCCGGTATGATGACCTGCCTGCCTTTAAAAATGGCTCCCTAGGAGATGCCTAGTTCATCCCGATAAGGCTAAATTGGTCTCACATGTTCGTGGACATGCTGAATTGAATTATGCCATCCGTCAATAATGGTCTTCCACAGTTTCTGTAGTGTGGAATCTTTTGCCATTTCTTCTTATTGCTGGCATTTGCATTGTGCAAAATGTACCAGATCAATTGACAGGCTTGCATTCCCCTGCAAGCGTAACATTGCATCTCCCTTGAAACTGCCAGTTTTGTCAAAACATTCTGGATATTCCAATGTTGGGTCATGAACTGAGGTGATTGGAGTAATTTGTGAAGTTGATCTGCTGTATGAGATCTGACAAATCCATGGATTGTCACTACTGCAAATTCATGGAATGCGAGTAGACCTTCGATCGCCGGGCCTTCTCCATGATGTAGAATATCTGTGGCACCCAGGAGGATTGAATGTACTTGTATTCAAGGACTATGGATCCTACACATTGATTCAGTGAACCGTTGTATGCTGAGAGTTTCAAAGCAGTAGTTTTCGCCATGGTCTTCTATGTCTGTGGATGCATGTCTTTTAGAATTCGCTGTGGTGATATGTTGGCACTTGCCCCTGTGTCAATCTTTGCCAATAATGAGTAGCTACAAATGTTCTTAAGGCCGATAATTCCAACCTTGGTAACACTATGGATGGTGAGATGGTATCTATGTTTTCCATGAGATTGACAGTGTGAAACATGAGGTCACCACTTTTCGTCTCATCATGCACATCATCGTCATTTTCTGTTATGTCAATCACCTCACGTATATATTTTTGACAGGATACCAGGTGGTCCTTATTGCTTGAAGGTACTGTGACAGAACAGAACCTAACACTGTATATTTTTATAAAAATATAACCTTATTGCTATTTCTTAATTTTAAACTGGACCTTTTGACTGAACAAAGATCATTAAGATAGCTGACCCTCTGTCTGTGAGTTACTGTCTGTGAATCACCAGAAAAAAAGAAACCACTTAGCAGTTTTGGAAATGCCACAACCCATTATTACTGAGGAGCTACCATCAGATCACCTGGGGATTGCATAGCCCAACTTCAAAGAGAGCTACATGAAGATCTGTATAAACCAGGCCTGCCAGCGAAGTCAGCGAGTCTACAGAGACAATGGCTTCCCAAACACCAGACCCTCAACAAATAGCACTTCTTTCAACCCATAATGACTAAGATATTATCAGTCTGGAACATAAAGCCAATTTCCAGACCCTGGATAAACGTCTTTTGCTGAAGATATTGTGGAGAGGTTAGGGTCACATGACCTAAGACTGGCTTGCTGAACAGATTGACATTGCCTTCCTCCCTGCAAGCCCAATCTGCTGCTTTAACATCTGACTAGCAGGCCGCACAGAAGGTGCTCTGGTCAGGTTGGACATCTGACCCTCACCTACTGCTGAAAATTCTGCAACATTGCCTACAAACTGATTAATCTCTGCATGCTTATTTCATCCTATGAAGTCAACACCATCAGAAAAGCAAATATTATGCCACTGGTGTTCAGCCTGCCAACTTCCGCGAAGAAATTCCTCATGGGACTTTGATTCTGGACTCTGGACCTCATATGAATCAAGTTCATTTAACCTGTGGTCTCTGTACTGTAAAACCATCTTTTCTCTATCCCTCTCTTTACTGTGTGTGTGTGTGGAGGGGGACTTTGTGGACCCTCCTTTTCACAGATTTCAATGTGTGCAATGAACTAACCTTTTGATTTAATCGTACATCGAGCTTGCTGTGGGCTTATTAGTAGGAATTGGATCACGTAAAAACCGAGGAGTTGGGAAATATGCGACCACTTATTAAAAAGGAAACAAATCAAAACACCCCTTTCTGTTTACGGACAGGTGGTGAGAGGAAAAATTAGTGCTGTTTGAACGGATCTCCCCTCCTATCCGTAACAGTACCCATTGCGTACGGTCTTTTTGAATCAGTGAATGGTTCTTTATAGCTGCATCAGCCTTTGCTCTAGTGCACTTTCGCTGCCAATGGCCCTTTCTGCCACATGCTCTACAGGATTGTTGAAATGTGGGCAGTTCCTTGGTGCATGCAGAAGACTATACATTCCACATGGCTTGCCAGGTTTAGCTGTTATAGTGAGTGCGTCAATAATTGGTCTTAGGCCTGTAAGCTTTGTTGACCAGTGAAGATAATTTTGCACTGCATCACTAGCTCTTTGATGCTATACCTTTTGGACTTATCTAGCAGGTTTTTCTGGTGCACTCCCATGGGAGTGGATGTGATCACCAACTCAACAATTCTGTCTGCTAGCTCGGCATTTGAAAAAATCACAGTACATACCCTTTTCTCTGTATCTGCTGACAAAGTGGTCTGTCGAATCTGTAGGCTGCTGTTGAAATGACATGAACTCTAGTTGATGAATACAGAAATTTAATTTGATATTGCACCAATCTTCTAATGTAGTCCATATCTCTCGGGGATCTTTTAGCTCTTCTTATGTTAATCCTGGTGCGTTCAGCTTATGTGGACCTTCATTCCCAATTGCTAAGTAAAATTTTATGGCTTGCTTGTCTGGTTCAGACACGCCTGAATCAAGAAACCATGGCCAAGATTTCCATGTGTCAGGTGGGCTCGGTGGGAGCAGGCCAATTATGGCCCGCCCTACGTGGATCGTGAGCAGTAGCGCTACTACCTGCGCAGGCGGGGGGAGGAGGGAGAGTCGGGTCCAGCGCTCTTTCGCGCATGCATGCAAAGGAGCGCTTCAATCTCCCTGAGACACAGAGCTACCTCAGGAAGATTGAAGTGCTTTTTAAAATAATTAATAAATACAATAAAAATGTAATGAAACATGTCCCCTCACGTGACTGTGTCACATGAGATGGGGTATATTTTTATTTTTCAAAAAAGTTTTTATTTAATTTGTAAAAGCTTTAGGAAACCTCATCCAGGAAACCTCATCCTAAAAAAACGTAAAGGTCTATTAGCCTTTTTGCCTGCCCGCCAACCATAAGGTTGGACAGGCAGCATAAAGTTCTGGTTAATTACCTGGTTAATGGCCTTAATAGGCCTATCAATTATCAGCGGGCGTGCAGCCAACTCTGAAAGAAATATCGCAAGACGCACGCCCAACGTCATCGCACATCATTTAACGTTCCAGTGTGTCGGGCGTGTGCACGCACACCGAATGGAAAATTCTGTCCCATAGCTCTACACAATGTTTAAATATTTTGAATTTGGATATTAGGTCAGCTGCATCATACTGGGGAATTTTGTGGGAATTTTGACAATATTCCTTTGGTCTTCCTTCTCCTATAGCACCTCGGATGAATAAGCAGCTTTAGCGGCTTTTGCACACTTTTCCAAAGTCCTGCCCATTATAATCACAAACTTCTCTGGGTCGATTTTTAGGACTTTCTTTTTTGTTTGGTTGACTCTCCCTTGCTCCCTATCAATCCAGATCACACCTTGGTCAGTTGCCTTTCCTGACTGAGCTAACCCAGCACTGGTCCTCTTGGCGTATTGTCCCACTCACTGAACTGACAGAATATGTGCTGGAGTCTCACCACAGGGGCTCCATCTGCTTAACAGCCTTTTATTTAAACACGTTAGGCATTGTGTCTTCAAAGCTTTTCTGGGCAGTCACCATGCTGTGGTTTCAAAGCTCTTCAAAGCTACAGCTTTGTTGCCGCCTGACCAAAATGTCAGGGGTCGCCTCATGCCATGTAGCACGATCTAAAACTGTTTACCCTATCGCACCTGTACTGAATCTTGCTGCCTGGCTGTTTTACCATGTCATTTAGAAGGAATCACTGCTAGCCACCATGTTGTGTGTGTTAAAATGATATAAAGGCACCATTCACTCATAAGGGGTTGTGCAATCATATTGTGGGTTCATGTATTTAAACTAGGCACATGAGAACATATCTACAAAGGTATAAAGCTTGAAGACACATCAACAGCAAAGCTGTGCCTGTGTGCTCTGCTGAAAGCAAAAGTGAAAATAAAATGCACACTTCCTTCTATTGATGTCCTGTTGCAACACTTAAAGGCATATTACATTACAACATGGACTACTGTGTACAATTTCTCCTTACTTAAGAAAGAGTATAATTGCATTAGAAGCATTTCAGAGTAAGTTCAGTCAGCTGATTCCTGGGATGAGGAAAAATTGAGCAGCTTTGGGCGATACACATTGGAGTTTAGAAGAATGAGAGGTGATCTTATTGAAACATGTAAGACCCTGAGGGGATTTGCTCAGGTTGATGCTGAGGGGAGGTTTTCCCTTGTGGGAGAGTCTTGAAGCAGGGGTCACAGTTTAAAAATCAGGGTTTTAACATTTGAGATGTAGATGAGGAGAATTTTTTTCTCTCAGAGTGTTGTTAGTCTGTGGTTTTTTCTTCCCCAGAGAGCAGTGGAGGCTGGGTCATTGAATATATTCAAGGCTGAGTAGATAGATTTCTGATTGACAGGAGAGTCAAAGGTTATGGGGGACAGATAGGAAAGTGGAGTTGTGGCCACAATCAGATCAGCTATGATCTTATTGCATGGCAGAGCAGGGATGAGGGGCAGAATGGCTTACTCAAGCTCCTAATTCTTGTATTATTGTGTTTAAAGATAATTGTTTTTTACTTCAGCTGGGATTTATTAATAAGTATTATGGTAAAGCTTAGGGGTAAATTTTAACAGCCTTTTGGGGGCAAGCTGGGAAACAGGAAGGCTTGCGAAATGGTATGGGAGGCAGCAGTATGCCAGTCATCCTCCCACTGTATGCCATTTTGTTTGTGGAGGAAAATATGGTAGATCACCCACCTGAAGCCCAATTGAGCCACTTAAGTGGCCAATTAAGGGCCTCTTCCTGCCTCTACTGGCATTTTGCGAGCTGCTGGGATGCCCATCATTGTGTGGGGAGACTGCCAGGTAAACTCTCCTAATGGGCTTCGGATGAGTCAGACAAGTATGGAAGCAAATTAAGCGGAAAGCAGAAAGCCTTGCTGAAGTCTAGTGGCTGAAATTAATATAACCTTGATTTTAACCTAACCCACCCGATGGGTTTTGTATGCCACCCTGTTGGGGCTAGTGTCTTTAATGTACAACTGTTGGTTGAGATCCATGATCCCTGCTCCCTGTCCTACAGAAGTGGAGCAGGTTAGGATTAGGTGCCCATTTTACACCCTGTCCAATATTATACTCTATTTAAAAATGTAATTATGGGCATACAGGCCTCACTAACCATGCTAAAATTGAATGCCTATTCCTAGCTTCTCTTGAACAGGTGGTGGTGAACCTTATTCTTGAACTGCTAATATCCATGTTTGAAGTCGGACTCTCTTAATACTGATAAGTAGCAAGTTCCTGGAATTTGACCCAGTGACAATGAAGGAATGGTGATATATATATACCTAAGTCTGTGACTTGGGGATGATGTTAGTCCCATGTACCTTTTGCAATTGTGCTTCTATGTGTGAAGTTTGTGATTTTGGAAGGTGCTATGAAGAAGCTTTCAGTAGTTGCTGCAATACATCCTGTGGCACACATTGCAATCACAGTATGCTGGTGGTAGAGGGAATGGTTGTTTAAGATGATGTATAGACTGTTGATTAAGCGAACTGCTTTGTCCTGGATGGTGTCAAGCTTCTTGAGTGTTGTTGGAGGTGCATTCACCCAGGCAAGTGTTGAATATTCCATCACACTCCTTGCTTGTATATGATGGACAGGTTTGCCGCATTAATTAGAAGATGATGCCAAGTTGTGGTAATCTGAGGTGCAATACACCTTTAAGAAAATGTGAGCAGATTAAACACGTGATTGTATTACCCAATTGTTGTGTAGCCCATGTTAATGGGTAGTTTAGAATAGGGTCTGGTTTGGGAAGCACACATGTGTTAGTGGTATGTTACTTGTGTTAATAAAGAGCATGTGCTTCATCATACATTGGTCTTTGCGTCTGCAGTATATTGTTAACCAACTCACTCACCAGTAGATAGGTGTGCAACCGTGTTCGCTGAGCAAAGTGACCCGACAGAAGGAACATAACACATGTGTGTACAATTACAATATAATCTGGTCACATTCTCAGTTTACTTTCTCTGGAGGTAATTTGGGAAATTTGTCCACACGATTGATTTCAGTGGGAGGGAATGGAAAGCTTTTACAGTTGTGACTATCAGTGTTTGTATTAAATAGTAGCAGGCCAGATGTAGCAGAACGAGATACTGGGTACACTGTATTTTATTCTATCCTAGCATTGTGCCATAAGTCAATTCAAAAGAATGACTTGTATTGAATCAATGTGACATTTTCTGTTTCCCACATCATTTATCTTGATAGCCAATGAAGGTAATTTTAAGGTAATTATAGAAAGTGTGGGAGTGTGAAATCACATCTACCAGGAACTGGGTTAAATATTTTCAAACTGATTTCACTAAGTTGCTTAAAATAGGCCAAGGAGACATGCATTCATCCATTGCTCTGACTGTACACTCAGATGGAACAACATTGGTTGCAAAGAGCAGATAAAATGGATAAGCCAATGGCAGACTGTTTCCTCTGATGGAACTTTGAATGTCTGAGCATCTTTGCTTTCTGGGCCAGGTTCGTCTCCTAGAACCAAACTTCTGAAGTTGTTGTTTTACTTTGCTGAGTAAAAACTTACTTTGGCTAATTTGTTTATCAAATCATTGATGAATATGAAGAAGGGATCTCATCCTTCTATACAGTACCTTGTGAGACTGGAATTGGAGATGTGAAATAAGGCTTATTGATTTATCCACCCATCCACACTATCTCCCCAAAAGAAAGTTTCTATTTAGTTGACCCTACCAATTAAATTTGCTTCCTGGATATGCCACTGCGTTCTACATACACATATCATCACTGCAGTAGTGATCTGCTACGGTAGCTATAGAAATGGTCAAATTACTGTATTATTGGGTTTTGTTCAGCTGAATATCCACAATGGTGGAATCTTGTGGAGATGATGGGGATCTTGCCTGCTGGCTGCAGAACTGGCAAGAGACTCTTATTGCCTCCTTAGGAGAAGGCCTGCCAAATCAAAAGCCAATCAAGCAGTTGAGAGGCCAACAGTGGGCCTTTCTCCAGAATCAGTTGGCTGAGGTCCCGCCTACCAAGAGCTGCTGGCCAATCAGAGGCTGGCAGCTCTTTTGCCCAGCAGCACCACTGGGAAGGCAGTGTGTGCTGTCAGAATAACAGCCACCAGAGGCCCAGGATCTAGGAGCAATCCTGGTCACAGGTAAGTAATCACAGGAGGGGATTCATGGGGTAGAGTCGTGGATAGGGAGATGTAGGTAGGCTGACGGTTAGAGCAGGGGGATGGCTCTCAGTGGGCTCCCCTTCCTGATGCTGGGTCCCTTGATCAGCCACTGAATGCTTTTGAAGGACAGTGCCTACCCCCTCCACCCTTCACCCCCAACCCCCTGGGAGATAAGCAACTTGCACAGGTTTACTTGCCATGCATGCCTCATGGCGACAGGCCCACCCACAGCTGGGTTAATACCAACGGCGATGAGGTGAGGCCCTTAAGTGGCCATTAATTGTCCACTCAATGGCCTCAATTGGTAGCGGGGCAGGAAGGTTGACCACAGGCCTTCCCGCCCTAGACTTAATTGGGTTCTAAGCAGGAAGGTGGCAAGGTGCTCACTCAGGCACCCTCCCACCCAATTAAATGCCCTCCCAGCCTCCAGACATGACACTAGAGAGGTCAGATGATTGCGGCCAATAACTTTTGGAGATTCATTCTGATCTGATGTGAAGCAGTCCTTCGATATTCTTGCATCAGCAGGGCAATGTAACAACAGCTTGTCTTAGTCTCATGACTGCTAATATCATGTCAGTTAAACAATTTGATCATTAAACCACTAAAAAGTGCCATTTTCAAAGCAAGGATTGAAAGTTCCTCTTCACAACAACTAACACAGATCAACAATCCAAAAATAATCCCATTGACAACACAGAAAAAAGACTTACACATTTAATCAGGGTAAAGACGACAAGTATTTTACATATCAGCCTTCGGGCTGTTGCTGAGATCAGATGCATTTCAGTTTAGTAATTTTATTGAAAACAGCTGCTTCTGAGAAAATATTCTCATGGGCAATTTTGAATTACGATGCAAACACTGACTGACAGCTTTTGCACTTTGACATGTCTGAGGTACATGAAACCAGTTTGCCAAGAAATATTGCGCAAAAGATCACAATCACGCAAAATTCAGGATATCTTCAAACTCAGGATTTTGGAGCGGGGAACAACTGTTTATTTTCTCCTACTTTCCTTCTTCACCCCTAACGCTCTTTTGCCCTCCTCCTCTCTTCTGACATTTATCCTCGGTGTAAAGATCTAAATGAACGCTGAAAATAGGGGCTGAATTTAGTGCTGGCAATGGGATCCTGATGCCGGACCAGAAAGCGAGAGTGAACCCACTACAGTAACCAATGGGATCCAGGGCACATCTTGTCAGCGGCAGCCAATTAAAGCTTCTATTAAGCACAACCATCCGCAACCCACCCCTCCACCCCTCCTCCCCCCACTCCCACTCCCCGTCCTCTTCCTTGCCACTCATGAGTTGGCTTGGTGGAAAAAGGCAACAGGCACTCCATCCGCTGTCTTCCCTCACCATTCTACAGGCACCCTCATGCCTCGCAGTCCATCCACCGAGGGCTGGTAAAATCCAGTCTTTTGTTTTACATTGGATATACTGGTATAAAAAGAGCAGAATGGAAATTTTGATGAATTTGTGGTCCCAGCGCTAGTTTATGGTCTGTTGATCTAAGCACCCCAATTCCTAGTGTTCTCTTTTCATGTAGAGTGCCACACTGGGCATCAAAATATATAAAATCTACTCTGTGACATGTGAAAGTGTTTTTTTCACTCCGAGGCAGGTACCTCATGAAGCAATTCATATGTTCATCCAGGAGCTCAAAGTCATTGTCACGTTGCTTGCCAGTTTTTCAATGAGAAGGATGATGGAGTCAGTGAAGTGCTTGCTTGGCCATGAAAATCAGGGGTTGCTCCATGAGGGGCAATCTGGTTGAGCTAGGGGTGAGGGTGAGGCAGCCAGGGTTGGCCCAGTGTTTTCTTACAAGGTCCAGAGGCTCTTCCTGGCCCACAAGGAAACCTGTCAAAAAAAAAAGCCTCACATTTCTGAGCCTCTTCTGGTCCGGGCTGCTGTTCCAGGCAGGAATCCATCACAACTCCCCAACTCAGGCCTCAGGTTAAAACGGCAAACTGGGCCCTACTGATATAATCAAAACCTGATCTGCACACTTAAAAAGGACCCCGCTGGCTTGGATGTGGATTTCCTTGTTGACATTGGTTAGATTGAGGCAAGAATGGAGTGGGTGTGTCCCCCATTCCATTTTAACTGCTGCACTTTAGGAAGGATGTGAAGGCATTAGAGATGGTGAAGAAGAGGTTCCCGAGAGTGATTCCAGGGATGAGGAACTTCAGTTGTGAAGATAGATTGGAGAAGTTTGAACTGTTTTTGTTAGAGAAAAGAAGGTTGAGAGCGGTTTTGGTGGAGGTATTCAAAGTCATGAAGTGTCTGGACAGAATAGATAGGGACAAACCGTTCCCATTCATGAAAGGATCAAGAATGAGAGGGCACATATTTAAAGTAATTAGTAAAAGAAGCCAAAGTGATAGAGGGAGAGTTGGAACCCACTGCCTGAGAGTTTGGTGGAAGCAGGTTTAATTGAAGCATTCAAAAGGGAATTAGATTGTTATCTGAAAAGGAAGAATGGCACTATCAGCGGCAGGAGCGAGAGCGGCCCTGGGTGAAAACAGTGCGGAGCGAGAGTGAATAAAGAGCGGGGGTGAGAGACAGAGGCTCCACTCTCAGCAGCAGGAGCGAGAGCAGCCCTTGGTGAAAACAGCGCGGAGAGGGAGTGAATAAAGAGCGGGGGGGTTGGTGGCAGGTGGGGAGACAGAGGCCCCACTATCAGTGACAGGAATGAGGGCGGCCCTGGGTGAAAACAGCGCAGAGAGAGAGTGAATAAAGAGTGGGGGGAGGTGGGGGGTGGGTTGGGGGGGGGGTGGGGGTGGGGGAGAGAGACAGGGGCCCTCAAACAGCGATTCAAATCAACACTGAAAAAACAAAGAGTGGTGTCACAGGAGAGTAGGCAGGTGATTGGCTGGTGAGTATTTCAGCTTTTAGCTTTGTTTTAAATTTAAATTAGCAGCTGAGTAACTATCACTTGTTGATTATTATTAAATTAGTAACTTAAGAATAGGGGGAAATTAAATAAATAATAAAGGTAAAACAACAAAGAAAAGCGAGAGTGGAGTGGCTGTATAAAGAGCGGGGCGGAGTTTACCTGTGAGGGAGCTGGTTCTCACCCAGATATTGGTGGCATTGGAATTCGAAAAGGAATGACGTCAGGACAAGGGAGAGAGCTGATTGAAAGGTAGTGGGTAAGTTGTTTTTTTCCACTTTAAATCGACATTACAAAAGTAAGAGTCTCAGCATTTGTTTTTTTTTAAAGAAAAACTAAATAGTTTTCCACTTGGCTTAAATTTAAGGAAATAGTCTTTTCACTGAAAACAAACAAAAAGTATGGCAAGGGAGCTCAGTCCCCTGTGTTGTATGGCCTGCAGCACGTGGGAATTCTTAGACACTCCTTGCAGTCCGGATGACCACATGTGCAGGAAGTGCCACTGGCTTGACCAGTTTGAGCAACGGGTTCCAGAGCTTGAACGTTAGCTGGAGACGCAGCGGTGCATCTGCAAGGCTGAGGGTTACGTGGATAACATGTTTTTGGATGTGGTCACTCTGCAGCTTAAGGAAGTGCAACCAGAAAGGGAATGGGTGACCGCCAGTCAGGAGAAGGAAGGCAGGCAGGTAGTCAGGAAAGCCGCAGAGTGCATCTCACTCAAGAACCATTTTTCTGTGTTGGAAAATGGTGAGGGTGAAGGTTCCTCTGGCGAGTGCAGCCAGAGCCAAATTCACAGCACTGTGGGTGGCTCAGCTGCACAAGGGGGGAGGAGTAAGAGTGCAAGAGCAATAGTGGTAGGACACTCAATGTTGAGGGATGCAGACAGGCACTTCTGCGGCCATAGACATGACTCCAGGATGGTGTGTTGCCTCCCTGGTGCCAGGGTCAAGGATGTCACAGAACGACTGCAGGCATTCTGAAAGAGGATGGCGAACAGTCAGAGGTTGTGGTTCACATTGGTACCAACAACATAGGTAGAAAGAGGGATAAGGTCCTGCAAGAAGAATTTAGGGAGTTAGGTAGCAGATTAAAAAGCAGGATCTCAAAGATTGTACCCTCTGGATTACTTCCTGTGCCATATGCTAGTGAGTATAGGAATAGAAGGATCGAGAGGATGAATGCGTGGCTGTAGGGATGGTGCAGGAAGGAGGGCTTTAGTTTCCTGGATAACTGGGCCTGTTTCTGGCGAAGGTGGGCCCTGCACAAGTCAGACAGGTTGCATCTGAACTGGAATTGGGCAAACATCCTTGCGGGGAGGTTTGCTAGTGCTGTTGGGGGTGGGGGGGTTTAAACTAATTTGGCGGGAGGGTGGGATACAGAGTGGAGGTACAATAGGGGTGATACACAGCCAAATATAAAAGAGAAACTAAGTCAGTCTGGAAGGCAGAACAAATATAGACCCAATAAGGCACAAGGGAATAATGCGAGGCTGGATTGCATCTATTTTAACGCAAGGAGTCTTACAAGTGAGGCAGATGAATTGAGGGTGTTGATTAACACATGGGAATATGATATTGTTGCTATCACGGAGACATGGTTGAGGGAAGGGTAAGACTGGTAGCTCAATATTCCAGGGTATAGAACTTTCAGGCATGACAGGGGGAGGGGGAGGGTGTAAAAGTGGAGGTGGCATTGCCCTATTGATCACGGAGTCAATTACTGCAGTAAGGAGGGATGGTATTTTAGAAGGTTCCTCAAATGAGGCCATATGGGTAGAATTTAAAAACAAAAAGGGGGAAATCACTTTGCTGGGAGTGTACTATAGGCCTCCTAAAAGTCAAGGAGAGATAGAGGAGCAGATATGTAGGCAAACCTCAGAGAAGTGTAAAAATAATAGGGTAATAATGGTAGGGAATTTCAACTTCCCCAATGTTAATTGGGATAATCTTAGTGTGAAGGGTTTAGAGGGGGTAGAATTCTTAAAGTGCATCCAGGAGAGCTTTTTTAGCCAGCATGTAGAAACTCCTATGAGAGAAGGGGTGCTACTGGACCTAATCTTAGGGAATGAAGCCAGGCAAGTGGTAGAAGTGTCAGCGGGGGAGCATTTCGGGGATAGCGACCATAACTTTGTGAGATTTAAGGTAGTTATGGAAAAGGACAAAAATGGACCGGAAATAAAGGCTCTGAATTGAGGGAAGACCGATTTCAATATGATAAGACAGGATCTGGCCAAAGTGGACTGGGAGGGGCTACTTGTAGGAAAGTCTACATCAGACCAGTGGGAGTCATTCAGAAAGGAAATAGGGAGAGTTCAGGACCAACATGTTCCTGTAAAGGTGAAGGTTAGGACCAACAAGCCCAGGGAACTCTGAGTGTCAAGGGGTATAGAGGATTGGATAAGGAATAAAGGAGGCTTATAGCAGATACAATGGAACAATGGAAGCCCTAGAGGAGTATAGAAAGTGTAGGGGGGTACTTAAAAGAGTAATTAGGAAAGTGAAGAGGGGGCATGAAAAAACACTGGCTGGCAAGGAAAAGGAAATCCCAAGGCATTTGATAAATATATTAAGGGCAAGAGGATAACCAGGGAAAGAGTCAGGCCAATTAAGGACCAACATTGCAAGCTGTGCATGAAGCCGGAGGATATAGGTGGGGTTTTAAATTATTACTTTTCATCTGTATTCACTATGGAGAAGGACTATGTAGGTGTAGATATCAGGGAGGGGACTGTGATATACTTCAACAAATTAGCATTGAAAGGGAGGAGGTATTAGCGGTTTTAGTGGGATTAAAAGTGGATAAATCCCCATACCCAGATGAGATGTATCCCAGGCTGCTATGTGAGGCAAGGGAGGAGATTACAGGGGTTCTGACACTAATTTTCAAATCCTCTCTGGCCACAGGAGAGGTGCCAGAGGACTAGAGGACAGAGCATGTGGTACCATTATTCAAGAAGGGTAGTAGGGATGAACCAAGTAATTACAGGCCAGTGAGTCTAACATCAGTGGCAGGGAAACTATTGGAAAAAATTTTGAGGGACAGGATTAATCTCCACTTGGAGAAGTAGGGATTAATCAGGGATAGTCGGCATGGCTTTGTCAGGGGGAGATCATGTCTGACAAATTTGATTGAATTTTTCGAGGAGGTGACTAGTTTAGATGAGGGTAGTGCAATTGATGTAGTCTACATGGACTTCAGTCCGGCTTTTGACAAGGTTCCACATGGGAGAATGGTCAAAAAGGTAAGAGCCCATAGGATCAAGAGCAATTTGGTAAATTGGATCCAAAATTGGTTTCGTGGCAGGAGGCAGAGGGCGATGGTCGAAGGTTGTTGTGCAATTGGAAGCCTGTGACAAGCAGTGTACCACAGGGATTGGTGCTGGGACTCTTGCTGTTTGTAGTGTACAGTAATGATTTAGATGTGAATATAGGAGGTATGATCAGTAAGTTTGCAGATGACATGAAAATTGGTGGTGTCGTAAATAGTGAGGAGGAAAGCCTTAGATTACAGGATGATATAGATGGGCTGGTAAAATGTGAAGAGCAGTGGCAAATGGAATTTAATCCTGAGAAGTGTGAGGTGATGCATTTTGGGAGGGCTAACACGGCAAGGGAATACACAATGAATGGTAGGACCCTAGGAAGTACAGAGGATAAGAGAGACCAAGGTGTACATGCCCATAGATCTCTGAAGACAGCAGCACAGGTTAAAAAGGCATATGGGTTACGTGCCTTTATTAGCCAAGGCATAAAATATAAGAGCAGGGATGTTATGTTGGAACTGTATAAAATACTAGTTAGGCCACAGCTGGAGAACTGTGTGCAGTTCTGGTCGCCACACAATAGGAAGGATGTGATTGCACTGGGCAGGGTGCAGAGGAGATTCAAAGAACAAAGAACAGAGAAAAGTACAGCACAGGAACAGGCCCTTCAGCCCTCTAAGCCTGCGCCGATCATATTGCCCATCAACTAAAACGTTTTGCACTTCCGGGGTCCGTATCCCTCTATTCCCATCCTATTCATGTATTTGTCAAGCTGCCTCTTAAACACCACTATCGTACCTGGTTCTACCACTTCTCTGGCAGTGAATTCCAAACACTCACTACCCTTTGCGTAAAGAACTTGCCCCGCACATCTCCTCTAAAGTTTTCTCCTCTCACCTTAAATCTATGTCCCCAAGTAATTGACTCTTCCACCCTGGGAAAAAGCTTCTGACTATCTACTCTGTCCATGCCATTCATAATTTTGTAAACTTCTATCAAGTCGCCCCTCAATCTCCATCGCTCTAGAAAGAACAATCCAAGTTTCTCCAACCTCTCCTCATAGCTCCAGACCAGGCAGCATCCTGGTAAACCTCCTCTGCACCCTCTCCAATGCCTTCATATCCTTCTGGATATTCACGCAATATTCCAAGGCCTAACCAAGGTTCTATACAGCTGCAGCCTGACTTCCCAGCTTTTATACTCAATACCCCTGCCGATGAAGTCAAGCATGCCATATGCCTTCCTGACTGCCTTATCCACCTGCGTTGCCACTTTCAGTGACCTGTGGACCTGTACACCCAGATCCCTCTGCCCGTCAATGCACTTAAGGGTTCTGCCATTTACTGTATAATTCCTACCTGTATTAGACTTTACCTGCATTACCTCGCATTTGTCCGGATTAAACTCCATCTGCCATTTCTCTGCCCAAGTCTCCAACTGATCTATATCCCGGTGTATCCTTTGACAATCATCTTCACTATCTGCAACTCCTCCAACCTTAGTGTTGTCTGCAAACTTACTAATTAGCCCAGTTACATTTTCCTCCAAATCAATTATATATACTACAAACAGCAAAGGTCCCAGCACTGATCCCTGCGGAACTCCACTAGTCACAGCTCTCCATTCAGAAAAGCACCCTTCCACTGCTACCCTCTGTCTTCTATGACCAAACCAATTCTGTATGCATCTTGCCAGCTCACCTCTGAACCCGTGCGACTTTACCTTCTGTACCAGTATGCCATGAGGGACCTTGTCAAAGGCCTTACTGAAATCCATGTAGATAACATCCACTGCCCTTCCATCGTCGATCATCTTTGTCACTTCCTCGAAAAACTCGATCAAGCTAGTGAAACACGACCTCCTCTTCACAAAATCATGCTGCCTCTCACTAATACGCCCATTTGCTTCCAAATGGTAATAAATCCTGTCACGAAGAATCTTCTCCAATAATTTCCTAGCACTGACGTAAGGCTCACCGGCCTGTAATTTCCTGGATTATCCCTGCTACCCTTCTTAAATAATGGAACAACATTGGCCATTCTCCAGTCCTCTGGGACCTCAACGTAGCCAGTGAGGATACAAAGATTTCTGTCAAGGCCCCAGAAATCTCCTCCCTTGCCTCCCTCAGTACTCTGGGGTGGATCACATCTGTCCCTGGGGATTTATCCACCTTAATATTCTTCAAGACGCCTAACACCTCCTTTTTTTTGATCTCCCCATGATCCAGGCAATCTACACATTCTTCCCTAGACAAATCAACTGCTAAGTCCTTCTCTTTGGTGAATACTGATGAGAAGTACTCATTTAGTATCTCTCCCATTTCTTCTGGCTCCACACACAGATTCCCACCTCTGTCCCTGCGTGGGCCTACCCTTTCCCTGGCTACTCTCTTGCTTTTTACATATGTATATAAGGCCTTGGGATTTTCCTTAATCCTGGTTGCCAATGACTTTTCATGACCCCTTTTAGCCCTCCTGACTCCTTGCTTAAGTTTCTTCCTACTTTCTTTATATTCTCCACGGGCTTCATCTGTTCCCAGCCTTCTAGCCCTTACGAATGCTTCCCTTTTCTTTTTGACTAATCTCACAATATCCTTCGTTATCCAAGGTTCCTGAAACTTGCCATACTTATCCTTCATCCTCACAGGAACATGCCAGTCCTGAATTCTTATCAACTGACGTTTGAAAGCCCCCCACATGTCAGTTGTTGATTTGCCCTCAAACATCCGCCTCCAGTCTAGATTCCTCAGTTCCTGCCTAATATTGTTATAAGTAGCCTTCCCCCAATTAAGCACCTTAACCTGAGGACTCCTGTTATCCTTATCCACCAGTACCTTGAAACTTACTGAATTATGGTCGCTTTTCCCGAAATGCTCCCCTACTGAAACTTCGACCACCTGGCCGGGTTCATTCCCTAATACCAGGTCCAGTATTGCCCCTTCCCTAGTTGGACTATCTACATATTGTCTCAGGAAGTCCTCCTGGATGCACCTTACAAATTCTGCACCATCCAAACCCTTAGCACTAAGTGATTCCCAGTCAATATAGGGAAAGTTAAAATCACCCACCACAACAACCCTATTGCTTTTACATCTTTCCAAAATCTGCCTACATAACTGTTCCTCAATCTCCCGCCGGCAATTGGGAGGCCTATAGTAAACCCCCAACATAGTGACTACACCCTTCCTATTCCGGAGCTCTACCCATATTGCCTCGCTGCATGAGCCCACCGAGGTGTCCTCCTGTCGTACAGCTGTGATATTCTCCTTGACCAGCAGTGCAACTCCCCCAACTCTTCTACATCCCTCTCTGTCCTGCCTGAAACATCTAAATCCTGGAAGTTGCCTGGACTGGAGCGTTTCAGCTATGAAGAGAGACTGGATAGGCTAGGGTTGTTTTCCTTAGAGCAGAGAAGGCTGAGGGGGGACTTGATAAAGGTATACAAAATTGAGGGGCATAGATAAGGTAGACAGAAAGAAACTTTTCCCCTTGGCAGAGGTGCCAATAACCAGGGGACATAGATTTAAGCTAAAGGGCAGGACGTTTAGAGGAGATTTGAGGAAATTTTTTTACACCCAGAGGGTGGTTGGAATCTTGAACACACTGCCTGAGGGGCTGGTAGAGGCAGGAACCCTGACAACATTTAAGGGGTATTTAGGTGATCACTTGAAATGCCAGTGCATACAGGGCTACGGGCCAAGTGCTGGAAAATGGGATTAGAATAGATAGGTGCTTGATGGCCGGCACAGACATGATTGGCCGAAAGGCCTGTTTATGTGCTGTATAACTCTATGTTATAGGTGTTATAGGGAGAAGACAGAGGAATGGTACTAGGTGAGTCGCTCATTCGAGAGATCCAATGCCCGATGGACCAAATGGCCTCCTTCTCTGCCGTAACAATTCTGTGATTCTGTTGCTGACAAGTGGCAGAAGTTAAAAATTTTCCCCATAGTCTTTCTGCATACACAGTGAATTCTGTTTGATAGATGCACTACGAGAGCCCAAAACTGCTTGAGTCTTTTTCTTTGTAGCACTTAAAAAGTTGGCCTTAACTTTGTTGTAGTTATATTTTAACAGAGCAATGCTAAATCAGCTTGATACTAACTGCTTCTGGTGATCTGAAACCTATTCAATGTGCAAAGCAATATTGGATTCAGTTGCTTTTCTTATTCTGTGTCTTATGCGACAATATGAAGCCGCCTTTGAAATTGTGAACATTCTGTAGATTTCTTCTTTCTCAAAACATCTATAAGTTAAATTTGCACTTTTCTGTCAGATTCCAGTTTAAACAGGCCTGGGCAAGCGGGGACAAGAGACTATTTATTTTATAATGGAATGGAGACATTGGCCAGGATTTTACAGCCCTCGCAGTGGCATGTCTCCCACCCCAACAGATGCGGCGAGCCATTTAAATCTCCATTCAGCTCGGCAGGACCGCAATAACCTGCCAGGCGGGAGGGGCCGTAAACTCCTGGCCATGGGCAAATTTAAACCCCCAAGGTGGGGTGGGAGGTAAAAGTTGGTGGGGTTGAGGGGGTGGAGAGGGTGCAGCAACCAATCCGCTCTCAGGAGGCAAGTCGATTAGTGAAAGTTTTGAAGGATGCCATGTGTCTCCATTTTAACAGCATTTTTATTGTTGACCCATGGAAGCTGGTTTTCCCAGGGCTCAGGAAACCAGGCAGGTAAAATAATTGGGAAAGGCTGAATTTTACATGCGTTTACAGCATTGCCTGTAGGCCAGGAGAAGCAGGGATGTTTCCTTCATGGTCAATAAGCAAACCTCTTTACAGACCCTGTGATCTCTTACTCCCTCAACATTCCTGATCTCTGATTTTCCCCTAACCAGCCATGATCTCCCTCCCCATCCCCACTACTGACCTCCCCAATAGCCCACCAACCTCCATGATAGCCTCTGATCTCCATGATCTCTGCCCTTTACCCTCCATGATATCCTCTGACTTCTATGATGGCCTATCCTATCTCCACAATCTCCCTCCAGAACTCCATCGTATCACTCTGACCACCAAGATCTTCCCACCATCAACCACCCATTATTTCCCTCTAACCTCCACAATCTCCCTCCCAACATCCACAATCTCTCATCCAACCCCAATCTTCATGATGTCCCTGGTACTTTCTGGTTTCCGATCCAGAAAACCTCCCCTGGCCCCACATCCTCCTTCATGACCCCGTGTAAATATCTGGGCTGTGGTGGGTCAAAATCCTGGAACTCCCTCTCTAACAGCACTGTGGGTGTACTTACACCACAGGGACTGCAGCGGTTCAAGAAAGCAGCTCACCACCACCTTCTCAAGGGCAGTTAGGGATGGGCAATAAATACTGACCTAGCCAGTGATACCCACATCATGTAAACAAATAAAAAAATCATCTCCCTTTTTGGCTTGTATCCTGTCCTTTATCCTGCTATTAAAAGTGTTTTAAACCTATTGTTGACTAATTAATTTACACATTTAAGAGCATCATCACTTAGGGCAGGATTTTCCTGTCGGCTAGCTGGGGGGGGGGGGCCTGCTCGCCGATACGTAAAATGACGCGTGGTGACGTCGGGCAGAACTGCCGACATCACTGCAGCCCATTTAAATTTTCCGGTAGGCGGGGGTGCAGCAAAATCAGCTGTGCGCCCGCCGACCTGTCAATGGCCAATTGAGGCCATTGACAGAGTCATTTAGCTAATTAATGGACCTGCCCGTCCAACCTTAAGGTTGGCGGGCAGGCCAGGAGTCCCGGCGGGAATTAGAAAAAGCATGAAACCTCATCCACGGGCAGGATGAGGTTTCATGTAGGTTTTAAAAAATGTAATTAAAGCTTTTGTAAAAGTTATGGACATGTCCCAACTCATGTGACAGTGTCACATGAGAGGACATGTCAGGAATTTTAAATTTTTTAAATTTTTAATGTTTGTCACAGAACAGCCGATCTCCCTGAGGGCCTTCGCCTCAGGGAGATGAGTGCGCTCTTTCCTGCGCATGCACGACATGGACCTCATAGCGCTTCCGTGTGGACGTCGCACTGGGTGGGCCTTAATTAGCCCGCCCACATAAAATGGCACCGCACCCTGGATCGGGGGCGCTGATCGGAGGCGCATCTGCACACCCGCCATTCAACTTCGCCCCCGGCAGGGGGGGATATCCTGCCCTTAAGGTTTGTGATATCATTTTAGAGAAAACTATTTCAAAAAGTGTTCATGTACTTACTCTTTCCCTTATGGCTATGGCTGGTTATTTGTCATTGAAAATTATTTCAATAGCACAGTTAGCTAGATAACATGTAGTCAAACTTTCCAAACGTCAGGGCCAAATAGGACTGAGCAACAGTTCTACCCACTGCTGCAGCTCTGCTGTATTACAACCATGTGTTGTAAACCAGTTCAGTCAGTTCGTCAAAGTAACCAACTCCAGATCAGGCAAATAAAAAAAAACCTTTTAAAAAATCACTGGGGCTATTTTGAGCAACACATTCAACCACTAAAGATCTGCCAAGGTGGTCAAATAAAATCTCAAGCTGAAAAGTTGGTTTAGCACACATTTAGTGTAACACGCCATTTTGGTAAAAGAGCTGAAGTGTGCGCTTGGAACAGCTACTTGTTGGATTGCTAAATAGCTGATTGCCACTTAAGATGCCTGCTAATGTTCATTAAGGGGGCTGCACAACATTTTTCAATTGATGTAACGACTTTTCCTAACAGTCACTAGCTGATTGGAAGTAAACTAGTCTTTGCTGAGGATTTCAAGCACTATTTAAAGGTATACCTTTGAATATCCATTTGCTGCTGGAAACTTGAAGAGGATTTATTACCAAGTATAATTTATTTTGCCAAGCATAATTTATTTCTCAAATTCAATGAGGAGTTCATCTAAAAGTTGTATGTACTATGCGACTCTGTCTTAACGGACACCAGGAGAAAGGGAGTATGTGATCGTGGGATCTTGCTGGGAAGAATGGGAGGATGACATGAGGTCAGCAAGACTAGCACCAACTGCAGCAGGAGAGAAGGACAGGAGGATGAGATGATCTCCTTCTCCCTGCACATACAGGGCATCCTTTCTCCTCAGGACCTCTTCCATCAGGGCTTCCAGTGCCACATCCTGGAATCTGTGCACCTTCCCCTGTTGATAACTCAAAAGAATTTTTAGGAGGTGTCAGCTGTGGCTCAGTTCATAGCACCCTCGCCTTTGAATCAGAGGGTTGTGGGTTCATGTCCCACTCCCGGAAACCAAGAACTATGATTGTACTTGAAAGAGTTGCAATCTGTGACTGTTGATAACTCGAAAGAGTTTCCCCTGTAGTCCTCCATCCTGAAATCTGCAACTGTGTACCAGACAGACCACTCCACACGTTTAGTGGAAAGTGGTGTGGAAAGAGCTGACATATGTTGTTCCTTTAAAATTGCAGTTAATCAGCTCTTGAGTACTAAAGCTGCATGTGTCTGGTTTAGCACCTCCAGGCGAGTTCAAATTATGATAATCAGTAATTAGAATCCAAATTATGTGCTAAATCCAGACTTCTAACAGACTAGTCCTATTAGCACAGCAACCATTCAGTTTCACCCTTTGGCTAAAACAACCCCGATATTGTTGTTCTTGATTCCTGCTACTCTTTTGCATTGATTCTCTACCTTAGTGCCAGCTCCTGTGCTTTTCTTCCTCTGATCTTATCCAAAAACACTTGTAATTACAAATACCGTAGGAATTATCATGGAAATGAGATTGTCAAAAATCACTAGTTCAGTTTAAAGCATGTTCAAATAGCTTTCTGCTCATAGAAAATGGAGCTGGAATACAACTGCTGGATCGCATGAACTGGCTAAGATGAGGAATTCGTCATGTAGAATGCTGTGTTAATAAACCAAAAGCAGATTTGTTGTCCATATATGTGGATTTGTCGATATTTCTTCAATAGTCATTAAAGTCAGGTTCCAAAGAACCATGGACAAAATGATTGTTTTATTAATGATTCTGATGTAATACCAGCAATTTGCCAATTTAATTTTCCTCAAGTGCAGCAAATGTTTATGGAAAAAGCTACTAACTTGAGTACATAGACTGTGTGCACCAATTGACAGCAGGGCAATCCCTTTATAAATAGGTCAGCGATAGTGATCTTCCTCCAGCATTAGTGCTACATTTATACACACATTAATTATTTTTTTTTACTCTTTCATCACACAGTTATACACTGAATGCCTTTAATCCATATTCAACTCACAGCTTGCTTTCAATTCCAAGCCATTAAATGTTTCTAATTATATCACAAAGCATTCTGGCCACAGAACATGCTATTCTTTATAAGAAATCTACAAATTTGCAAAAACAGCATTTTCTCTGCAAGCTCCTTGACTCTTTCCTTCTGTTATCCTTATACCAGCCCCCTCTGCCACATCCCATCTTTTCTCTCTTGCTTTCTAGTTTGGCTTTAATAGTAATGGGAAACCTAAATCCTTTTGGGGATACTTTCAAAGTTTCGAAGTGAAGTTAAAATGAATCAATATAACACTTTGTGTAAATGATTTGCTGTTTCCTTGTTAGTCACTCTGGTTCTTTTGCTCATGTTGAGCTGCGCTATGATGTAATTCACCTCTTTAAGGAAAATAATGGATAACAAATCAAACTGGCCTTTTAACAATTAAAGGCTAGAACAATCTTCCACAAACAATCTCCATGGCCTTTGAGGATTCATTTAAGGAAAATCTGTTGAGCTTTTTAAATTAATGTGACCATTGACTACACTCATTGCACACCTCCTGTGAAAATCCCCTGGTGGGAGGCCATGAACCTTACCAAGTTAACATTGTGATTGAGGAAATATTATAGGGTTTAACATCTTGAAAGTGGATAAATCCCCAGTCCCAGACTAAATGCATCCTAGGCTGTTAAAGGAAGTAAGAGAAGAAATAGTGGAGGCTCTGACTATCATTTTCTGAATGTCTCTGGCTACGAGTGTGGTGCCAGAGGACTGCTAATGTTGTAGCATTGTTCAAAAAGAGTAAAAGGGATAGACTGAGTAATTTCAGGCCAGCCCACCCACCATCAGTGGGTAAATTATTGGAAAAAATTCCGAGGGACAGAATACATCTTCATTTAGAGAGACACGGATTAATCAAAGACAGTCAGCATGGATTTGTTCAAGGAAGGTCGTATCTGACTAACATGATTGACTTTTCTGAGGAGGATCGATGAGGTAGTGCATTTGATGTTGTCTATATGAATATTAGCAAGACTTTGATAAGATCCCACATGGCAGACTGGTAACCAAGGTCTCCCTCTCTTTCTTCCTTAGGCAGTCCTTTGGGATCAAGGATGGCTTACTTCCACTCAGTTCGATGGGTTCTCAGATGGCTGATAAATCCAATCTGCGGTCTGTGGACTCTGCCACATGTGGGGCCAGTGGTGCTTGAAGGGTTGAGTAGATGGGCTGTTTGGAGGTTTGTGCACTCCCTTCAATGCCTCGGCTTTGTCTCTGCATGTTCCTGATGAAGTCCTTTGATGTGTTTGGTGCCTTCCTGAATGAGCCTTCTTCATTATTTCTGTGAAATCTTACAGAAATGAGCCCCATGTTTTACACCTTCAGTTTTGTTTCAAAGCCTTGCAACATCGATGCCTATTTTGCAATCATTAAACATGATTTCATTTTCAGGGGAGAATACTTTTAACCCCACGAATGACTGTTTCCTAAATCAGATTCCATAAAACAGTTACTAATGAGAAAGCCACATAGAAATCAAATAGAATCTTTATTTTACTTGACACCAACAACATTGGAATACGTTAACTGCAGGCCTTTGTTTTCTTGAAACATGGATGCCATTCCTCTCCGAATGCCATGTATTGAGCATATTTTTTTTATTTTGGACTGGAGCCTGTAGGAGCCATCATGAGCCAGGTAGAAGCTGGGATCCATTAATGCTTCAGAGTCGAGGGGGTCTAAAAATCTACAGACAAGTTAAACACTTTTTGTTGCATATGCTAAGTGCAGGTAACCAGACTTATAGTTCTCTGCAATGGGGATTTACATAGTACAGAGTAAAGCCCAGCTGGTCTACAGTGACTGGCACATAATGATAGTTCTAAACAGAGGAGGCCCAGGCACAATGGTTGTTATCCCCAAACTGCAACAAAACTAATCAATACACAAAAGCGCCTTTGTCCTTTAATTAGTGAGTACTACTGTGTATTCAGCCAGCTGGTTTGGCACACTCTCTGAATGCATATTTTTGAGCATGTAACTGTTATAAAAACTATAATAACAATGAATGTTTTGAACAATTGAGAAAAGTTTCCATACTCAGGTTGCTTTACCAGGACCAGTTATGAAATCTAGCAATGAATAATCACCACAGAAGCTAACATAAGAACAAACTGAAGCTTCAGGGTGAGTCAAGCCAATAAGAAAACCAATTTTAGTACGGTGTTGTGGCATAAAACAGGAACATTACAAGAACTTCTCTGCTTTTCCATTTTTAGAAAGCCAGCCAATTGGCTGAATTCACACTTGCAATATTAGCATACAAATAAACATTCATATAAAATTAATCTGTTCTCATTTAACTGAGGTATTAGTTGGTGTAAGAAAAAGATTAAAATACGCAGGTCGAGACCACTATTAAAGTAATGGAGAAAGGAACATTATGTGGCTCCATTAATGGAACTGTAATGTGACTCATTACACAGGCATATTTAACTCTGCAGATTATTGCAGACAGAGAATCAGTAATAAGTCAAATTGATGCAGGATCAAAAACAGCCTGATGATTATTACAAAAGCATCAGAGCAAATCCATGACATAAAGCTGTGATTCATCATTCTGAGTTGAATCATTCACAGTTAATCTGAATATTTAGGTAGAAAACTCAATCCCTAAACCTTTAATTTATTGCAGGATAAAAATAATAATTTTAGTTTAATTACTGTGTCTTAGAGTGCAGCATTCACAGTAAAACTACAGATAACTTTGATGCCAAACTGGCTGCAGGAAATACAGTTACTATAAAGAGTATAATTTTAACAGTACCCAATACTTTTCAGTTCCTGTACAAGTTCAGTACTTGTAAGCTGCACACAAGATACTTCCATCAAACACTGAGGTTTGTATTTTATAAATATCTCATCTGCCCATATTTGACAATCACCTTATACGCAGAAACTCCCTTCCAAGAAAAATGCAATATACATATAAAATGAACAATATTGAATAATAGCTGTGGTATTAGCCCTGCTTGAATATGCATTCAAATGAAAAACTGGCACAAACTTTAGCTAGTGGGACATGAACTTTTTTTCACCAGCTGGATAGTCTCCAAGATTCTTCAGGCAATTCAGATAATCCATTAAGACTGTGGATAAGACACAATGGAGATAATTTTCAGAGATGTGTAACAAGTGGTTGATCGGATGTTGACTGTTTTAAAACTGTTGCTCAAAGTCAACTGTGCTTTTTCCAGTAGTCTCCGATTAGAGAAACTGTTAGGTGACATTAACAGATTATGCTGTAAAGCTCACAAGCACACATGCAGAAACTGATGATGTGAAACCAAGTTTTGAATCAATGCATGCAGAGATGGGAAGCATCACTGGCACAAGGCCCAATCAATTATATTTGCCAGGCCTTGTTCTCATACGATTGAGGTGGTCGATCAATCTTATGAGCAGCAGGACACCCTTCACCCTTTTTGTACAATTTCTGGTGAGCTCCCAAGCTAGCATACTTTAAAGGATGAATGCACCTCTTAAAGAAAGGCTGTATTCATTGAATTTAAACACTGTTTTGTGTTCAGTTTGATTCTGTTGGATAGCTGGATGGAAGGAAAACGTTGGCTCAGGTTTTTAGATATTTCCCTGGAGATGGTGTTGGCAGTGGTCACACTGTACTGCTCTTACTCTCACTCCTAACACACCTGCTGTTTGCTTCCTTCAATGGTTTTACTAACAACGTACTCTTCTCATCTGATAGCTATTACAGAACTTGCAATTCCTGTGTTACACCTTCCCTAATTCACACTTTTATTACAAAAAAAATTGCTGGAAAAACTCAGCAGGTCTGACAGCATCTGTGGAGAGGAAGACAGAGTTAATTAACGTTTCGAGTCCGTATGACTCTTCATCAGAACTTAAACTTTCGAGTCATACGGACTTGAAACTTTTAACTCTGTCTTCCTCTCCACAGATGCTGTCAGACCTGCTGAGTTTTTCCAGCAATTTTTGTTTTTGTTTCAGATTTCCAGCATTCGTAGTATTTTGCTTTTATCACACTCTTATTAGCTCTTCAACGTGTCCTTATTCTGGGATGAAGCATCAACTTCATGGTCTTCACCAGTTGGAACATGAGGCACAGTAGGACACCATTGGAGATGGTAAAGTTGGTAATTTCTCTCAGCTCAGTGACTGCTTATCATTTGGACCCCATTATGTGCCACAAACAATTGTACCTCCAATCAAGTTCAAACCTCAAACAGTATGGTCAAACCCTTCAAGTTCAGCCTGCCATTGCCATCCTAACACTTGTCCCTTTCCTCTTTCCTTTAGGTTCTCCCCAGCAACAAGAATCTCCCCCAGAACCTTTTGAAGAGGAGCATAGTCCTCCTGAGGAAATATCGTCAAGTGTTCCATGCTTTCCAAGCAGTAGTGCAGAACTGGCACCCTGGGTGGGTTAGACAGAAAATTTCAGAGGCTTGCACCTGGTGAAACACACAGTACAAATGAACAGGAGCAGGTAGTGGTGGCAGCACCTTTTAGCTGCATTGATATTGGACCTGAAATAACTCAAAATAGTTCATTTTTGACTCTCAGTCAAGTTTGTCGCCCATCCTTACTCTAAAAATAACGTTTTCCCTGAAGTGTAACAATGATCGTTAAACCTGCTTGAGAGGGTTCACATTTCAACAGCAAATTCCAATGGTCAGCTCTTGGATAGTCAGTTTGTTATTTTAATTTTATAGATCTCTTTGACAGGCCTTAAACAAATTGTATAGTTCAGAGAAAGTAGCCTCCATTGTCTCCTTGTCCATACTGACACTGTTGGATAGCTCAGCACACCTCTGTACGGCTTTAGAGAGCTGGGATTGCAATGGATGATACACCCTAAGTTCACTCAGCCGTGGCGAAAACAAGGGACGGAAAATTTTATCACAAATAACCTGTAAGAAACAAATAAACAAATTAGTCATTACATCTGAGCTTAGATAGTGGTTTCATAAGGACATACCCATTGCTGAAACACATCAAAAAATTAGGCAAAGGAAAGGTGGTCCAGTGACCAATAGATAGCAGTATAGTAAGGCTGAATGAGAGCCATAATTGTGATTCTCACTGGCTGTTGGAAACACTGTCTAATTAGAGATAAACCATTGGATTGAGGGAAAAAAAAGGCTGTGAAAATTAATCTAGACTGCACAGAATCAAGCTTCCACAGAATCAGTTACATAGTAATGTTGAAAGAGGAAAGGACTGATGATGTGTAAGAGGACCCCACGTAAGGGAGAAAAGTAATAATTTCTCCAAGCTTTTTCCTAGAGGCGCAATTTCTTGTGCCAGCAGCCATCAGGTATCTCATCTGGAAATTGTCTCTTATGCATGAGTCTCAACATTAAGTGTTGATCAGCTATTTGATCTGGGGGAGGGTGCTGTTATGACACAGCAGTTGTTAAAGGCTGAGTTATTTAAAGTCCCAGAGGAAAACTTTAAACAACTGTCATAACCTATATTTTCAATTGGTATGTTTTGAGTTACAGTTCTAAATTTAGGAACAAGACCACCAGTTCTCAAGAGGTTTTTATATCAAACTAAATGAAACATTTATTAAGTTACAACAAATTAGGCACATACACATGACTACAAATTACTACTATCATAACTTTTAACAAATTCCCAAATTAATCTCCACTAAGGCAACAATAACCAATAGACTTAAACATACACCAGGCAAAGCATTTTTCACCTTATGAATTCAAATTGAGGTTCCTTTCAATTTGGTTCCTTTGCAGACAGTTGTAGGCTTACAGCTGTTTAGATATTACACGCCTTTGCCCTCCTCACACAAACACCTTTCTGTTATACCCAGCCTTTCCCTTCAATTCAGATTCGCATTGTATCACCAGGCCCTTTGAACTCCACCTCTTCTAACAATAAAATCCCTTTCATAGTACCAATTTTATTAGTAATATAAACATATTACTTGGTGTTTCCTAGCTAAATGCAAGATTTCACCCCCAGTCTTTGAATGGTTTATTCAACAAAATCCAAACGACCCCTTTACCGTACTGTTTATATCTCAAAACTACTATACATCAAAGCACCCAGACTAGCTGTCTTTAATCCAGTTAACACAGACACAGATTAAACCTCTATTTAAAAAAAAAAATTCCAGTAACATTATGTACATTAATATCTCTTCCTGACAGTGCCTTAGCTGAGCCTCATTTGTCTGATGTTCACACAGTCACAATTGCCACTGAAATCACTGGATACCAATCAGGAGCAGGAACCCTGCATCATATTCCTGCCTGCTCTGGGAATAGTAAAACTAACAACATTTCTACTACTATTACTACTACTTGAGATGTGCCAAAAAATAACTTTAAAATAAGAAAAATATTAATTTAAAATTTAATCGAGAGAAGTTACAAGTGAGATGTACAACTAATGGTATTAAGCAGCTCACCATACCAGGGTGAAAAGCAAACTATTCCTTTAACTAAATCAAGTATTTTCCCCTTAAAGAAGCAATCTTTGATCTCATGGACCACTATCCCCCAAATCAGAAAGTGCCAAAATCAGGCCTGTGAGTCAAGCCCAGTGCATTGGCTCTTTTAGAAAAAGTGCCTCGTCTTTTCTCGGCACCTTTAAGAAAACTCACTCTTGAGATCAGGATCTTTTGCTAAATTAGGTGGAATCATTCTGGATTTGCACTAAGTCGGGTAGCGGGTGGGAAAAGAACGTTTACCCGCTGGCTGCAATGGCGGCTTTTCATGCTGTAACGTCCCAATGCTGCCTCATTGATCATGCATTCCGGGCGGCCTCTGATTCGTCGGCCATGCCATCACTTCTCTGCTTCCTCATGCCAGGTGCCATATTTAAAGTGCAGCCATGCGCACACCTCTCAGTGCTTCCAGCCCAGGGCTGCTGCAAAGAAGACATGGCCCCAAAAGGCAAGAAGACTGCAGCACCCCCGAATTCAGCGGCACATGCTTAGAATGACTTTTGGACACAGTGGAAGCCTGCCATGATGTCCTATACCCCCACTCTGGCCGCAGGAGGGGCAGCAACATCATCAACCCAGCTTGGGAGATGATGGCAGCAGTGGTCAGTGCCAATGTCCTGCAAAAGAGGATAGCACCCAGTGCCGAAAAAGGATAAATGATCTCCTCTGTTCTGCTAGGTTAAGTCACTCTTCTCATCACTCTCAGCTCACACACTCATGAATCCATCACACATCCACAGGGATCTCATTCACTTCCAGTTCAAGGAACATCACCATTTACTCTCTCACACACACCTCCATTGTCCTCATCCCATCCATGGAACCAGTCACTACCCACACATGCCAAGCATACTTATCATCTGGCCTGGCAGACGCCCTGCTTACACTCTCTCCCTCTGTATTAATTCAGGACAAGCTGGCACACAGCAAAAGGGAGAGGTCACAGACTGGTGGATTAATGTCTGATATCAAGGTCTTCGTGGACATTGAAAACAGAACCATCCAGCTGGCCAGCGAAGATCTGGGCCATTCCTTTGCTGATGTAGAGGTCGGCGGTGCTCAACCAAGTGGGGATCCAGCAGTGCAACATCCATCAGATAACCATGTGAGTGATGTGTCCTGTTTCACTGGCTACTGCCATGCATTAATCACCTCTCCTTGCTTTCGCAACCACAGTTAGGACACAGTCGGAGGAGTCCATGATCCAGGTCCTCAACTCAAACCCCAAATACACCTCGGAAGAAGAATCTGATGACACCCTCATTGAAGACTTGTCCCAATACTCACCAGTACCTTCCACCAGCACAGAGCCAAACACCTTGGTGGGACCAAGCTTCATAGTAGCCTCAGGATCACAATCTGGTGAGCACATCGCACTGTCTGATCCATAGCAGGTGGCGGCAGGGACTTCCCAGGTTACCAGCACTGAGAGGACTGCTGGAGACCAGTAACTTGCTGAGTCCGAGTCAGATGACAAGCCTCTGGACCCGGTCATACTTCAGTTGCTGAAGCTGTAAAGGCAAGCTCGGGATCATCAGGAAGGGATATCCACTGCACTCCTCATATTGCAAGGCATGCTGGAGGAACCCTCCACCTTCAGTCTGAGGTGATACTGTCAGTATGCCAATGCACCAAGGTGAACACTTGTAGGATGATGGCTGCCATGGAGACCTTGGTCCAGGACATCGGTCCTGCACTGCTGCACAGGCTGGAACTCCATCACTGACACCATATTTGGCCTCCAACAGTGTCAACGTGAAAGGGGTGCGGGCAGCTCGATCTCACTTCAACTTCCCCTTCTCCTCAAGGAGTCATCCGGGGCCCTTGGGCACCCATAGGGAGGAGGATTAGCACGAGGATCTGGGGCCATCCACCCAGGTGACTCCGGGAGTGTCTGGCCCATCCGAATCCCCTCTTCCTGTGACCCAAGCAAATCCATCCCACAGCCACACAGCAGGACTCCAAAAGCAGGCTGGGGCCCTCCAGGTCTCAGCCGTCCACAAGCCGCCAGTCAAAGTCATCACAGACAGGGCTTAGCAGTCAACAAACTGCCTCCACCTCTACTGTGCATACCGGGGGTGGGGGAGGGGGTGGGGGGGTGGGGGGGGGGGGGCGCGGGTGGCGGGCACCAAGACATAGCAGCATGGTTAGGAAGGTTAAGAAGGTGTAGTTGCACAGCCTGAGCACGGGTGTTATTCACTTGTACATAATATATTCTTTGTTAATAAACTCTCAGAAATGTCTCCCTGCCTATGGCTCCTTGTTCTGATGAGCCGCAGTGTTTGTGCCACTCAGATGTGAAACCTTTCTGCACAAGATAAAGGCAGGTATTTCAGTATTTCAGTCCAGGGCCTCTTCCCTGTGTTTTATGCAACACTGATGGTGCGCCTTCACTGTCACTGGTCACATCAGCCATCCCTGCACCTCAATGGGGCTTATCATTGCTGCCAGAATGTCCTGGGCCAGAGTTCCATCATTCTCTCTGTGTGCCCCCAGCCTCTTTGAGCTGCGGCTGCCCCCGCATCTGTGTCCGGTGACAGTGTGGTCCTCAAGGGTTCAGCTCACGAAGGATGCCATAGGATCAGAAGAAGTTAAAGTTTCCCCGCTACATCTCCATGATATGGCCCTGCTCACAGAGTGCAAGCGAGCTGCCATCAGCGAGACAGGAGTCAGACATTCACATAAGCTGTGTGAGGATCTATGGAGTGTCCCCAATGCATGTTGTCATCATCCTCCTGGAGTGTAGGAACTATGGGCAACCGTTGCATCTCCATGACAGGAGCCTTATCACAGAGGGTATGTGCATTGCCATCAGCCAGACAGGAATCAAACATTCATAGATGCAATGTGGGGATCTATGGTGTCTCCTCACTGCATGTCGCCATCATCCTCCTCAAATCTAGCAGCTATGAGGGCCTCCCGAGTGCACCTGCCTCATCTGGCCAGTGCGATGGCCTCATTGATGTTATCCTTGCCTTCGAGGACCTCCTCATCCTCACCCTTGTCGACATCCTCCTTATCGGAGGAGACATGCAACTCTTCCATCTCCTCTTCAGGCAGCTCCTCCCCCCATTGCAGCACCAGGTTGTGAAGGGCACAGCAGGTGACGACGATGCGTGATACCCTCTGGGTACTGTAACGCAAGGCTCCACCAGACCGGTCCAGGTACCAGAACCTCATTTTCACTATTCCAAAGGTTTGCACCACCAAAGTGCAAGGTGCAGCATGACCCTCGTTGTACCGACTCTCTGCTGCTCTCTGAGGCCACTGCACGGGTGTCAACAGCCACATCCTCTGCAGGTTGTTCTTGTCCCTGAACAGCCAACCCTGCAGCCTCTGTGGACCCTTGAAGAGGTCAGTGATCTGAGATCTACTGAGAATGTAGGAGTCATGGACACTCCCTGGGAACTGTGCACAGACCTACAGGATGTGTTTGTGGTGTCACACACCAGCTGAACATTCAGTGAGTGGAAGCCCTTGCAGTTGACATAGTTGACCACTTGATACGACGGAGATCTGAGCACCATGTGAGTGCAGTCAACGGCACCCTGCAGCTGTGGGAAACCAGAGATCTGGTCAAATCCAATCGCTCTTGCATCCTGGTTGTCCTGGTCCCAAGAGAAATGCACAAAGTTGTGCGCCCTTGGGAAGATGTCATCTGTGAACTCATGGATGCATTTTTGCATGGAGGCTTGAGATATCCCACAGTGGTCACCTGTGGAGCCCTGAAAGGAGCCACTGGCATAAAAAATAAGCACTGTAGTCACTTTCATAGCCACTGGCAGTGGATGACCTCTATGCCCTGTGGTGCCAAATCCTGCAGTAGCTGACAGATGCAACTGACCAGTTCCCTGGACATGCGCAATCTTCGGTGACGCTGGTTCTTGGTCAACTGCATGAATGACAAGCGCCATCTATAGCATCTGGGTCTAGCTAGGCACCGACCAGTGACAGCTCGCTGTAGCTTTTCAGCGGTATGCACGGGAGCCCCAGCCGCTCCTTCTTCCTGAGGATGCTGCCCTTCCCTCTGCCCAGCCAGGTGCCTCCATCACTCTCTTCTCCTTGTCTCCGCTCTCTCATGAGGAATACAGCTAGGTCACCAGGCTCCAATCTCCTTATGCACTTCTCCTGCAGGATGAAAGAGAGAGATGCATGGGTTAGCTTGGGTATACTAAGAACCTTTTTTAGTTAAGTCAGAAGGCCCCTTAACGCATGCCAGAGAGTGCTGGCCACCTCTTGGATGGCCAGGTATTACTGCACTGCATGGCTGCTTGAAACCCCGCCCTCCTCCGCCCCACTCCACCTGACCCATTGACAGCAGCTTTGCCCATTGGACTGCATGTTGTGCTCTCAGCTCAGGCGCAGGCATTCTCCTAACCGACACTGCGCTGTTAGCTTGGACCATGGGGGAAACTGGTCCGAACCTAAATGATAACATTACACCTTCACCAGAGACTGCTCCACAGCCAGCTTTAACAAGGAGATTGTACAACGTGACCAGTCGTCCAACTGTTCTGCAGTCTACTAAAATGCTCATTAGTTTGTAGTCTGTGCCCAAGGGATGAAAAGCTCTGGAGCATTTGGTGGCACTTTCATGCCTCTGTGTTGCTTGAATGGGCAGGTAATCTAGGTGCCCGACTCCAGGCTTGTCAATGTGGCAGTGCCTGGGTTGTCTCAGCTGCGGAGGAATGGTCACTTTATACAAGGTTTCCCTAATGCCTGGCCACTTCCCTCCCACCCCCGCCCCCTGTACATGCTTGTGCGCTACCTTCACCCGCAGGGCAGCCCTTGCCCCGTCACCACACTGTCAGCCAGCCGGGAAAATGCAACTTGCCCGTGCCCTCGCTTGTGTGTGTGCTGCCTCAACCTTGAGGTGCAATAGGCGACGCTCGCGAGCACTGTGCAACGTTACTGTGCGCTCACCTCTGGGTTCCCCTCGAAATGCATCTCTCCAGGCGCATGCCTTATAAATGCTGTTGTGAAACTGCAAACGTGCCCAGATGCTCCAGCCCCACGCTGGATGTTTCCAGCGAGCAGGGTTTCTTATGGCATGGTATTAAAATGAAGTTCCCAATGTGCGGTGGAGGGAAACGCAGCCCACCATTGACGGGTGGAACGGACAATTGCAAACTGGTTTCACAATGTTGTGGAACCGATTTTTGGCCTTCCTGCCATATTGTTCACTCACGCCTGCCGTGACGCCCGACGCCAGCGGGCACAGAAAATTCCACCCATTGTCTCGGGCTGCACCCTGCTGTCACTGTGTTACATCATGAGAGCATATCTGCCTATGTACCTTATCATATCAGGTATATCTTACTAGGGTTAGACAAGTTCAGGAGAAAGTACACAAAAAGGATCTTCTCAGATCGGAAACTATCATGGAGAACTGAGCAAACTCAGACTCTTTTCTCTGGAAAAAAGATGAATAGGAAAACTGTTGGACATCTTTAAAATCATGAAGGGATTTGGTGGGAGGGATGCAGAGAAATTATTTCAATTTATGAATGGGTTCAGAGCAAGAGGGCGTAAATATTAGAGACACTAACAGATCAAGTAAAAAGAAGAGAAATTTCTTTCCGCAGACTGGTGAGTATGTGAAACTTGCTCACTGTACACTATCACAGAAGCTTAAAATTTCCCTCTATTTTTTTCTGTCTCCCCTTTGCATCTTTCTATTTGTCTTCTGTTCTTTTCTGTTTCTTCCTCTGTGTAACTCTCAGACACTTCTCGCATTGTCTCTGCCTGTTATTTGTCTCTGAAATTTTGTTTCTTCAAATTTTTTCTTTCTTGAGTGTTAGAAGCAGACAGCTTAAAGCATACATGAAGGACAAGGGAATAGAGGAATATGGGGCTAGGGTGGGAAGAGGTAATTAGAGTGGGAGGAAACTTGTGTGGAGTGTAAACAATAGCACACATCATGTGTTCTGAATGGCATGTTTCTGTGCTATAGATTCAATGCAATTCTAACTAACTTCTTCCGCTAACTAATACAGAGCAAGATCAGGCAAAACATATATGACAATGTAAAGTTTGAAATTTCCGTAATTGTTTGTTATATTATGAGGTTTGACTGTATGTTTTAACAGTAGGCAAACATGCAAAAGTAACTGTTTGGTCCTGGATTTTTAAGGATCTTGAGGCAGAAATTACATCCAATGGAATCGAGTATCAGACGGGATGATTTGATACCAGCCATTTTGCGCCACTGCCAGAGACAAGTTTCTACTTCCTTGTATTGATTTTCTTGATGTAAGTTTAACATCTCTACAGTTCAGCTGAGTGACATTTTAAGGTCACATGATGAGGATGGGAAAGCTGGGGTACCAGTGGGATCACAGGAAGTAGGGACAGAAATAGGCCATTCTCTCAAGCTTATTTCAACGTTCAACTAGACCATAGCTGATCTGTACCTTAACTCCAACTATCCCGCTTGATTTGATAACCCTTAATCCTCTGACCCAACAAAGATCTATCCATTTCTGTTTTGAGATTTTCAATTAACCTAGCCCCAACAGCTTTTTGGGGTAGGGAGTTCCAAATTTCTACTACCCATTGTGTGAAGAAGTCCTTTCTGTCATCACTTCTGAATGGCCCAGTTCTAATGTTAAAATGAATCCCTCTTGTTCTGGGCCCTCCCACCAGAGGTAATAGTTTTTCTCTATCTACCCTATCAATTCCTTTAATCATTCTAAACACCTCCATTAGATCACCACTTAATCTTCTATACTCAAGGGGATACAAGTTTAGTCTATGCAACCTGCCCTTGTAATTTAACCCTTTTAGCACTGGTATCATTCTGGTGAATCTGTGCTCCACCCCCTCCAAGGACAATATATCCTCCGTAAGTTCTGGTCCCCAGAACTGAATGTATACAGAATCTAACTGCAGCTCTGTGCAACTTCCTGGCAGGCAACCAGTTCTGGGCAATTAATTTTAATTATGGTCCAATTAATGCCCCATTCCCACACCCACTGAGATTTTCCAGTTAGCAATGCAGGTGGCCAACAATAGCCTGGACCAACGCGGTGGACCCAGGGTGGGAAGTTGGGGAGGATGGTGGGGGCAATGGATCGTGTGAGGGAAACCTCCCCCCACCCATAAAAGCGGCTGGACACAGAAGCAGCCACTGGTTGCCCCATGGAGGGGTTGTCCCTCCATGATCACAACCAGGCAAACTACAAAATAACTAACCTGTTCTTCAGAGGGCACATCCATGTTGCCATTAGTTGGTCCGACCCTTTAAAAATTCTGGTGGATCTGTCCGGAATACGCCGTTTGGGGTTGGGACCCAGAATTGAAGCAGCAGCTGAGTTCCTGGCCCAGAATTGAAAATCCTGGCCATAGATCGGAAACATAAACCTTATTTTCCCCTCTGCAGATGCTGCCTGGCCTGCTGAGTACTTTAAGCCTTTTCTATTTTTATTTCAGATTTCCAACATCTGCAGTGTTTGATCCTTTGATCTGACTGAGACTGGGTGCAAAGCCTAAGCCCCTTTTTCTATCAGTGAACGTCCAAATGTGTGTTCAGCCAGTGTGGCCCCTGGACACTGAGGAGAGAGGAACCTTGAAGCCATTTTTGATTTCCATGCTTGCGTCAGCTGTAGGTGCAAGAGTTTTACTCCATCCTTCTAAGAGGGCTCTCAGATCCGGCATTATGGATTAGTGTTAAATTTTCTTCTGCTTTACTACCAGGAAATATGCTTTCCCCAGGTGCAAAGCAACCAAAAATTAGTCCTACATCTATTACACCATGTCTTACACTGTAAATTTGAACATAGACCAACATGCAGACAACAGTATACATTCCAATAGCTGGGCTCACCATTATACCATAATCCAATCCAACAACTGTGTTTGTTCATTCCTGGCTGAACATGCAAAGTAGGATTTTTTTATACTGCAAGTCCATTTCAGTTTCCGCCAGTCTACCGAGGAACACTATGCTGCTCTGGACTGTTACATCTGCTTCAACCTCAGCTCCAGTGGCCTTAGAGATTAGGCATTCCTTCACTGACACATTATTACAAAATTTAGTCCACCCTTTGTGGACTTTTTCTTTCATAAAAAGGCATTAGAGTTTGGATCTTGCTGGAGCGGGCCGTCTCGTCGTGTACACCAATGGTTAGACTTATTCCTGCACCCTTCAGCTTGAAATTCTTTTGCACAGCAACTCGCTAGAAGAGTGAAGGTAACAGGGCTTCTGGGGTCTTAGTGAACAGCAAAAAAAAAGTCCTTAATTAATGAGACTCAAGGGTTGAGAAAGAAACAGGTACAATGGAGGAGGAGGGTGAATTAAAGTCAGTCAATCAGGTGCAGAATAAGAAATAAAGACAGGGAAAGAGAAAGTGGATTAAGAGAGAAAATGATAAAAGGGACAGAAAGGTAAAATTAAAATAAATGTAAATTATTACCTTAAATCTCTAGCAACGATTCACTACTTGAAGGAAAGATTTAACAGCAAACTCAACAGTTCAAATTGTTCCCTTTCTGAGCGAGAGAGGTTGTCTAGCATTGCATTAATAATGATCATATTGTTCAACGGGCACTTAGGCTCTTAATTACGAGACTTGCTGAGGTGAGTTTAGTGGGCAATTAATGTGCAAATCCAGCAAGCTCTTAAAAATAACTGGGAGACTAAGAGCGAGATATGCAGGTGGAATAAATGGTGGAGCACTGTAAATCAACCAGCAAGTTCTGAAGATTTGCAACTCATGGTGTATCTCTTAATCCCCTGAATTTGCTTGCTGAATTGTAAATTAATAAAGGAATGCATCCTTAGCACACAATTATTTCTCCACCATGATCCAGACAATGATTCTACTGCCTCCCAGTGAGCTCTGACAGAGAGAGTAATAGTTTCTAAAGGCCAGTTATATATACTTAAAATGTTACCATCTGCTTTAATTTCAGTTTTACAGTTTGTTAATAATATAACATTATAGAGTTAATGGTGCTGATTAAGTCGTGCTCTGGGGAATTACACTGGTGTACATGTGGCAGCATGTTTAAGTTCACAAATTATCTACCTTATTAATCTTTCCTGTTTCTTGTCAATTTTACTGGTTATATGAAGTTTTAATGATTAGTTGCTCTTGTTGACTTCTGTTCTTTTCAACATGTAATTGTTACACATTTGTAATAATTTGCAAATTACAAGTCAATACGATGAGGAACAGAGTTTATAGAAAATAAACAATGGAGTAATGTATCCTTCATGATCGGTTTATATCACATTGTTCTCCACTGCTTCAACATATCAATTTAGGCCATCTGTAAAGCTGATTTCCTTTTAAGAGCAGAATTGCTTTCTTTCAAATGAAAAATGTTATAGTTTATCGAAAACATTTTAATAATAAGTTTGGAAGAGTGTGAATTGATTTGCCTCTGCTCCGCTCTGTTGAATTCAATATGATCACAGGCATCTATGAAACATTGAGGGATTAAGATTGAGGCATCCATGAACAATGCACAGGTACATCAGACCTATTTTTACAGATGGGTAACTCTTGGTCATTGTGGTTTCAGTTCACATATGTATTAAAACTTAAGGAATTCAAATTTCCCATTGGTCACCATGGTTGCCCACAGAGCAAGCAGAATGTCAGCCAACAAATCTGCACTAAATAAGAAGTTATCTCAGTTTAAGGTTTGTTCCAGTTACATTCCCTAAGTTGGCTTTTGTTTTATTCTTTCACGGGATGTGGGTTTCACTGGCTAGGCCAACATTTGTTTCCCATCCTTAAATTGTCTTTAAGAAAGTGGTGGTGAACCACTTCAGTCCATGTGGTCCAGGTACACCCATGGTGCTGTGACAGCAGCCACAAGCAATGTGAAATAAAAGGCAATGAAGGGAAGAGAAATGGGGATACATAAACAATGAAGAGGAGGGGTGAGCAGAATGCCAATTGTAAAGATAAGAAAGAGAGAAACAAACCTAGAGAAATACTGATTGGGTTTGGAAGACAATGAGTATTGAGCTGCAGAGAAAGGTAGAATTAAGATTTGTGAACTGATATGCTAATTGTATCCTAATGGTAACCACTGGTCATAAAGCACAACCAATATTTCATGTACAATATCACATCAATCAAATAACCAGAGGTAGATGGGCATTATAGACAATTATTGATTAAATTCAATGTAAAAAATTACAACTGACCTGCAGGTTGTTATTTGTGCGTTCTGCTCTGCATTTTTTAGTCTTTATATTACACCTAGAGAAACAGTCAAAGAAGTTGCAGTCTTCATCACCTGTACAATTTTGTTCAAGGATGTCACGCATTTTGGGTTCAAAAAAGGCCATGTCCACATCAATTGCAACAACCTGCAACAGTAAAATGGAAAAACAGCTTATATCTCCAAATTAATTTCAACAGGATTTAATTAATGCATTCTCAATTATAAAATCAGTTTCCATATATAAGGATAGAAAATGCTGCAAACAATATTAGCAGGTAAAACCTAAAAGTGTTCAGTAACATTCCTGTTTGCTCTTTTGATGGAAATGTTAACCCATGTATTTGAAGCTTAGAGAGTAGTTTTATTAAGGGCAGAAACTGAACTAGGAAATGATTCAAAGTAATCAAGTCAAGACTGTGGTAACTCAATGAAGTTCAAATAAATTTTAACTACTCATATAGAACAGTTGGCCATCATTCACCTATTCACACCTGGGATATTTGACATAGACACATGGGGAGGATTTTTCCCTCGTCGGGCTCAGTGGGGGCGGGTGGGCACAGTTGGGAAGCCGACCGCTACCCACGATCGGGCCAGACCGTGATTTCACACTGGCGGGCCAATTAATGCCCGCCCAATGTGAAATGTGAGTTGCAGCGTTCAGTGGGCGGGGGAAGGAGGGCGATCGCAAACTACACGCATGCGCGCGGGTGTGTGCTGGAAAAGCTCCCTGGGGCACAGAGCTACCTCAGGGAGATGAACATTTTTCAAAATAAAAAAATAAATATTTCTAAAATGTTATAAAACATTTCCCCTCATGTCACATGAGCAGCGGCATGTTATAAATGAAATTTTAACGTTTTTATTTTATTTTTATTTTCTGTTGGAAACCTCATCCCGCCCGTGGATGAGGTTTCCTAAAAAATGCAAAGGCCGCTTGGCCTTTTCGCCTGCCCGCCAACCGTAAGGTGGGACCGGCAGCGAAAAATTTCTTTCAATTGCCTTTTTAATGGCCTTAATAAGCCTTTTAATTGTTGGTGGGTGCGCTTCCGACTCTGGCGCTCACATGCCGACCGAAATATCGCGCGAGTGCACGATGACATTGGGAAGCTCACCCGACGTCATCACGTGTCATTTTACATTTGGTCGGGTCGGGCATGCGCCTGCCCAACAAGCTAAAAATTCTCCTCATGAAATGCTTGCACAAAAACACATGAGCTAATGTTTGTAGCTAACATTTGTATACATCCTGCTTCAGAGCATTAATTTTCCTAAACTTGCACATATGTAATTGCATTAACAAACATTTTTATGGTGGATTTGATTCTTGATATTAAAGATTTAAAATATAAAAATTGAGACCAGCAATCACTATAGATGCTAGTGGGTTAAATAAATACCTTCCATTTCGTTGTTACTATTAGGTTATTTGCACTTGTTTTTTTAAATATATTATCTATGTGGGTAGGATGATAATATCTGAGTTCAGGTGCGGTTCAGGCTTTTAATCCTGATGTCATCTCTTTCTAATGCATGAAAGGTCCTACATGAAATGTTTATGCAGTCTCCAACCAAGTTCATGGTGAGAACAGGACCATAGCATAAAACCATCCAGGAATTGCCTGTGTTTTGCAATAAGTTAGCATTGCTGTTCAATCAACTTTACTCACAGAACCTCATTCCAGGATATAGCTTTAGGATCCTAACAGCCATCACCACATTTTGGAACAGACAATCTTTTATATCCTTCCACATCTTGGAATGATATCATCTTCACTGATACACCACATTGTCCCAGCTCATTGATCTTATTCCCAACTATTTTTAGCTGCTCAAAAATTGTCATGCATAGTGAGAGAGTTGCCTTTAATGGTATTACGACTGGTGATGGACTACTGTAGTTTCCAATACACCTAACATTAACTGTGAATATAGGATTTTAACTTCCTTTCAGAAGTCTTTACCCCCAGCTGATCCAAAATTCTTCTTTCTCTAGTGGAGCCACTTTCCAAGGAGAACACAGCATTTGTCTCTTCACTCAACATGGTCTGGGGAATGGAAAAACAAAGTAGAATAAAGGCGAATGTACATTTTGGGGTTATCTGGTCTTGGTCCACATCAAATGGGGAGGGCGGGGGGGGGGGACTTCCTTCTCCTTAGAATTCTTCATGACCAGAGAGCCGTAACTTTATCTGTAGTTGACATTTAAAAGCCTGGTTAGATCACCATCTCTTTCTATTTTTGCCTTGGTGGACACTTCATGGGCCTTGTCTCTAAATTTCTTAGGAGTCTCCAGTCCCATCTGCATTGTACGTGTTTCAGGATACCTGCTAATCTTGCAGACCTGAACTGCTAAATCCTGTTCAAATATCTTGCTTTATTTATCCTGGATTCTATCCACACATCCGGAAACGGATTCCCTGGCGTTTTGGAATTCCTGCCCCTTAAGTCTGGCTCCTGCACTATGTTCTACTGCGAGTCAGAAGACACCATCAAAGCTCTCTATAAGCATATGCATATTTCCACCATGTGCAGACAGATATTTGCATATACATCTTCACTTATGGGACTGAAAATCAATGGTCGTTCCAACAGAGTTCCATTGATGTAAGCGAGTGGGAACTCTTCTAAGTTGGGAGTTGTTGCGCCTTCCTTCAGGACCTGGCACTGGGCCAGGTCCCTTCATGGGGAATTACAAAGCATACCCTCCCTCCATGATCTGTCCTCCTGACACATCAATATCACACTTTCAGAACCGAGAAGACAGCTGCAATTTTCCACAGTGTTCACTGTGCTTAAAGAGAACTGTTGTATGATAGAATTGGTTTCATTGGGACCGGTGTGAAAATGCCAAGTTTTATTTACCTCTGATCTGTAACAAGCTTTCCATTAACATCCTGAAGACTAAGGTATAGTTAGGTAATGTGAGGATGAAGATAGTCTCTTGTGCATTGTTAGATTACAAGAAAATGAACACAGAGCCTGGTATTATACTTAAATTGTTCAAATATCTTGCTTTATCTATCCTGGATTCTATCCGCACATCCGGAAATGGATTCCCTGGCGCACTCAGGCTATTTGAAATTATGGTGAATTCCATAGGTTCCAGCCTCAGCTCCAGCCCCAATAACATATATCATTTTAAAATTCAATTTGGCTGTTTACATCCCAAACCAACTGAAATGGTTGCAGAATTTATACTGCAAATGGCAAGAAAATATCATCCTTGAAGTTACTGTAAATTATGCTACCAAAGAAACACTTTGGCTACCCTGATTCCTCTCCCTGATAATTTAAAGGCAGTATTAATCCTTTTAAAATAAATATATTATCCTTCTATTAAAATAATGGAGTGAGAAATTGGAAATGAATGAATTAACATTTTCAGAATAATTTCACTTACAGTAATTGTCAAACTTAAAAATTACTTTTGTCCTTTATTGGTATTAATAAAGATCTGAAAACTGAATAAATCCTGAAATCAGTTCAAATAACTTGCCTCGGATCAATTTTCTCTTCCCTTCTCTACTAACTCTCCACTGCTATCCTCTCCTGAAGATGTTTACATAAGTGAAGCTTAGGCATTGGATGGGCTAAATAAATAAAGGGGAGAAATCATCGCGATGGCCAATTCCATCTTCATTTAACATTCACACACACACACACACACATGCACACATAATTCCAGCAGAAATCATTGAATACTGCTCAAGAGCTGGAACACCACACAATTCTGCCCTTTACCAAAATGTTTTGTGAGCATTTCAATCTATACCTTTGAAATCTAGGAACATGGGAAGAGAAATAGGTCTTTCGGCGACTCGAGCCTGTTCTGGACCATTCAATTAGATTATGGTTGATCTATATGTAATTCAACTCCAATTCCTCACATTTGTCCCTTATTCCCTGATACCCTTAATTACCTTAGTGCTTCAACAGATTTATTAAACACTGTGGAGTTATTTCCACAGATTTGATGAGGTTTATTTTATTCTCCTACCATCTTCTTTTATTGCCATTCATGAGCTCACATGAAATAGGAACATGTTGGAAGCATACAGCAGGTCCACCAGCGTCTGAAAAGAGAAGGGACATTTCAGAGATTACGTAAGTGTTCTGTGGAAGGCTTGACAACTGTAATGTTACCTTCTCTTTTCCCTTTTCACATACTGATGGGCCTGATGTACCTTTCCAGTACTTTCAGATTTGAAATCTAGTAGACGCTGCAATAGTCTAATAGAAGGATTACGATCCTGAATATCATACACCACCTGAAATGGACAACCGTGTACTTTCAATTTATGATGCTTTTTAAAATCATGTATGAATGGAAAAACAAATTAAACTGTCTTTTCAATGCTGCCTCCTGTTCTCTAGTCATAAATTACCGTTAAATCATCCCTAATGGCAAAGTTTTCTGGCTTGATGTCACAAAGATGAAGTTGGTGAGAAAAGTCATTCTCAAAGTGCCTCGCCAGTTCAAGGAAGCTCAGTGCAATTCCATTCGTCATCCGCCACAATGCTTTCCTGCTACTGCCTCGCCAGGAAGGGGTAGCCAGCTCCTTGAGGGAGAAAAGGTTGTGATGCCAAGCATGACCAGCTGTAAGGTACTCAACAGCATAGAAATGCCCACATGAACCCACCACTCTGAGAACATGCTTACTCAGATCTTGTAGCAACTGGAAAAACACATATTCCTCCTGCTGAAAGAGGGACCACATACTGGCTAGCTCCGCCCTCGAGAATGAACCTCTTCTGTCTTTTAAGTGCTTGGTCCATAGTTGTGGTACTGTGACATTCTTCACCTCCAGACCCAAGGAATGTTTGATTTCCAGTGCAGTAAAGACGAGAATATCAATGTCTGAAATGGGCCTGCTTTCTCGCTCGTCCAACAGGTACAGATTCTCGTAGCTCAAAAAGTTTTCCAGTTTGGATTTCAGAATTATTGGCAGACCATTCCAATCAGCCTGGATGACTTTTTTTCCGTTATCATAGTAAAGACAGCGTTTATAAACCATTGTCTGCGTGACACACAAATCCTCACACAGATCTCCTGTCAGGACTCCTTGCCTGTAGTCATGACACTGGAACAAACATAGAAATACACAATCAGCTCTATTGTATTTTACTGAAACAAAGAGCACCAAAATATGAGTGTTTAATGCTTTTAAAGTTCAATTAGACATCAAAGAATCATGCACTGAAAATCTTTACTCTGAAATATATAACAGGTAATACTGTTTCTGGAATGATTGCTAAGACTTTCAACTTATTAGCTTTATCGTTGTTCTCCTCTTATGTTCAAAACTTCCAAATATTTTTCTACAATTTTATAAAAATTATAACAAAAACTATGATGTATTGGCAGAAACATAATTAAATAAACAATCCCTGAAACATATGTTATACATTAGACCAACTTAAGAAAATAACTTATCCTCCAATAAAGAAGGAAAAAAACAAATCGGGCAGAATCTTTGGCTCAGTGAACGGGAGCAGGGCCTGCTCGCCGACGTGTAAAGTGACAAGCGGTGACGTCGGGCGTGCATCCTGATGTCACCACGTGTCATTCTGATTTTCAATTCAGCGGGCACACACCGGAGTCGGCTGCGCGCCCGCCGAACTGTCAAAGGCCAATTAAGGCCATTTAAAAAGTAATTAAATCTCTTAATATAGCTGCCTGTCCAACCTTAAGGTTGGTGGGCAGGCGAAGAGCCCAGGCGGCCATCGCATTTTTCATGGAACCTCATCCACAGGCGGGATGAGGTTTCACGAATGATTTATAAGTGAAATAAAGATTTTCATTAAAAGTCATAGACATGTCCCAGCTCATGTCACTTTCACATGAGGGGGGACATGTCCTGAATTTTTTTTCCTTAAAAATTTGGAAAGTCAAACTGATCTCCCTGAGGCAGCTCTGTGCTTTAGGGAAATTTCTGCGCTCTTTTGCGTGCATACGTGGAAGAGCGCAGGCCCCAACTCAGCCTCCTCCCTCCGCCCGCACAGGGAGACCTCAGCGCTTCTGGGTGCACATCACGCTGGGCGGGCCTTAATTGGTCCGCCCACATAAAATGGCGGCGCCCAGCTCCGGCCCAACCCCACCCCCTCCCGCCCCACCCGACAGGGAGAAAATTATCCCCATTAGCTTACATGATGGTTTACTTTAAAGCGTAGTTCTCTGTTATGTGGAAAAGCACAGCAGCCATTTTGTGCATAGCAAGATCACACAAGAAGAAATCACTGGTCAACTTACATGCTTTTGGTTGTGTTGTTTAAGGAAAATATTTGCCAAGACATTGGGAGAACTTACCATATGCTCCTATAATGCAATGTTACAGACAGTCAAGGGTGCTTGGGTTTATTTGAAGAACGACACTTCAGACAATGAAGCACAACCCTCATCACTGGTTTGTTCAGCTGAGATGATATTGTTCCTCAGTGTATGGTTGAAATAGTTTAACAATATTAGTACTGTAGTATATGAGCTACAACATGTGATTTTACTTTATGTCCATTCCCTGCAGAACTAATTTAAATTTAGGAGCAACAGCCATTTAGATCACAGCTATAATATAACAGAACTGTGGCTACACATTGATAAGCAACAGTGGCTGGCTGATTAATAAGCTAATCACATTCTGGTTTTAAATAGGGAAACTTAATCCTTTTGTTCTGTGAGAAATGTTATGCTCAGAGAGTAAAGGTCAGAATGAGGAAGGCATAATTTGATAACAGGGCCTTCGAAGCCCTTGTGGAAGTTGTAAAGGGGGGGATCTCGTAGAAAGCTATAAAATCCTAACAGGACTAGACAGGGTAGATGCAGGAAGGATGTTCCCGATGTTGGGGGAGTCCAGAACCAGGGGGCACAGTCTGAGGATATGGGATAGACCATTTAGGACTGAGATGAGGAGAAATTTCTTCACCCAGAGAGCGGTGAGCCTGTGGAATTCACTACCACAGAAAGTAGTTGAGGCCAAAACATTGTATGTTTTTAAGAAGGAGTTAGATATAGCTCTTGGGGCAAAACGGATCAAAGGATATGGGGAGAAAGCGGGAGCAGGCCATTGAGTTGGACAATCAGCCATGATCATAATGAATGGCGGAGCAGGCTCGAAGGGCCGAATGGCCTACTCCTGCTCCTATTCTCTATGTTTCTATGTAAAGCAGCCTAGCCCCATAATTTATGGCTGCACCAAAAGCCCTTTGCTCTGCTGGAATAAAGGGGAAACTTTAGTCCCCAAAAAATGTAAGTTCAGTTGGGTGTGTTTGGGAGGGTGGGGGTGGGTGGGTGCTGTCGTGGAGGGGTATTTAAAGTGTTCAGATTCCCAATCCTGTCCACACTCACCTTCAACTCAGCTCCAATCCACTGCTTCTACTTTTACCAGAGCTGGGACATTGGGGCAGGTGGCTAATCTATTCACAGGAAGCTGGATGACACTTTAAATATTATAATAAGGCTGCGTGCCTGTATTTTTATTCACCGATTGAAATTTAACTCTAGAGGGCCTGTTTTCCTGAGCCTCGGGACACCCTTCAGCTAAACCGAGGCGAAGGACTGCTAGTTAAGGAGGCAAAGGTCAAATCTCGCAATAGGACACCCACACCCCAAACCCTCTGCACTCCCACCCCATTTCCATCATAAAGCCTCTAACTGCCCCTCAATGCCGCTGACCTCCCCTCAAGGATTCTGATCTCCTCTCTCAGGATTCTGATTTCCCACATGAGGCCTCCAATCCCATCCCTCAATAAAACCTCTAATGCAGCCCCTGACCTTTGACCTCAGGCTTCCAAATTCTCTTCCCATTGCTGAACTCCAGGATTGGACAACCCCATCTCTTAAGGTTTCTCCCATTCCCCCCTGGGGTCAGCCCCTATCCCACCACTCAGGATTAACCACCCCCCCCCCTCCTCCGCCCCCTGCTCCACCGACTTGCTATATAATTGATTCTTTGATTTCTTTAGCACAATGTGTCTTCTTTCCAATGTAAAGACAGAAAACTTTGTCCTCAGGATATTTACCAGCATATGCCATTGCTCTAATAGTGATTGTGCAATGTATGGAAATGAAAAGTGTTATGATCACAGTCATGGATCACTTATGGACATATTGAACTTTTAAGTAAGACCTGTGCTTTTCAAAAAGGACCTATAAGCAAGAGCTGGCTGAGACTGTAAGGTACCCACTTACTAGAAAATTCCTATGTGGATCATACTTGACCAACTAGTCCAGAGAGAACAGAATGTTGCACCTAGGAAAGTGTAACATGGCCTACTTCAGACAGAGGCAATTCAAAGCTATAGATGCAATGCAAAAACTGAACTGTAATATCCTGTGGTTGCGGAGATAATGAAAGCTGATTGTCATCTCAGCAGAAACCATCTCCTATGAGTTATATCTCAGACTGTGGACATGATGTGAGTTGAAAAGAAAGCAGATGGTGGGTGAAAGACATGTTTGTTTTGTTCTTTCCAGGAGTACACAGAAAAGGAGTTATAAAGCCAACTGCAACCCTAATTCTGTGTGCTAGTTTTGATGTTCTGTTTTGGTGCTAGTGTGAAAGTCACAGATGAAGAATATCAGCTAAGTATCCCTGCACTTGCAGGTAAAATGTCCCTTCTTCTGATTGCTGGAAGGAAGTCACAAGTCAGCAAAGTCACAGTTGAAAAGGAAACAGGACAACTCCTTTCAGCTAAACTGTAGAACCGAGAAGCTCCAACCCAACTGCTCAACTGTCAAAATCAGCTCCACCAGAATCACCCAACTTACACCGCAACATTGCCATCTACTCATCACAGGCAAGTCAAAGGACTGATTTGCATACCTTTTTTAATTTTTATTTTTGGACTCGAATTCTCATTTCTGATATGTGTATACGTGTGTTGCATTTTAATTATTTTTTTCTCGTGTTTAGTAACCAATAAACTCACTCTTTCTTTGACTCAAGACAGCCTGGTTAAATTGGCTCCTTTTAAAACATAAATACATTTGGACTTGGAAAAGGTATCCAGGAGGGAAGGGATCCTTTTTAAATTAACCTTGCTGCGACCAACTGAGGGGGTTGAGTGAAGAAGGGGAGTCAGTTCATCCCTCCTTGCCAGGGAGCATAAAGATTTGGGGTGCCTCGTCCAGGATCATAACAAATTGGGGACCTTGGCCAGGAACAGTCATAACAAATGGAACCACCAATTAACAACAGTGAGTGGTTATAGAGATTCTTAATGATAACTTTTCTATGTTGTTCACTACATTGCATTACAGGGAATTTGAATATTGATGTGATGTATCAGAGCAAGGCATATAACTGTCACAAAATAATTAACAGTTCCCAAGAATGCATTGAGTTACACTGAGAGCTCCCAAGTTACAATGAAAAATCCGACAATGTCCTTGCATCTGGAGACCCCTCGATCCTTAACTCGGTGCCAGTCATCGTTCCCTTGCATCAAGGCCTCCTGCTGTGCTAAATCACAGACAGCAGCCTCATCATTCCTTCTGGGAATCTCACATTTCAAAATGGTTTTCAACCTGTTTCAGCCCTCTTATGCTTCACTTAAGTTCGGAGTTGTGCTTGAATCCTTTATGTCTGGCTTCTGCCCATATCTCAATACTGAAACCAACCCAGCCAAAGTTATGAATCATATCCTCCATATTACATTGACCATGGTGCAATATCTCTTTGTATCCTCCTTGTTCATGTTGTCTTCCTTTCCCTGCCTCACATCCATTGTTCAGCTCCATAAGACTGCCCTTACTTCCACTCCTATCTATCCACACAGCCAGAGCATCTCTAGTAATAGTTTACTTCCCTCACTGCCACCCTCGCTGCCACTTTTAAAGCCCTCAAGGATCTACCCATGCAGCACTCTCCACCCCTTTCCTCATCAATACACCCTTGTTTGGTGATATCATAGGCAGACAAGAGGTCAGTTTCAAGAGATGCTCTAAGTAAGGTTTATCGCAACTTGTAAAGTGTGTTAAGTATTAGTCGGAGTTATTAATACTAGTAAGGTTTATTAATAGTTGTAAGGTTTATTAAGTTAAGGCCAAGTGCAGTTAATAAAAGCAAACCAAAATAAAATAAAGTTATTGTAAGTGAAGTTAAGTTAAGATATGGCAGGGCCGCTTGGAATGCACATCCTGTAGTATGTGAGAAGTTGTGGACGCTACCGCTGACCTAGGCCACCACATGTGCAGGAAGTGTCACCAGTTGCAGAAACTTGAACTCTGGGTTTTGAAGCTCAAGCGGCGGCTGGGATCACTGTGGCACATCCGCGAGGCTGAGTGCTATGTGAATAGCACATTCAAAGAGGTGGTCACACCGCAGGCTAGGAGCATGGAGGCAGAAAGGTTAATGCCAGTCAGTCCAAGAGAACGAGGCAGGAGGTGCAGAAGTCCCCTAGGGTCTTGCTCACTAATCGGTTTTACGTTTTGGACACTGGTGAGGGCGTTGGTTCCTCAGAGGAGTGCAGTCAGTGCCAAGCTCGTGGCACCAAGGGCGGCTCAGCTGTACAGGAGCCTTTCCAGGAAGGCTGTACAGGAAGAAGAGGGGAAGAGCAGTATTGATGGGTGATTTGTTAGAAGAGTGGACAGACATGACTCCAGGATGGTGTGTTGCCTTCTGAGTGCCAGGGTCAAGGGTGTCATGGAGCGGCTGCAGGACATTCTCTTGGGGGAGGGTGAACAGCCAGAGGCCATAGTCCATGTTGGTACCAATGACTTAGGTAGGAAGGGGTTGTGGCCCTGAAAGCAGATTTCAGGGAACTAGGAAGGAGATTGAAAAGCAGGATTTCTAAAGCAGTAATCTCTGGATTATTTCCAATCCCATATGCTAATGAGCATAGCAATAGGAGAATTAAGCAATTGAACATGTGAATGAAGAATTGGTGTAGGAGGGAAGGCATCAGAGTTCTGAGGCATTGAGACCAGTTCTGGGGCAGGTGGGATCTGTACAAGAAGGACATCTTAGCAGGACTTGAGCTAACATCCTCACAGGGAGATTCACTAGTGCTGTTGGGGAGTGTTTAAACTAGATTGGTGGGGGATGGGAACCTGAAAGGGAGCTCAGATTCAAGGGAAGCAAAACTGGTAAAAGGAGGTAGAAAAATAGAAAGCAAAGATAGAAGACAGACAAAGCATAGGCAAACATCAAATAGTATCAGAATAGAGAATAAAGTTTAAAAAACAGAATTAAAGGCACTCTATCTGAATGCACGTAGCATACACAAAAAGGTTGATGATTTGAACAAATTGAGGTAAATGAGCATAATTTAATTGCAATTACCCAGATGTGGCTACAGGGTGATCAAGATCGGGAACTGAATATCCAAGGATGTTCCGCATTTAGGGGGGGATAGGCAAAAACTAAAAGGAGGTGGGGTAGCAATCTTAATAAGGGACGAGATCAGTACATTGGAAAGAGAGGATCTCAGATCGAAGAATCAAGATATAGAATCAGTTTGGGTGGAGCTAAGAAACTGCAAGGAGCAGCAAACATTGGTGGGAGTTGTTTACAGGCCAAACTATTGTGTTAATGTTGGGAATGATATATTCAGGAAATTAGAGATGCATGTTACATGAATAATACAGTAATAATGGACGACTTCAATTTACACATAGACTGGGTTAACCAAATCAGCACTAATGTTATGGAGGAGGAATTCCTGGAGTATTTACAAGATGGGTTTCTGGAGTAGTACATTGAGAAGCCAACTAGGCATCGGGCTATTTTGGATTTAGCGTTGCCTAATGAGAAAGGGCTAATTAATGACCTTGATGTAAAGGAGCCTTTGGGAAATAGTGACCATAATATGATAGAATTTTGCATTAAGTTTGAATATATTTCATTCTGAAACTCGGGTCTTCAATCTGAAGAAAGCAAATTATGAATGTACGAAGGGCAAGTTGGCTATGGTGGACAGGCAATGGCTAGTATTTAAAGAATACTGCACGGTCTACAGCAGGTATACATTCTTCTAAGGCACAAAGGGAAAGGTAAACGTAAGGGAAAGGTAAAGGCCAAGCCCAGTATAGCCGGGGTCCTTGCGGGGCAGGTCAGGAGACCCCGCCATGCGAGCGCATGGGTGAAGCTCAGGAGCTTTGGGAGCCGCGCGCCTTGCTGGCCGAGCCGCCATTTTATAAAGCTGAGTTTGAGAGAGTGGAGGGCAAGATGTCCACTGAAGAAATGGCTACCGAACATATGAATGGAAATGGTACAGAAGAGCCGATGGATGCTTCCACTGCCATTGTTCAATCAGAACACTATCAAACTTTATTAAGCGCTTGTTTACCAAAAAACAGTACCAGACAAGCTAGATGAAATTTATTTAGCAGGTTTGGTTTCTCATAGTGATTTAGACGAGAGAGCAATTGATGCCTTGAGGGAATTCAATGAAGAAGGTGCATTGTCAGTACTACAACAATTTAAGGAAAGTGATCTTTCCCATGTTCAGAATAAAAATGTCTTTCTATGTGGAGTAATGAAGACTTACAGAGTGGGAAGGATCTAAAGTGACAGATGCTAATAAAGGTCCAGATGAGACAAAAATTAAGACCCTCTTAGAAAGAACAGGATATGCACTAGATGTCACTACAGGGCAAAGGAAGTATGGTGGTCCTCCTCCACTTACAATACATTCAGGTCCTCAACCTAACATTGGTACTGAGATATTAAGGATGTGATTGCACTAGAGAGAGTGCAGAAGAGCTTTACCAAGATGTTGCCTGGGCTGGAGAGTTTTAGTTATGAGGAAAGATTGGATAGACTGGGTTTATTTTCCTTGGACCAGAGGAGATTGACGGGGGACGTGACTGAGGTGTGTAAAATTATGAGGAGCATAGATAGGGTAGACAGGAAGGAACTTTTCCCCTCGGTGGAGGGATCAATAACCAAGGGGAATAGATTTAAGGTAAGGGGCAAGAGGTTTAGAGTGGATGTGAGGAAGAATTTTTTCACCCAGAGGGTGGTGGGAATTTGGAACACACTGCCTGAAAGGGTGGTAGAGGCAGAAACCCTCATAACATTTAAGAAGTATTTGGACGTTCACTTGCAATGCCATGGCATACAAGGCTATGGGCCTAGTGCTGGAAAATGAGATTGGGGAGACTGGGTCTGTATTCTTTTGAGTTCTAAAGAATGAAGGGTGACCTCATTGAAACTTTCAAAATTCTTACCGGCCATGATAGGGTGATGTAGATAAGATGTTTCCCCTGGCTGGTGAGTTTAAAACCAGGGGACTTAATCTCAGGATGAGGGGTAGGCCATTTAAGACTGAGATTAGGAGGAATTTCTTCACTCAGAGGGTAATGAATCTTTGGAATTCTCTACCCCAAAAGGTTGTGGAAGCTCAATCATTGAGCATGTTCAAAACAGAAATCGATAGATTCCTGGAGACTAATGACATCAAGGGATACAGAGATATTGCAGGAAAGTGGTGTTGTGGTAGATGATCAGCCATGATCTAATTGAATGCCGGAGCAGGCTCGATGGACTGAATGGCCTACTCCTGTTCCAATGTTCCTATGTTAATGGACATTAACCAGCTCAATCTCTCCTCTTTCCTTGACCTTACGAACACTTCTGCGCTATCAGACAGTGTGTCCAACATCAAGTCTTGGATGAGCTACAACCTCCTTTAGCTGAACACTGGAAAGACTAAAACTTTAATATTTGGTGTTCTTTTTGAACTCTACACCCTTGGCTGTGCCTCTGATTCTCTGTCTAACCTCCCAGCCTGAACAACTGTGCACAACTTTGGCAGCCTTTTTCACCTGAACTGAGTTTCAAACTTCATATCCCAACCATCACTAAGAGTTCTTACTTCTATCTCCTCCAACACTGTCCACTTCTGGCCCTTGCTTAGCCCCACCAATGCTGAAGCCCTCACCCATGCTTGTGTAATCTCCAGAATTTGATTTGTCCAATGCCTGCTGACATTCCTTTGTCCATGCTCCATAAACTCCAATAGGTAAGAAACAAAGCTGCTCATACCCTGCCTAACAGTAAGCTTGCCTATCCATGACACCAGTCCTCACAGATTGATGATGGCCATAATTATTGTCCTCTTCTTCAAATTGTTCCTCACACCACTCTATATCCATATGTCTACTCTATGGGCAACACTTTCCCCCCTGTTGGGGGGGTAAGAGTGGGAGCAGGCATGAGCGGGCGCACTTCTGATCGGCGCCCCCACTTGGGGGTGTGCCGCCATTTTATGTGGGCGGCTAATTAAGGCCTGCCCAGCGTGACGTGCGCCAGGAAGCGCTATGCGGCCCCTGTGTGGGCGGGGGGGTGGGATTCCCTCAGCCGGGAGTGCACTCTTTCGTGCATGCGCGCGAATGAGCGCACAGATCTCCATGAGGCAAAGTGCTGCCTCAGGGAGATCGGGACCGATTTAAAACTTTCAATAAAGGTTTGAAAAAAATTTCCCTGCCATGTCCCCTCATGTGACACTGTCACATGAGCTGGGACATGTCCATAACTTACATTGTAAAATATTCTGCATTTTTAAAATCACTCATGAAACCTCATCCCGCCCGTGGATGAGGTTTCATGTTTTTTCACAAGCCTGCCTGGGCCCCCAGCCATTAATGAGTCCAACTGGATTTTTAATGGCCTTAATCAGCTGTTGACAGGTCGGCGGGCGTGCATCCAAGTTGGATACGCACCCGCCGAACTGACAAACTAAATGATGCGGGGTGACATCGGGAAGCATGCCCAACATCACCCCGCGTCAATTTATGCGTCGGCGAGCGGGCCCCGCCCCTGCTTGCCGACCGGAACATCCTGGCCTATGTCTCCTCCTTGTGGCTTACTTTCTCTCCGTATTTTATTGTCATTTGACTTTGGTCTACTGCCCATCCCATCCACCTCCAGCCCTGCCCAACTGGTGGAAGACTTTTTAGCTCCCTCCTAAATCCTCCCATCTTTTTACTTCTCTCTACTTTAAATAATATTTGCATATTTTTTCAAACATACTTCCTGAAATTCTCTTCACCTGGTGTTCTGTTCCTCATGTTACAGCTCTATGAAGTAGCTTAGGACATTATGTAAGACAGTATATAAATGCAACTTGTTGTTGTCATTGTTGCTACAAGTTACATGAAATATGTGACATCAATGAAATGTTCCTGAACAGTAAATCTGCACTACTAACAAGCAAATGGATAAATATGCTATACAGAAGAAATTGTTGTCAATTAAATCAATTATTGCGAGAGGAGTTGGGAGTTGAAAAGGAGCTGGGAGAGCAGAGGTGACTGAGGGAGTTCAGTGAGGAGGGAACAAGGTGACCCTTTGAGTACCGTGAGTACGGTCGGATAAGTATTTACTACTTTTATCGCTTATAGTTCTTAAGGTCTTATTTTGTGGTTCACTGTTTGTAAGGGCTATATTCTGTAACAATAAGGAGCAGGGAAGTAGGGCCCTAGAGTAATTGATATTATTTGATATTAAGTATCTTCCAAAAGATTTAATTTAATTTAAAGGGGTAAGTCATGGCAGGAAATCTCAAAGCCATGGTGCGCTCCTCCTGCTCAATGTGGGAAGCCGGGAACATTTCCAGTGCCCGGGGTCACCATATGTGCGGGAAGCGTCTCCAGCTGCAGCTCCTGGAAGCCATGGTTTCAGAGCTGGAGCGGCAGCTAGGGATACTGTGGAGCATCCACGAGGCAGGGAGTATCGTGGATAGCACGTATAGAGAGGTGGTCACACCACAGGCTAAGAGTCCATAGACAGGAAGGGAATGGGTGACCACCAGGCAGAGCAAGAGGACCGGGCAGGCAGTGCAGGAATCTCCTGTGGCTATTCCCCTGCAAAACAGATATACTGCTTTGGATACTGTTGAGGGGAATGGCCTCTCAGGGGAAAGCAGCAACAGACAAATTTGTTGCGCCACAGTTGGCTCTGCTGCACAGGGGAGGAGTGAAAAGTGTGGGAATGCAATAATTATAGGGGATTCAATAGTAAGGGGAATAGATAGGCGTTCCTGTAGCTGCAAATGAGACTCCAGGATGTTATGTTGCCTCCCTGGTGCTAGGGTCAAGGATGTTTCAGAGCGGCTACAAGACATTCTGAAGGGGGAGGGTGAACAGTCAATGATCGTGGTACACATTGGTACAAAAAACATGGGTAAAAACAGGGATAAGGTCCTAAAAGCAGAATATAGCGAGTTAGGAAGTAAGTTGAAAAGTAGGACCTCAAAGGCAGTGATAGCAGGATTACTACCAGTGCGATGTGCTAGTCAGAGTAGAAATAGCAGGATATGTCGGATGAATACATGGCTGAAGAGATGGTATGAGGGGGAGGGTTTCAGATTCCTGGGATATTGGGACCAATTCTGGGGGAGCTGGGACTAGTACAAACTGGATGGGACTGATGTCCTAGGTGGAATATTTGCTAGAGTAGTTGGGAAGAGTTTAAACTAAAATGGCAGGGGGATGGGAATCTATGCAAGGAATCAGAGGAGGGGGAATCAAGGACAAAAACAAAAGACAGGAAAGGAAATAAGAAAAGTGATAGGCAGAGAAATCAAGTGCAAGAATCAAACAGAGCTTCAGTGAAAAATAGTGGGAACAGGACAAGTAATGTTAAAAAGACAAGCCTTAAGGCTTTGTGCCTTAACACGAGGAGCATTCACAATAAAGTGGATGAATTAACCCCGCAAATAGATGTAAGCAGGTATGATATAGTCGGGATTATGGAGACATAGCTGCAGGGTGACCAGGCATAGGAACTGAACATCCAGGGGTATTTAGTATTTAGGAAAGACAGACAAAAAGGAAAAGGCGATGGAATTGTATTGCTGGTTAAAGAGGAAATTAACTAAATAGTGAGGAAAGATATTAGCTCCGACGATGTGGAATCTGTATGAGTAGAGCTGAAAAACACTAAGGGGCCAAAAACATTAGTGGGGGTTGTATATAGACCCCCAAACTGTAGTGGTGATGTTGGAAATGGCATTAAACAGGAAATTAGAGACGCATGCAATAAAGGAAAATCTGTAATTATGGGTAACTTTCATCTGCATATAGATTGGACAAATCAAATTAGTAACGACAACATAGAGAAGGAATTCCTGGAGTGTATACGGGATGGTTTTCTGGACCAATACATTGAGGAACCAACTAGAGAACAGGCCGTCCTATACTGGGTATTGTGTAATGAGAAAGGAATAATTGGCAATCTAGTTGAGTGAGGCCGCTTGGGGATGAGCCACCATAATATAATAGAATTCTTCATCAAGATGGAGAGTGACATAGTTGATTCTGAGACGAGAGTCCTGAATCTTAATAAAGGAAACTACGATGGTATGGGGCATGATCTTCCGGTCGGCGAGCAGGGGCAGAGCCCGCTCGCCGGTGCGTAAAATGACGCGGGATGACGTCGGGCAGCACTCCCGACGTCACCCCGCATCATTTCCTTTTTCAGGTCGGCGGGGGCACAACCGAATCAGCTGTGCGCCCGCCTGTCAACGGCCTATTGAGGCCATTTAAAAAGTACTTAACATAATTAATTGACCTGCCCGTCCAACCTTAGGGTTGGCGGGCAGGCTGGGAGCCCTGGCGAGCTTAAGAAAAAGCATGAAACCTCATCCGCGTTTCATGAGGGTTGTTAAATATTTAATAAAGGTTTCAGCAAAGGTGATGGACATGTCCCGACTCATGTGACAGTGTCACATGAGGGGACATGTCAGGGAAATTTTTATATCGTTTCTTTAAGATTTTTAAATTTGGAGCCGATTTCTCCGAGGCAGCACTTAGCCTCAGGGAGATCAGTGCGCTCTTTTGTGCGCATGCGTGAAAGAGAGCACTCCCCCCGCCCACACAAGGAGCACATAGCGCTTCCTGGCGGACGTCACACCGGGCGGGCCTTAATTGGCCTGCCTACGTAAAATGGCGGAACGCCCCCTAGCGGGGGTGCCGATTGGAGGTGCGCCTGCCCGCGCCCCCTCCTGCACTTCCCCCACAACGGGGGGAAAATTTTTCCAATGAGGCACGAGTTGGCTATGATGGATTGGGAAACGTTACTTAAAGGGATGATGGTGGATAGGCAATGGCAAACATTCAAAGAGCGCATGGGTGAACTGCAACAATTGTTTATTCCTGTTTGGCGAAAAAGTAAAACAGGAAAGGTAGCCAAACCACGGCTTACAAGGGAAATTAGAGATAGTATTAGATCAAAGCAAGAGGCATACAAAATTAGCCAGAAAAAACAACAGACCTGAGGATTGGGAGCAGTTTAGAAATCAGCAAAGGAGGACCAAGGGATTGATTAAGAAGGGAAAATAGAGTACGAGAGTAAGCTGGCGGGGAACATAAAAACTGACTGTAAAAGTTTCTATAGGTTTGTGAAGAGAAAAAGATTGGTGAAGACAAATGCAGGACCTTACAGTCAGAAACAGGGGAATTTATAATGGGGAGCAAAGAAATGGCTAACCAACTAAGTACATACTTTGGTTCTGTCTTCACAAAGGAGGACACAAATAACATACCAGAAATGTTGGGGAACACAGGGTTTGGTGAGAGGGGGGAACTGAAAGAAATCAGTAATCAGCATTAGTAGGGAAATAATGCTGGGAAAATTGATGGGATTGAAGGCTGATAAATCCCCAGGGCCTGATAATCTACATCCCAGAGTACTTAAGGAAGTGGCCCTAGAAATAATGGATGCATTGGTGGTCATCTTCTGAGATTCTATAAACTCTGGAACAGTTCCTACAGATTGGAGGGTAGCTAATGTAACCCCACTATTTAAAAAGGGAGGTCGAGAGAAAACAGGGAACTATAGACCAGTCAGCCTGACATCGGTAGTCTAGAGTCCATTATAAAAGATTTAATAGTTCAGCACTTGGAAAACAGTGGCAGAATCAGCATGAATTTATGAAACAGAAATTATGCTTGACAAATCTACTGGAATTTTTCGAGGATGTAACTAGTAGAGATGATGAGGGGGAGCCAGTGGATGTGGTTTATTTCGATTTTCAGAAGGCTTTCGACAAAGTCCCGCATAAGAGATTGCCGTGTAAAATTAAAGCGCTTGGGATTGGGGGTAGTGTATTGAGATGGATAGAAAATTGGTTGGCAGGCAGGAAACAAAGAGTAGGAATAAACGGGTCTTTTTCTGAATGGAAAGCAGGGATCGGTGCTGGGACCCCAGCCATTCACAATATATATTAATGATTTAGATGAGGGAACTAAATGTAATTTCTCCAAATTTGCAGATGACACAAAGCTGGGTGGGAGGGTGAGCTGGGAGGGTGCAGAGATGCTTCAGTGTGATTTGGACAAGCTGAGTAAGTGGGCAAATGCATGGCAGATGCAGTATAATGTGGATAAATGTGAGGTTATCCACTTTGGTAGCAAAAGCAGGAAGGCAGATTATTATCTGAATGGCTATACATTGAGAGAGGGGAATGTGCAACGAGACCTGGGTGTCCTCGTACACCAGTCACTGAAGGTAAGCATGCAGGTGCAGCAGGTGGCAAAGAAGGCAAATGGTATGTTGGCCTTCATAGCCAGAGGATTCGAGTACAGGAGCAGGGATGTCTTGCTGCAATTGTACTGGGCCTTGGTGAGACCACACTTGGAATATTGTGTGCAGTTTTGGTCTCCTTATCTGAGGAAGGATGTTCTTGCTATAGAGGGAGTGCAATGAAGGTTAACCAGACTGATTCCTGAGATGGCAGGGCTGACATATGAGGATAGATTGAGTCGGTTAGGATTATATTCCCTGGAGTTCAGAAGAATGAGGGGGGATCTCGTAGAAACCTATAAAGTTCTAACAGGACTAGACAGGGTAGATGCAGGAGGGATGTTCCCGATGGTGGGGGAGTCCAGAACCAGGGGTCACAGTCTGAGGAAAAGGGATAGACCATTTAGGACTGAGATGAGGAGAAATTTCTTCACCTAGATAGTGGTGAGCCTGTGGAATTCACTACCACAGAAAGTAGTTGAGGCCAAAACATTGTATGTTTTCAAGAAGGAGTTAGATATAGCTCTTGGGGCAAAATGGATCAAAGGGTATGGGGAGAAAGCGACAGGAGGCTATTGAGTTGGATGATCAGTCATGATCATAATGAATGACGGAGTAGGCTCGAAGGGCCAAATAGCCTACTCCTGCTTCTATTTTCTATGTATGTTTCTATGTAAATCTTCATAGACCAGCTTCCTTTGTTGTACAACATTCTTTGCTACCTGTGGCTCCAAAGCAGTAGGCTTCTCTGCCTCCACCTCTGTTAAAGCTTGGAGCATCTTCTCAGCATCTTTCTATTGTGCTGTTATGAAGCATGTAGCGCACCACAGTTTTTTCAAAACCCTCTCTGGGATATATTTCAATGCCTTACTTCTTATGTTTAAGCATATGAACTGTTGTCTCAGAATTCTAAATGACTGCTTACTTACAGCCCTTGTTCAGAAATGCACTCCATAACGTTTACATTCTGTCAGGCTACATAAGGACAACAACTGGGTCACTAGCCAGCGATGCAGGGTCATGCAAAATCCCCAAGAAGTAACATTCCAACTGTATCCCTCTTTGAACAATTTTGAAATGAATTTTTGTCTAACAAGACAGGCATCATTACTGATTTTAAGTCAGCCTGCCTGGCATAAACAGGGCATTAGTGACCTGAATAACTTAGCAGCTCACCTTCCCCCATTTACTCCAACTCCCACCATCTTTTTATGGGGCTATGAGAGGAAGGGGTGCTTCTTCAGGCTCACCAAGAACACTGATTTTCTGCCACATGTAGCTTGACCCCCTCCATGATCAGCACACTCCTTGCATGGCCCTACCTACCTGCCAGCGGTTGGAGATCTAGGCTGACCAGAATCCCTCCAGTAGCCAGTCAGCAAGAAGCAGCTCACTGGAGTCAAGTGAATGAGGCCTAACCCTAAAAATGCCTGGAGCACTTCTGCTGGTCCAATGGAAAGGCAGCCTGTGCACTTCACTGGTCAGCTGCCCAAAGGTCAAACAAAACCTATGCCCATGTGTATAATAGGTGCACATTGAAGTCCAAATGGGTACACATTTTCTGCAAATTATGCCCTTCAACTTTGAAAACTCCACATCATGGATGCATTTGGTTCATGTGTTCTGCTGCTACCGACAGCCATTGTGGAATTGTATGTAGGAGTTGCACTGCTGAAAGAAGGCATCTCTCACATTTAATATTGCAGCAGACAGCAAACCGGCTGATGTCAGTGAAGTCTCCAAAAAGTGCCCTAAATGACCCAGCTGTACGGAAGCTCAAAGCAACAATAATGTTTACATCCAATGGGAGTGCAATGCTGACGTGCAAATATTCCCCCGGGTAGATGTCAGTGATTACTTTCAGGTGGTAATGGAGTCTGTAGAAGCATTATTTTATTTTGAGAGGTCTATATAATTATTACTAGTATAATGTTCAAAATGCAAGGGGTGTGTCTGGGATCTATGGCTCCATCTCACCAGCTTCTTGGCTCCTGCAGCATTCTATTCTGCCCCCTTCTACCTCCTTAAATCTGTTACTTAAGCATTGCATACAAGCCCCATACAGCTGGCAACAAATTGTTGTTTCTGAATTTATACAGCTTCACTGTTCTACTAGACAGTGTTATTGGCCTTGAATGCTGCTGGTAAATCTACTTTAAATGGCTTTGGTAGATGTACAAAATGTGCTTTGGAAGGATATGGAATTTCACAAGTTTTAAAAAGTTACTGAACAGATGGTATGTTATTAACAAAAACAGAATTACCTGGAAAAACTCAGCTGGTCTGGCAGCAGCGGCGGATAAGAAAAGAGTTGACCCTTCAACAGAACTGAGCAATATCAGGAGAAGGGTGAAATATAAGCTAGTTTAAGGTGGGGGGAGTGGGGGGGGTGGTGGGGGGAGAGAAATTGGTTGGGGGGGTGATGGTTGTAGGGACAAGCAAGCAGTGATAGGAGCAGATAATCAAAAGATGTTACAGACAAGGGAACAAAGAGGTGTTGAAGATGGTGATATTATCTAAGAGAATGTGCTAATTAAGAATGGATGGCAGGACACTCAAGGTACAGCTCTAGTGGGGGTGGGGTGGAATGACTGACAGGGCATTACAGGTATAGATTTAAAAATAATGGAAATAGGTGGGAAAAGAAAAATCTATATAAATTATTGGAAAAAACAAAAGGGAGGGGAAAGAAATGGAAAGCGGGTGGGGATGGAGGAGGGAGTTCAAGATCTAGAGTTGTTGAATTCAATATTCAGTCCGGAAGGCTGTAAAGTGCCTAGTCGGAAGATGAGGTGCTGTTCCTCCAGTTTGCGTTGGGCTTCACTGGAACAATGCAGCAAGCCAAGGACAGACATGTGGGCAAGAGAGCAGGGTGGAGTGTTAAAATGGCAAGCGACAGGGAGGTTTGGGTCTTTCTTGCGGACAGACCGCAGGTGTTCTGCAAAGCGGTCGCCCAGTTTACGTTTGGTCTCTCCAATGTAGAGGAGACCGCATTGGGAGCAACGAATGCAGTAGACTAAGTTAGGGGAAATGCAAGTGAAACGCTGCTTCACTTGAAAGGAGTGTTTGGGCCCTTAGACGGTGAGGAGAGAGGAAGTGAAGGGGCAGGTGTTGCATCTTCTGCCATCCCCACCCCCTTTCCGTTTCTTTCCCCTCCCTTTTGTTTTTCCAATAATTTATATAGATTTTTCTTTTCCCACCTATTTCCATTATTTTTAAATCTATACCTGTAATGCCCTGTCAGTCTTTCCACCCCACCCCCACTAGAGCTGTACCTTGAGTGTCCTGCCATCCATTCTTAATTAGCACATTATCTTAGATAATATCACCACCTTCAACACCTCTTTGTTCCTTTGTCTGTAACATCTTTTGATTATCTGCTCCTATCACTGCTTGCTTGTCCCTACAACCACCAACCCCCAAACTTCTCTCCCCCCTCCCCCACCTTACACCAGCTTATATTTCATCCTTCTCCTGATATTGCTCGGTTCTGTTGAAGGGTCATGAGGACTCAAAACGTCAACTCTTTTCTTCTCCGCCGTTGCTGCCAGACCAGCTGAGTTTTTCCAGGTAATTCTGTTTTTGTTTTGGATTTCCAGCATCCGCAGTAGTTTTTTGTTTTTATATCTGGTATGTTATTAACATTGGCAGTCACTGTTGCAGGAGGTAAATTTCAGTTGAAGTGCTAAGCAGAGCATTAATTCACACCTATCCAATAATACACATTGAATTGATGTGCTTAACATCAGGAACACCTGAGGAAGTTCTAATAATATGTAAACATACAATGTCTGCTCATTCAGTTCTTTCACATTTGATAGGTGCAGCGTTTTACTTACCTCGAATGCTACAGAAATGCAGTCAGCCAAGCACCTCTTAGCATATTGATGCTGATAAACTCACTTGTCTGATGATAGACAGATTCCTTAATAATTTTTTATAGAAGCCAGTGATTACCTGGGAGTAAATTACAGGGCCATCAATGAAATGAAGAGTTTGAATGAATTGTAAATAAAACAAGGGATGTTTGAGCAGTACAGGAACATCAGCTCAAGCCCTAGTTCTGATTTGTTGTTTAATATTATTTCCCAGGGTGAATATTTTATTTCCAGTTTTTGTGGGAAAAATGTCTGCTCATTCATATGAGTGCTTGTGGTTTCCCTCTGAAGCTGCCCATTTGAATTTGCTGTTTAATTTGGTGTCACACAATAGGGAAACACATTCACTCCAGCTTCTGTATCTCAAACAAAGCAATGGAGAAGCGTGATAATGACAAACCCAGAACCGAATTGTTTTTTCTGGCTACTGTCATCTGTCACCAGCTCCCATAAATAAAAGTCGATAGTTTCCTACTTCTGTACCCATCAATCCAGCTTTTAGTCCTTTGTGACTCATTTCACATCCCCTGCCTCCTTCCACTACCCTCTCCTTTGCTTCTTACTACCCTCCCCTTGTTCCTATTGCATTTGCTAGCCCTTCACCTTTTCACTATACTTTGACCACTTTTCAGCGGCAGTTCAACTTGAAATAAATATTTATTCATCAAAAAGCTTTCAAGGAAACAATATTATAAGTTCAAATATAGGCACAAAACTGGAAAATAAAATGAAGAACTCTCTCATAGAGTCATAGAATGATACAGCACAGAAGGGGTCATTTGGTCCACAATGCCGGTTCTTTGGTTGAGGTAGCCAATTAACCCCACTTCCCTACACTGACCCATGTAAATGTTTTCCCTTCAAGTATTCTTCCAATTCTCTTCTGAATATTACTATTGAATCTGTTTCCACCAACCTTTGCTGCAGTGCATTCCATATCACAATAACTCATTATATAAAAATGTTTCCTCATGTTAACTCCTGATCTTCTGCCAATCACCTTAAATCTGTGTCTTTTGGTTACTGACCCTTTTGTGACTGGAAATAATTTCTCCTTCATGATTTTGAGCATGTCTCTAAAAACTCCTCTTAACCTTTGATCTAAGGCGGATAACCCCAGCTTCTTCACATAACTGAAGTCCCTCATCCCTGGTACCATTCTAATAAATCTCTTCTGTCCGCTTTCCAAGGGCTTGACATTCTTCCTAAAATGTGTTGCCAGAATTGAACACAGAATTTAATATAATCCAGCTGAGGCCTAGCCAGTGCTTTATAACAGTCTAACATAACTTCGTTACTTTTGCACGCTATTTTTTTTATTAATAAAGCCAAGAAACCTAAATGCGTTTTTAACAGCCTTCTTAACTTGTCCTGCTGCTTTCAAAGATTTGTGTACATACATCCACAAGTTTCAGTTCCTGCCCCATCCATATCGTCCCCTCTATTTCTCCCATCAAAATATATCCCTTCCCACTTCTCTGTATTAACTGAAATCTGTCATGTGTTTGACCATTTCATCAGCCAGCCCATGTTTCCTTGAAGTCTGTTATTACTCTTTGCTACATTTTCAGTTTCATATCGTCTGCAAATTTTGACATTATGCCCTATATACTCTGGTCCAGGTTATTAATATATATAAAAATAAACACAATGGCCCTGATTGTGACCCCCAGTGAGCACAACCATGTACCTCCCTTCAGTTCATGGGTGAAAATCCTGGAACTCCCTTTCTAACAGCACTGTGGGTGTACCTACACCACATGGACTACAGCAGTTCAAGAAGGCAGCTCACTACCACCTTCTCAAGAGCAATTAGGGATGGGCAATAAATGCTGGTCCAGCCAGCGAAGCTCATATCCCATGAGTGAATAAAAACAAGTCAGAAAAACATTAATTACCTCTACGCTTTACTTTTATCCCTTAGCCAGTTTTGTATCCATGCTGCTACTGCCCTTTTAATTCCATGGGCTTTCATTTTGCTATAGAGTTTATTATATGGAACTTCTTCAAACACCTGCTGAAAGTCCATGGGCATAACATCAACAACAGTATTATTATGAACCTTATCTGTTACTTTATCGAGTAATTTTATTTAGCTGGACAAGCATAATTTGCCTGTAACAAATCCATGTTGTCTTTCATGCATTAGCACATACTTCTCCAAACAAATTAAATTTGTCCCAGATTATTGTCTCTTAAAAGTTTCCCACCACTGATGTTAAGCTGACTATGGCCTGTAGTTGCCTGATTTATCCCTCTGTCTTTTTATAAGATGGGGTGTAACATAACAATCCTCCAGTCCTCTGCCACCACCTCCATGTTCAAGGAGGTAATGAAAGCTTGTGCCCAGATTCTGCACAATTTTCATCCTTACTCCCTCAGTAAACTAGGGCACAACCCATCCAGACTGGGTGATGTTTCTACTTTGAAGGCTGCCAACCTATTAAGTACTTCCCCTTTATCTGTTTTTATCCTACTTAGTATTGCTACTGCCTCCTTCTTTACTGCTACATTGGCAGCATCCTCTTTAGTGAGATCAGATGTAATGTGTGCTTTTAGTACTTCAGCCATTGCCTCTGTCTCCAGAAGAATATTTCCTTTTTGAGTCTTAATTGGCCCCAGTCATCCTTTGACTAACCTTTTACTATTTATTAAAGGGATTGTTAATATACTCTCTTCTCCTGATTTATAATTATTCTGTATATACTGTAATTTTATCTATATGATCTGCTAGCTCTATGCATCAAACACAGTAAAGTTTTAAATTGATGCTGTTTGAGCCGACTGGTATGTGCTTTCATCGATGCAGGGCAGAATATCTAAGTATATATATATATATTAATGTATATAAATGCAGGACATGTCCAGGTCAGAGAGGTTATCCTTCTCTAGGGAAAAAAGGGAGAATCCTATGGTGCAGGAAAATGGGCCCAAGGCAGCTAAGAGATTTAGAAAACAGTTTTTTTGAAAGATGTGCTCAGTCGTATAATTTTCTTTTCATTGGTTCCTGAGAAAATTGAAGTAATTAGGATTTCAGGTGTGAGGAACACTGTACATGCAATGAGCACACATTATCTGAAATGCAATTATATAGGGAGATACGCAGTGGTTTGCCCAGGTTATTGCAATACAATAATCAAGTACATAAAAAATACACCTGGAATTTCCACAAGGGTTCTTCCTACCTTCTGCTATGACTCCCACATTGCAGCAGGATATCATATCCACACCTCCAATCCTCCACCAGAAATCCTAATCCATAATGTTTCCTTACCCAAAAAGTTGAGTTGATAAGTAAGTATATAAGTTTCTGCACTCAACATGCAATACCAACAAAAACAATTCCCTTACTGTATGATTCGTATATCAGTTGGCAATTCAGGTAAAAAAATCAAAAGCTCAGACTTTGCTTTGATGGTTTATACAAAATCAACAAAGCCACAGCTACCTGCAAAGTATTCACCCATGACTTCTCTAGTGCTTATCGCTGTCAGTCTTTTTCCATCACTTAATTTACAAACAACAGGTATTTAGTATGTGAGATGAATTGTTAGTCTAACTGTGGATTGTAAAACAAAGCATGTTTGTTATACACCCTCAGCCCTGCTGCAAAATGGAATATTCATTGCACTCAACAGGTAGGCAATCTTAACTGAAGGTTTTGCTCACAGGATGCTTTGTAAAGAGTGGCACTGCTAAAGCCTGAAAAATGTAATCTGCTACTTGTTGGAGCTTCTTAATTAAGTTAATAAGAGTATTTGTTGTTGAATCAAATAAGTACCGGTGGCCTGGACAGTGGGTACAACATTACTGGAGAGATTTCTCAGAAAAAAGACACATTTAATAATTTATAAATCATGTATCTTTACCTTGCATTAGAAATCACTATGCCCCTCGCTTCTGGTGCTAGAAAAGACTTTCAAAATAAACTTTGAGCAATGTAATTGGTACCAATTTTCTCCATCATTGACATTTTTATTGATAAAGTGTTCCTGACTGATGATGGTTGATCACTAGCTTTTGGTTTTTAATTCATTCCTGCTTTTCATGGTATGTTGGTTACCTATTCAATTGGGATTTTGCTGATTCATCTTTAAATTAAAATCGGAGTCAAACAGTTGCCAGCAGGACACAAACGTTGTCCCATGATAAGCCTGACTCATGTATGTGTGATAATGTGAGAGAACTCCGTCATATATCGATGTGTATAATATTCAAATATTCCAGGGATCTTTCATTTATAAAGATAAATCAGTTACCATTACTTAATAAGAGAAACAGTGAAATTTACCTAAATCCATTCTTCATATTTTTATAATAATAATTCTAAAATTATCCAAAGTAAATAGGAATCCGGTTCAGTTTCAATAAGGGCTAGAAAACTAACGTTTTTAAAGTATTAAATGTTATTTGAAATCGCCCCTTTCACCAAACATTATTTCACTTCTGACCGATATTAAAATACCTTTTATAATGGGAGCCCTCCAGAGTCCAACAAGTCTCCTCTTAAACTTGCATATAATTGTAAACTCCGCGATTACAAGTGATTTAAGTTGTTAGGTGGGTAGTAATATGAAGATTAAAAATGCCTTACTGTTGTCACTGTTCACCAGCAAGGTTAACCTTTACTAACAGAAATATCTGAAATAACTGTGATAGTGCTGATCATTAATCGTCCCGACACAGGGAGAGTCTGTGCCAGATTGAAGAATGGCTGGGTAGGAAGACCATTAAAACAGCGCTCGGTGTATGAAAAGTTCCCCCCACCGAGTCTTCTTATCTTAAAAAAAAGTTTTTAAATGGCCCACCCCTTGATTGTTTCTACAGCCAACAAAAACACTCGATAAAATGCGCCGGGGCAACAACTTCTGAAAGGCGTAGGATTGTTCAAATCACCTTCAGCCGAGCCACTTGCATTTATTAATCGCTCAATCCTGAGTTGGGTTAGAAAGCTGACTCCAGTCATCTGCTAAACTGGATCCTCTCGCTTCCCTCTGGCAGTTTGTCGAGAGCCCTGTGAGCATTCCTTTTACTCCAAGTCCAAGTTTTACTCCAAGTAATTTCCCAGCCAGGAGACGCACTTTTTAAATAATGTATGCTTCGTTACCTGATCGCTTCGGATTTCATGCCATTTTCCAGTTTATAGCCCGCCGCCATAAAAGAAATGAACAAATACATCCTGGGCAGCAGATCCAGGCTAACATACAACAGCATTCAGAAAACCCGAGGGGTTTTCCACCCGAACTTGATTTTAGTGAACTTTGTGCGGAAAACTGTCGCTTTATTTTAAACTGTAACAGACTTACCTTCAGATAAAAATATTAAATCACAATGTATTGATTAAAGGGTAAGTTCTGTGCAATGTGAAACTGCATCCTTCCAGACATTTCCTACCAATGAGGTGCAGTGTGGACATCTGCTCTCTGCATTATATTATCAAACCTCTTACCAGTCTGCTGAGGATTCCTTTACTTTTCTGATCAGTGCAATATTCGGCAAAAACACTCCTGTGGATGAAGATTGACGTGTTTACAAGAATCCAGCAGGCGATCCACAAAAGGAAACACAGCACAGCGGATTTCCTGACGGTCTTCGGTCTAATTTGCCGAAAAGCAGGGGTCCAGGTGACTGACATCGCTTGGGTTAAGTTGTCAGCCCTTCAACCCAACTGAACCGAATGGGTGGTGGAATCAAAGCGGGATGTCTGACCGACCCCGCTGCTGGACCCGGCATCTCCTTGGGAGCGTGCTCAGCCTCCACAAAGACATGCCCCCGACCCCAGATCTTCTCTGTGATGCACCAAAGTAAAGTAGCAAGAAATCAGAGCGGCGGCCCGAGACCTCCCCATGGTCTGAGGTGTCAGCCGCACCCGCCTGTCAGCCCGCTCTGCCCCTCTGGCCAGCGCACATTTACATTCCAAGATGCCATACACAGGAAATCCCAACCCCGTGTCACGTTTATCCCCAAGTGTTTCACTTTCTGGAGGTTCCCAGTTTGCTTTTGCATTTAAGCCGCGTACTTCCGCATTTTTCCCCCCTCTGCTCTTGTCGCTCGCCGAGTGTCAGAAACAGGCAGCGTTAGGGCGAAGTTTGAATATAATAACCTGGAAAAAAACGATTCCAGTGGCAGAATCTTCCCCCGTATGTCACACTTTTTTTTTCTAATTAGAGGAGGAAGAACGAAAGGCAAATAAACTCGATTAAATATCATTGCAATTACACCGAGAGGATACAATGTCAGCATAATGCTTGAAAAATATCAAGGTTTGTGCAGAATTGAATGCAGCCATTTAGTAGTGGACTATTAATAAAATCAACATGGGAGGAAATCTAAAGAACATGGCATAATCTGAAAACCTATGAATTTTTCACAGCTAATATGAGCACAGACGATTTCACTTTAGAAAGGTTTCCATCTTTCATTAAGAAAGCCTGAAGGTTAACTACACAGAAAAAACAAAGCATCCTTTGCAAATTCACTGAGACGGTTTTCGACCTGACCACAGAAATATCCAGAAGTTCTCTTTCACTTGTGGTCCAGTCCACTTCCTGCCCGTTGGTCCCTGCCCTCCTACACTGCTGCAACCAAGCCCAGCTCAACATTTATAAATATTGTCTTTTCATTTTTTTCCTGGTGTATTCCCCGATTCTCTGGTCTGAACAGTGACTTTGTCAACTCCAAAAATGGGTCCTCCATTTCCCTGCAGATCTTCCCATTCGCATCCCCTGAACTCGCAGCTGCTAGGCTGACTTATTTTTTTCTGCCTTTTAACAGGTTGACTGAGGTGAACTTTAAATGGTGTTTAGTCCTTTGCACTCTTTTTTTAAGTGTGTATGAAACAACCCTCTATATAAGAGTAGGTTGCATTTGTGTACCCTCACCATTACATGGTCTCTTTCTTTTGTCCTTCCTTTAAAGGAGAACTGGGGTCCTTGTTAGCTCTGAGAAAGGGCCCTACTTATTTACATTGACTTGTCCTCTGTAAGCAGGATTGAGAGTTCCATATGATATATTGTCTACTTGGTGCCAGGATGAGGGACATCTATGTTGTATGTCTGTTCAGTAGGTCTTGCAAAGAGTTTCTGAGTCTAGTATGGTTGAACATTAAGTGTTGATTGATAATACATAACAATGTACATATATACAGGGTATAGCCCAAGCTATGAGCTAACTCCATCCTTGCTTCTACACAGGTCTCTGTCCAATCCACAATTGACTCTAGTCTCAGATCATGTGTCTCTTTACATTGCACCATGGACAGTACTGTTTCTTGGTCCCACATTAACCCTTGCTATGCCAGATACCCGTATACTACAACCTATATACAAACATACAAATTAGGAGGAGTAGGCCATATGGCCCCTCAAGCTTCTCCACCATTCAATAAGATGATGGATGAACTGATTATGGCCTCACCTCCACATTCAGTCTACCACCAATAACATTTGACTCCCTTGTTAATGAAGAATTTATCTACTTCTGCCTTAATTTTGAAAGGATATTGGACAGGGTGGTGGAGGATCCAATAATTGTGATCTATGTTAGGACCAGAAACAAAGGGAAGAGTTTGCAAGAGTTTCTGTTTGGAGAGCACAAGGATGATGAGCTAAATTAAAGAGCAGGACCTCAAAGGCTATAATTTCAAGGTTATACCTGAATCATGTGCAAATTAATGTAGGATATACAGGTGAACACGTGGCTGAAGGAATGGTGTGGGAGGAGGGGTTCCATTTCTTGGGATTCTGGCTCCAGTTTTGGGAAAGGAAGAACAGTTCCATTGGGATGGGCTCCACCTGAATCAGCCCAGGACCAGGATCCTAATGGAAAGGATAAATCAGGGATTCTAAACTAGTAAATGATGGTGGGGGCGAGCTCAGGTGGAAAAAGTTAGTATAAATGATACTTTGAAAATGAACTAAAAGGACAAAAGTAGCATAACAGTCAGAAGACATGCTTTAGACATGACAGGTCAAAATAAAACTAAAAGACATAGGCCCAGACCTTCTGCTATATGATGTAAACTGTGGCCTTACCTTTTTGCACTGGAAATTTATGTACTTCCTGCCCTGGCTAAGGGACACAGCTATCAATGAAAGCAGCCACAAGGGGTAGTGGTGAGGTGCAGTAGTGTTGAGGTCATGCCCTATTTGATATCAGCAGCACAAGGATGCAGTGGCATAGTTGTATTGTCACCAGGCTAGTAATCTAGGGACCTAGGGTAATGCTCTGGGGGTATGGGTTCAAATCCCTTTCACTTGTAAATTTGCATTCAATAAAAAATCTGGAATTAAGAGTCTAATGATGACCATGAAATTGTTGTAAAAACCCATTTGGTTCATTCATATCCTTTTGGGAAGAAAATCTGCTGTCCTTACCTAGTCTGGCCCACATGTGACTCCAGACCCACACCAATGTGGTTGGTTCTTAAGTACCCTCTGAAATGGCCTACTCAGCCCTCAAGGGCAATTAGAGATGGGCAATAAATGCTGGCCTAGCCAGTGATGCCCCCATCCCATGAACAAACAAGAAAAAGGTCTAGAAGTTTGCAGTGTAATGATGAGTCTTTCAAAGTTCTTAAGTTTTTTTTTAAACTATTTTTAATCTTTCAAAGGCTTTTAATTGCTTTTATGAATTTGTATAACATACAAACATGCGAACAAGGAGCAGGAATAGGCCATTTAGTCCCTTGAGCCTGCTCCGCCATTTAATAAGGTCATGGCTGACCTGATAGTAACCTCAAATCTGCATCTGCCTACCCTGATAACATATTACCTCCTTATTTACCAAGGATCTACCCACCTCTGCCTTAAAAATAATCAGACTCTGCTTCCACCACCTTTTCAGGAAGGGAGCTCCAAAGACTCACAATCATTTGAGTGAAAAAAAAATTGCCTCATCTCGCCCCTTATTTTTAAACTGTAACCCTAGTTCTAGATTTTTCCACAAGAGGAAACATCCTCTCTAAATCCACCCTGTCAAGGCCCCCCAGGATCTTATATGTTTTAATCAAGTTGCCTCTTACTCTTCTAAACTCCAGTGGATACAAGCCTTGTCTTTCCAACCTTTCCTCATAAGACAACCCGTCGATTCCAGGTATTAGTCTGGTAAACCTGCTCTGACTGCTTCCAAAGCATGTACATCCATCCTTAAATAAGGTGACTAATACTGTACACAGTACTCCAAATGTGGTCTCGCTAGTGCCCTGTACAACTGAAGCATAATCTCCCTACTTTTGTATTCAATTCCCCTCACAATAAATGATAACATTCTATTAGCTTACCTAATTACTTGCTGTACTTGCATACTAGCCTTTCGTGATTCATGCACTAGGACACGCATATCCGTCTGCACCTCAGAGTTCTGCAATCTCTCACCATTTAGATAATATGCTTCTCTTTTATTCTTCCTGCCAAAATGGACAATTTCACATTTTCCCACATTATACTCCACTTGCCAGATCTTTGCCCACTCACTTAACCTATCTATATATTTTTGTAGCTTCCTTATGCCCTCTTCACAACTTACTTTTCTAACTATCTTTATGTCATCAGCAAATTTGGCAACCATCCCTTCAATCTCTCTATCCAAGTCATTTATATAAATTGTAAACGGTCGAGGTCCCAGCACTGATCCCTGTGGCACATCACTTGTTACATCTTGCCAACTTGAAAAAGACCCATTTATGCCTACTGTCTTCTTCCTGTTAGCCAGCCAGTCTTCTATCCATGCCAATGTGTTACCCCCATACCATGAGCTTTTATTTCCTGCAATAACCTTTGATGTGGTACTTTATCAAATGCATTCTGGAAATTGAAGTACAGTACATTCACTAGTTCCCATTTATCCACAACACATGTTGCTTCCTCAAAGAACGCCAATAAGTTGGTTAAACATGATTTCCCTTTCACAAAACCATGTTGACTCTGCCTGATAACCTTGAGCTTATTTTATCCAAGCACCTTGGTATAATTTCTTTAATAGCTTCTAACATTTTCCCTATGACAGATGTTAAGCTAATTAGCCTGTAGTTTCCCACTTTCTGTCTCCCTCCCTTTTTGAATAATAGAGTTATTTTTGCTATTTTCCAACCTAATGGGACCTTCCCTGAATCTAGGAAATTTTGGAAAATTAAAGCCAATGCATCAACTACCCCACTAGTGCCATGAAACTATTAATGTATATAATGTTATTGGAAAATATTTTTCTTTTAAAATAGAGGTTTAGTCTGTGGGTGTGTCTTAATTGGATTAAAGCCCACTAGTCTGGGTGCTTTGATGTGTACTAATTTTGATATATAAGAGAGATAGTGTCCATTTGCATTTTTTGAATAGAGCATTCAAGAAGTGGAGTGAAAACTACACCTGCCTAGCAGATACCAAGCCATATGTTTATATTACTAATAAAATTGATACTATGAAAGGAGTTTTATTGTTAGAAGAGGCTGGTGACACAATAAGAATTTACATTCAATGGGCAGTGGTAGGTATAACTTCAGCAGTTTTCGGGTGTGTGGAGAGAAGTAATGTAACATCAAAGCAGCTATAAGCCTCCATCTGTCTCCACAGGAACCAAAATGAAAAGAACCTCATTTTGAATTCGTAAGGTGAAAATGCTTTGTCTGGTGCCTGGTTAAGTCCATGAGTTGCTGTTGCCTTAATAGAGATTAGTTTTGGAATTTGTTAAAAGTTATGATAGTAGTTTGTAGCCATGTGTATATATATTTCAACCTGTGTAAATTAATAAAATGTTTCATTTAGTTTAATGTAAAACCTCGAGAACTGGTGGCATGATTCCTGAATTTAGAGTCACATCTCAAACAAAACAGTTAAATTTATAGGTTATGACAGTTGATTAAAGTTTCCTTCTGGGGTTTTTAAATAACTCCGCTTTACCATAGCATAACAATTGGGGGCTGTGCCAGGTTAAATTATATTTCTAATTCCTTGATTGGTTAGGAATTGGTGAATCTTAAGCTTATGAGTACGAGAGGCACTTTGAATTGAGGAATTGGTGGGGTATTTTAGAAGTGGTGAGACTGCAAGATGGCTTTGGCAATTGCTAAGGCTTGTCTGGGAGTAGAAGAGATAATTCTGATTGGGTTGGAGAAAAAAAGCCAAAAGTAAGCTAACAGAGTTTGCAGATAAGTTAAAATTGGGGTTACCTGTGGGGCTAGGAAATCAGATATAGTTAAAAGTGTAGCACAGCATCTATAGTTGGAAGAGAAACCTGACACTCGTTAGTCACAGCTGGAGGTAGTGAGACTTCAGTTGCAAATGGAGACGCTTGAATTTGAACAAGCAAAGGAACTGAAAAAGTTTGAATTTGAAGCAAGGGAATTAGAAATTGTGAAGTTGGAGAAGGAGGAAAGAGAAAGAGAGAGACAAAATTCCAACTGAAAATTTTGTAAGTTAGAAAAGAGATGTCAATAGGTGAGGAAGGATTTATTTCTAGAGTAGAACCCAGTGGGGATATGTTTAAATTTGTGCAAGCTCATCCAAAGTTTGAGGAAAAACATATTGAAGCATTCTTTATTTCATTTGAGAAGCTATCTAAACAGATAAAATGGCCACAGGAAAACTGGACGTTATTATTACAGTCTAAGTTGTTAGGTAGGGCACATGAGGTATATGCTTCACAATCAGAAGAAATGTTGGTGAATTATGATATGGTGAAAAAAGCTATTTTGAGTGCATATGATTTGGCTCCTGAAGCATACAGGCAGAAATTTAGGAATATGAGAAAACAGCCTGGGAAAACTTATATTGAGTTTGAAAGAGTAAAACGAAATAATTTTGACCGGTGGATACAGGTGCTAAAAATAGAGATAACCTATGCAGCTCTTAGGGAAGTCATTCTTTTGGAAGAATTTAAAGATCCAATCCTTTCAGTAGTGAAAACTCACGTGGAGGAACAGGGGGTTGATTCTGTAAGACAAGCAGCAGAGATAGCTGATGATTATGAGCTAGTTCATTGAGCTAAACCTTTTTTCCATCACCCTTTCAAATTGGAAAATGATAAAAAGTGGGAAGGTGAAAAGAAAGTCGGTATCAGGGAAGTGAAGGAGTAGCTGGAAGTTCCCAGGAAGTTTTTCTCAGAATGAAAAGGAAGGTGCTGAAGGTAGAAGTAACATTTGAAAATGGAGGTATTTACATTGTAATAAAGTGGGGTACATGAAGTGAGTGTGTTGGAGGTTGCAGGAAAAACCTGTAGGAATTATTGGGGTACAGAAAAGCTTTAGAGCTAAAAGTATTGTGGATTCTGAGGTTCAGGCACAGGAGAAACCAGTGGTTTGCGTGTAAGTAAAACAGGGAGAATTAGTGATAGGTAAAGAAGTGGGAATGTGTTCACAGTTTACGCAAGGGAATTCTGGGGAGCAGGTTGCAGAAATGTTTAAAGACTTTGTATGTGCAGGGAAAATCTTTCCATTTGTACAGGGTGGAGTAGGTAAAGATGTTAAAATTTTAAGACACACAGGGGCTAGTCAACCCTTAATGTGGGATAGTGATGTTTGTTGTTCAAAGGGAGTATTGCAGGAGAAGGTAATAACAAGTGGGCTTCATGGAGATGCTAAATCTATTCTGTTGTGGAAGGTAAATTTAAAGAGCAAATGGAAGACTGGTGAAGTTATAGTTGGTGTGGTGGAAAAATTGCCCATTGCAAGGGTTCAATTTATTCTGGGTAATGATATAGCTTGATCGCAAATGTGGGTGATGCCTATGGTAGCTGAGCAGCCCGTACAAGTGTTTTCAACAGAAGTGCTACAGAAGGAAGATCCTGGATTGTTTCCTGATTGTGTTATAATGAGACTAAAGGCTCATAGGGAAGAACAAGATAAACAAGATAAGCAGGCAGTTCAAGGGCAAGAAGAAGGTGTTGAAATCCAAATAGCTGGCACTGTATTTGATAACATTGTCAATATGGCAATCACCTTGTTAAAGACAATTGCTAGTTAAACAGGTGATGGGCATTGATTATCCCAACTAAATATAACAAAAAGATACCGCTGGAATACTTTGTGTGGAAGTTACTTGGAAGTCAGTAGCACTGAGGGATTGTCTTGAAAATAAACCAGCAAGACCAGCCTGGATTAATTCTTCCACCACAACCTCTTATTGTGACTAACATGTTAGCAGAGGATCAATTTTAAGCTTTGCTGATTGATTGCTGCATGTGAAGATTTCTGTCTCAATTCTCTAATGGAAAATAAGTGTACTGTTGCTGACAATTTAAGTTACGGAGTAGTGGAAGAACGGTGTAAAATCGCAAGCTTTGACTATCCACCAATTTTTTCTGACTCTGAACTTATCAGCGATGGAAGGCTGAAGTTGAAATGTGGGCCCAGATTACTTCTATACCCTAGAAGAAGCAAGGTGTGGCTTTGGTGTTATCATTACCAGCCAAAAGTAAGATAAGGAGTAAGCTATTTTCAGAGTGGAAAGTGGATGATTTGGATCATGAAAAGGGATTAAACCTTCTGTTACAATTTTTGGATAATTTTACAAAAGGGATGAGTTATTGGAAGTGTATGAAGCTTGGATGATCTTTGGTGGGTTTAGGAAATCAAATGATCAGTCCATGGAAGAATATAATCACGGATTTTGATAAATGGTACAGGAGACCACAGAGATTTGAACTTAATTCCGGAATCGGTATTGGCATTTAAATTACTGGACTGTGCTCGCATTTTCCACACTGATAGTCTTTTAGTACTAACAGGGCTTCAGTTCTGGGGGGGAGAATCTCTCCTAGATCAAATGGCTGCTGCCCTAAAAAAGATTTTTGGGGAAACAGTCGTTCCCTGCCACTCTTTTAGCAAATGCGAACAACCACGCTGTGAAACAAAGGATAGAGGATTCATTGGTGACCGAATTTCGAGGTCGACCAAATTATACGAAGATTCCAATACAAAGACGGGGGTTAATGACATAAGGTCTGAAAATGATCGTAACCCTAGCCAATTTGAGAGTCGGGACAAAAAGTGTGTCTGGGATGGTGATCGTAGACGTTTAAAACCAAAAAATACATGGGGAATGGTTAATCGGTGTTTTCGGTGTTATTCCCAATATCAATATGCGATGAACTGCCCACAGCAAAGGAATTATGATTTTGAGGTGATCCACGAGACGAATTCATCTGAAACTGAAAATGATGATGGTGACTACCATGATGGAATTGTATTGATCACCTGAGAGTTTGAATCCGGTGATGAGTATCTTGATGGTAGATTCCTTCAACTGTGCAGTTCTGGACAGTGGTTGCACTTCTATGGTGTGTGGCATGGGCTGGCTTGACTGCTAGCTGGAGTCTCTCGATGAGGCAGACTGGCGGAAGGTCAAGGAGATGCTTCAGGTTCGAAGATGACAATACATTAACATCCTCCAAACGGGTGGTCCTCCCTTGTAAGATAGCAAGGATCAAACTGTTTATTAGTACTGATGTGGTTTCTAGGAAGATCCCGCTATTGTTGAGCTGATCTGCGATGAAGAAGGCTCAGATAATGCTAAATATGAAGAATGATAGGGCAGTCATGTTTGGAAAAAATGTGGATCTACATTTTACACAGTCAGGCCATTACTGCTTGCCACTAAGGAAGCCAGAGGTTTCTCATCAAAAAGTTCATGATGTTTTGTTAACTGCTGAGAATAAGAATTTGGTGGACAAAAAGAAGATCATTTGGAAATTACACAGACAGTTTGTACATCCGGCGCCACAGAAACTGAAGACTCTGCTTTGAGATGCGGGAGTGGTCAATAAAGGAAATGATGATCTTACTGAACAAATCATTGCCCAGTGTGAAATTTGCCTTAAATATTGCAAGACATCACCACAACCTGTTGTGAGCTTGCCACTAGCCAGGGAGTTTAACAATGCAGTGGCAATGGACTTGAAAGTTTGGGACGAGGAAGGGGTACTTTTTTTACTACACTTCATAGATATGGCAACTAGATTTAGCCTATTTACTGTGATATATAGTAAAGACAAAAGGAATATTGTCAATAAATTAATGGAGAAATGGATAGGAGCAGGATTAGGAACAGCAACGAAGTTCCTCACAGGTAATGGTGGGAAATTTGCCAATGAGGAATTTCGAGATATGTGCAAAAATTTAAACATCATAGTTATGCACACTGCAGCTGAGAGCCCACTTAGTAATGGTGTTTATGAAAGAAACCATGTGGTCATAGCTGACATGTTGCATAAAATATTAGCTGATCAAACAGATTGCAAATTGCAAATGGCGCTAGCATGGCGGGGTGCATGCAAAGAACTCTCTGCAAATGGCTGGGGGGCACAGTCCCTACCAGTTGGTGTACAGAAGAAATCCAAAGTTACCTTTGGTGTGATCAGATGCTCCCCCAGCTCTAGAAGGGACAAGCATTAGCTCCACTTTTTCTGCCCATCTAAATGCTTTGCGTGCGGGCAGGAAAGCTTTCATTAAAGCTGAGGTTTCAGAGAAAATTCGGTGGGCCCTACGGCACCGCATAAGACCATCGGGAATGCAGTTTAGACAAGGAGACATGGTATATCATTAAAGGGAAGGCCAGAAAGAGTGGAAAGGACCTGGCAAGGTAATAGGGAGTGATGGGAAAGTAGTAATTGTGCAACACAGTAATCAAATTGTTAGGGTACATTCTTTGCGATTAATTGGTATTGACTATACCTTTACAGGTTCTGAACAGGGCATAGAACGCGAGGAGACACCATGCGCTTCATACACACACAAACACACACACACTGGGTAGCTATGAGGAGCAGACGACTGCAAATACAGGGTTGATTGACTATGAACAAAGTAACACTGAGGTACAGGATAGCACTATTCATCCAAAAGGGCAACTACCCAAAGTAGGAACAAAGGTGTGTGGAGAGATGTGTGGAGGGATGCCACCATCATAGGGAGAGCAGGAAAGGCCACTGGTAAATACAAACATTGGCTAAATGTGCAGGATGAAGGACAGGAGACAAGGCCTATCGATTGGCAAACAGAAGTAAAGATATGGAAACCCAGAAAACGCAGTAGGAGTTCTGACCGTGGACCAGAAAGTGGTCGTGACCCTAGAAAAAAATCACGGATTTGTGAACGGGCTTCTGCTTGCACAGGAGAAAGATCAAATAGTAGTAGTCCAGAAAGGGAGAGGAATGTGAGTAGAGATCGTGGTTTAACAAGAATGAGGACCAGAGAGCAAGCAAGGAATCTCAATAAGAGTAGAAGTCCTTATGACCAAGAGATTCTAGTAGCTGCTAATAAATTGGAAAATGAGCTGATAAAGGAAGCCAAATGGAAAGAGTTAAAAAGTTGGAAAGAATTTGGGGTATATTCTGAAATACCTGACAAAGGACAGCCAGCTTCATCTCACAGATGGATCTGTACAGAAAAAGTACTCCCAGACGGCCAAAGCAAGATTAATAGCCCGAGGCTTTACAGAGAGACTAGGAGATCAGGATGTCAGAGTGGACTCGCCCACTGCGGGGAAATTGAGTTTGAAGATTTTTTTAGCTATTTTGGCATCCTATTCCTGGGAGTGTAAATTTATTGACACAAAGGTTGTGTTTTTACAGGGGGAGAGGTTTCAAAGCGAAGCTTTTTGCAACCACCCAAAGAAGCTGGGGGTGTAGAAGGAAAGCTATGGAAATTGAATAAGTGTGTTTATGGATTGAATAACGCATCAAGAGTTTGGTATTTTTCCGTGAAGTCTGTCCTGTTGAAAACGGGTTGCATTCAGTTAAAGGCAGACCCTGCGATGTTCTCCTGGTGCCATAAGGAGGAACTAGCTGGGATCTTTATCATGCATGTTGATGATTTCCTGTGGGGAGGCTCTGTAGAATTTGAACACTGGGTAATTGAAAAGATAAAGACGGAATTCCAGGTCGGAAGTCAGGCTTCAGGGGCCTTTAAATACATAGGTTTAGACATTAAGCAGAGCAAGTTAGGAGTGATATCGAATCAACAATCTTATCTAGAAAATGTTAATCACACCCCAATAGCTCAGCACAGAAGAGGATCCTGCTACCAAGGAAGAAAAGAAACAGTTGAGAAGCTTGATTGGGCAGTTGAACTGGTTATGCACTAGCCTAGGCCTGACACTAGTTATGATGTGTTGGAGCTGAGTGCCATGATGAAATATGTTACAGTTGAGCAAATTCTGAGAGCAAATAAAACACTTTAAAAAAATTAAATTCTGAGAGATGTGTGCTCAAGTTTCCTGCCTTGGGTGATCCAGAAGATATGAGGTTGGTCATTTTTAGCAATGCTTCGCATGTCAATCTTCCAGATGGGTACTCTAGCACAGAAGGGTTTATCATATTCTTGGTGGGAAAGAATGATAAATGTTGTCCGCTGGCTTGGGAGGCCAAGAAAATAAAAAGGGTAGTGAAAAGTACCTTAGCTGCTGAAACGCTTGCCTTGGTAGAAGCATTAGATATGGGGGTTACTTATCCAATATACTGACAGAAATATTTTAAGGGGAAATGTGGGAAAAATTTGCCCATAGAATGTTGTGTTGATAACTGGTCTCTTTAGGACAATGTTCATTCCATGAAAAGTGTTACTGAGAAAAGGCTAAGGATAGCCAGCATAAAATAAATGTTAGAGAAGAGAGATCTCTCAGATAAAATGGGTTGACACAAGTCACCAACTAACAAACTGTTTTATGAAAAGAAGTGCCTGCTCTAAGAAATTATTAAATGTATTGGAAGAGGGGTGTCATCATGCACTCGGGCGATATTTCGGGTGGCGGGCACGCGCCGGAGTCGGCAGCGCGCCTGCCGATGATTAAAAGACCTATTAAGGCCATTATAAAGGGTAATTCAAAGAAAATTTTCACCGCCCGTCCAGTCTTACGGTTGGCGGGCAGGCGAAAAGGCAAAGCAGCCTTTGCATTTTTTAGGAAGCCTCATCCATGGGCAGGATGAGGTTTCCAACATCAAATAAAAATAAAATAAACATTTTAAAATTTAATAACATGTCCCTGCTCGTGTGACAGAGTCACACAAGGGGCATGTTTTATAACATTTTAGAAACCTTAATTTTTAATTTTGAAAACCCTTCATCTCCCTGAGGCAGCTCCGTGCCTCTGAGATTTTCAAGTGCATGCTTGCACATATGCACGAAGTTCGCTTTTGCCCCACTCACACTCCTCCCCCCCCACCCACAACACAGGCAGCACTGAGCACTGCCAGTCGTGTTTCACGCTGGGCAGGCCTTAATTGGCCCTCTAGTGTGAAATCAAGGTCCGGCCCCGATCAAGGGTGACAGTCAGCTTGCCGACCACCCCCCGCTGAACCTGCCTGGCAAGGGAAAAATCCTCCCCTTTCTGTTTGTTTAAAAAACCTCTTAAGTTTTAAAAAAAATGTAATATAAAAAGAAAAGAGTGGAATCTGTCAATATGGCAATCACCTTGTTAAAGACAATTGCTAGTTAAACAGGTGATGGGCATTGATTATCCCATCTAAATAGAACAAAAAGATACAACTGTAACACTTTGTGTGGAAGCTACTTGGAAGTCAGTAGCACTGAGGAGTTGTCTTGAAAATAAACCAGCTTGAACCAAAAAGACCAGCCTGGATTAATTCTTCCACCACAACCTCTTATTGTGATTAACAACATTGTTCAGGAGGAAGGAATGCAGGACAGTTCAGTTGAAATGTTTAACTCAAAGAGGTTAATGGTGTTGCAGAAAAGTGATTTGCAATTAAAACAGTTATATCAGAAAGCTTATTCAGAAGACAAAGCAAAATGTATTCCAATATGTTATTATCTTCGAGGAAATATTTTGATGAGAAAACGACAGTCGGATCATGTCTCAGCAAATGAAAGCTGGAGGGAGGTGCATCAGATTGTTATCCCATTAGGGTATAGAAATGAGATTCTGAGGATTGCTCATGAAATTCCAATGGGGGGACATTTAGGAATTAGGAAAACACAGGAAAAGATAGAGTTATTTTCTTTAGCCAGCATTACATAGGGATGTAGTCAAGTTCTGTAGAACCTGTTATATATGTCAAGCAACAGGAAAACCACAAGCAGTGATAAAGCTGGCGCCTTTAATCCCAATACCAGCATTTGAAGAACCTTTTACCCAGGGTCATGGTTGATTGTGTAGGACCCCTCCCTAAGACTAAAAGTGGAAATAAGTATTTATTGACAATGATGGATGTGTCTACTGGGTTTCCTGAAGCTATAACTTTAAGAAATATTACAACTAAGAAAATTGTGGAGGAGTTAATTCAATTTTCCACACGATATGGCTTACCTAAAGAAATACAATCAGATCAGGCAGCAGATTTCATGTCACAGCTGTTTAAGGAAGTAATGAACAGTTTGGGGATAAAACAGTTTAAGTCAACAGCCTGAGTCACAGGGGGCTTTGGAAAGATGGCATCAAACTTTAAAAACTATGATAAGAGCATACTGTCATGATTATGCACAAGATTGGAATACAGGAATTCCATTTTTGTTATTTACTATTAGAGACACTCCTAATGCATCAACTGGTTTTAGCCCTTTTGAACTAGTTTATGGTCATGAGTTAAGGGGACTACTGAAATTGATTCATGAGAAATTGGTGGGTCAAAATTCAAACTACTCTCCTGGATTATGTGTCAAATTTCAGGGAAAGATTGCGAACTGGCTAGGGAACATTTAAAGATATCACAGCAAGTGATGAAAATGATAGCAGATAAGAAGGCTAAAATTCGCAGTTATGTTTCTGGAGAGAACGTACTGGTTTTATTACCAGTACTAAGTGATTCATTAAATGCAAGATTTAGTGGGCCTTACAGGATTGAAAAGAAATTGAGTGAAGTAAATTATTTAATAAATACTCCAGAAAGAAGCAGAGGATGTGTCATGCAAATATGCTTAAAAATTACTTTGACAGGGAAGAGGAAGAAAAAGAGGTATTAGTGATGGTGGATGATGAGAAAGAGGTAGAAGTGCAGGACTCTGAAATTGATTTTCCTCTAATCAAATTGGATAAGGAGGGGCATGTCATGATGAAGGGCTTTTAATGTATATAATATTATTGGAAAATATTTTTCTTTTAAAATAGAGGTTTAGTCTGGGTATGTCTTAATTGGATTAAAGCCAGCTAGTCTGGGTGCTTTGTGTACTAGTTTTGATATTAAGAGAGATAGCGTGCATTTGCATATTTTGAATCGAGCATTCAAGAAGGAATGAAAACTGACACCTGTCTAGCAGATACCAAGGCATTGATCCTGGCAGCATATGAATATACTTTCATCCACGGGCCTGGAAATCAGATTGCTAGTATTCTAGATTTAGGTAAGACTGATTTCAATGCAATGAGACTAGATGCCACCTTCAGTAAACTGGGCAAATCTCCCATTAATGGTTAAAAAGACAGAAGATCAGTAGGAAGTGTTCTAAAAAGAAATTAATGTGATAAAGAACAAGTTTTTTCTCCCAAGTGGCAAGAGCTCTACTTGTTAACAAGAAAACAGCTCTGTTTGATCAAAGAGTTATGAGACAACAGAAGAAGCATACAAAAATGCAAAATATAGCAAAAGGGAGAGTTAGGAAAAAATTAGCAAAGGGTGACAAATCAGATAGTAAGAGCTAGTAAGAAAATAAACTTGCAAGCAATATCAAAATCAACACAATTCTTTTAACAATTATACTAGGAAATAGTATCAGGAGCAGTGTGGGGCCTTAGAAGCCGATAACAATGATATTGCCAATGAAAATAAGGAAATGTTGGACATTTTGCATCAGCATTTACAGTAGAGAGAGAGGTTAGCATGCTGGACTTCACAAGGAAACTAATTGAATAAAGAACAGGGACTCATCAAAATTAACATAAGCAAAATAACAGTAATGAAGAAAATAATGGCACTACAGACTGACAAATTTCAGGGCCAGATGGTTTCCATTGCTCCCGGGCCTGTCTTCCGCTGTCCGCCTGACAACTGGAAAATTCTGCCCTGAGAGACTTTGGGGTCCAGGTCAGCTAATTAAATGCTTATTCTTTCATGGGATGTGAACATCACTGGCAAGGCCAGCATTTGCTGCCCATCCCTAATTGCCCTTCAACTGGCTTAATTTAGCAATGATTTCATGGTCACTATTACTGAGACCAGCTTTTATTTAATTGAAGTTAAATTCTACCAGCTGCCGTGGCAGGATTTGAACCCATATCTCCAGTGCATTAGCCTGGGCCTGTGGATTACTCATCTAGTGACATTACCACGATGCAACAACCTCCCCATATATAGTTTATAGTTGTAACATAGCTTCTAAGCCCTTGTATTCTAGTATTCTAGGTATAAAGTCCTAGTTAGACCACACAGAGTGCTGTGAGCAGTTCTGGGCAGCACACCTTAGGCAGGTTATATTGGCCTTGGTGGGACTGCAGTAGAAATTTACCTGAGTTACATTTCAAAGAGTGATTACACAAATTAGGGTTGTATTGCCTAGTTATATTCCCTGGAATTAACGGGTTTTTAAGATATTACTAGGAACAGATAGTGTAGATAGGGAGAAACTATTTCTGCTGGTTGGGGAGTCTAGAACCAGGAGGCATAGTCAAAAAATTAGAAGAAGCTGCAATTGATACAAAATCGATTGTTAATTTTGAATCTGAGATTCACATATTTTTATTAACCAAAGATATTCAGCAATATGAAGCAAAGGTGAAAATATGAAGATAGGTCACAGATCAGCCAAGATCTCATTGAATGGTGAACAAGCTGGAGGGCTCAATGGGCTACTTCTGTTCCTATTTTCCTGTCCAATGTGTTTTCAGGGGCTGACTAACCTGCTGTTACTTGTAGCACTTTCTGTTTTTAACTCAAATTCGTACCTTTCATGGTTTTCCCCAGGTAGCTTCTGTTGTCAATCACTTTCAACCCAGGTCCTACACCTGTGATGAAGAGGTGTAAGTATCCTGGAGTAAATTTCTGGGAAAGTTCAGGGCACCTAGTCCAAGTCTACAATGGCAGGGTCAGTATTGGAGGCATCCACAGGAAATCTGGGCCATTGAATACCAGTTAGCTCTTTGTAACAGGCAGGTATGGAAATTAGAGGCAGAATTTTGAGGTCAGTGGGCGGGCCTGGGAGCGGCTGGGAAATGGCCTGCTGCCCGTGATGGGCCCCTGACTGTGATTTCACACTGGCGGGCCAATTAAAGCCCACCCAGCATGAAATCGTGTCTCCTGACTGGTCGGGAAGGGCCAGACATGTGCTTGTCGGCTGCCGGGTTCAATACGGACACGGCAGGCAGGAGGGCAGGTTGGATGGGCACTCCCGCCCCCCATTTTTCAGATGAGTGCCTCGTGATCCTCCAGGAGGAGGTGACTGGCAGGACGGACACCTCTGTCCCCAGAGATGGGAGGAGGAGGCCACCGCACCTAACAAAAAGGGCATGGGAGGAGGAGGCAGTGCTGGTTAGCAGCCATGACGCATTGCGGCGCACATGGGTGCAGTGCCAGAAGTGGTTCAATGACCTGCTCCACTCAGCAAGTGTGAGTACCGTGTTGGCATGGGTCAGTGTGCAGAAGTGTTAAGGTGTGTCCATCACCCCGTGGACCTCAGGGGTGCTAGAGTCTGATTGTCAACTGTCAGTCATGCCGGAGCTAACCAAGAGGGTGAGCCCTGGCTGCTTGGATTGAGTGCCTTGCAGCTCGAGGGCCATGACTTGAATGTGCCTTGCGAAGTGTTCCTCAGCTGGGGTTGGCCAGGCTGCAATGGTGCTGCAAGTAGAGAGTTGACTAATCATTGCTCCTCTATTCTTTCAGGAGAAGACAAGCCATAACCAGGCAGAGAGATCATGGACAGCCAGAGACCTCCCAACCTGCTGCTGCTCACCAGGTTTGAGCAGGATGCCCTTGAGCTGGAGAGCCCATGTGCAACTGGGCATGGAGAGGTGGGGTGCCAAATGAAGGTAAGAGTGCAGTGCACAGAGGTGAGAGTTTCAGATTGTGCAACCATTCTAGTGTAGGGACCCTTCATTGATGTGAGCCTCAAACCTGGAGTCCCCATTGATCATTGAAAGACAAGGGCAGCATGATGCAGATCTCCATTGTCTCATCTGGGTGCCTGGAATGCACAGTGACAGAAGATGACTTTAACTAATGACATGACCTTGTTCTCCCTTAGATTCACCAACATGCAGATGTTCTCTGGACTCTGAAGGGCCACCCCTAACACTGGAGGATCACGCGACTTCATTTGCACCTGCATCACACCCGCTCTCTGAACCAGGCGCCAGCACAGATACCAGCACTTCAGTGGGCATTAGATCGGTGGCTAGAATGTCGGTGCACATTGGTGAGGGCGCTTCACACTCACTTGAGGTGCAGGTGGAGGCAGAGAGTGCCCAGGGCGTTGACAGTCAGAGAGCTGCTGGGGACCAGGATGATGCTCAGTTGAAGGGAGATGATGAGCCTCTGGAGTTGTCCGTTAGGCGGCAGATGCTGGATATCCAGCAGGGTGTGCGGGAGGATCTGGCGGAGATCCATGAGGATATGCGTGCCATTGTCTCCGACTCCGGCTCGTGTGCGCTGAGCAAAATATCGCGCGAGTGCATGACGACATCAGGATGCTCGCCTGATGCCATCGCGTGCTATTTTACACTCGAGCATGTCACGTGTGTGCCCAGAAGCCGAGCGAGAAATTCTGGTCAAGGTGCAGAAATTGAATCCTGGAGAATCCACTGGGCATGGGGCAGAATTTTACGTTTTGCGGGTGGGTATGTGCCCTGCCTGAACGGGTGTAAAATCGCATGAGATGATGTCGGGCCGGCGTCCCGATGTCATTGTGCACTCATGCGATATTTCACACGGTGGGTGCCTGCGGCAGTCAGAAGAGCGCCCACCGACAATTAAACAGGCCATTAAGCACATTAATGGCACAATTGACTGTGATTTTTCATGGTCTGTCCAATCTTACGTTTGGCGGATTGGCGAATCAGCCAGGCGGCCTTTACATTTTTGATGAAATCTCATCCAAGGGAGGGATGAAATCTCCATTAGGAAATAAAATAAAAATAAAAATATGGGGACAACATTTTTATGAGGCATGCTTTCAGGTGCTTGATTGCGCTGCATGGACATTTTTGCAACTTTTTTGTGCTTTATTTTATTATTTGGAGGTCTGCAGCTCCCTAAGGCAGCTGTCTGCTTTCTGGGAGCTCTCTCGGAACGCTTACCTGTGCCTGCAATGACATCGTCGCCCACCCTCTTCCCGCCTCCACCCCGGCAGTGCTGAGCTTTTCAGCGCGCACTTCACGCTGGCCAATTGGCCGGCCAGCGTGAAATCACGGTCGGAGGCCAATCCCAGTCGGGGGCGTGTTTCCCGACCGCTCCCGGGCCCACCAATCACGTGCACCTGATGAGGGAAAAATTCAGGCTATGATCTACTCGTTTAAAATGTATTTTCTGTTCATTTTCTTTTCATACAACTTTCTTTATAAAATGGATTAAAGATTCGATTTTGAATCCGACACTGTACTCTATGGACAGATCTACACAAGAAATGTTCACCTCTACATAAGCTGATTGACCCGCTGTGTATCTCCAAAATTTTGCACTTTATTTTTTCTCTTTACGTTCTTTGCTCCTAGGATGCGATAGGATAGAAGCATATCCGGCCCTCATTATTTGCCACTTTCCAAGGGAACAATGTTAAGACCAAACGTCTGCTGGTGCCAAAGTAACATCAAAATGCTCTTTATGGCAGGGGAGACTTGGCACGTTCATCTGGGTCGCGTACTGGGAGCTATTCACAAACGAATGAATGAACAGTGATGTTGCTTGGAGATCTGCTATTCACTGTCTGCAAAGCTGTCGTGATTCAGGCTGTTCAGTGCTTCATAGAGGCCCAGAAAGGAATGTGGGAGGGAAAAAAAAGGAAGAAAACTGCAGAGGAAAAGGAGTGCAACAAATATGTTCTAAAATAATTTATACATGCCATTGTCTTGTAAACTAACTTCATTGATCTAATTAAGTGAATTTATGTGAAAAATCAATGGAGAGGAGCCATGTAAACTGAGTATGAAAATGGGTGGTGATGTGGTACAGTTCACTCAGGGAGCCTGAGTTGCTGTGGTAACATGCATTTCACATGCATATTGCAGTCTGGAGCTATGGATAGTGATGGTAGAGGCTCAAACTTTCTTTCCACCACATGGCTGACCAGGAATCTCTCTGACTCTTACCATCTACTATTGGTGTTGGCTGGATTTACAGGTTGATACTCAGCCTGTTTTACCACATTATGAATGCACTTTCCTTGATCAACAAGTGCTGGGGTGGGACTCAAACCTGGAGCTTCTGGCTTAGAAACTGGCATGCTACTCACTCAGCCACAAGACCCTTATAAATACAGTAACTCCTCAATTAAAGTTGCATTCCTGAAAATCACAACTTTAAGTGACACAACTTTAAGTGAATCATTGGGCTGAATATCACACCCTGAACACTGGAGCGAATAACATCTGGAACGATGATGTCAGGTCGTGTTCCCAACATCATTATGCTGGAAAGCAATAGCATAGTCAGCGGGCAGCCCTAGGAATCACGGACCATACTGAAATAATCAATTAATGAGTTCTTGAGTTTATTAGCAGTCCAATTGACTACAATAACACATGCTAAATACAATAATATGCTCAGATTGTGGGAAAAACACCAGATGGGAAACTCATTTATTTTCCATTGTTGCATGTCAGGCTGGTTTAAAAGCTGAAGTTGGGCTCAGTGTTTGGCTTCAGCAGTACAGCTTACTGTGAGCTGTGTGAGCAGTTATACTTGGAAGGAAGAGTATTCAGCGTCACCTATCGGTGTTTCAATCCTGAAAGTTGAGCACAGACGTGTACACTTATTGCCTCACCTGCACTTCAGCCTGTGTGGTTTGTACAACATGGGGATAATGGACTCCGTAGGACACACATCCTCCTGTGGAGAGGAAGAGAGGAGGAGGAGGAGACTGAGAAGGAGAGAGAGAAGGTGAGATGGTCAGGGGCAGGATGGAGGTGTATGAGGTTGGCCGACCTACACGGGGTCTAGGAGCTACTGAGGGCAGGATGCTGCCACCACAGAGGTATGGAACAAGGCCTTATCCTCCCAGTCGAATATATAGGGTGAGAATGAGTTACCTTCAAATGTCTGAGACACAGTGCCAGAGGAGACTCAGGCTGTCAAGAGGCACAGTAGTCTCCCTATGTGCGATGTTGGTCGGGGAGATTGCTTCCAACTGTGTGGGTGGTCATCCAATGCCAGTCGCCGTGAAGGTCACTGTGGCGCTGAATTCTTTTGCAACTGGATCCTTTCAGGCTGTGTGTGGAGGCCCCAATGGAATAACACAGCCTGCTGCCCACCATTGAATAAAGGTCTTCACCGAAGCAATGTTTCGAAGGGCAGGTCAGTATATTGCATCGTCCATGGACCGCCACAGTCAATTTGAACGAATCAGAAGGTTTGCGGTGAAGGCAGGTTTCCCCAAGGCTCAGGGAGGTAGATGGCACAGATGTCACCATAAAGGCTCCAGCAGGCCAGCCCTGCATATTTATAAACAGGAAGACTATCACTCCAGAGGTGAGGTGAGAGAGTCTGCCCTTGACATCAAGGCAGCGATTGACCAAGTGTGGCATCAAAGTGCCCGAGCAAAACTGGACTCAATGGGAATCGGGGGAAAACCCTTCACTGGTTGGAGCCATACCTAACACAAAGGAAGATGATTGTATTTGTTGGAAGTCAATCACCGCAGTTCTGGGGCATCACTGCAGGAGCTCCTCAGGGCAGTGTCCTTGGCCCAGCCATCTTCAGCTGCTGCATTAATGAACTTCCATCCAGCATAAGGTCAAAAGTGGGGATGTTTGCTGATGATTGCATGATGTTCAGTACCATTCGTGACTCCTCAGATACTGAAGCAGTCCATGTCCAAATGCCTAAGCTTGGGCTGACTAGTGGCAAGTAACATTTACGCCACACAAGTGCTAGGCAATGACCATCTCCAACAAGAGAGAATCGATCATCGTCCCTTGACGATCAATGGCAATACCATCGTTGAATCCCCCACTATCAACATCCTGGGGCTTACTGTTGATTAGAAACTGAACTGGACTAGCCATATAAATACTGTTAACTACAAGAGCAGGTCAGAGGCTAAGAACCCTGCTGAAAGTAACTCACCTCTCACACCTCAAAGCCTGTCCACCATCTACAAGGCACAAGTCAGGGGTGTGATGGAATACTCCCCACTTGCCTGGATGAGTGCAGCTCCAACAACATTCAAGAAGCTCGACATCATCCAGGACAAAGCAGCCACTTGATTGGCACCCCATCAATAAACATTCACTTCCTCCACCACCGATGCAGTGGCAGCAGTGTGTACCATCTACAAGATGCACTGCCGCACCTTCCAAACCCAGGACCACTACCATCTAGAAGGACAAGGGCAGCAGACACATGGGAACACCACCACCTGGCAGCTCGCCTCCAAACCACTCACCATCCTGACTTGGAAATATATTGTAATTTCTTCACTGCCGCTGGGTCAAAATGCTGGAACTCCCTTCCTAACAGCACTGTAAGTGTACCTACAGCACATGGACTGCAGCTGTTCAAGAAGGCAGCTCACCATCACCTTCTCAAGGGCAATTAGGGGTTGGCAATTAATCATATGAATGAATTTAAAAAAACCTCTTCAAATGTGCAATTAGTATGTGACCATCATTGGAGAATTATGCAGGTCTGCAATAGGTACCCGGGCAGTAGCCATGAGTCCTACATTCTCAGGAGCTCTCGGGTGTCAGGTATGTTCACTGGGCCTGATGCCCTGGATGGATGGCTGCTGGGTGACAAGGGTTACCCTTTAAAGAAATGGCTCCTGACGATAGTGAGGGTTCCTACGAAGATGCAGAGAGGAGGCAAAATGATAGCTATGTATCCCACCAACCCCCAGTGCCTGACCCCCCCCTCTGGTGCCCAATCCCCCTGAGTGCCTGACCCCTGCCGAGTGCCCAAACCCCCAGTGCCTGACCTCTCCCCTAAGTGCCCAACACCTCCCTGAATCCCAACAAACACCCCACCGCTGCCAAATTCTAACCACTTACCTGACAAACCTACCTTCTCCCTGGCTTGAAAGTGGCTGGGCTTTAAACCAGCCTGTTTCATGGTAGCCAGTGTCATAAAAAGGGGGTGTGGCCTCCTTTTATCCGACTCCGAAGCCCTCGACACAAGGCCTCAAGAGCGCGCTGTTCTGTCCCGTTCTTGCCCGGCCTGAGTCGGAAAGTCAGGTGAGAAAGGATCGAGAAGATATTCAGGTAAATAAGTAGAAGTGAAGTGGCAATCTGATTCTGATTGCCACGCCACAGAAATTCAGGCCCATAATTTATTTACATGTGGCCAATGGGCCCTCTCAAGGAAACAAAATCTAAATGAACTCTTGTGAACTGATAGGTGCCTTAGGTAGAGTCTTTATCAATCTTTTCTGTGTGCTGTGGTGTGGTGCCCCCCACCCTCGCATTCAGCTGCAGAGGAGAGAGTCTGCTAATCCATTTGTTCCCCTGCCCAGAGTGACTTTTACAGGCATCCTCTGTGCGGGTGAGGCCTTGGGGGTTCCCGCCACATTAGAAGTCCCCTGCAGAGAGGCAGCAGGCTGCCATGGCACTCATGGGTGACTGTACCAATGGTGGAGGGGTGGGATAGAGGCTGCCCCATCAGAAGTGCCCTTTGAGGCGATTCCAGGTGACAGCAGCTGCTGCTCAACCTCCGCCATGAGGATTGATTGAGCCTCCCTGCCTTCATGAGCGGGACTAGGAGCTGGCTTGGTGTCCAGGCTCCCAGTTCCCCTGTCACCCCCTGGCTCAGGATCCCTGAGCCCAGAGCTGGGGCAATGGAGTGCAGGTCAGTGAGCATACCCATGATTGCTTCTGCAATCTTTTGGATCTGCCCTCCAAGCCAGTCTGTCTATGGAGGAAGCTTGACGCTTTGAAGAGTGGGTTATCCCATTGCACATGGCCTGGATGTACACCTCCAGAATCCCTGCCAGAATACACAACCCCTCTGGTATCTCTGCCAAAGCTCCACACACCTTGACCTGTCATGATGCAAGGAAACTGACTGAGAACTATCTCCAACTTCAGAAGCTAACCACTGATGTATTGAATTGTTTAAAGAGGACCTGGTTCTTTTAAAAAATTAAAGAAAAGACACTGATAAAAAATAGCTTCCACAGGTCACCTGATTGCTGATGAAAGAAACTGCCTAACTTCAAATGGCTACAATATTCCACAATCTATGCCTCAAGAACAAGCAAAGGACTTACTCTTATATTCTTCTAACTTGTATTTTTGGATTCTAACTTTCTTACTTCTGATATCTGTATGTGTGTCTTTTATTATTTTTCTTGGGTTTTAGTCACTAATAAATTCCTCTTTCTTTAACTCAAGGGAACCTGGTTTAGTAAGAAGTAAATTGAAAGTGGATTGAAAAGGCATCTACGGGGGAAATAAATTTTTAAAAACCTTTGTTGCGACGAATCTAGGGGGCAGAATAAAAGGGGATCCAGCTCACCACTCCTCATCCCGTCATAACATACTGCACAGATGACTCCCGGGGCTCATCATCCAACTGGGACTCAGTCTCTGGATTACCTTGAGCACTGCCAGAGTCCTTCTCCACCATACCCTTCGCCAGCTGCATGTGCGATTGTGAAATGCCTTTACCAAATCATGCCTCCCCTTGCTCTGGAAGCATAAAACCCTCACGAGATGCCAATATCTGTGCTGGTGCTTAGTGCAGGGCGAGTGTGTTCCATTGCACCCTCTGAGGCTTCCTCTTCCTCCTCAGAGGCTAGTGTGGGTCCCTCGGGGTTTGTGGTCACAGCAGCCAATGGTTCACCTGCACAGGAGACAGAAAATGAAGGGTGGTCTATGGCCATTCTCTATCTTCGTGGTGTGTGAGAAGACACAACCTTCAACTACATTCAGAATGAGATATTACACTTTGTTAGCATTTAGCAGCTTCACAAATGCAGACACTGTTTCCTGCCCAATTCCTGAGGGCCTTTGGATGCACAAACCATCAATGTATCATTCATAACAGCATATTCACCCTCCCTTTAGACCTCTTGACACCTCTCTCTTTCAACTGTAGATACTTCCCCTTGTAATCTCACCACCCCAAGGCCTTCCTCAAATCTTGCCTCTGCCAATTGGTCGACTCCAGTCACTCGCTGCAAGCTCCAGAGCCACTTCCTCCAGCACGGTCAGGATGGCCAAGTTGGCAACACTGCCTCCTCTCCTTCCCCTCTCCCTGAGGGGCAGGCCATTTAGCACTGAGATGAGGAGGGATTTCTTTACTCAGAGAGTGGTGAATCTTTGGTATTCACTGCCCCAGAGAGCTGTAGAGGCTCAGCCGTTGAGTATGTTCAAGACTGAGATCGATAGATTTCTACAAAGTAAAAGCATCAAGGGAGACGGGGATAGTGCAGGAAAATGTGGTTGAAGCAGAAGCCATGATCTCATTGAATGATGGGGTGGGCTGAATTTCCTTCACCTACTCCTATTTCATATGTTCTTATGTTCATATAGAGGTTTCTTACCTCTGTCCATAGCTGGAAAGATCTTTGCTTACAGCATCCTGAACAGACTTATCATTGTGGCAGAAATGAATCAACCTGATCTCAATGTGGCTTTCAACCAGGTCGTAGCACAGTGGATATGATATTCACTGTGACCAGGTCACAACACAGTGGATATGATATTCACTGTGACCAGGTCGCAGCACAGTGGATATGATATTCACTGTGACCAGGTCGCAGCACAGTGGATATGATATTCACTGTGACCAGGTCGCAGCACAGTGGATATGATATTCACTGTGACCAGGTCGCAGCACAGTGGATATGATATTCACTGTGACCAGGTCGCAGCACAGTGGATATGATATTCACTGTGACCAGGTCGCAGCACAGTGGATATGATATTCACTGTGACCAGGTCGCAGCACAGTGGATATGATATTCACTGTGACCAGGTCGCAGCACAGTGGATATGATGTTCACTGTGACCAGGTCGCAGCACAGTGGATATGATGTTCACTGTGACCAGGAATGGAACTTTCCGAGCCCGCTGGTGGCAGGCGTGATAGGTGGCGTGCATGGAGAATATGGTGGGACCCACTTCACGACGGCGTGAAGGCAGGTCACGATCTTCCGCTCAGCCCACTGACGGCGGGCTGCGTTTCCCGCCATTGGTCGGCAGGGAGCTAGTTGTAATACATCAGCAAATAACTAAAAGGCCATCCCGCCAGGGTCTTGGAACCCCACCGCATCGTCCATCCATGCTGGCGAAAAAGCACATTGACATGTTTCACAACAGCACGCAGGCAATGTGCACTTGGCGGCCTTCACTTTGAGGGAACTGAGGTGAGTGAGCAGCAGTATTCTCCACAGCTCGTCTATTGTCTACAGGCCTCGGGGGCACCGGGGAGGAGGTGGGGGGGGCAGGGGAAACTGATGTCTGGCCCCGCAGGCGACTGCTGAGGGAGGGTGCGTTTGGGGCAAGTGTTGGCCAACCTCGGAGGCGACTGCTGCAGGGGGGTGGTGGTGTGGTCAAGTGCTGCCCTGTAGCTGCATCCTGCACACAGGCAATCGAGGTGGGGGTCAGGGTAAGTGAGGGGAGTGTCCACACATTAGGGACACCTGTATAGACTGACCATTCCTCTGCAACCGAGACAGATCAGGCGCAGCCACAGTGATATGATTGGGTTCGGGCTCCTAGCCTGCCCGCCCATGCAAACAACGCGGAGGCACCAAAGGGCCACAAAGCACTCCATACCTTACCTGCCCCCACCCCCCCCACCCCACAAATGCATCCATGAGGTCACGGATGCCATCTTCTCCATGGCACACAACTTTGTGGATTTCGCCCGGGACCGGGACAGCCAGGATGCAAGGGGAATTGGATTCACCTTGATCTCGGGATTCCCACAGGTGCAGGATGCGATTGACTGCACTCATGTGGCGCTTAGGTCTCCGTCACTACAATCGGTGACTTCATCAACCACAAGGGCTTTCACTCACTGAACGTGCAGCTGGTATGGGACCACCAGAAACGCATCCTGTAGATATGGGCACGGTTTCCAGGGAATGTGCACGATGCCTACATCCTGAGTCACTTGTGGATCCCTGTAGTCTTCCAGGGTCCACAGAGGTTGCAGGGTTGGCTCCTTGGGGACAAGGGCTATCTGCAGAGTCCGTGGCTGATGACACCCATGCGGTAGCCTCAGACTGTAGCAGAGCGACACTATAATGAGGCTCATGTAGCAGCTCACAGCTTGGTGGACCAGACCATCGGGATGCTGAAGATGCAGTTCTGGTGCCTGGATGGTCCGGTGGAGCTCTGCAATACAGTTCGCAGAGGGTATCATGAATCGTTGTCGTCTGCTGCCCCCTTTACAATCCGGTGCTGCAATGGGGTGACGAGCTGGCTGAGTAGGAGATGGAGGAGCTGCACGTCTCCTCCAATGAGGAGGACACAAACAGGGATGAGAGTGAGGGGGTCCTCAGTGGTGACGATGATGGGGATGAGGCTCTTGCACTGGCTAGATGAGGCAGATGCACTCGGGAGGTCCACATAGCTGCCAGATTTGTGGAGGATGATGATGAAATGCAGTGAGGTGTCCCCATAGATCCTCACATCGCAGTTGTGAACATTTGACTCCAGTCTGGCTTATTGCAGCGCCAATACCCTCTGTGAGAATGCTCCTGCTATGGAAATACAGTGGAGGCCCTAATAGTCACTCAATCACAGGAGGATGATGACAACATGCAGTAAGGACACTCCATAGATCTTCACATGGCCTCTGAGAATGTCTGACTCCTGTCTAGCCAAGGGTATCTCACTTTCGCTCCACAATCAGGGCCATCTCAGAGACAGAGGCACGAAACTTTAGATGCATCTGATGCTGTGTCCACCTTCAGCACCTCAGCCCTTCAGGAGCTGGAGCACAGCATCAGTGGTCACAGATGCTGAAGAGATGGGGGACAGCCCCACTTTAAAGGTGCTGAGAGCACACAGAGAGAATGAGAGAACTCTGTGGCGCCTGCATTCTGGCAGCAATGACCAGCACTGCTGAGGTGCAGGCATCAGTAATGTGTCCAGGGAGTGTGAGGCTGGACCATCACTGTGGTCTGAAGGCAGCACAGAGCACAGGGAAGAGGCCCTGGGCTGAGACAGCTGCCTTTATCTTGTGCAGAAAGGTTTTCACATCTGAGTGACAAGGACACTGCTCATCAGAGCAAAGAGCCACAGACAGGGTGACTTTGTTAGGAGTTTATTGACAATAGTGAACAGTATGTACAAGTGATCAACACCCATGGCCAGGCTGTGCAACTACTTTTACCTAACTTTCCTAACACTGCCACTATGTCTTGGTGCTCCCCAGACATCCACAGCAGAGGCAGCCTGCTGACTGTGACATCCTGACTGTGATGACTTTGGCAGGTGTCCTCGGAGGACTGCGACTTGGAGGGCCCCGGCCTGCTTTCGGAGTCCTGCTGTGTGCCAGTGACACCCTCCTCGACCTGTGAAGCTGCGGAGATCACAGGAAGATAGGATTCGGATGGGCCGGTCACTCCCAGAGTCACCTGGATGGATGGTCCTGGAGCGTGCACCTGCTGACCCTCCTTCCTATGGGTGCCCGAGTGCCCCTGGCTGACTCCATGAGGAGAAGGGGTAGCTGGAGTGAGATCGAGCTGCCCCACACCCCTTTCACATACATACTGTTGGAGGCCAACTATGGCATCAGCGATGGAGTTAAGCCTGCACAGCAATGCAGGAGTGACATCCTGGAGCAAGGTCTCCATGGCGGCCACCATCCTGCCGCTGTTGAGCTCGGTGCATTGCAATGCCGGCGCAATCACCTCAGCCTGAAGACAGACGGACTCCTCCATCGTACGTTGCAATCTGAAGAGTGCAGCAAATATCCCTTCCAGATATTCCTGATCTTGCCTTTGCAGCTCCAGCAACTGAGACATGACTGAGTCCAGAGGCTCGTCATCTGACTCGGACTCAGCAACATTCTGACCTCCGACAGTCCTCTGAGTGCTGGGGACTTGGGAAGTCCCTGCCTCCGCCTGCTGTGGAACAGAAAGTGTGATGTGCTCACCAGATTGTGTTCCGAGGCTACTCTAAAGCTAGGTCCCACCGATGTGTGTCTCTCTGCACTGGTGGAGGGTGTGGGTGAGCGCTGTAATAGGACTTCGGGGAGGGTGCCTTCAGATTCCTCTTCAGAGGATACTTTGGGGCTTGGTTGGAGGACCTGGATCATGGACCTTGTCAGCTGCATGGCACATGTGCCTGTGAAAGCAAGGGGAGATAATTAGTGCATGGCAATGACCTGTGAAACAGGACACATCACTCATGGCATGGTTGTCTGATGGATGTTACGCTGCTGGATCCTCATTTGATAGAGCAGCTCCGACCTCATCGTCAGCACAGAACCAGTCCTGGTCATCGCCGGCCAGCTGGATAGCTCTGTTTTCAAATTTTGTCAGAACTTTGATTTCCAGCATCCCTCCACCTGTCTGCAACCTTTCCCTCCTGTTGTGAGCCAGTTTATTCTGCATAGGTAGAGGTGGGGAGAGTGTATCAGGACTCCTGCCAGGCCAGATGATAAATATTCCTGGCCTGTGAGGGTGGTGAGTGGTCCCATGGACAGGATGAGGACATTGACGGTGTGTGTGAAAGTGTGAATTGTAATGTCCCTTGCACTGGCAGTGAGTGAGGACCCTGCGGATGTGTGATGGGTTTGTGAGTGTGTGAGTTGGGGGTGATGAAAAGAGTGACTTACCCTGGCGGAACAGAGGAGATCATTCATCCTTTTGCGGCACTGGGTGGCTGTCCTCCTCTACAGAGCGTTCGCACTGACCACCGCTGCCACCACCTCCCAAGCCAGGTTTGCGAGATTGCTACCCATCCGACGGCCAGAGCGGGGATAGAACAAATCCAGTCGGGCCTGCATGGCATCCAGCAGTCACTCGAGGGATCTGTTGTTGACACGCGGGTCTGCAGTCTTTTTGCCTTTGCTGGCCATGTCTCCCAGGTAGCGGTGGTGAGCTGGTGGTAATGAGTGCTTTGCTGGCGGCTGCTTTTTAAAGATGGCAGCCGGCATGATGCAACAGCAAGGTAATGGCGAGCGGGCGAATGAGAGCCTGCCCGTCATGGAAACGGCGTGTTTCTTGGGAATGCATAAATAATGAGGCAGGCTCGGGACAATACGGCGTGAAAAGCCGCCATTTTCGTCAGGGGTAGGACTCCATTTTACTTGCTCATTACTGCACTTAGTGCAAATCTGGGACAATTCCACCCCAGGTTGCAACACTGTGGATATGATGTTCACTGTGTGACAAATCCATGAAGGGTCCCTCAAGTAGAACTTGGCCCTTTCCTTCATTTTCGTTAACCTCCCAAAGGCCTTTTCCGCTGGGAAATCTGGAACAGCATGGATGCCCAAAAAAATCTGTCAAGATCATACAGCTGTTACATGATGGAATGACATGCCAGGTCCTTGTAAATGGTGATTCATCAGCTCCCTTTGAGATCTCGAACAGAGTGAAGCAGGGCTGCATTCTAGCACCAGTCCTCATTAACCTCTTCTTTATCTGTGTCCTTATTCATGCTGTCAAGGATCTCAAAGAGGGAGTGTATCTCTGATGTCATCTTGACGACTCACTCTTTAATGCATAATGTCTCAGTGAGAAAACCAAAACTTCTGAGAAACTCATCCAGGAAGTCCTTTTCGCTGATGATTGCGCCTTAATGGCTCACAAAACGAGAGGTTTGCAGATCATGGTTGACAGATTTTCAGAGGCTTCAACGCTGTTTGGATTGATTAGCAGTCTTGGAAAGACTGAGGTTCTATAGCAGCCCATGCCAAATTCCAGCATTGTTCAACCAGATATTTCCATCAATGATACAAAGCTGAAGAATGTTGATAGCTTCAAATACCTTGGAACTATTATCTCCAATGACAGTTTGATGGGATCAGCAAGATGAGCCAGGCGCTCGGAAGGCTTAGCACCAGAGTAGTAAACCATCACAGCTTTAGGCTGTCCATGAAGATCAAGATGTACAATACTCATGTCATTACTTCTCTCCTCTATGGCTGTGAGTTCTGTACTTTATCCCACAAACACATAAGGCAGTTGGAACAATTTCACATGCGATTCTTTGCCCCATCCTCGGCATCCGCTGGAAAGACCAGATCACAAACCTTGAAATCTTAGACTGAGCTTAGAGAACAAGTATTGAGACAATCCTCCTGAAAGTCCAATTGGACTGGGTCGGGCATGTAGTTAGAAAGGAGGGCCATCGCCTTCCGAGACTGCCACTGTGTGGAGAGCTAACATCTGGCAAAAGAAACCAAGCTCGGCCGCACAAGTGCTACAAAGACATGCTTAAGGGAAATCTGAAGTGATGCAGTATCAAGCCTAATGACCTGGAAGAATCAGCATGAGAAGTGACTCACTGGAGAGCCCTGATCCATAGAGCTTCAGTCACCTTTGAAAGGGATTGATGTCAATGTCTTATTGCTGCCTGTGAACAACGTCATAGAGCAGCATCTGTATCAATATCCTGGGGGTCACCACTGACCAGAAAGTGAACTGGACTGCCATATAAATACTGTGGCTACAAGAGCAGGTCAGAGCAGTGAATAATTCACCTCCTGACTCCCTAAAGCCTGTCCACCATCTACAAAACACAAATCAGGAGTGTGATGAAATATTCTCCACTTGCCTGGATGAGTGGAGCTCCAAAGACACTCAAGAAACTTAACACCATCCAGTACAAAGCAGCCCACTTGATTGGCACCCCATCCACAAGCATTCACTCCTTTCACCACCGACGAACAGTGGCAGCAGTGTGTGCACTGCAGGAACTCACCAAGGCTCCTTCAACAGCACCTTCCAAACCCAGGCCCACTGCCACAGACCATATTTTATTCAGCTCACTGTTACCCATAGGAAACAATGTAAAAAACAGAGTTAGGTTCCTTCGGACATTTCTCACCCAAAGAAACCAATGTACAAGTTGAAATACTGAACCATGGGCAGAACTTGCCTTTGTCGGGCGGGCTTGGCAGGGACAGTTGGAAAACTGACTGCCACTTGTGATCGTGGCCAGATCGTGATTTCATGCTGGCAGGCCAATTAAGGCCCGCCCAGCATGAAACGCAAGCGGTAGCGCTCAGCACTGCCTGTGTTGGGAGGGGAGGACGGCGAGCGCGATCTTCATGCATGGGCAAGGGTGTGTGCTTGAAAATCTCCCTGAGGCACAGAGCAGCCTCAGGGAGATGAACAGTTTTCAAACTAAAAAAAAAAATGTTAGAAATGTTATAAAACATGCCCCCTCATGTGACTGTCACATTAGCAGGGACATGTTAGCCATTAAATTTAAAAAATTTTATTTTATTTTTATTTGCTGTTGGAATCCTCATCCAGCCTGTGAATGATGTTTCCAAAAAAATGCAAAGGCCACTTGGCCTTTTCCCCTGCCCGCCAACTGTAAGGTTGGTCGGGCAGCGAAAAATTTCTCTCAATTAACTTTTTAATGGCTCTAATAAGCCTTTTAATTGTTGGAGGGCGTGCTGCTGACTCCAGCATGCGCCCGCCAACCGAAATATTGGGCAAGTGCGCGATGTCGTCGGGATGCTCGTCCGACATCATCACGCGTCATTTTACCCTCGGTTGGGTTGGGCGCGTGCCTGCCCTACAAGTTAAAAATTCAGCCCCACATGTATGCAGCACTGTGCATTTCAGCTCAAATAATTTGCAAAATAAAATATATCATGAAAAATAAAAGAAATAGTGTATAAATTCAAATTAGATAACACCCACTCTTTCTTCTTAGCAGTCCCTTGTTGTTGGGGATGACTTGCTTCTACTCCAGTTCGCTGGGATGTGAGATGGCTGAGAAGTCCAATGCGCGATCTGCAAACTCTGCAGATGTGGGACAGGTGTTGCTTGAAGGGTCAGTTAGATGATTTGTTTGGAAGTTTTTGCATTTTCCCTTGACTTTGCCTTCACGTGTTCCTAACAAAGTCTCTCTGTGCTCCGTGCCTTCCCAAACGAGCCGGTGGAGGTGCTTTGAGGACATCCCGAAAGAGTTTCAGTGGAGCTGGCTGTGAGTGATTTGCGTGTCAATGCTGGGCTCTGTCACTCACTTTAAAATGGCCTCTTTGCCCAAGGCTCAGATTTAGGGCTCCAAAATTAATCAGAAAATTGCCTTCCAAAGGGTAAGTACTGTACCCTGCATGTTTCACCAAAACAAGCCCTGAGACAAGGAAAGCAATTTTACCAGTGTACTGTACAGTAGCAAATTCTGCACCTCTCCCTCAAAGACTGTAAAATGGCCTCTCGGACTCACCATGAAACCATGGTTGATTGTTGTAAAAACACATCTGGTTCACTAATTGGACCAGAAACTGAACTGGACTAGCCATATAAATACTGTGGCTACAAGAGCAGGTCAGAGACTAGGAATCGTGTGACGAGTAACTCACCTCCTGACTCCTCAAAGCCTGTCCACCATCTGGAAGGCACAAGTCAGGAATGCGATGGAATACTCCCCACTTGCCCGGATGAGTTCAGCTCCTACAACACTGAAGAAGCTGGACACCGTCCAGGACAAAGAAGTCCACTTGATTGGCACCACATCCACAAACATTCACTCCCTCCACCATTTTTGCACAGTAGCAGCAGTGTGCACCATCTACACGATGCTCTGCAGGAATTCACCAAGGCTCCTTAGACAGCACCTTCCAAACCCATGACCACTACCAACTAGAAAGACAAGAGCAGCAGATAAATGGGAACACCACGACCTGGAAGTTCCCCTCCAAGTCACTCACCATCCTGACTTGGAAATATATTGCCGTTCCTTCACTGTCACTGGGTCAAAATACTGGAACTCCCAGCCTAACAGCACTGTGTGTGTACCTACACCACATGGACTGCAGTGGCTCAAGGAGGCAGCTCACCACCACCATCTCAAGGGTAACTAGGGATGGGCATTAAATGCTGGCCCAGCCAGTGAAGCCCACATCCCGTGAATGAATTAAAAAAAATAATGTCCTTTAGGGAGGGAACTCTGCCATCCTTACCTGGTCTGGCCTTTATGTGACCCCAGACCCAAAGCAATATGGTTAACTCTTAAAAGCCCTCTGAAATGGCCTCAAGAGCCACTCAGTTGCATCAAACTGTTAAAGCGTCTAAAAAGAGCGAAACTGGAGGGACCACCTGTCATCAGCCTAGGCATCAGAAATGACTATTGGAAACTCAGCCCTGTCAACCTAGTAAAGACCCCCTTACTAACATCTGGGGGCTCATGCCAAAACTGGGAGAGATGTTCCACAGACTAGTCAAGCAACAGTTGACATAGTCTTACCCACGGAATCATACTTTACAGATAATGTTCCAGATTCCACTAGCACCATCCCTGGGTATGTCCAGTCCCACCGGCAGGACAGATCCAGCAGAGGTGGTGGCACAATGGTATACAGTCAGGAGGGAGTTGCCCTGGCTGTTCTCAACATCGATTCCAGACTCCATGAAGTCTCGTGGCATCAGGTGAAACATGAGTAAGGAAACCTCCTGCTGATTAACATGTACCACCCACCATCAACTGATGAATCAGTGCTCCTCCGTGTTGAACACTACTTGGAAAAAGCACTGAGGGTGGCAAAGATGCAGAGTGTACTCTGGGGGTCTTCAATGTCCATCACCAAGAGTGACTCAGTAGCACCACAAAAGACCGAGCTGCCGTGTCCTAAAGAACATAGCTGCTAGACTGGGACTGTGGCAGATGGTGAGGAAGCAGCAAGAGGGAAAAACATATTTGACCTCAACTTCACCAACCTGTCTGCCGCAGATGCATCTGTCCATGACAATTTTGGTGACCACTGCACAGTCCTTGTGGAGGCGAAATCCTGCCTTCACATTGAAGATACCCTCCATCGTGTTGTGTTAGATAGATTTTGAACAGACCTAGCAGCTCAAGACTGGGGCCGTGGGCCATCAGCAGCAGCAGAATTGTACTCGAACACAACCTGTAACCTCATGGCCCAGCATATCCTCCACTCTACCATTATCACCAAGCCAGGGAGTCAACCCTGGTTCAATAAAGAGTGCAAAAAGGCTTGCCAGGAACAGCACCAGGCATATCTAAAATGAGGTGTCATCCTGGTGAAGCTACTATAGAGGACTACTTGCATGCCAAACAGCATAAGCAGCAAGTGATAGGCAGAGGTAAGCAATTCCACAACCAACGGATCAGGTCTAAGCTCTGCAGTCCTGCCACATCCAGTCATGAATGGTGGTGGGCAATTAAACAACTCACTGGAGGAGGGGGCTCCACAAATATCCCCATCCTCAAAGATGGAGGAGCCTAGCACATCAGTGCAAAAGATAAGGCTGAAGCATTTGCTACAATCTTCAGCCAGAAGTGCCAAGTGGATGATATATCTCGGCCTCCTGCAGAGGTCCCCAGCATCACGGATACCAGTCTTCAGCCAATTCGATTCACTACAGGTGATATCATATAACAGCTGAAGGTACTGTATACTGCAAAGGCTATGGGCCCTGACAATATTCAGGCAATAGTACTGAAGACTTGTGCTCCAGAACTTGCTGTGCCCCTAACCAAGCTGGAGCAGTACAGCTACAACTCTGGCATCCACTCAGCAATATGGAAAATTGCCCAGGTATGTCCTGTACACAAAAAGCAGGACAAATCCAACCCAGCCAATTACCATCAGATTGCTCTTGATCATCAGTAAAATGATGGAAGGGGTCATCAACAGTGCTATCAAGTGGCACTTGCTGAGCAATAACCTGCTCACTGATGCTCAGTTTGGGTTCTACCAGGCTTGTTTCAAACATGGACAAAAGAGCTGAACTCCAGAGGTGAGGTGAAAGTAACTGCCCTTGAAATTAAGGCTGCATTTGGCTGAGTGTGACATCAAAGAGCCCTAGCAAAACTGGAGTCAATAGGAATCAGGGGCAAAACTCTCCACTGGTTGGAATCATGCCTTGCACCAAGGAAGATGGTTGTGATTGTTGGAGGTCAATCATCTCAGTTCTAGGACATCACTGCAGGAGTTCCTCAGGGTAGCGTCCTAGGCCCAACCATCTTCAGCTGCTTCATCAATGATCTTCCTTCCATCATAAGGTCAGAAGTGGGGATGCTCGCTGATGATTGCATGATTGCACTATGTTCAGTACCATTCACAACTTCTCAGATACTGAGGCTGTCCATGTCCAAATGCAGCAAGAGCTGGACAATATCCAAGCTTGGGCTGACAAGTGGCAAGTAACATTCATGCCAGGAAATGACCATCTCCAACTAGAGAGAATCTAACCATCATCCCTTAACATTCAATAGCATTACCTTCACTGAATCCCCCACTATCAACATCATGGAGATTACCATTGAGCAGAAACTGAACTAGATTTGGCCATATAAATACTGTCAGAAGCTAAGAATCCTGTGGCGAGTAACTCACCTCCTGACTCCCCAAAGCCTGTCCACCTTCTACAAATTACAAGTCAGGAACATAATGGAATACTCTCCACTTGCCTTGCAGGTCCAACAACACTCAAGGAACTTCACACCATCCAGGACAAAGAAGACTGCTTGATTGGCACCCCTTCCGCAAACATTCATTCCCTTCACCACCAATGCACAGTAGCAGCGGTGTATACCATCTACAAGATGCACTGCAGGAACTCACCAAGGCTCCTTCGACAGCACCTCCCAAACCCACGGCCTCTTCCATCTAGACGGACAAGGGCAGCAGACACATGGGAACACCACCACCTGGAAGTTCCCCTCCAAACCACTCATCATCCTAACTTGGAACTATGTTGCTGTTCCTTCACTCTTGCTGGGTCAAAATCCTGGAACTCCCTTCCTATCAGCACTGTGGGTGCATCTATACCACATGGACTGCAGCAGTTCAAGAAGGCAGCTCACCATCAGCTTCTGAAGGGCAGTTAGGGATGGGCAACAAATCCTGGCCTAGCCAGCGACGCCCTCAACCCATGAATGAATAAAAAAAATGTAAAGCTGCAAGTAGTGCGGGCACGGCACCTGGGCTGCAAAATTAAAATTAGCACACAGAATTGAGAAATGGGCTTTTTATTCACAGAAATGAGCAGCCTAGTCTTCAGCTTCTGCCTTGCAAAAAATCCTGTTCGCTTGGATATTAGAACCATAGAATAGAACCATAGAAAAGTTACAGCACAGAAGGAGGCCATTCAGCCCATCTTGTCCATGCCAGCCCGAGGACACCCGGGTGCCCTTTCTAATCCCACCTTCCTGCACCCGGCCCATAGCCCTGCAGCTTACAGCACTTTAGGTGCAGATCCAGGTACTTTTTAAAAGAGTTTAAAGTTTCTGCCTCAACCACCAACTTGGGCAGCGAATTCCAGACACCCACTACCCTCTGCATAAAAAAGTTATTCTTCTTGGAAAAGTTTGTTTCAGAGCTTTTCAAAGAAATCGGGAATCCTTCAAGTGCCATCGCATGCCCCTCCTCACATTCAATTCAGAATGGTGCCAATCGGGACCCTAAGTCAAATCAATGTGAAACGGTGACATGAAAAGATTGTGACGTTGCAAAACAGTTCAGAGTAATGACACATGATGATGATGCAAAACGACTGAAAATGTAAATCAGGAATTCATAAAAATTGCGCAGCTTTGAAATAAAACAACTTAAAACGGGGACTAAGTGTATCAAGTGTCATGCTCTGTACAATCATGAGTAAGGTGGATATAACAGACTGTATGAACCTACTTTGTGAAAGTGACTGCAATTTCTGTTACAATGGCTGCAACTTAATGCGTGACTACGAACATTTAAACTGTGGACAGCATTCGATTATGTGGTCAATATTTAGTTAAACATGACCTGAATAAGGGTACTTCGCAGCCACCTGTGAAGTCTAAACATCTCATTGTGTAAGGATGAACCAGCGTTTGAGGATATGAGATCTATAGACAGTTGGCCTCTGAGTGCCGTAGTGAACAAAGGGGACTATTTGAGTTCAAGTTGGGATGGAGATAAGAGTGACTGACCATTGTCAATAACCCTTAGTGGGCTATCTGTACCTCGCTTGTCCTGCTTTCTACCCTTAATTAGCACATTCCTCAGATAATATCACCACCTTCAACACCTCTTTGTCCTTTTGTCTGTGACATCTTTTGGTTATTTCCACCTATCACTGGCCCTCTATCCAGCTCTACTTGTACCACCCCCCCCCCCCCACCTTAAACTAGCTTATATTTCACCTCTCTTCTATTTTTACTTAGTTCTGTTGAAGGGTCATTCGGATTCGAAACGTTAACTGTGCTCCTCTCCGCAGATGCTGCCAGACCTGCTGAGTTTTTCCAGGTATTTTTGTTTTTGTTTTGGATTTCCAGCATCCGCAGTTTTTTCTTTTAGGACACAATTAAAGTCACTTTTCAGTAATGATACATTGTTCTTCTTTCAAAGTCACCCTTTGTGTAGATAAAAGCTGATCTCATTCTCCTCCAAGAATACCAGTCAGAAATGCAAGGCAACTTTCAAAACATATGCCCCATTGTCATGTTGAATCAACAATATATTGAAGACTAAAGCAAAATATGTGGATGTTGAAAATCTGGAATAAAAAAAATAGAAAAGGCTGGAAATACTCAGCAGGTCAGGCAGTACCTGTGGAGTGAGAAAACTGTATATTTCAGATAGATAAGTTTTTGCCAGAGCTAGAGCAACTTACAGATGTGACAGTTTTTAAGCAAGATGTGTGTGTGTGTGCACGCGTGTGTGTCTGGGTGGGGTGAGGTGGTGGGGTGGGGGGTGGAGGGGAGTGGTTGTGGGGAAGGTAGGAAAAAGGGAAGTAAGTGGTAGAAGAGCAGGATGATTAAATGGCAAAAAATACAATGGTGCAAACCAAAATGGGATGGTAATGGGACAAGTAAAGAAACAGAAGATGACCTTGAGGAACTGTAAATGACAACAGCAAAATCTTTACCATCACCTATTCTCTGAAAAAAATTGAAGCATTGGTTATGTTCTGAAATTGTTGAACTTAATCATGAGTCTGGAAGATTGTAACGTGTGCTTAACCTCTGGTCTAGTGAGAATAACTTCAATTTCTCTAGTCCCTTCATGTAACTAAAGTATTTCATTCCTGGTACCATTGTAGTAAACCTTCTCTGCACCGTTTCTAAGGCCTTGACATCCTTTCTAAAGTATGGTGCTTAGAGTTGGTCACAGTAGTCCAGCTGGTACATAACCAGTGTTTTATAAATGTTTAACATAACTCCCTTGATTTATTACTCTAAGTCCCTGTCCATAAAGTCAAGGATCCCATGTACTTTTCTAATCACCTTTTCAACTGCTACCTTCAAAGGTTTGTGTACATATACCATCAGGTCTCTCCTTTCCTGCACCCACGTTAGAATTGTACCATTTAATTTATGTTGCCTCTCCTCATTATTCCTAACAAAATATATCACTTCATTATTTCCCTGCTTTAAATTTCATCTGTCACATGTCTGCCCATTTCACCCTTTTGTTCATGTCCTCCTGAGGTCTGTTACTATCCTCCTCAGTCTTTACATTCTTTAGTCACACATCATCTGCAAACTTTGGAATTGTGCCACATACATCCAGTCCAAGTGATTAATACTGACCTAAGTCCTAATGCTAACTCCTGGGGGACACCATTGTACACTTCCACCCAATCTTAAAAACAACCTTCCAACACTACATTTTGCTTTTCTATCTCAATTATGTTGCCAATGCACTTTTAATCCTACGGGTTTCAATTTTGCTAATAAGTCTATTCTATAGTACTTCATCAAAAATCAGTCATTAGTCAAACATAATTTCCCTATAATAAATCCATGTTGGCTGTCATATACCATCACACATTTTTCCAAGCAACAATTAATTTTTTCTTGGATTGTTATCTCTAAATGTTTCCCCACCAGTGACGTTAGGTTAACTGGGCTGCTGTTGCTGAGTTTATTCCTCTCTCCTTTTTTGAGCAGGATGTAGAATTTACTCCAGTCCTCTAACATCACTCCCATATCTAAGGAGGATTTGAAGATTGTGGTCAGAGTCTCCGTATCACCACTCTTACTTCCCTTGGTAACCTGGGATCCATCCCATTTGGGCCAGCTGACTTATCTAGTCCTCTTTATTTTTATCCTATCAATTTATTCTACTATGGCTTCCTTCAATTTTGCACCTGTTCAGCAAATTCCACCCAGATTGTGCTGATATTACTGCCATAAATGAGTGAAAACTCCACCCCATGCAGTGGAATAGCTAATTTAGCAGAATTTTGCTGTGTGGTGCTATTGGTCTTTTCATTTAGATTAACTTTTTTCCCTACAATCTACTTAATTTTCTGACGTTTATTGTACAAAAACAACAAAATAAATATTTTCAATATTGAAATGCTGAAACTAACAACTGAGGAGTTTTGGACTGGTAAACTTTCACTCTGCATTTAAGTAATGGTTAGGCATTTATTATACATACAATATGTAAACGGACATAAAAATGTTGATTTCTTGGGCCAGAATTTTATATCCCACAAGAGGTCATGCGCCCAATCCAAACGAACATGAAATAAGGCAAGATGATGCCGGGCTAGTGTCGCGACATCATCGCGCACTCGCGCGATATTTTGCTCGGCAGGTAGGTTCAGCAGTTGGGAAACGCGCCCGCCGACAATTAAGTGGGCAATTGAGCCCATTAATGATGCAATCAACAGTGATTTTACACAGACCTGCTGAGTTTTTCCAGGTGATTTTACATGGCCTGTCCACATTTATGGTTGACGAATGGGCAATTTACCCAGGCGGCATTCACATTTTCGTTCAAGCCTCGACCCAGGGCGGGTTGAAATCTCAGCGGGGAATAAAATAAAGAGAGATATCCGGCTACTGTTTTTTTTAATGAGGCATGCTTTCAGGTGCTTGATTATGCTGCATGGACATATTTTGCAGCATTTTTGTCCTTTGGAGGTCTGCAGCCCCATGGGGGCAGCTGTCTGCCTTCATGGGAGCTCTCTAGAAGTTCTCGGTTACGTTGGCCCCTGCACTCTTCCCACCTCCACTCCTGCAGTCTGAGCATTTCAGCGCATGTTTCACGTTGGCTGGCTGTTAATTGGCTGGTGTCTCATTTCCATCTGCTCCCGGGCCCACTGATCGCGCACGCCCGACGAATGAAAAATTCAGGCCTTTGTTAAACATCTCTGCATCAGTCAAAATTTTAGCTATGTCTTTGATCAGTTTCAAAGATACACCGGCTCAGTAACATTTTATTGTGTGAACTATTTAAGCAACCATTATAAACGGTGAAAACTGTCTGCTTTTCTGAAAAGTATTGAAGACATTTTATACACTTGATTGTTCCTCATAAACTCTATTCTTTTCAGTGGAGGCCTGGATCGTGATTGTGAAAAAAAAAGTTTTTAAAAATCCAAAACAAATTGTCACTAAAAAGAAGTTTTGTTAACTATACTAAAAGGATATAATATTTTATTCTATCTATGCATACATCCCTGGGAAGCTACAATCATACCTGCATATTTGGCCACCTGGTGACTTATTATCTTTTGTCAAATATCCTGTTTTATTTCATTCATCAATCACTCTTTCATTGTTGTCCTCAGGCCACACTTGACTTGATTACCTGCAAAGTGCACAGCAGGCTACATTAGCTGGTATGCCCAAGAATAACAATTGATAGTAAATTACCCCACCTGCTGACATGATGTAACTTCTGCTTCTAACAGCTGCTGGAACAATTTTTTTTCCTCTACCAACCATGTTTTTTATTATTCTTTCACAGGCATCTCTAGCTGGGCCAGAATTTATTGCCCATCCTTAATTGCCTTGAGAAGGTGGTGTTGAGCTGCTGCCTTGAACTGCTGCAGTCCACGTGGTGTAGGTGTGATGTGGTCAAAATTGGTACTAACTGCCCCCTCATTTCTGGTAAAAAGCCAATTCCGCCATATGTGGGCATAATTTTCAGATCTAATAAGGCTACTTTTCACTGCCCTTTTTCCTGTTAGGCATTGGTAGTTCAAGACTAATCAATAAAATGATAAAGCTCCCTTCCTAACAGCACGGCATGAACTGCGGTAATTCAAGAAGGAGCATCACCATTGCTTCTCAAGGGCAATTAAGGATGGACAATAATGCTGGCCTTGCCAGTGACACCCACGTCTTGTTATTATATAGTGCCTTTCATGACCTCGGGATGTCCCAAAGCCTTTGACAGCCACTGAAATACTTTTGAAGTGTAGTCACTGTGGTAATGCGGGAAACGTGGCAGCCAATTTATGCACAACAAGTTCTCCAAATTTCCTGTCATAAATTTGTTAGGAGATCTGGAGGAATCTTGGGAATATGGTGACTCTTTGGGAATTCCGCTGGAGTTGCTTCAGGTGATCAAAAGATCGTCCATAGAAATTTCACCCCTTTGTTTCTGATCCATCCTAGATCACCATCCCTTTGGCTTAAGCAACTCTATAGAGCAAATGTATTAGAAGGTTAAGTACTGTGGCTATATTGTAATATTAGTAAAGAAACAACAGTATTGCTATTGTTACAACATTTAAGAATCTGGTTAGTAAGTTAAAGGATATTTTTAAAATGCCAATTCATAAATATTACTGGATCAATGCATTTCTTCTGAAAATGCTGTGTAATCATAATTTTTAAAAATTATTTACTTGGCATTATACTGCTACAGGGGGAAGCTGAGGCAGTACGAGGCTGCCTGCTTGAGGGTAAAATGTGTTGCATTTGTTAATCAAGATGGCACTAAACCTATTGCCATCAAGTTACCACTGAACATAAAGAAGTGCTGCCTGAATATTTGAAATAAATATTGGATTCTCCATCAGTACCCTATGTTTTTTCCATTTGTTCATGGGATGTGGGCATTGCTGGCAATTAAGGCCAGCATTATTTCCATCCCTAATTGCCCTTGAGAAGGTGAACCACCTTCTTAAACCACTGTAGTCCATGTGGTGTAGGTACACCTACAGTGCTGTTAGGAAGGGATTTCCAGAATTTTTTTAATGTTGCAATTGTGCTGCAACAGAGTACATGCTTTAAGTTGGTAATCAAGAGCAGCTGCCCCCAGTTGGGGAAGTATTAGGGCTTCATGACAAGAGTATTAAAAGGTGTTCACACAGAGTCGTTGGGGGGAATTGAAAGAGTCTGTGTCTGTGCTCTGCAGGCTTGGAAGTAAACCTGTCGTAAGGTACAGGCTGGCTTTGGACTCATTCTTTCCTCAACAAACGAGCATTGGATTTAACAACTAGGTAAAAGCAAAATATTGCAGATGCTGGAAATCTGAAACAAAAACAAAAATAGCTGGAAAAACTCAGCAGGGGTCTGACAGCATCTGCGGAGAGGAATACGGTTAACGTTTCGAGTCCGTATGACTCTTCATCAGAACTGGTGAAGAACTGAGTTCTGATGAAGAGTCATACGGACTCGAAAAGTTAACTGTATTCCGCTCTGCAGATGCTGTCAGACCTGTTGAGTTTTTCCAACTATTTTTGTTTTTGATTTGGATTGAACAATTTTGACTGTGAAGGAATGATGATATGGTTCCAAGTCAGGATGGTGTGTGACCTGGAGGGGAATTTGAAGGTGGTGATGTTCCTAAGTGTTTGCCTCCGATGTCCTTTCAGACGGCAGAGTTTCTGGGTTTGGAAGGTGTTGTCAAAGGAGGCTTGGAGAGTTGTTGCATTGCATCTTGTAGGTGGTACACATTGTGGCTACTATGCACTGGTGGTGGAGGGAGTGAATATTTAAGGTGGTGGATGGGGTGCCAATCAAGTGGGCTGCTTTGTCCTGGGTGGTGTCAAGTTTATTGAATGTTGTTGGAGCTGCACTCATCCAGGCAAGTGCATTTGTCCTTGAAATTTGCTTCTGCTACTTTTTGGAAATCTAACATTCAAACGTAGATAAACAGGAATTATCTAGAAGCATATACAACCCATGAAGCACCAGCTCAATCTCAGTGCTGTTGCACAGAGGAGAGCCAAGAGTAAGTGTAGTATTCAGGTCAAGCAGTGTTGGTGGTCATGTGGGAAAAGAAGAACCAAATGGAGAAAGAGGCAAGGAAATGTAGAGAAGGCAGATGGGAGCAGGATAAAGTAAGAAGGGAAGGGAAAGAACTGGCAGTTGAAGGGAGATGGGAGATGGAAAAGGGGTGGGGAGGAGAAATAACAATGGGGAAAAGAGGACAGAGAAAGGGAGAGAGGTAGGAGCACAAAAGAGGAGGTAGAGTGGGAGACTTTCAACCATAAGCTGCCTGTTTCTTGCCTGAAAACAGGGCGGTCAGCAGATGAAAACCTGATGGAATTTTTTATGCACCCATTTGCCTGTCTGAAGCAACTTTCAGCATGTGTTTAAATGGGCACACAGCACTCCAACCCAAAACTGATTGGAGGCTGTTTAAATATTTAATCGGGATCCTATACTTATTGGTCAAGGAGAAGTGGGTGAAGTATACATAGTGTATGTCAGTCTGAGTTTCTCAAGGTGTTAAGAGGCCTATGAAATCTTCAGAGCATGGGCCTTACATTAAACATCCATAAGACAAACATCCTCTGCTAACCTGCCCCCTCCACATCACACTGCCCCCCAGTTATCAAAATCCATGAAGAGGCCTTGGACAACGTGGACCACTTTCCATTCCTTGGGAGCCTACTGTCATCGACGATGAGGTTCAACACTACCTTCAGTGTGCCAGTGCAGCCTTCGGCTGCCTGAGGAAGAGAATGTTTGAAGACCAGGACCTCAAACCTGGCACCAAGCTCATGGTCTATAGAATAGTAGCGATACCCGCCCTCCTATATGGCTCAGAGATGTGGACTATGTACAGTAGGCACCTCAAAACTCTGGGGAAGTACCACCAGCACTGCCTCCACAAGATGCTGCAAATCCATTGGCAGGATAGGCACACCAGCGTTAGTGGCTTACTCAGGCCAATATCCCCAGTAGTAAAGTATTAACCACGCTCAATCAGCTCCGCTGGGTGGGCCACATCGTCCACATGCCTGACACAAGACTCCCGAAACAAGAGCTCCACTGGGAGCTTCAACATGGCAAGCGAGCTCCAGGAGGGCAGAGGAAACACTTCAAGGGCACCCTCAAAGCCTCCTTGAAAAAGTGCAACATCCCCACCAACATCTGGGAATCCCTAGCCCAAGACTGCTCGAAGTGGAGGGAAAGCACCTGGGAAGGAGCTGAACACCTCGAGTCTCATCGTCAAGGGCTAGCTGAAGCCAAGTGTCAACAGTGAAAGGAGCAAATGGCAACCTGGGCACTCCACCCACCCGTTCCCCCTACCACCACCTGCCCCACCTGTGACATAGACTGCAGCATTGCACTCTTCAGTCACCTGAGAACACATACTTAATGTGGAAGCAAGTCATCTACGACCCCGAGGGACAGCCTAAGAAGGTGACTCCACTCAAAAATTAAACTTGTGGAGCCAGGGAGAACTAGAGTGGTTTTTTCAGCACCACAGTATCTTCTGATTTACTGCTAGCCAAATCTCACCTCCATGGTACATTTATAACAGTTAACATCAAGAGAACAGTACTAAGGGGGGATTTTCTGGCCCCAGCACCAGTAGGTTCTTCCAGTCCCCATGAAGTCTATGAACTTTTGGGACTCATCACACCAGGGCTGGAAAATCCCAGCCTAAGCATTTATCAGCCGCACAAAGCCTTTGACCCTGTCAATCGTGAAGGCTCATTATGGAGTATTCTTTTAAAATTTGGCAGCCTCAGAAATTTGTCACCATCCTCCGCCTATTGATGACATACAAGCCGTGATCCTCACCAACAGAACCACCAGAGACCCTATCTCAGCGCCTGGTGTCAAATGAGACTGTCATCACGCCGGCCCTCTTCACCATCTTCCTCACTGCAATACCGCACCTCGCCTCCAGCAAACTACCAACAGGCCTGGAGATAATTTATAGGATAAATGGAAAACTGTTCAACCTACGTCACTTTGAATCCAAATCTGGAACCACTCCAACCACAATCATAAATCTTCAGTAGGTAGATGATGCTCATGAGTATGCTCACTCAGAAACTGAGCTCCAGGTTACTGTCAATTCCTTCTCCGAAGCTTATGAGAAAATGGACCTTTTGCTAAACACCTATAAAACTAAAACAAAAATAAAAATAGCTGGAAAAGGTCAGCAGGTCTGACAGCAACTGCGGAGAGGAATACAGTTAACGTTTCGAGTCCGTATGACTCTTCATCAGAACTGAGGAAATATAGATTTTACCTGTAAAACTAAGGTCCTCTTCCAACCAGCTCCCATGGCATAACACCTCCCCCCATTGATTAAGATCAATGAGAAGATCCTGGAAAATATGCACCACCTTCCACATCTTGGGAGGCTCCTCCCGACAAAGGCAGACATAGATGGCAAGATTCATCATTGCCTCCAATGTGCCAGATCCGCCTTCAGCCAACTGAGGAAAAGAGTATTTTAGGATCTCAAGATCTCAAACCCAAGACCCAGGTCATGGTTTACAGGAACGCAGTGAAACCTATGCTCCTATATGCTTCGGAGACTTGGACAACCAACAGCAGGCATCTCAATGCAATGGAGAATTACCACCAGTGGTGTTTTCACAAGATCCTCTACATCCAGTGGCAGTGTAAGATTTTTGGATTTGGGCCCACAGATAGCTAAATAGGCAGTTGACTAGTCGTAAGTAATTTTAAGATGGTTTATTAAGTTGATTAAGTAACAACTTTTAAAATATGATACATTAACTAATTAGACAGAAAAAGAGTATACGACCCATGGCAGCTTATAATTACAGCATTCTGCTCCCTAGTCGAAAATATTCCCTTGATCTCCTGATCTTTCTCCTCCTCCTCCTTTGGTCCATCTTCCACTTGAAGAAGGCAGCTGCACAACAAGCACTGCCACCTCACCAGCACTTTAGCAGCACCTCAGGCGCACCTCAACCCACTACCACAGTATGACACCAATCTATATACTTTTCTTTGGGGGGTGCTGGTATCTTACTCAGTGTTAATCACCCATCTCACTATTCTGGCCAATGGATACAGGACAGGTACTCAAAACGTCAGGGTGGTTACCACCCACTTTGTGCGTCACCCTGCTTGAGGTCAGCTTTTTAGTTTACATCTTGCTGAGGATCATATCCTGGTCCTTTTTAAACAATTGCACAGCTAAGGGGGTAACACAGTAATGACAACATGAACTAAGTGACCTTGCCTGTTTCCACAGACTGTTTAAAAATTGTTGCCTCTTTAGAAAGCTCAGAATGAAAATGCTATGACTGAGCCAAAGCTAAGCGAGTGGGAAAACCCCTTGAAGGTGTTGGTTCAGATATGTAAATGTGTTAAGTCCCAAACAATGGGGAGGTGGTGGTTTAGTGGTATTGTCACTGGGCCAGTAATCCAGAAACCCAGGGTAATGCTCTGGGGACCTGGGTTCAAATTCCATCACAGCAGATGGTGAAATTTGAATTCAATAAAAAAAATATGCAATTAAAAATCTAATGATGACCATAAAACTATTGTTGTAAAAAAAACCATCTGCTGTCCTTACCTGGTCTGGACTCATACAAGTGAGTCCAGATCTTAAATGCCCTCTGAAATGGCCTAACAGTTGCATCAAACCGCTAGAAAGTGTATAAGGAGTGAAACCAGACCAACCACCTGGCTTTGATCTAGGCACCAGAAACGACAATGGTATACTCAGCCTTGTCGACCCTGCAAAGTCCTCCACATTGAGGATACCCTCCATCGCACTACCATTGTTCTAAATGGGATAGATTTCAAATGGATCTAGCAACTCAAAAATGGGCATCCATGAAGCGCTGTGAAACATCAGCAGCAACAAAATTGGATGCAACCACAATCTGTAACTTCATGGCCTGGCATATTCCTGACTCTACCATTACCATCAAGCCACAGAATCAACCCTAGTTCAATGAAGAGTTCAGGAGCACATGCAAGGAACAGCACCAGGCATACCTAAAAATGAGGTGCTGAATCTAGTGAAACTATAAGGACTACTTGCATGCCAAACAGCAGAAGCTGCATGCGATAGGCAGAGATAGGTGATCCTACAACCAACAGATCACATCTAAGCTCTGCAGTCCTGCCACATCCAGTCATGAAAAGTGGTGGCCAACTAAACAACTCACTGGAGGAGGCAGCTCAAAAAATATCCCCATCTTCAATGATGGGGGAGTCCAGCACATCAGTGCAAATGACAAGGCAGAGGCATTTGCATCCATTTTCAGCCAGAAGTGCTGAGTAGGTGACCCATCTCAGCCTCCTTCTGAAGCCCCCAGCGTCACAGATGCCAGTGTTCAGCCAATTCAATTCACCTCACATGATATCAAGAAACGACAGAGGTACTGGATACTGCAAAGACCTGACAACATTCTGGCAATATTGCTGAAGACTTATGCTCCAGAACTAGCCATGCCCCTAGCCAAGCTGTTTCAGTACAGCTGACATCTACCCGGCAATGCGGAAAATTGCTCAGGTGTGTCCTGTCCACAAAAGGCAGGACAAATCCAACACAGCCAATTCCCTTCCACCCCTTCCCATCAATCTACTCTCAATCATAAGCAAAGTGATGGAAATTGTCCTTGAGTGTGCCATCAAGAGGCACTTACTCAGCAATAACCTGGTCACTAATGATCAGTTTGGGTTCCACCAGAACCACTCAGCTCCTGACCTCATCGCAGCCTTGATCCAAACATGGGTAAAAGAGCTGAACTCAAGAGATATGGGGAGATTGATTACCCTTGACATCAAGGCAGCATTTGACAGAGTGTGGCATCAAGGAGCCCTAACAAAACTTAAGTCAATGGGAATCAGGGGGAAACTCTCCACTGGTTGGAGTCATACCTAGCACAAAGGAAGATTGTTGTGATTGTTGGATGTCAATCATCTTAGTCCCAAAGCATCGCTGCAGGAGTTCCTCAAAGTAGTGTCCTAGGCCCAACCATCTTCAGCTGTTAAGGTCAGAAGTAGAGATGCTCGCTGATGATTGCACAATGTTCAGCACTGTTCGCGACTCCTCAGATACTAAAGCAGTCCGTGCCCACATGCAGCAAGGCCTGAACAATATTCAGGCTTGGGCTGATAAGTGGTAAGTAACATTTTCACACAAGTGCCAGGCAATGACCATCTTCAACAAGAGAGAATCCAACCATCACCCTTGACATTCAATGGCATTGCCACCACTGAATCCCCCACTATCAACATTCTGGGGTTACCATTGACCAGAAACTGAACTATACCATCCATACAAATCCTGTGGCCACAAGAGCAGGGCAGAAGCTAGGAATTCTGCAGAGAGTAACTCACCTCTTCACTCCCCAAAGACTGCCACCATCTACAAGGCACAAGTCAGGACTGTGATGGAATATCTCCGCTTGCCTGGATGAATACAGCTCCAACAATACTCAAGAAGCTCAAAACCACCCAGGACAAAGCAGCCCACTTCATTGGACCATCCAGGACAAAGAAGCCAACTTCATTGGCACTCTATCCACCATCTTAAACTTTCACACCCACCACCACCAACGCATTTACAATATGCATTGCAACAACTCACCAAGGGTCTTTCAACAACACCTTCCATAACAGTGACCTCTAACACCTAGAAAGACAAGGGCAGCAGATATAGATGAACACCACCACCTGCATCTTCCCCTGCAATTCATGCACCATCCTGACTTGGAACTATATCACAATTCCTTCACTGTCACTGGGTCAAAATCCTAGAACTTGCTTCCTAACAGAACTGTGGATGTTCTTACAACACATGGACTGGAGCAGTTCAAGAAGGCAGCTCACCACCACCTTCTCAGTGGCAATTGGGGATAGGCAATAAATGTTGGCCTAACCAGCGATGCCCACATCCCATTAATCAATATGAAAAAAATGTATAATCCAAAAGCCTTTTGGCACTGGAACAATGGGCATCCACCCCAGTACAACAAATTCCCACAGTCATGAACCTCTCCATCTGGAATGAGAGAAGGCAGAGAGTCCTGAGTGTGAGAAGTGGAATGTGTGTTGAGGATGAAATGGGAAAACGTATGGAGGGTGACTGTGTGTGACTTGGAATGGGTGTGAGAGAGCAATAGAATGTATAGTGATGTATGCTGAGATGGAGATTTGAGGAGGCTTCTGAGGAGAAAGGAATATGTGTAACTGAAAGGTGTGTTATTTCGACGAGTGCTGTGAAGGACAGTGCTAGGGAGGTGAGTGAGTGAAGGATGCTATGACACTCACCTTGCTGGTCCTAATGAAGTCAGTGAAACTTTTACAGCACTGAATCCAAATCCTCGACACCACACTTTGGCTGCTGACAGCCTGTGTAATCTCTAGCCATGACTCCTTAATCAGGCTGGCTGGCATTCTCCTTCTGTACTCAGAGAAGAAGACTTCTCTTTTGGCAGTGGTTGCCTCCACCATTACCTGTGACTTTGCTTTTTCATGAGCGGAGGAGTCATTTCTGGGTCACAAGCCTGGAAGCCTGGTTGGCATTACTTCTGATGCAATCTCTTGGATGGCGTCCAATTAGAAACCCACTTGCAGGATGGGTGTCTAATTAGAAAGCACGAATAAGTACACATGATTGAAAAGCCCACCAGCAGCCTTCACTGTGGCTGGTCTAAGGAAGGATGAGCCCGAGATCCGGTGGACAGCCTTCCTACCTTTGGCTTCTATCATGAAATAGTTTCCTCCTTTCCGTTGCATGATTTGAAACTTCCATTGCCCCATTGCTGGGGTTGCTTTAAACAGAAATCTTTCAATGACAGATTCAGCTTGTAACCCTGCCCACTCTCTCTGTTGACCCGAGAACCTGGAAGATAATGCTAATGCTGTGGGTCAGTTAGAAAGCCATGGCAAAGCCTGTTGGGGAATTTTCCAGGTTCCTGACCCACTAATGATCCCAGTTTGACAGGAACTAAGACGAGAAAATTACAGTTTCTAACTGAGGATATAACTTACTTCTACTTGAGCAGAATTTCAAAGATATTTTTATTGATTACTTTAATAAGTAATGGTGACAAATGATTGCAATTTTTTTAATGCATCCATGAGTTCCAATGAGCTGGAACACGACTTCATCAGAAAAAGCTTTCTTTCCCCATTGGCCTTTAATTAATCATGAGTTTAAATTAATCGTGTATGTAAATTAATCATGTGCTTGGCAATTTAAATAACTAGTGAGGTGCTATTTTCTTGAAATAATGAGTCTTCATGTTTCATTTTATGAACAGCTATCGTTACCTAGCAGATTTTGTTCATCTTTTCTTCTATATCATCAGTTTTAAACGCTACTCCCTTCTTGAGTGACTCCTAGGACTTCTCTACAATTATTGCTTTGCAAGCATTTCCCATGAGAAGTGACTGCCCCAGTGAAATCAAGTATTTTTTTCTCTGCTTTATCAAAAAGGTCCTGGACTCCAATGACAATTCTTACCAAAATTAAGAACTCAGTTGTGTGACCAAAGGCAGACACAAAGGGGAGAATTTTTAACTCATCGGGCAGGCACACGCCCAACCCGACCGAGCGTAAAAAGACGCCCGATGACGTCTTGACATCATTGCGCATTTGTGCGATATTTCAGTTGGCGGGCGTGTGTCAGAGTCTGGCAGCGCACCCGCCAACAATTAAAGGGCCTATTAAGGCCATTAGAAGGTAATTAAAATAATTTTTTCACTGTCCATCCAACCTTACGGTGGCTGGGCAGGCAAAAAGGCCAAGCGGCCTTTGCATTTTTTTAGGAATCCTCATCCACAGACAGGATAAGGTTTCCAGCAGCAAATAAAAATCAAATTAAAATTTTAACTTTTCATTTATAACATGTCCCTGCTCTTGTGACAGAGTCACGTTTTATAACATTTTTAAACTCTTTATTTTTAATGCGTTAAAATCTTCATCTCCAAGGCAGCTCTGTACCTCTGGAATGAGAGAAGGCAGAGAGTCCTGAGTGTGAGAAGTGGAATGTGTGTTGAGGATGAAATGGGAAAACGTATGGAGGGTGACTGTGTGTGACTTGGAATGGGTGTGAGAAAGCAATAGAATGTATAGTGATGTATGCTGAGATGGAGATTTGAGGAGGCTTCTGAGGAGAAAGGAATATGTGTAACCCGTGTGCATGCGCAAAGTTCGCACTCGCCCTTCTCCCCGCCCCCCACACAGGCAGCGCAGAGCACTGCCGCCCACGTTTCACACTGAGTGGGCCTTAATTGGCCCGCCAGTGTGAAATCGCGGTCTGGCCCCGATTGCGGGCGACGGTCGACTTCCAGATCGACCCCGACGGCCCCCAACGAGCCCGATCGATGAGAGAAAAATCCTCCCCAAAGTGATGCTTTATGTGTTGCCATGCAATTTGTTTGCCATGGCACTGTATGTTGGAAAATCAGTCCACTGTGCTGCTGCTTGATAAGTTAAAACTTATATTAATGTCCATGCTGGGTGAAAAATCGTTTCTTAAAGATTGTTCTTAAAATGTGCAAACGCGTACACAGAATTACTGATGTTTCAAACATTATGGGCCAGATTGCCCTTTTAGATTCAGGAACTATAAATTGGGCTATTTCCCGATGTCACGTTCCTGACTTCTAAAAGTTGGGGAGCTCCCATGGGATTTTGGTATCTGGGAGTTGGGGGCACTCTGGAGTCAGGAACACCGCTCCCAGAAGCAGGCCCAAGGAGATGTGTGGATGGTGAGGCGGGCTGGTTAGATGGCTCACCTTGGTTCACTGGATTATCATCCCAATCCTGTACAGTTGTTAGGACCCCTAGCCCTCTCCTCTCATTCCTTCATCCCCCGCTCACCCCCATTCCCCGTCCATGCTCCTCCATTCCTTGTAATATCCCCCAGACCCCCTCCATCTCCTCTCATATCTCCCATTCCCCCTCCACGTCCCCTCATGTCCCCTCTGTACCCAACCATCCCACCCCCCCCCAAGCCTCTCCACACCCTATGCCCTTTCCATACCCTTTCTTTTATCTTTTATCCCCATGCCCCCCCCCACCCCCCCCCACCCCCCAGGCATCCTCTGTGCCCACTCTTCCAGTATTCATTGTATATGGAACCAATGAGCCAATGCATTCAGACCTATTGGCAATATTTACGTGACAGCAAAGGGTAATGCTAGCTTTGTTTGATTGACACTTTTCGGAAAATGTAATGTTTTTCTTTCATGTATCACCGGGGAACTATGAAGATTTTCAAAGTACATCAGAAATTCCTCCAGTTTTTAGCTGACTGTTTCATAACAGATGAGAATTGCATGGCAATGCATATTATGCTATTCACTTTCAATTCTCCCTTTTCTCTGTTCTTTGTATTTAGAGTCAGATTGGCATTATCCTCCTTAAATGCTGCTTGGTAAATCTTTTCACTTATTAACCAAATCACAGTGTGATACTGTAATTTGTGCCGATATGTGTAATTATGGTAAATACATCTGCAACCAATTGTAGAGAGTATTGACGTTGTAAATCAGGCACACTATGCAAGATCCTGTAATAAGATGATTACAGCCACTACCAGTAAGACTATCTAATTTTCAACAAACAAGAGGGGCATGCCGCAGCATTACCTATGCTGTTGGTTAGTTCTTATTACCATCTGTTTGTTATACAATGTAATTTGTTTGCTATTTGCAACCATATACATTAACCAAGCCAGGTTACTACAGTAAAAAAGCAGGATCCGTGCACCAGATCTTTCAATAGCCTGCCATGCCTATTCATGAAGTGTTATCAACTCCATATGAGGCAATGTTGATCTAAGTGCCAGCCGTCAGGACAATCCAATCACAATATTTGTGACAATGTGCAAAGGTTCTGAAATCTCATGCTCTCCACCCACTTTCTTTTAATTAAAATTTGTAAAATGTTTGCTATTTTTCATTTGATTGATGACCTGCTAACAAAATTGGGCTTTCAGGAATAGCAATTTCAAGACTGTAAATTCCTAATGTAATTTACTATAATAGCCTTGTTTTTTAAGTGAGTTTGTGTTAGCAATGCTCAGTCAGTAAAAGGGATTCCAGTCAGGCAGTAATTTAGCTGCTAAGCGTTGGCCACAAAACTGTCTCTATTTGCTCCAGCCTTGAAAAGTACTTGCTATAGATCTTCAAGTATTAGGGGGTGACTCAAGTTATGGGGAGTTATTCTTGTTAAAACTGAAGCGCAGCTAATTCAATGAGGTAGTTCTTTGAAATGTGTTGTTTTATACATTGCTAGAGTGAAAACAAGCTTTAAGAGGAATATTAGAATAGATATTTCAGAATTTGTAAAGCCGTGACTTGATGAATTCTCTGATACTTGGTACTTTATGTCTGACCTATGTGTGTAATTATTACTAGTAATGGTTATCATGTATGTTTAATTGTGAATAATAATAGTTATCATTCTATGCTTAATTCCTATGAAAGCCAATAAATGCCTTTGAAACCTATGATCTTATATAATAATTATAGATGTAAAAGTAGAGACTTCCATTCCTTAATGCCACATTTTTGTTTGTGGGATCATGTGGAGTGCACATTTACAGCTGTATTTTCGACAATGCAGCGGTGATGATACTTCAAAATCACTTTATTGGCTTTAAAGAACTTTGGAACATCCTGAGGCTGTGAAAAGCATTATATAAATGCAAACTCCTTCTTTCTTTCTTTCATAAGGCCAAAGTCATTTTGAGGACCTAATTTGTGATATTAAAAGGGGCATTTCTATCCGGCAGGCTGCTGTAAATGTAATCTGTGCCAATGATTCTTCCATGAACTGGGAGTAACTGGCTGGCTGTTAGAGAGCTCCCTCTAGTGTGGAGTTGGTGTTGGTGGCTTGGCAGGTCCATTATGTTAATAAATTTGTTTGCTATCTCCCTCTTCTGACGTCAGCAGTAATCATCATCATCATTCCAAACTCTGTTCAATAAATTAGTAATAATTTTCAGTAAGAGATCTATCAGGGATTTTCAAAACTATTTTGAGTAAATTGTGGATAAATATTCTCCACAAATCTAAAACATTCTATGCTTTTGTCTGGGGCTTTGGGATGTCTAACTGGGATTTCTGTGAGGGTTTCACAGTCATTCACACCATTTGCCCAGGATTGCCACCAATTTCCTGCTTACGTCCTATCTTGTGATGTCTCTTTTATGCTGCCTTCTCTCCATCCATAGTACACCTGGTTTGAACCTGCTTTCTTTGGTTTTGTTATTAAGCCAAGCTCTGTAGGTCGCTTTTCTAAGAAATAAACAGATGCAATGATCCCACAATATTTCCAATAGTGACGTTACAACTGAGGGAATAATATAGGGCCATTGAAAAATAAAGCAATTAGCACGAATAGGTTGGATTTTAATGAGCAAGAGGGAGCAGGTGAAAGGTTAAAATTGATAAAATTGACAGTGTGTCAGGAAGCTGGCTTCAACTGGCCAACCTCCTGGTTTCACTGCCACACACTAAGGTCTGGATTTTATGTGCCCCCGTCGGGCGTGTTTTTGGCGGGCCGGAAAAAGAATGTCTTGCCCGCCAGCCGCAATGGTGTCTTTTTACACCGTATTGTCCCAATCCAGCCTCATTAATCATGCATTCCTGGGAAACATGCCAGGTAGAATCGTCCCAGATTTGCGCTCAGTGCGGTATCGGGCAGGAATAAGTTTTACCCACCAGCCACAATAGCGGCTTTCCACGCCATATCATCCCAATCCTGCCTCATTAACTATGCATTCCCAGGAAACACACCATTTCGATGCCGGATGGGCTCTCATCCACCCACCACGCCATCACCTTGCCACTTCATCAGGCCGGGCGCTATATTTAAAGTGCAGCCACGTGCACACCTCTCAGTGCTTCCAGCCCACTACTGCCACGGGGACATGGAGGGCATCCACTGCCAGCGCCGTGGGTGCATTCAATTTTTACACCAGTAGCTCCTTTCAATGCTCCACAAGTGTCCTCTGTGGGATATTGCAAGACTCCACACACAAATGCATCCATGAGGTCACAACTCCTACGTTCTCAGTAGGTCTCAGATCCCTGACGTCTTTGAGGGTGCACAGAGGCTGCAGGATTGGCTCCTCAGGGATAAGGGCTACCCGCAGAGGATGTGACTGGTGACATCTGTGCGGCGGCCTCAGACTGCAGCAGAGCAAAGGTATAAAGCTGCTCATGCTGCAACGCAACTTGGTGGAGCAAACTGTCAGGATGTTGAAAATGTGGTTCCGGTGCCTGGACCAGTCTGGTGGAGCACTGCAATATAGATCAGAGAGGGTGTCACACATCATTGTCGCCTTCTGCACCTTTCACAAACTGGCGCTGCAATGGGGGGAGGAGCTGCCTGAGGAGGAGATGGAGGAGCTACATGTCTTCTGTGATGAGGAAGATATTGACAGGGATGGGGGTAGGGAGGTCCTCAAAGGCAAGGAGATGGCAACGAGGCCATCGCACTGGCGGGTGCACTCGGGAGGCCCTCATAGCTGATAGAATTGTGGAAGGTGATGGTGACATGCAGTGAGGAGACACCATAGATCCTCAAGTTGCATCTGTGAATGTTTGACTCCAACCTGGCTGATCGCAGATCACTTGCAAACAGAATCATATCATAGAGATGCAGCTGGAAAACATTAACTTCTCCTGATCCTATGGCATCCTCTGTGAGCTGAGCCCTTCAGCACCGCACTGTAATTGGAGACAGATGCTGATGAGATGGGGGTCCAGCCACACCTCAAAAGTGCTGGGAGCACACAGAGAGAATGATGGAACTCTGTGACACCTTCCCACGACATTCTGGCAGCAATAACGAGCACCATCGAGGTGCAGGCATCAGTAATGTGCCCAGGGAGTGTGAGGCCGGACCATCACTTTGGTCTGAAGGTTGCACAAAGCATGGGGAGAGGCCCTGGACCGAGACACCTGCCTTTATCTTGTGCAGGAACCAAGGTTTCAAATCTGAGCAACACAAACACTGCTCATCAGAACAAGGAGCCATAGGCAGGGAGACATTCTTGGGAGTTTATTTACAGTAGTGAACAGTATGTACACTTGATTAACACCCATGCTCAGGCTGTGCAACTACATCTCCTTAACCTTCCTAACCCTGCCCCTATGTCTTGGTGCTCCCCAGACATCCACAGCAGAGGTGGAGGCATCCTGCTGACTGCAACGCCCTGTCTGTGATGACTTTGATGGGCGTCACCTGGAAGGCCGAGACCTGAAGGGCCCTGGCCTGCTTTTGGGATCATGCTGTGTGGCAGTGGCACCCTCCTCAGTCTGTGTAGCTAGAGCTACTAGGGTCACAGGAAGAGGGGATTTGGATGGGCCAGATACTCTTGGGGTCACCTGGATGGATGGCTCCGAGGCGTGCACCTGCTGATTCTCCTCCCTATGGGCCCCTGGCTCACTCCTTGAAGAGAAAGGGTACCTGGAGTGAGATCAAGCTGTCCTGCACCCCTCTTGCGCTGACACTGTTGGAGGCCAACTATGGCATAAGCAATGGAGTTCATACCGCGCAACAATACAGAAACGATGTCCTGCACCAAGGTTTCCATGGCAGCTGCCATCCTACCAGTGTTGACCTCGGTGCGTTGCTGCCCTTATCACCTCAGCCTGAAGGCAGACAGAGTCCTCCATCGTGTCTTGCAATCTGAGCAGTGCAGTGGACATCCCTTCCTGATGTTCCTCAGCTTGTCTTTGCAGCTCCAGCAACTGAGATACGAGTCCAGAGGCTCCTCATCTGACTCAGAGTCAGCAGATTTCTGGCCTCCAGTAGCCCTCCGAGTGCCGGACATCTGGCAAGTCCCTACTGCCACCTCTTGTGGATCAGGCTTTCAATGTGATCACCAGATTGTGATCCCGAGTCTACTCTAAAGCTTGTTCCCACTGAGGAGTGTCTCTGCGCTAGTGGAGGGTGTGGGTGAGCACTATGACAGGTCTTCAAAGAAGGTGCCTTCAGATTCCTCTTCAGAGGTTTCTTCAGCGCTGATTAGAGGCTCTGGGTCATGGACTCCTTCCACTGTCTCCCAGATGTGCCTGCAAAAGCAAGGGGAGATAATTAGTGTGTGGCAGTGGACTGCGGAATGGGACACATCACTCACAGCATGGTTGTCTAATGGATGTTGCACTGCTGGATCCTCACTTGGTAGAGCACCGCTGATCTCACTGTCAACACAGGAACAATCCAGATCCTTGCCAGCCAGCTGGATGGCTCTGTTTTCAAAGTCTGTGAGGATCTTGATTTCAGGCATTCCTCCACCAATCAGCGTCCTCTCGCTCTTGTTGTGTGCCTGCTTATCCTACATGAATAGAAATGGAGAGAGTGTAAGCAGGACACCTGCCAGGCCAGATGAAAAGTATGCTTGGCATGTGTGGGTAGAACTGGGTAGAACTGGTCTCACAGACGGAATCAGAACAATGAAAGTGTGTTTGAGAGAGTGAATGGTGATGTCCCTTGAACTAGCAGTGAGGGCCCTGTGGATGTGTGATGGGCTTGTGAGTGTGTGAATTGAGAGTAATGAGAAGAGTGACTTACCCTGGTGGAATGGAGGAGATCATTCATCCTTTTTCGGCACTGAGTGGCTGTCCTCTTTTGTAGGGCGTTGACGCTGACCACTGTTGCCACCACCTCCCGTGCTGAATTAGTGATGTTGCTGCCCATCCTGCGTCCAGAGCAGGGGTAGAGGACATACATCAATGCAGACCTCCACAGCGTCCAAAAGAAACTTGAGGGATGCGTCATTAAACCGGGGGCGGGGGGTGCTGCAGTCTTCTTGGCTTTCGGGGCCATGTCTTCTTTACAGATGTGACCGACCAGCTCCCTAGACATGCGCAGTCTTCAGCAACACTGGTCTCGGTCATCTGCAGGAATGAAAGGCGGCGTCTATAGATCCTGGGTCTGGATAAGTACAAACAGCGATGGCTCACCATGGCTCTTCAGTGGTGTGCATGGGAGCCCCAGCCACCCCTTCTTCCTGAGGGTGCTGTTCCTCCCTCTGCGCAGCCAGGTGCCTCCATCGCTCTGTCCTCTTTTGTCTTCACTCTCTGTAAGCCATGAGAGATACAAGCTAAGTCATCAAGCTCCATACTTCTGATGTACTCCTCCTGCAGGATGAAAGAGAGAGGTACATGGGTTAGCTTGGGTGTACTAAGAACCTCTCTTGGTTAAGTCTGAAGGCCCCTTCATGCCTTGTAGAGATGCTTGGATGGCCAGAGTTTAGTGAACTGCATGGCTGCCTGAAACCCCACCCTCCTCCACCCCACTCCACCTGACTGATGTGCTCTCAGCTCAGGTGCAGGCATTCTCCTAACCCGCACTGCAAGGCTGCACTGTTAGCTTGAATTTTGTGTTATGATTTGGCAGTTGGTATTTTCCAGGCTGACCAAATCCACAAGGAAAACTTAGCCACGCTATCACAACAGTTTTGTAATTTGTATTTATTATGAGATGTTTTGTGAACTGAATTCAGAAGCAATGAGTCCACTAACGCCTTTAGAGATTTAAAAAATTAAATTAAAACATTTATTAACAAAAGAAAATAATTAAACACATACACAAGATTACAGTTACACTGTTCCTTAATATTATAACAATCCCAAAATTCCTAATTAACCTGACTCCCAACTATACACCCATTTACGGCAACAGTCCAAAATAGATTTTAAATTTATAGAGGCACCCAGCAAGGTTACCATAAACATCTACTCGCCAGTGGAATTCCGAAGGCTTTCAACACAACTCTGGTTACAGGAAAAGCAGACTTCTGCACAATGGCTAGAGGCTGTTTCCCCCAAGTCTGTTTCACATATTTACACGGCCTCCACCTGACACAGCCTTCCATCCTTCTTTAAATGTATTTCTTCCTCTTTAATGTTAATCCCATTGCTCCCATATGTCTTTGGAATTTACTTTTCTCATACTGTAAAAATCTTTCATGTTGTCAATATGACCTTTTCCTTTTGGGAAAAATAAGTGTAATAACCTTGCCCTATTTACCCTGCCAGTTGTAAAGCTTTATTGTGTTTCTTTGAAAACCAAACACCTCTCCACTTATCTTAAAATGCAAATTTCATTCACACCCTATTTACTGACTTTACCCTTGATCACTCATTAGCATTTCAAATACCCGTTCACACTTAACGTTTTTAATCATTTCAACCTTGCAATCTATCTGATTCTAATTCAATTAAATCAGCCACAGACACAAACATAAGCCTACTTCACAATAACCCACATTAATATTATGAAAAATATGGTAGTTTTGTGACACATGTGGGGGAGACTGGTCCAAACCAGAATGATGACATTGTAAGGGGCTGTGAGCACCTCCACCAGTGACTGCTCCATGGCCAGCTTTAGCCAAGGAGATTGTACAATGTGCTCAGTCCACTAAAATGCTCATTAGTTTGCAGTCTGTGCCCGGGAGGTCAAAAGCTCTGGAGCATCAGGTGGCACTTTCAGGCCTCTGCATTGCTTGAGTGGGCAGATAAGCTAGAGGCCCGATTCCAAGCATGTCAATATGGCTTCACCTGAACTGTCTCAACTGCGGAGGAATAGTCACCTTATACAACATTTCCCTAATGCGTGGTCACTTCCATCCCATCCACACTGCACATGCTTCTACACTACTATCAACTGCAGGGCAGCCCTTGCCCCCCACCCCAATTACATCATCTTTGCCTGCGAATGAGTGGACACATAGGCACTCTGGCTAGGCTCCCTCAGGTGTAAGCTGTCATCAACAAGCACCCCAAATCATCCAGGAGAATTCATCAACTGTAAGGGCTTAAATTACTTAATGTGCAGCTGGTTTGTAACCACAGAAAAAATGTTTATGCAGGCATGTGCAATATTCCAGGGCAGTTGTCATGATGCTTTCATGCTGCAGCAGTCCATACTCCCAGGTGTTTTCACATCTGGAAGCAGCTAGTTGCTCGAAGGCAAAGGATACCCATTAAAAATGTGGCTCCCGACACCTTTTAGAAGTTTGAAGAATGAGGCTCAGGAACGCTAAAATAAATGCTATATGGCTACTAGATGTGTCAACCAGCAAGTAATCAGAATGCTGAAGATATACTTCAGGTGCTTGGAGAGATCTGGAAATGCCTTACAGTACAACTTATGTAAGACACCCATACACTTACCTTTGTGCAACTACAAATATTTAATCACTTTGCGGAACACCTTCGGTCTGTCCGCAAGCATGACCCAGACCTCCCTGTCGCTTGTCATTTCAACACATCACCCTGCTCTGGGAGGGAGTGGCCAGTTCCACAGCTGGCATCTCCCCAGTCGTCGCAGCCTCAACGGATGCAATGGTCACTGGCAGAGGGGTAGAGGAGCTGCTGCCCTCATCCTGAACGCCCTGAGAGGAGCCCGCAGAAACGATAGGCAGCTGCTGCGCTGACATGATGTCGCTTCGGACCTCCCTGCTCACCGTAAATGGACGGGCACTGATCTGGGACACTTGGTGCCCAGACCATCTCCCACATTGCCAATGACCAGCTGTGGCAGGTCCGAGCGTATCCCCAGGAGAAGCTGGTTGCTCCAGGAGAGTCACCACTCTCTCCATGGAGGAAGCATGACGCTCTGACATGAGGCTCATGGCATCACTCATGCTCCGTGTGGACTCCTCCACCTCAGACACCGAGCGAAGCATACTCTCATGCAGCACTCCCAGATGGTCCCGCACACCCGGCCACATTTCCTGCAGCTGCTGCATTGCGGACAACTCCAGAGGCACATCATCACAGCCCGACTCAGCATGTGCCTGGTCTCCTGCAGTCCTCTGGCTGCTGGCGCCATCGGCACTCTCTGTCTCTGCCATCTCTTCCAGCGATTGTGAAGTGCCCTCTCCACTGTGCCCCAGGACACTAGTCAATGTTACAATTCCCACCGACGTGCTAGTATCTGCGTTGGTGCCTGCCTCACAGAAATGGTGTGACGCAGGTGACTATTCAGGGCCCTCAGGTGTGAGAGGGGGCATCTGTAATGGAGCCTGGTCGCCAATCTATGATGATGCTGAAAATAACAAGGACAGTGGATCAGTTAGTGTCCACACAGTGACACACTTCATCCTTTTCCCCCAGGCTCATAATGCACTCAACCTTCCAGAACCTAGGGAAACGAACATTGGTGGGGTGGTAAATAGTTAGGAGGAGGCCCAAACATTACAGGCGGATACAGATGGGCTGGTCAGATGGCCTAAGGAATGCCAAAAGGAATGTTATGTGGATAAGTGTGAGGTGATGCACTTGGGTAGGACCATCAAGGTACAGGAATACATGAGGAATGGTAGGACCGTGGAAAGTAAGGACGATTAGAGGGACCTTGTTGGGCTTGTTGACAGGCCCATTAAGGTGGCGGGACAGGTACATAGGGAGTTTAAGAAGGTAAATGCCATACTTGCCTTTATTAGCTGAGGAATAGAATGTAGGAATAGGGAGGTCATGTTGCAAGTGCAGAAAACACTGTCGAGGCCACAGCTACACTTCTGCGTTCAGTTGTGATCAGCACTTCATGGGAGGGATATGATTAGAGTGGAAAGAATGAAGAGATCACTGACCAGGATGCATGCTGGGCTGGAGAGTTGGAGTTATGAGGACTCATAGCATATACTGGTGATATTTGCCGTGGAGCACAGGAGATTGAGGGGTGCCATTATTGAGCTTCATATGATTATGAGGGGCATAGATAGGGTGGACAGAAAGCAACTTATCCCCTTGACGGAGGGATGACTAACATGGTGGCAATTATTTAAGGTAAGGGGCATGAGGTTGAAAGGTGAGGTGATAAAGAACTTTTGCACACAGTAATGTGGGACGCACTGGCTGAAAGGGTGGTGGAGGCAGAAACCCTCCTAATATGTAATAAGTATTTGGATGTGCAGTTGCGATGCCATGGCATACAAGGCCATGGGGATAGTGGTCAGAAATGGGATAAGGTGATTTTGGAAGGTGCTGGACACGCGCATCTTCGAAGGGCCAAGGGACCTTTGTCTAGGACCCACACCTCTGACTCTATCAGTCTGTGAATGAGCAGTGTTGCTACATTAACGATTCCAACAATCATCAGTGCTTTGGATGGTGGGGAGACAGAGTGGATGGGACTATGGACCTCAAATACCTGACCGCTCTGTCCCAGCCTCACCGTCACCTGTGGACCTGGGCTCATGGCACCTTTCAAGCTCCAGGGCCTCCTGCTCAAAACAACTCAATATCATGAGCTGGGCCTGGCCGCCTCCAGTGTGCAAATGCTCATAAGCATTGTGCGCATTTTTCTCCTGCAAAACAGAGAAGACCATTCACTGGGGCTAATCGCACCTGGACTCTGCACGCATACGCCGCACCCCAGCCACAGTGGCCCATCTCAGGCCTCCAGTGCCTCCTCTTCACGTAACTGCTGATCAGTCACAATAATATAGTACAACTGCTCCCAACCCACCCCAACCCCCCACCCGCTCCCCCCCCCCCCCACCCCCCAACCCCCAAACCCCCCGCAATGGCCACCTTGGACACATTCTGTGTCCATGACTTTCAGAAACACACGGTCTTAGCTCCCATGACAAAGAGACGTAACTAGGTGCGGCTCCAAGGGCACCAGATGGCTCTTGGCTACGAAACCTTGAAGCTCCCCTTCCACAATCTCATCACCACGAATAGGACATGTGTTGGAGTTCTGAGTATGTGCCTAGCTGCATCTCCTGCAGGTTGCCTCCAGACTAGTCATGTGTGACTAAGACCAACACATGGTGTGGGGAGAACCCATCTTCTCATGGACCACTGAGGCTGTTGTAAGCATGGTCACTATCTGCTTGCCCACCCAGCATGCGACAAATGCCCAACATGAGTCAATGCAGTCACGACAGTAAGACTTGCGGGGGTGGTGGGCCCTCAAAGGCTAAGGCTACCTGCTGGGTTAAATGCCCAACACCAACATGGTACTCACCCTTGCAGAGCACAACAAATCATTGAAGCACTCATGGCACTGGATCCAGGTGCACCGTAGCACGTCGCGGGAGCTCACCACCTCCGCCACCTCCTCCCAGGCACGCTTCGTCATGTTGGGGGGCTTCCTCCTCCCTTCCAGGGGAAACAGCACCTCCCGCCGTGCTGCCACCTCCTTGAGCAGGGCAGCAAGGCAGTCATCAGAAAAGCGAGGGGCACATTGGCCGCCTGCTGGCCGACCCTGCAGCCTGCCCTGCTCCTGGGCCAGACCCTGCAGCCTGACCTCCCCCCCTGGCCTTCCCTCAACATTGATCTGCTCTGCAGACCCCCAGCAGTATGACCTGCAGCTGGCCATAACAAACAGCCTAAGGGAGGCTGCCAGGCCTTTTTTTAAACAGACTGCCGGGTCGCCATTGGAGCCGGCAGTCTGTACGCTCTCACCGCAAACTTCAGACTCCCGGTCTCCACGGGAGTCGGAAATGTGCTGGACAGGCCTTAATTGGCCCACTCGCACAAAATTGCGGCACGGCCCCGATCGTGGGTGGCGATTGGGTCCACGGCCGCCCGCGTCAGCACCTGCTCCTCCCACCCGCCAAACGGACAATTTTGGCCAAAGAATCTTGAGCCTAAAGGATTTGATGACTTTGATGCATTTTCACGGTCATGTATTAGGTTTTGTTTCAAAATTACCCATTGTTGAAGTGATGTAACACAGTTAGTCACCATGCAAGCTTCTGCTGAATATCAACCTGCCCTTCTTTGGTTCCTACTCCTCCATATCAGCGATCCCTCCCCTAACTTAATTTAAGGGGAGGAGGTGGCGAAGCAGTGATCTCACCGGACTAGTGATCCAGAGGCCCAGGCTAATGATCTAGGGACAGAGGTTTGAATCCCACCATGGCCAAGGTCCCTTTGTTCCTCAGAACTTCCTAGTGCAATGAATGGCATGACACTAGGAAATTCTGAGGAACAAAGGGACCTTGGCGTGTGTGTCCATATATCTCTGAAGGCAGAGGGGCATGTTAGTGGGGACACTTGCCTTTATCAATCGAGGCATAGATTACAAAAGTAGGGAGGCCATGTTGGAGTTGGATAGAACCTTAGTGAGACCACAGCTGGAGTACTGTGTGCAGTTCTGGTAGCCACATTATAGGATGGATGTGATTGCACTGGAGAGGGTGCAGAGAAGAGAGGTTGGATAGACTTGGGTTGTTTTCGTTGGAGCAGGGAAGACTGAGGGGTGACCTGATCGAGGTGTACAAGATTATGAGGGGTACGGACAGGGTGGATAGGGAACAGCTGTTCCCCTTAGTTGAAGGATCAGTCACGGGAGGACATAAGTTCAAGGTGAGGGGCAGGAGGTTTAGGGGAGATGTGAGGAAAAACCTTTTTACCCAGAGGGTGGTGACGGTCTGGAATGCACTGCCTGGGAGGGTGGTGGAGGTGGGTTGCCTCACATCCTTTAAAAAGTACCTGGATGAGCACTTGGCATGTCATAACATTCAAGGCTATGGGCCAAGTGCTGGTAAATGGGATTAGGTAGGTAGGTCAGGTGTTTCTCACGTGTCGGTGAAGACTCGATGGGCTGAAGGGCCTCTTCTGCACTGTGATTCTGTGATTCTGTGATGGCAACTGGAGGAATTTAAATTCAATTAATAAATCTGGAATTAAAAGGTAGTCTCAGTAATGGTGAAAAAAACCCATCTGGTTCACCAATGCCTTTTAAGGAAAGAAAACTGCCGTCCTTACCTGGTCTGGCCGACATGTGGCTCCACACCCACAGCAATGTGAGTGACTCTTACATGGCCTAGCAAGCCACTCGAGTTGTATCAAACTACTATAACGTCTAAAAGGAATGAAATCGGACGATCACCCGGCATCAACCAAGGCTCTAGAAATGATAACGGCAAATTGAGCCCTGTCAACTCCTCCTTACTAACTTCTGGGATCTTGTGCCAAAATTGGGAGAGCTGTCCCACGGACTAGTCAAGCAACAGCCTGACAGCCATACTCACGGAATCATACCTTGCAGACAATGTCACTGATATCACCATCGCCATCTCTGGGTCTGTCCTGGTGGCAGCACAGTGGTATACAGTCAGGAGGGAGTTGCCTTGGGAGATCTGAACATTGACAATGGACCCCAATAAGTCTCATGGCATTACGTCAAAGATGGGTCAGGAAACCTCCTGTTGATTACCAACTGCTGCCACTGCCCTGCTCCCCCAACCCCTATCCCCCAGCTGATGAATCAGTCCTCCTCCATGTTGAATACCACTTGGGGAAAGCTCTGAGGGTAGCAAGGGGACCTAAGGCTGTACTCTGGGTGGGGGAACTTTAATATCCATCACCAAGAGTGGCTTGGTAGCACCACTACTGACCAAGCTGGCCGAGACCTAAAGGACATGACTGCTAGACTGGATCTTGGCAGGTAATGAGGGAACAAACAAGAGGAAAAAACCTACTTGACCTTCTACTCACTAATCTACCTGTTGCATGACAGTTTTGGTACGAGTGACCATTGCACAGTCATTGTGGAGACAAAGTCCTGTCTACACATTGAGGATACTCTCCATCGTGTTGTGTGGTACAACCACAATGCTAAATGGGATAGATTTTGAACAGATCTAGCAACTCAAAGCTGGGCATTCATGAGGCACAGTGGGCCAACAGCAACAGCAGAACGGTACTCGAACGCAATCTGTCACCTCATACCGCCGGATATCCTCCAATCTGCTATTACCATCAAACCGGGGGTCCAACCCTGGTTCAATGAAGAGTGCAGGAGGGCATGCCAGGAGCAGCACCAGGCATACCTAAAAATGAGGTGTCAACCTGGTGAAACTATAACACAGGACAACTTGAATGCCTAACAGCAAAAGCAGCAAGTGATCGACAGAGCAAAGCGATCCCCCAACCAAAGGGGGTCAGATCTCAGTCCTGCCACATACAGTCGTGAATGGTAGTGGACAATTTAACAACTCACTGGAAGAGGAGGCTCCACAAATATCCCCATCCTCAATGATGTGGAAGCCCAGCACGTCAGCTGAAGCATTTGCAACAATCTTCAACCAGAAGTGCTGAGTGGCCCCCAGCGTCACAGATGCTAGTTTTCAGCCAATTCAATTCCTTCCATGTGATATCAAGAAATGGCTGAAGGCAGAGCCCTTCCAGCTTTGCGAAAATTTGGACCAAATTCCCACAGAAAGCACTAGAATGAAATATTATGAAATCTATTCTGTATCAAACAGACAATGACTTCAAAAACTGCTAACAACTCCGTATTTTGGAGTTTGTCTAAGTAAGGCCTCAAGGTCTTGGGCATTCTTTTTCTTTATCTCATGGTTGGTACAAAATTTATAAGAACACTTCTAGGTATTTCTTCTTTGTCTTTCTTCAGCAATCCTGTAGATAAGCACATCTGACTTTATAACTACAATAGAACAAAAGCAAAATGCTGAGGGTGTTGAAAAACTGAAATAAAAACAGAAAATGCTGGAAATACTCAATAGGTCTGCCAGCATCTGTGCAGAGAGAAACAGAGCTAACCTTTCAGGTTAATGACCTTTCTCCATAACTGTATAAGGAGTTGTTCTTACATTCTTCTGAACCTGACCATGCAGAGAGATGGTAAAATGTCCTGAGTCCTTAATGTTATTGTGCAGGATTAGTATGTACTGCCTGAGGGCCAGCATTGGTACATGAGCTGAAGGTTATGGGTCTTCTTATCTGAACAACTGAATCTGACAAACGATAATCATTCTCTGATGTGCTGAGCAATGAACATTTAGGATAAAGATCAGTATGTAGAGTGTGAGATTATGATTTATAGCTACTATAAAAATGAGCCCTTATAACACAAAGTTAAGAATTCAAGAATTGATTGCCATACTGCTGAGCTCAATGACAATAAAAAAAAAGGATTTCCTCAGCATTCACATCTCACGTGTGTTGTTTATGAGTGTCATTTCCTCTGGCAAATTTAAAAACATTGATTCAGGTATCTAGGCCTGACATTCCTGAATATAGGTAAAGAATGTTAACTCTGAAAGTGAATTTCACAGACTCACAACTCCTTGTGAAGCAGTTTTCTCTCTCTAAATTTCTTACATATAATCCTTTATACATGACCCCTCGTTACTTATCTTTCAACAACTGGAAATAATTTATTTCAATTGCCTCTGTCTATTCAAATTATAATTGCTAATTCTTTTGTACCAAAATACATCACCTCACACTTACTGACATTCAATTCCATCTGCCATTCTTTGGCCTATGCCCACGTCTTTTCATTATTCCTTCATACTTTTCATTGATCTTCTAAACAATTTACCATATTACCTATTTTGGTATCATCTTCAAATTCAATACTACTCCCCCTAACTCCTTCTAGATCTATATCCAAATGATTGATCTAAACAATAAACAGAAGTGGCCACGGGAGTCAATCCTTTAGGATACCACCACCCCACTTATAAACAGTGGAAATCTACCTTTATGTGGTAATTATGGTTTTATTTAATGTGTAATATACCTTTAAGAAGAACGTTTGTTAAGGAAGATCCCATGATCTTTAGAACCCAATAGGAGAGTAGCACAGGCTACCTCAGTAGTTAGTAGTTAGTATAGAGATAGGGTTTGAAGTGAAAGCACATGTGTAGTAGCTGCTAAGTACCTTTGTAAATAAACAAGAAGTTTTCCACCGAAGATGTGTCTGCTGATCAACTCTATCAATAGTGCCACTTGGCCACCTCTCACAAGTTCAACAAAAGAAATCGCGTAAAACGGAATCAGCACTGTGCCTCGCACAGTAATTGTAAGTAGAATTTCTGTTCGAATTGAAGAAGTAATTAACGCTTAGAATACCGCAATTCAGAAGAATTGATCCTTTCGACCCAGCCACGGACGATTGTATTGAATGCGTCACGTTCTTTCTCCAAGTGGCCGAGATTATGGCGGAAGAGGTGAGCGATCCTCTTAACTACAGTGGGAATAAAGCCTACGGCTTGATTCAAAGTTTGACGGCACCTACTGCCCCAGATTCAAAAAATGTTGATGAACTGGGGGACCTTGTGAAGGGTCATTATCAACCAAAGCCCTCAGTAACAATGCAAAGGTTCAAATTTAATTCGAGAAATAGGGCCCCGGGGGAGACAGTTGCATGCTATGTGGCAAGTTTGATGCAGTTAAAAGAACATTGTGAGTTTGGTACATCTCTAACCGACAAGCTCAGGGATCATTTAGTGCGCGGAATGAATGAGGACATGATTCAGAAGAGATTATTGTCCGAAGTGAATTTGGATTTCAAGAATCTCGCTAGAGATAACACTGGCCATGGAAAGCGCAGCAAGAGAATCGAAAATCCTACAGAGCACGCAAAATGGCACCATCCTCCACATTGGGTGGGAAGACTTTGCTGGGAAGAGGGAAACAGCACCTGCTAGCCGGAAAATGAGAAAAAAAATGACTCAGCAGAAAAAGCAAGGAATAATTTCAATAGAGTTGGAAACAAACAGTTTAATAATTGGCAGTTTTAAAAAATCGAACGTTATTATTGTCACAGAAATGGACACATAATGAGAGTGCAGGGAAAGATTCAAGCAGGCTTTTAGACAAAAGAAAAAACCCAGTGAGATCTACAATGTAGAAGAGCCTGAAACAACAAATTCAGATATTTACTTGTTGTTTAATCTGAAGGCTGAAAAGACAGAACCAATATTTGTAACAGTGAAAGTAAATGGTAGACCCGTTAGAATGGAAGTGGACACAGGAGCTTCCACTACAGTAATTGGGGAACATACCTTCAGATATCTGAATAATGGGGAACATCAATTAAATTTAGAAGAAATTACAGCCCAATTAAAAACATACATATGTGAAGACATTCAAGTCAGAGGCATAAGTGGAGTAACTTTCCATTATGGAAGCCAATCGGTAAAGCTACCAGTATTGGTATTGAGAGGCAGAGGACAAAGCCTCTAAGGACGAAATTGGCTAGGGGAAATTGACCTTGATGGGCCATTGAAATTCCAAAAGGAAGCTGGAAGCATTCCTGTTTTGAAAAAGGAGTGTGTAAGGACTCAACAACCTGAAGAAGCGCAGGCTGTCTTAAGCCAAAACCTGGTAGAATAGCAAAAGTAACCTGAAGAGACCCTGCTTGATGACAGAGTTCGAGGTGAGGTGAGCAACCTCCGAAAGGAAAAAGAAAACCTGTTGAAAGACCTTCGCACACTACAAGATTCCCTCAGGTCAAAATTTGTATCTCCGGAAAAGTACGAAGAGAAACAGAAAGATTCAGCACTTCTCTGAAAAAACTGAAGAATGAGTTGGCAGAGAAGACACAACAATGTTCAATTTTCCAGGAGGCAGCAAACAAATACAAAAAAGAGATGGAAGAGCTGAAGAATCAGCTAAATAAAGCCAAAGAGGCTTTGGAAGCAAAAGTCACTGAAGTTTCTAAGAAGCAGACAGATGATGAAATTTTGGGAAACTCAACCACTGAGCATACTCAAGTCGAACTTGCATCTGTGAGTAGTCTGGCCAGTATTGAAGTCGAAAAGAAGGCCGAGAGTAAAGTCAGTGCTAGAAAGAAGAAGGCATGAAGAATAAAGACACGGAAACATAAATAAGGCTTTAATCATGGCAGCATAGGAGTACACTTTCAAACATAGGCCTGGAAGTCAAATCGAAAATGCCGATGCACTTAGTCGTTTGCCTTTACAAGAAAACGATGAGGACGTCCCAGTTCCATAGGAACTTGTTTTATTGTTAAATTTCTCAGGGCAGAATTTTTCCCTTGGCGTGCGGGCTCAGTGGGGGCAGGTAGGGGCGATCGGGAAGCCGACTGCTGCCGTGATCGGCACTGCACCGCAATTTCACGCTGGCAAGCCAATTAACACCCGGCCAGCGTGAAACGCGAGCAGCAGTGCTAAGCACTGCCTGTGCAGGCGGGGGGGAGGATGTGAGGTAGGCGAGTATGACCTTCGCGCATGCATGTGAGTGCGCGCTACATAATCTCCCAGAGGCAGAGAGCTGCGTCAGGAAGGTGAACTGATTTCTGATAAAAAATTAAAGATCTTATAAATGTTATAAAACATGTCCCATCTCTGTCACATGAGCAGGGACATATTTTTAATTCAAGTGTAAAATTTTTACGTGATTTTTGTTTGCTTTAGGAAACCTCTTCCTGCCCGTGGATGAGGTTTCCTAAAAAATGTAAAGGCCACTTGGCCTTTTCACCTGCCCGCCAACTGTTAGGTTGGACTGGCTGTGTAAATTTGAATTCAATTAACTTTTTAATGGCCTTAATAGGACTTTTAATTGTCAGCGGGCGTGCTGCCAACTACAGCGCGTGCCGGCCGAACGAAATATCGCGGGACTGCGCAATGACATCGGGATGCTCGCCCGACATCATCGGGCGTCATTTTACACTCAGCCGGGTCGTGCACGCACATGCCTGCCGAGCGTACTTGTCTTTGCCAGAATGCGCCCGACAAATCAGAGACTGGACAAGTTGGGATCCAGTACTATCTCAAGGACAAGAACAAATGCTTCATGGTTGGTCACAAGAGCCTGTTTCTGATTAAATGAAACTGCACTTTAACAGAGGACATGAAATAACCAACCAGGACGGCATCTCATAGTGGGGAGCCTGTGTGATAGTACCTACAAAGGGAAGGGAGCCACTTTTAATTGAACTACACAGCGCACATCCAGGAATATCCTGAATGAAAACCATAGCTCACAGCTACTTATGGTGGCCTGAGATGGATGGTAAAATAAAGAGTTTAGGAAAGAATTGTGTGCAATGTCAGCAACTGCAAAAGTTGCCTTCAACAGCTCCGCTACACTCTTGGGAGTGGCTGGGAAGACCATGGGTACATTTACAAATTGACTATGTGGGGCTTTTCATGGGAACAATGTTTCTGCTCATTGTCGATGCCCACTCAAAGTGGATGTATATATATGAGGTGAAGTCACCAGCGTCTTCTTCTACAATTGAGAAGCTATATCAAAGTTTTGCCATTAATGGACTACCAGAAACGATCATTTCTGATAATGTTGATAACTTCTGATAACATTTATGAGTGTTGAGTTTCAACGGTTTATCAGCCTCAACAGTATAGAGTCATAGAGTCATGGAGGTCTACAGCACAGAAAAAGGCCATTCAGCCCATCGAGTCTGCGCCAGTCAAACAAGTACCTAACTATTCTAATCCCATTTTCCTGCACTAGGCCCATAGCCTTGTATGCCATGGCATCGCAAGTGCACATCCAAATACTTCTTAAATGTTATGAGGGTTTCTGCCTCTACCACCCTTTCAGGCAGTGAGTTCCAGATTCCCATCACCCTCTGGGTGGAAAAATTCTTCCTCACATCCTCTCTAAACTTCCTGCCCCTTACCTTAAATCTATGCCCCCTGGTTATTGATCCCTCCACCAAGGGGAAAAGTGCCCTCCTGTCTACCCTACCTACGCCCCTCATAATTTTATACACCTCAATCATGTGCCCACCTCAATCTCCTCTGTTCCAAGGAAAATAACCCCAGTCTATCCAGTCTCTCCTCATAACTAAAACTCTCCAGCCCAGACAACATCCTAATAAATCTCCTCTGCACTCTCTCTAGTGCAATCACATCCTTCCTATAATGTTGATTCCAGAGCTGCACACAATATTCTAGCTGTGACCTAACCAGCATTTTATACAGTTCCAGCATAACCTCCCTGCTCTTATATTCTATGCCTTGTCTAATAAAGGCAAGTATCCCATATGCTTTCTTAACCACCTTATCTACCTGTCCTGCTACCTTAAGGGACCGGTGGACATGCACACCAAGGTCCCTCTGATCCTTTGTACTTCCCAGGGTCCTATCATTCATTGTGTATTCCCGTGCCTTGTTTGTCCTACCCAAGTGCATCACCTCACGCTTATCTGGATTAAATTCCATTTGTCACTGATCAGCCCATCTGACCAGCCCGCCTATATCCTCCTGTAATCTAAGGCTATCCTCCTCACTATTTATCACTCCACCAATTTTTGTGTCATCTGCGAACTTACTGATCAATCCTCCTACATTCAAGTCCAATTGTTTATGTATACCACAAACAGCAAGGGACCTAACACCGATTCCTGTGGAACCCCACTGGACCCAGGCATCCAGTCACAAAAACACCCCTCAACCATCACCCTCTGCTTCCTGCCACTCAGCCAATTCTGCATCCAATTTGCCAAATTGCCTTGGATCCCACGGGGTCTTACCTTCATTATCTGTCTTCCAAGTGGGACCTTAGCAAAAGCCTTGCTGAAGTCCAAGTAGACTACATCAAATGCATTGCCCTCATCCACACACCTGGTCACCTCTTCGAAAAATTCAATCAAATTGGTCAGACATGACTTCCCCTTAACAAAACCATGCTGACTGTTCTTGATTAACCTCTGCTTCTCCGAGTGTAGATTAATTCTGTCCCTCAGAATTGCTTCCAATAGTTTCCCCACCACTGAGGTTAGACTGACTGGCCTGTAGTTCCCTGGTTTATCCCTTCCTCCCTTCTTGAATAACGGTGCCACATTGGCTGTCCTCCAGTCCTCTGGCACCTATCCTGTGGCCAGAGAGATATTGAAAATTATTGCCAGCACCCCTGCTATCTCCTCCCTTGCTTCACTCAACAGCCTGGGATACATTTTATCCGGGTCTGGAGATTTATCTACTTTTAAGCCTGCCAGGCCACTTAGAACCTCCTTCCTTTCTAAGTTAATTTCTTTAATTATATCACAGTCCTTCTGCCTGATTTCCATGCCCACGTCATCCACCTCACTTGTGAACACCGACACAAAGTGTTCATTTAGAACCCTACCTATGTCTTCCGGCTCCACACACAAATTACCACTATGGTCCTTAATGGGCCCTACTCTTTCCCTCATTATCCTCTTACTCTTAATGTACTTGTAATTTAACTTTGAATTTTCCTTTATTTTACCTGCCAATGTTTTTTCATGCCCCCTTTTTGCTCTCCTAATTTCTTTTTAAGTTCCCCCCTACACATTCTATACTCCTCTAGAGCTTCTGCTGTTTTGAGCCCTCGGTTTTTGCCATAAGCCTCACTTTTTCTCTTTATCTAATCCTGTATATCCCTTGACCTCCAGGGTTCCCTGGATTTGTCGGTCCCACCCTTTATCTTTACTGGAATATGTTGGCCCTGTACTCTCCCTATTTCCTTCTTGAATGAGTCCCACTGATCCCATCCCGCTGCCAAGTTAATTTAAACCCTCCCCAACAGCTCTAGCAAACCTCCCCGCAAGGACGTTGGTCCCATTTCGGTTCAGGTGCAACCCATCTGCCTTGTACAGGTCCCACCACCCCCAGAAATGGTCCTAATGTCCCAAAAATCTAAATCCCTCCCTCCTGCACTATCTCTCCAGCCACGTATTTATCTGGACTAACCTCCTACTTCTATACATACTAGCGCATGGCATCGGGAGTCTGGTCCTGTTTTTAATCTGCTTCCTAGCTCCCTAAATTCTGCTTGCAGGACCTCATCCCTCTTTCTACCTATTCCGTTGGTACCAATATGTACCATGATCTCTGCCTGTTTGCCCTCCCCCTTTAAAATGCCCTGCAGCCGTTCAGTGACATCCTTGACCCTGGCACCAGGGAGGCAACATACCATCCTGGAGTCACATCTACGGCCACAGAAACACCTGTCTGTTCCCTTTACTATTGAGTCTCCTACCACTATTGCTCTTCCCCTCTTTTTCCTCCCCCCTGTGCAGCTGAGCCACTCACAGTTCCATGAGCGTGGCTGCACTCCCCAGAGAAACCATCACTCTCGCCATTTTCCAACACAGAAAAACGGTTCTTGAGCGAGATGCACCCTAGGGATTTCCTGACTACCTGCCGGACACCTTTCTTCTGACTGATGGTCATCCATTCCCTCTCTGTCTGCACTTCCATAAGCTGTGGGGTGACCATGTCTAAAAACATTCTATCCATGAAACTTTCAGCCTCGCGGATGCATGTCAGTGCCTCAAACTGCCGCTCAAGCTCCAAAACTCAGAGCTCAAGTCGCTGCAGCTGGTGGCACTTCCTGTACACGTGGTCGGTCAGAGCGCAAGGAGCATCTAGGACTTCCCACATGTTGTAGGCGGTACATAACACGGGACTGAGCTGCCCTGCCATGCCTCTCGTTGAAAATCTGCTTCTTAAAGGTATCACTCAGTATCACTCCTTCATCAAGTGGACCGGCCTTAAGGGTGGTTCAAACATTCAAGGCAGGCATGAAGAAGCTAACTGGAGATTCTTTAGCAACCAAGCTAGCTTTCTTTTCCATTATACAAGCACCCGTCACACAACAACAGGCATCACACCTGCGGAGTTATTGATGAAACGCCATCTCAAGACAAGATTGAGCTTAATAATGTCAAATTTAGGGGTGAAGGTGGAAAGGAGTCAGAGTAGTCAGAAAACTAGACATGACTGGCATAGTGGTAAGAGGAAATTTACCCTGGGAGAGACGGTATACATGAAGGACTTTGGAGAAGAACCAAAGTGGTTACTGGGTGAAATAAGTGCAGTGACTGGACCTCTATCTTACCATGTGGAGGTAGAAGGCTGAGCCATACGGAGACATGTGGATCATCTAAGGAAGAGAGAAATAAAATCACCAAGAATTGATTCCACCAGTGTTCATGGCCGGGTCAACATTTCCTGTTGAGCTCTCAACCCAGTGCAGACATGTCTAATGTTCCTGTAAGAGTTGAGGATACAGAACTGCAAGTGCCCACCGAAGCACCTGACATTCAGGTAACTCTGGAAAAGGAGGTTCCTGACAAAGCATCTGAAGTTGTGGAGCTGAAATGCTCTACATGCCTATGGAAACCCCCAGAAAGACTGAATTTGTAAATTACTTACCAGTGTAAATATTTTACTGTCTTGAGAAAATTGTACTTGTAAATATAAAATGTATATCCGGGTAAAGGGGGAGGGATGTGGTAATTATGGTTTTATTTAGTGTGTAATATACCTTTAAGAATAATGCTTGTTAAGGAAAATCACATGACCTTTAGTGCCCAATAAGAGAGTAGTGTAGGTGCAGAAAATTTGGATTTATTTTAAAGTGCCAGCCAGGACCAGCAGCTAAGGTGCCAAAATATACACAATCACAGCCTTACATGAAAGCTAAAAACTTGTACAAAGGGCTCAGCTGTAAATTTGCAATTAGGAAATGGGAGACACACGCGGGCGGGGACACGGGATGACTCGATCAAGAAATGGGGAAGGCCATTTCGCACTGTCTCATAGCCTCGAATCACATCCAGCCAGCCCCCGTAAGCCTTTTGTATAAAACAAACATACATTCTTTGCTATCTCCAAAAGGACAATACACAGTCTCTGCACTGCAATTACTGTACAAGAACACAATTATCAGCCCACTGGGGGGTCATTGTGCTGTGGCCTTTGTCTAACTAATACCATTAAGTTGTAACTGATAGTAAAAAATATATTTGAACTTCGGTGGAGAAGCGCCTGGATTGCCCAGGGTTTGCTCCCCGCATGCGTAATAAAAGAACCACTTGAATATTGCATCTGGACTTCAAGTGTTGAAATTTTGTACCAGAGTATTCCTCGGACCTTTCAGTAGCACGGGTTGCCTCAGCAGTTACTGGTTAGTAGAATAGAGATAGAGTTTGAAGTGAAAGTACACATGTCGTTGCTGCTGAGTACCTTTGTAAATAAACAAGAAGTTTTCCACTTAAGAAGTGTCTGCTGATTAACTTTATCAATAGTACCAACTCAGCCACCACTCACAACACCTTAGCTCCTACTTTCTGTTTTATCCCTTCTTTCCAATTTTTATTTCAGTTTTCTATTCACTCTTATTTCCATACCCCATTAAGTTTCTCTAGTAATCTCCCATGTGCTACCTTGTCATAGTCTTTGCGCACCGCATTAAACATATTATCCCACCTGTACTTCAAAGAATTCTACAAAGTTTGTCAAGCATGATGGTCTTATGATTGCTACTTCTAATTGGTGTCTCTTTATCTAGATAGATGGAAATGTCATTCTTAATTAAAATAATTACCTGGATTAGCTCTGTCTCTCTTTTTAAAATGGGATACTATATTCCAATCCTCCAGCAAACATCCACACTCAATCCAGCCGTGAAATATTATTGGTAGGGTTTCAACAATTTCCTCTATCAGGATTCTCAGATGCAGCCTGTCAGGTCCTGGTGCTTGGTCTTCCTTTGGCCTAACTAATTTATTTTAAATTTTCCTTTTATCCATCATATATCATTCGTTCCCTTCTGAACCAGTTAAGGATTCACCTCCTGTTTGATACCTTTCTCTTTAACAAAACACCAATGCAAAGTATTTAGCAAATATTTCCACATTTTTTCATCATCATCAACAAATTGACAATCCTCTCAGCAGCTGCATCTTGTTATTCTCTTTTGTACTTGTAAAATACTTTAGTGTCTTTTGGTGTTTTTTCAAAATAGTTCCTTATGCTCCCCACTAGCTTTTCTTATCCCACTCTTCACCTCTTCCTATTTTCACATATTCTGAGAGAACAACCTTTTCTTTTAATTTTCTTTTTTACATGTACTCTTTTTCCCAGGTTGGTTATATTAAGCTACCCTCATTTTAATCTTTTCCCTAATTGTAACCAGTCCATTTGATTTTATTTCCTCCACTCTATAGGCTCAATTATATGAGACACCGGATTCCTTGCCCACCCCGGCTAAAATGTTGGCGTGAGCCCACCAAGGGGAACACATACTGCCACACAGCCATTTAATGGCCAATTGAGAACTGCCAGCCAATCAGAGACCAGCAGCTCTCCAGTGCTTCAAGCGCAGTGCTTGTTCATTTCGATATGGTTTGGGGAATCACTGGGTGCTAAGCTGGCAGGCCCCGGTGAAGAAGGCGAGGGGGAGGCTGGGGTTTGAGAGGCCATGGAGGGAGGGGAAGCGGGGGCTGGTAAAACCTTCGGTGCGGGGGGTTCTCTGATGAACCCAGAGGGTCCGTTAAAGAGGGACCCCCATCCCTGCCAGCCAACAGCCTGCGCAGGGAAACTTGCCTGGCTGGCTGCTTGGTGTGAGTCTCTTCTGCCACGGGCTATATCCTGGCAGCGATGGCATAAAGCATTAAAGTGAGCATTAAATTCCCACTTAAGGGTCTCAATCGGCCCACTGGCGGCTGAGCTGCCCGACAACGCCCCCTCTGCTGTTAAAAGTGTGGCGGGGGCAGGGGCAGACAGGAAAGTGGCAGGCAGACTGCCCGCTGGATTTAACAAGCCCTCCCACCCTCAAACCCGCCAGTTAAATCCATCCCCATATGCCCTGTAAAGTGGAATCCCCCTTCCTGACACCACAAACATTTCTTCTTAGGCAGTCCCTCGAGATCAAGGGTGGGGGACTGAATTCCACTCCAGTCCATGGGTTCTGAGATGGCTGATAAGTCCAATGTCTGATCTGCAGACTCTCCCACATGTTGGGCAGCTGGTGTGTGAAGGGTCGGGCAGATGAGACATTTGGAGGTTTGTGAGCCCTCTCCGCTGCCCTGACTTCACCTCTGCATGCTCTCAACTAAGTAACTCGATGTGTTTGGTGTCTTCTAGAATAAATCTCTTCTGCTTTGGCCAGTTACAACCAGGGACCTCCAAGGGTTAACGGAGATGTTTGATCTCTTCAGTGTTGCTTTGGGGATATCCCTAAGCTGTTTCCACTGCACTCCTGGGAGTCTCCTGCCGGGACCAGGTTCTGAGTACAACTGTTGCTTTGGTAGTCTGGTGGCAGGCACATGAATGACATGTCCCATCCAGCAGAGCTGGTTTGGAGTGATCAGCGCTGGGCAAGTTGGTTTGGGAGAGGGTGTTGCTGTTGGACTGCCTTTCTTAGAACCATAGAACCATAGAAAAGTTACAGCACAGAAGGAGGCCATTTGGCCCATCTTGTCCATGCCAGCCCGAGGACACCCAGGTGCCCTTTCTAATCCCACCTTCCTGCACCCGGCCCATTGCCCTGCAGCTTACAGCACTTTAGGTGCAGATCCAGGTACCTTTTAAAAGAGTTTAAAGTTTCTGCCTCTACCACCAACTTGGGCAGCGAATTCCAGACACCCACTACCCTCTGCGTAAAAAAGTTCTTCCTCATGTCCCCCCTACACCTTCTGCCACTTATCTTGAATCTATGTCCCCTGGTTCTAGAATTCTCCATCAAGGGAAACAATTTTATCCTGTCCACTCTATCTATTCCCCTCATGCCACTGCATTTGGAGGATTTGCGAAATCACTGCGAATGGTTCTTCTCCAATGCTTTGAGGTGCCTGCTGTAGGTTTTTCCAGTCTCCAAAGAACATAGGAGTATGGGAATCACTGTTGCTCGGAAACCATGACCTTAGTCTTGAGTTTGAGATCCTGGTCCTCAAATTCTCTTTTCCTCAGTTGGTCAAAGATTGAGCTGGCAATGGTGAACTTCATCTTCCATGTCTGGCTTCTTCAAGAGGAAACTGCCAAGGGTGGAAATGTTTCACATTTTCAAGGATTGCACCATTGATCTTAGTCAACATGGGGAAGTGTGGTGCTATAAGAACTGGTTAGACAAATGGGCTGAACTCAAAAGGTGAGGTGAGAATGACTGCCCTTGGTATCAAGACAGCATTCAACTGAGTGTGGCATCAAGGAGTCCTGACAAAACTGAAGTCAATCAGAATTGGGGAAAATTTCTCCATTAGATGGAGTCATACCTAGCACAAAGGAAGAAATTTGTGATTGTTGTAGGCCAATCACCTCAGTCCCAGGACATTGCTGCAGGAGTTCTTCAGGATAGTGTCCTAGACCCAACCATCTTCAGTTGCTTCATCAATGACCTTCCCTCCATCATAAGGTCAGAAGTGAGGATGTTCGCTGATGATTGCACAATGTTCAATGCCATTTGTGGCTCAGATACTGAAGCAGTCCATGTTCATATGCAGCAAGACCTGGGTAATATTCAGATTTGGACTGATAAGTAGCAAGTAACATCATGCCACATATGTTCCAGGCAATGACCACCTCCAACAACAGATAATCTAACCATCTCCTGTTGACATTCATTACCTTTGCTGAATTCCCCACTATCAAAGGTCCTAGGGCTTACTATTGACCAGAAACTGAATTGGACCAGCCATACAAATACTATGGCTACAAGGGCAGGTCAGAGGCTGGGAATTCTGTGGCAAATAACTCACCCTCTGACATCCCAAAGCCTGCCCAGCATTTACAAGGCACAAGTCAGGAGTGTGAAGCCTGGATGACTGCAGCTCCAACAAAATTTAAATAGCTCGACACCATCCAGGACAAAACAGCCCGCTTGATTGGCACCTCATCCATCAACTCTAACATCCATTTCCTCCACCATTGATGCATAGTGCCGCAGTGTGTACCATCTACAAGATGCACCACAGCAACACACCAAGGATCCTTCGAGAGCACCTTCCAAACCCTTGACCTCTACCACCTAGAAGGACAAGGGCAACAGGCACATGGGAACACCACCACCTGCAAGTTGCTCTGCAAGCCACATACCTTCCTGACTTGAAACTATATTGACTTCCCTTCACTGTTGCTGGGTCAAAGTCCTGGAACTCCCTTCCTAACAGAACTGTGGATCCAATGACACCAGTTGGACTGCAGCGCTTCAAGAAGGCGGCTCACCATCACCTTCTCAAGGGCAATTTGGAATGGGTACCTATCCGCGATGACCATATCTTGCAAAATATAATAGAAAAAGAGGACCTTAGTTATACGGGTGTTTGCCCATTTTCTCATATGCTTCAGAGAAGGAGTTGACAAGGAACTGGAGCACCACACATTTAATCATGCATTTACTCTCCTAACATTCATCTATCCAGCTTACTGGCTAATAGCTCAGCTAGATCAACAGCTATCAGGCACAATAGGCTAAATGCTCCTAGAGAAATGGTCTTATCACAAAAATGTCAGAAGCAAAGAAAAGATCTGGTTCATTGTGAAAAGCTACACACTTGAAGTAGCGGAATAAAGTCATAACTTTCTGTTATTATAGACAGCTGGCCTTTCTTTCCTTTGCTTCGACTGGTTCCTGGTGAGTGAGGAACACCGGATGTTCCTAAGAGGTATCATTAAATGTTTCAAAAACAAGCCCCTCATCCTATCAAGGCTGTGTCAGTGCTTTACTCTATTTCAGCCAGATTCTATTTACCTTTTCTACGAGCAAAGCTAACTAGCATACTGGAAGCTTCAATAGGGTCCTATTTAAAAAGAAACAAACATACTCCAAGTACTCACAACTTCCCCAAATATTGAAACAAATTGATGGAAAAAGAAATGATCATTTTTCCTATTGAGCCCCTTTTCATGCAAAAGACATATACATTTTACATGTTTTCAGCTGCCAAGTCTAAGAGATGGGAAGGCAAGTGGTGAGGATGTCGCAAAGAACATACAGAGGGATATAGACAGGTTAAGTGAGTGGGCAAAAAACTTGGCAGATGGAATATAATGTGGGAAAATGTGAGGTTATTTATTTTGGCAGGAAAAATAGAGGAGCTGAATATTATTTACATGGAGGAAGACAGCAGAAAGCTACAGAACAGAGGGATTTGGAACTTTGTGCATGAATCCCAAAAAGCTAACATACAAGTTCAGCAGGTAATGGGAAAGGCAAATTGAATGTTGGGCGTTATTTCAAAGGGAATGGAGTATAAAATTAGGGAAGTCTTGCTAAAACTATACAAGGCTATACTTGTATACTTAAAACTATACAAGGCTATACTTCTATACTAATTAGACCACACCTAGAATACTGTGAACAGTTTTGGTCCCCTTATCTAAGGAAAGATATACTTTCCTAAAGATAGGCGGTCCAGAGAAGGTTCACTAGGTTGATCCCGGGTATGGGGAGATTTTCTTATGAGAGGTTGAGTAGGTTGGGCCTGTACTCATTGGAGTTTAGAAGAATGAGTGGTGACCATGTTGAAACATATAAGATTCTTAGGGGGCTTGACAGGGTAGATGCTGAGAGGTTGTTTCCCCTTGAGGGAGAGTCTAGGATCAGAGGGCATAATCTCCGATTAAGGAGTCGCCCATTTAAGACAGAGATGAGGAGGAATTTCTTCTCTCAGAGGGTAGTGAATCTGTGGAATTCTTTACTGCAGAGGGCTAGAGAGGCTGGCTCATTAAGTATAAGGCTCAGCCAGACAGGTTTTTAATCTGTAGGGGAATCAAGGGTTATGGCGAAAAGGCAGGGAAGTGGAGTTGAGAATTATCAGGTTAGCCATGATCTCATTGACTGGCAGAGCAGACTCGATGGGCCGAATGGCCTACTTCTGCTCCTACATCTTATAGTCCTATGAAGCTTTGGATAGATTGTACAGGACAAAAACTATATTGTTTGTTGTATTCAGCAAACAGACCCATTGCACCACTGGGAAATATTAATAAACATACACCTGCTGTAAGCTGCATTCCTGTCTTAATAGATCAAATCTTCATGTTTCGCAGGAATATTTAATTATTGATTGAGTTTGCTGATGAGGTTTAGTCAAAGGAAATTTCTCAGTTCATAAAATAATCATTAGAAATCCACTAATATAAGTCTGCTATCTTTTCATCACGACAATATTTGCGGACAGTGGCAAACATTTTGTAAATACTAAGTTACATGTTTTATATTTTCTATTTCAGCAGATTGCTATTTGCCTGTTAAACTGGACCACATTGAGTCACATAAAAGCCTTCCGGGTGCATATTTATAGTTGCTGAACGTGAATCATATGCACATGCAAACTTGTGAAAAAATACAACATAAAAAGGAAACATTGCAGATTTGATGTATAAAAAGACATCAGTAACATACTGGAATACATTTTGCTTCTGTCTCTGAGTAAGTTTTCTAATACAACTGTTTTAATTAAAAATCATTTTTCTGTAACTCCACTAACCTCCTTGAGTTAAACACTTCAGCTGAATTGTCCTGTATTCTTTCTTCCTGAACAATGTTATCAAACACAGTGCTAGCTAATTAGATTTTGACACCTTCTTCTTGCCATTGAACTGCCTGCCCTTCTTGTTTTTCTCCTTCTTCCCTAGGAGCCTTTGATCTCATTATAACATATTCAGGAAACAATCCAGGATGCTCCTTCCGTAACACCTCAGTTGAAAGCACTTCTACAGACTGCTCAACTGCCATAGGCATCATCCACATTTGCGATCCAGCTATATCATTAAATTGAACACCTGCAATGGGCAATTTTTCCATCATTCCAGCTATAACTTCACCTGTCCTCCATTTGCTCTTTAAATTTACCTTCCACAATGGAAGAGATTTAGCATCTCCATGAGCCCCACTTATTATTATCTGCACCTGCAATACTCCCTTTGAACAACAAATATCACAATCCCACAACATTAAGGATTGACTAGCCCCTCTGTCTCTTAAAATTTTAACATCTTTACCTGCTCCGCCCTATACACATGGAAAGACTTTCCTTTCACACACTAAATATTTAAACATTTTTGCAACCTGCTCCTCAGAATTCTCTTGAGTAAACTGTGAACACATTCCCACTTCTTTACCTACCGCTGATTATCCATTTCATCTGTACACAAATCACTGGTTTCTGCTGTGCCTGAGCCTCAGAACCCACAGTGCTTTTACTTCCAGAGCTTTTCTGTACCCTAATAATTATAACAGATTTTCCCTGCAATTTCGAACACACTGACTTCTTATGCCCCACTTTATTACAATGAAAACACCTCAGTTTTCAAATGTCACTTCTACCTTCAGCACCTTCCTTTTTATTCTGAGAAAAAACTTCCTGGGAACTTCCAGCTACTCCATCTCTTCCCTGACTACCTACCTTCCTTTCACCTTCCACTTTTTATCCTTTTCCAATGTGAAAGGGTGACAACAAAAAGGTTTAGATCTATGAACTAACTCATAATCATCAGCTATCTCTGATGCTTGTCTTACAGAATTGACCCTCTGTTCCTCCACATGAGTTCTCACTACTGAAGTGATTGAATCTTTAAATCCTTCCAAAAGAATTACTTCCCTAAGAGCTGCATAGGGTGTCTCTATTTTTAAAATCCATATCCACCATCCAAAATTACTTTGTTTTACTCTTCTAAACTCAATATAAGTTTGCCCAGGCTGTTTTCTCATATTCCTAAATTTCTGCCTGTATGCTTCAGGAACCAATTCATATGCACTCAAAATAGCCTTTTTCACCACATCATAATTCACTGGCATTTCTTCTGATTGCGAAGCATAGACCTCATGCATTCTACCCAGCAACTTAGACTGTAATAATAACGTCCAGTTTTCCTGTGGCCATTTCATCTGATTAGCTAGCTTCCAAAATGAAATAAAGAATGCTTCAATATGTTTTTCCTCAAACTTTGGAAGAACTTGCACAAATTTAAACATATCCCCACTGGGTTCTACTCTAGAAATAAATCCTTCCTCACCTACTGACATCTCTTTTCTAACTTACAACATTTTCAGTTGGAATTTTATCTCTCCCTTTCTCTTTCCTCCTTCTCCAACTTCACAACTTCTAATTCCCTTGCTTCAAATTCAAGCTTTTTCAGTTCCTTTGCTTGTTCAAATTCAAGCGTCTCCATTTGCAACTGAAGTCTCACTACCTCCAGCTGTGACTCACGAGTGTCAGGTTTCACTTCCAACTATAGATGCTGTGCTATACTTTTAACTATATAAGATTTCCTAGCCCCATAGGTAACCCAACTTTAACTTATTTGAAGAGTACACATTTAAACATCTCCCCACTGGGTTCTACTCTGGAGATAAGTCCTTCCTCGCCTACTGGCATCTTTTTTAACTGTCAACATTTTCAGTTGGAATTCTCTTTCTCTCTTTTTCTCTTTCCTCCTTCTCTATCTTAACAACTTCTAATTCCCTTTCCTGTTCCCTTTCATAAGACATTTCTCTGTCCTTTGCTACTAATTCAAGTTTTTTCAGTTCTTTTGCTTGTTTAAGTTCAAGTGTCTTCATTTGTAACTGAAGTCTCACCATTTCCAACTGTGACTCACTATTGTCAGGTTTCACTTCCAACTGTAGATGCTGTGCTATACGTTTAATTATATCTGATTTCCTAGCCCCCACAGGTAACTCCAATTTTAGCTTACCTGTCAACTCTGTTAACTCTGCTACAATCCAATCAGAATTATATCTTCTACTCCCAGACAAGTCTTAGCAATTGTCAAAGCCATCTTGCACTCTCACCACTTCTAAAATACCTCACCAACTCCTGAATTCAAAGAGTTTCTCATACTCATAACTTTAAGATTCATCAATTCCAAACCAATCAAGGAATTATAAGTATTATCCCACCAAGAGCCCCCAATTGTTATGACACAGCAGCTTGTACAGGCTGTTATTTAAAATCCCAGAGGGAAATTTTAAACAACTGTCATAACCTATATTTTCAATTGATATCTTTTGAGTTGCAGCTCTAAATTCAGGAATAAGACCACCAGCTCTCCAGAGGTTTTTATATCAATCTAAATTAGACATTTATTAATTTACAACAAATTAAACACATACACATGGCTACAAATTACTACTATCATAATTTTTAAACAAATTCCCAAATTATTCTCCATTAAGGCAACAATAACCAATAAACTTAAACAGACACCAGGCAAAGCATTTTTCATCTTATGAATTCAAAATGAGGTTCCTTTCAATTTGGTTCCTTTTCAGACAGTTGTAGGGCTTACAGCTGCTTAGATCTTACATGCCTCTGACCTGAACAAACAAATCTCCTTTCTGTTTTACCCAGCCTTCCCCTTTGAATGTAAATTTTCATTGTATCACCAGGCCCTTTGACCCTCTTGCATAGTACCAATTTTATTGGTAATATAAATATTGCTTGGTGTCTCCTAGCTGGGTGCAAGATTTCAGCCCCCAGTCTTTGAATTACGTTTTACTGCCATACGTCGTTGGCCAAATGTGAGCAGTCGTCGGTGGTCTGATCAAATGGTTCCATAAGGCCAAACTGTGGCACACTGGAGGGAGGTGACGTCAAAAACTATTACGAAGGCTGTACTTGCAATCACCTTGCAAGGTAGGGCTGCTTCACTTCTGTTTAATTTTCGTGGCTTTCTTTGGTGTCGTCGACTGGTCATGTTTTGCCTCATCGTCAGTTGTTATGTTCCTTCTTTGTCGGGTCGCTTTGCTCAGCGAACACGGTTGCATGTCTATCTACCGGTGACTGAGTTGGTAAACAATATACTGCAGATGCAGAGACCAATATAAGATGAAGCACATGCTGTTTATTAACACAAGTAACAGGGCACTAACACAATATGTGCTTCTCCAACCAGCCCCTATTCTAAACTACCGATTAACATTGTAGCCCGTGCTACACAGCCATTGGGTGATACAGTCATGTGGTCAATCTGCTCACGTTCTCTTAAAGGTGTATTGCACCTCAGATTACCACACAGCGTATGCAGGCATGTGGGCAGTTTTCTGTCTGATCAGAGTCAGATACAGGAGTTCTGAGTCTGATCAGACTTCTGCACACACTCACACACACACGCACACACACGAAGTTCACAACACATGCACACCAATAGTCTACAGAGTAGGAAAGGATAGATTTGTCAACTTAGAGACCAAAGAAATACAAGGGGTATACATTCTGTAGCTTGGTGACTCGGCTGGCTTCAAGCTGAATTTTGTGGTCTTGCAACTTTCCTTCAGTGCTTCCAATTTAAAGATGTAGATGGTTGATTTGGCTGTCCTCCTGGAGATGGTAGTGCTGGGTTGAATTCTTCTAAGAAGTCTCTGATTGCAGCAGGGATGACGCTGGATGGTCACGGTCAACAAACAGGATTTGGAGCTTGCAAGGAGAGAGGGCAGCAAGGGACACCAAATCTCACATGATAGGTCCTATCATGATGGGGCCGGAAAGTCCCAGCCTCTGTCTTTAAAAGTTCAGTTTGGTTTTCCAGCCAGTGGATTTAAAATCAGTATTTAGCATAAAGCATGTTTTTAATCACAAGCATGTTTTTCTTCATCTCTGTATCTTTTCTTCCGCATCTTTCATTTAATTTTATTGGGCTCCATGTTTCCCATTAGTTCCTATTTTTTTTAAATTCCACACTTCATATCTTCAGTTTCCAACCTGCCAGAGGAAATCTGGAATATATTTTCCAAGGGAAATGTCTTTCACATATAAACATTACTAAATGTACTATTTGGGAATTATAGGCCAGGATTTTCCCCTCGGCGATTTGGGCTCGGGGCCTACTCGCCGACGGGAAAATGACGCAGGATGACGTCGGGAGGAATCCCCGACATCATCCCGGTCCCTTTAAATTTTTAGGAAGTCAGGTGGACAGCAAAATCAGCTGTCCGCCCACCGACCTGTCAATGGCCAATTGAGGCCATTGACAGGCTAATTAAAGTAATTAAAGACCTTCCCGTCCAACCTTAAGGCTGGTGGGCAGGCCAGGAGCCCCAGTGGGCTCCAGATTATTCATGAAACTTCATCCACTGGCGGGATGAAGTTTCATGTCCATTTTGTAAAAAAGTAATAAAGTTTATGTGTTTTTTATTAACATGTCCCATCTCGTGTGACATTGTCACATGAGGGGGTCATGTTAATAATTTTTTAATGTTTCTATTTTTACATTTAACTTACCTGTCACGAATCTCCCTGAGGCAGTACTTTGCCTCAGGGAGCAGTGCCCTCTTTCGCATGCATGCGCATGCGCACTTTGACAAATGGGGAATCCCTCCCTCCCCGGAACAGAAAACACATAGCGCTTCCCGTTGGTGATGCTGCTGGGCGGGCCTTAATTGGCCCGCCCACTTAAAATGTCGGCGGGCCCAGTTTCAGTGGCGGGGCTCAGTTGGCCACCCGCCGCCAAGCTGGTGGGGCCCGCCCACCATCCGAGGGCAAAATTCTGTCCCTAGTCCCCAAAATAGATGATTTTGGAACAAGTGGGAAGATAAAATGCTGAAAATTTGAAACATTAAATCAACATGTTCTGAATCCACCCACTTCTAGTTATAATAGAGACGGAATGAGAAACAATCTCTTCTCAGGAGACCACCTCCAGGCCCCCCGAAACCTGGCAAATAAGTGGAGGCGCTTAATTGGGTTTATTAAGTAAGTGCCTTTACAGTACTGCTTGTGGGCCAGAAAGAGCAGGAGTGAAACCTGTTAACCCTGTAAACCCCCACAACATGGCCACTTCCACGATCTCCCCCATGAGATCCCCAATCACCAAAATCCCCACAATACTCAAATCCCCCGCAATCACCGCTTCCCCGCGATCCCTGACTCTCTCTCCCCTCCCCATCTCTCCCTCTGATACCTCTCCAATATCCTTTCAATCTTTCCGTAATGCTCCATCTCGCCCTCCAATATGTCTCTGAGTCCCTGGTATCTTCCCAGTGCCCCATCTTTCTCTCCAAATTCCCCTAACCCTCCCATCTCTTCTCCTGATACCCCCCATTCCTGCCCATGATCTCTCTTTGACCCCTCAGGATAACCTCCCACCCCCATCGACTCTCCAAACCACGCTATACCCACACCCCCATCTTTCATGATCTCCACCCAAGGCAGCACAGAACGTACCTATTCCTGACCTACGGTCTCTTCCGCAGCATTCCCTTCTCAATAGGGAGCCAAGCCTATCAAACTTGACGGGCTTCCGGGTTGTGGGGATCTGTTTGTGTGTGTGCTGTGAAATTACAATTTAATGTTGTACCTGACCAGAACTCCCCCTCTCCAAACCCAGATTTGAAATTCACTCCAGAACATTTTTGAGCCCTGATGTTCACTCCAACCATCTGCAAATAGAAGAAAATAAATCCTTCTGTCATCAACATAATCTCAGAGTGAGGGGTCACCCATTTAAGACAGATGAGGAGGAATTTCTTCTCTCAGAGGGTAGTGAATCTGTGGAATTCTTTTCCACAGAAGGCTGTAGAGTCTGGATCGTTAAGTATACTCAAGGCTGAGATAGACAGATTTTTAATCAGTAAGGGAATCAAGGATGATGGGGAAAAGTCAGGAAAGTGGAGTTGAGGATTAGCAGATCAGCCATGATCTCATTGAATGGCAGAGCAGACTCGATGGGCCAAATGGCCTACTTCTGCTCCTACGTCTTATGGTCTTATGGTTTATTCAACAAAATGCAAATGCACCCTTTACCTTAATGTTTACATCTCAAAACTACTATACATCAAAGCACCCGCATTAGCTGTCTTTAATCCAATTAACACACACACACAGGCTCACAGACACAGACTGAACCCCCATTTAAAAAAAATAATTTCCAATAACATTATGTACATTAATATCCCTTCATGACACCAGGGATAATGTACTTAACATGAGGTCTTGGATGTAAATAGTTCTAAATAAATAGTTTTAAGAAAAGCTTATTACTGACTATCTTCAAGTCACTCATAGATTAACAGAAACTTCATTGAGCCTGAAGACAACACAAGTAAAATGCAACAAGCCAAACCATGGTGGCAGCGCTGGAGGCTACAGTTTTAAATTTAAGTCTGATCGGAGAAATTGCATTGGCTTTGGGACTGGCTTAATGAAGTAGAAATCCAACCATCTAAAATAAAACTACAGGGTCCAGTAGGCACTAACCTCAAAGTGAAGGGTCAGATCACTGCAACCCTTAGACATAAAGACCAAGAAATTAATTAAACTCTATATCTTACAGAATCAGCAATCATCCCAGATTTGCACTAAGTACGGTAGCAGGCAGGTAAAACGTCATTTTACCTTTCGGCCACAATGGCGTGTATTCACGCCATGTCATCTGAAAAACGTCATATGATTTATGCATTCCTGGGAAACATGCCATTTCCATGATGGGCGGGCTCACAATCGCCCACTTGCCATCACCTCGCCGCATCATCATTTCTAAGTCCAGCCGCGTGCATACATCTCAGTGCTTCCAGGGAAGATGTCTACGAAAGACAAAAAGACTGTAGCCCCCAGGTTCAGCGACATGACATGCACCTTTTGGATGCTGTGGAGCCCTGCTGGGATATCCCCTACCCTGCTCTGGCCGCAGGATGGGCACTGTTGTGACTAAAATGAAGCCACTAATGTATATAATGTTGGAAATTATTTTCTTAAAATACAGGTTTAGTCTCTGGGTGTGTCTGTGTATGCCTTAATTGGATTAAAACTAGCTAGTCTGGGTGCTTTGATGTATAGTAGTTTTGAGATGTGAGAAAGATAGAGTGCATTTGCATTTTGTTGAATAGAGCATTCAAGAAGGGGAGTGAAATCTGGCACCTAGCTAGCAGAGACCAAGCAATATGTTTATATTACTAATAAAACTGGTACTATGAAAGGGATTTTATTGTTAGAAGAGGTGGAGTTCAAAGGGGCTGGTGATACAATGAGAATTTACATTCAATGAGATGTGCTGGGTATAACAGACAATAGTTTTGTGTGTGCGGAGCAGAGGCAATGGAAGATCAAAGCCTGTAGGCCTACCACTGTCTGCACAGGAACCAAAGTGAAAGGAATCTCATTTTGAATTTGTAAGGTGAAAATACTTTGCCTAGTGTCTGCTTAAAGTCTATAGGTTGTTGTTGCCTTAATGGAGATTAGTTTGTTAAAAGTTATGATAGTAGTAATTTGTAGCCACGTGTATATATTTAACTTGTTGTAAATCAATAAATGTCTCATTTAGTTTGATATAAAAACCTCTCGAGAACTGGTGGCTTTATACCTGAATTTAGAGCTGCATCTCAAACATACCACTTAAAAATATAGGTTATGACAGTTGTTTAAAGTTTCCCTCTGTGATTTTTAAATAACTCAGCTTTACCAACTGCTGTGTCATAACAGTGACCAACCAGGCTTAGGAGGCAGCGGCGGTCAGCGCCAACACCCTTCAGAAGAGGACAGCCACCCAGTGCCACAAGAGGATGAATGATCTCCTCCATTCTGCCAGGGTAAGTCACACTTCTCATCATTCTCAACTCACACACTCACAAACCCATCACACATCCACAGGGCCCTCACTCACTGCCGGTCCAAGGCACATCACCATTCACTCTCTCATACTCATCCTCATGGTCCTCATCCCACCCATGGGGCGACACATGCCAGGCATACTTATCATCTGACCTGGCAGGCATCCTGCTTACACTTTCTCCATTTCTATTTATGCAGAGCAAGCTGGCACAACAAGAGGGAGAGGTTGCAGGCCAGTGGAGGAATGCCTGAAATCAAGGTCCTCAGAGACTTTGAAAACAGAGCATTCCAGCTGGCCAGCGACAATCTGGACTGACCCTGTGCTGATGGTGAGATCGGCGGTGCTCTACCAAGTTAGCGTCCAGCAATGCAACATCCATCAGACAACTATGTAGTGAGTGATGTGTCCTGTTTCACAGGCCACTGCCATGCACAAATTATATCCGCTTGCTTCCGCAGGCACATCGGAGAAACAGCCGACAGCATCCATGATCCAGGCCCTCCAATCAATCCCTGAAGAAACCTCTGATGAGGAATCCAGAGGTACCCTTCTTGCTCACCCACACCCTCCACCAGCACAGAGAAACATAATTCGGTAGGATCTAGCTTTAGAATTGCCCCGGGATCACAACCTGGTGAGCACATCGCACTGTCAGATCCACTGCAGGTGGCAGCAGCGACTTCCCTGGTGTCCAGCCCTTGAGGACTACTGGAGGTCAGAAATTTGCTGAGTCGGAGTCAGAAGACTGAGCCTCTGGACTCGGTCATGTCACAGTTGCTGGAGCTGCAAAGGCAAGCTCGGGAATATCAGGAAGGGATGTCCGCTGCACTCCGCAGATTGCAAGACATGATAGAGGTGCCTGTCCACCTTCACTCTGAGGTGATAGCGCCGGCATGCCAACCCGCCGAGGTCAACACAGGTAGGATGGCAGCCACCATGGAGATCTTGATCCAGGAAATCGGTCCTGCACTGTAGCATGGGATCAACTCCATCACTGATGCCATAGTTGGCCTCCAACAGTGTGTATGCAAGAGGGGCACCAGGCAACTCGATCTCACTCCGGCTACCCCATCTCCTTAAGGAGGGCCTGAGACTCTCGGGCACCCATAGGGAGGAGGATCAGTGGGTACACACTCTGGGACCATCCATCCAGGTGACTCCAGGAAGAGTCCAGCCCATCCGAATCCCCTCTTCCTGTGACCTCAGCAGCTCCAGCTCCACAGGCCAAGGAGGGTGCCACTGCCACACAGCAGGACACTGAAAGCAGGCCAGGGCCCATTGAGTCTCGGCCCTCCAGATGACACAAGCCAAGGTCATCACAGATAGGGCTTAGCAGTCAGCAGGCTGCCTCCACCTCCGCTATGGATGTCCAGGCAGCACTAAGATTACTAGCCCGCAAGGTTAGGAAAGTTAAGAAATATTAGCTCTTTTAAAGCCAATCAAATAAACTAAATTAACAAAATGAGGGATAAGCTAAATACAGCCCCTAAATTAGGATAGCTATAAAACCAAAGACAAAGTTTACAGAAAACTTACAAACATCAAATCAAAATGTGGTTAAAGGGGTCGATAAAACACCCCAGTCCCCATGGTGCCCACCGGGCACGGAAGGCCTCGACGGTGCCGGCAGACACCACGTGCTCCCTCTCCAGGGACATCCGGCCACGAACGTAGCCACAGAAGAGGGGCAAACAATCGGGCGGGACTCACTCCCCCCTCGATCGCCCGCTGCCTGGACCTGTTAATGGCCAACTTGGCCAGGCCCAGGAGCAGGTTCATGAGGAGGTCCTCCTCCTTCCCGGCCCCCCTCCGCACCGGGTGAGAGACAGGCGAACAGGGAGCAGTGTGCGGCACGCTGCAAGTAGTGCCATTTCAGACAATGTGGAGTTTACAGAGGGTGATGGCAGACTAGAAGAATTAGTTGCTCAGCCTGGGCACGGGTGTTAATCACTTATACATACTGTTCACCATTGTAAATAAACTCGCAAGAATGTCTCCCTGCCTTTGGCTCCTTGTTCTGATGAGCAGCGTTTTGTGTTACTTAGATGTGAAACTTTTCTGCCCAAGATAAAGGCAGGTGTGTCAGTTCAGGGCCTCCTCCCTGTGCTCTGTGCAGCCTTCAGACCACAGTGTTGGTCCGGCCTCACACTCCCTGGATACATTACTAATGTCTGCACCTCGATGGTGGGTGTCACTGCTGCCAGAATGTCGTGGGCAGGTGTCACAGAGTTCCATCATTCTCTCTGTGTGCTCCCAGCACCTTTATGGTGGGGCTGGCCCCCATCTCTTCAGCATCTGTGATTAATGATGCTGTGCTCCTGAAAGGCTCAGGTGCTGAAGGCAGATAAAGGATCAGATGCTTTTAAAGTTTCATGGCTGTGTCTCTATGATATGACCCTGATCACAGAGCACAAGTATCTGCGCTCAACCAGATAGGAGTCAGACATTCTCAGAGGCTATGTGAAGGTCTATGGAGTGTCATAACTGCATGTTGTCATCATCCTTCTGCAATCAAGTGACTATTAGGACCTCCACTGTGTTTCCAAGACAGAAGCATTCTCACAGAGGGTATTCGTGCTGTGATAAGCCAGGCGGGAGTCAAACGTTCACAGATGCAATGTGAGGATCTATGTGGTCACCGCACTGAATATCGACATCATCCTCCACAAATCGAGCAGCTATGAGGGCCTCCCGAGCGCCCATGCCTCATCTAGCCACTGCAAGGGCCTCGGCCCGTGATCATTGCCTTTGAGGACCTCCTCCCCCTCATCCCCGTCAGCGTCCTCCTCATCGGAGGAGATCTCCAGCTCCCTCTTAGCCAGATAGTCTCCCCATTGCAGCGCCAGGTTGTAAAGGGTGCAGCAGATTACAATGATGGGCGACACCATCTGCAGACTGTATTGCAGGGCTCCACCAGACTGGTCCAGGCACCAGAACCTTACATTCAGCATTGTGATGGTCTGCTCCACCAAGTTGTGAGCTGCAGCATGAGCCTCATTATACTGTCACTCTGCTGCAGTCTGAGGCTGCCACACAGGTGTAATGAGCCATGGCCTCTGCAGGTAGCCCTTGTCCCTGAGGAGCCATCCCTGCAGCTTCTGTGGACCCTGGAAGACTTCAGGGATCTGTGACTGACTGAGGATGAAGGAATTGTGCACACTCTCTGTAAACCGTTCGCATCTGGCTGTCCTGGTCCCAGGCAAATTGCACGATGTTGTGTTGCCCTTGCAAATATGGCATCTGTGACCTCATAGATGCATTTGTGGGTGGGGGCTTGAGAGATCCCAAAGAGGTCACCTGTGGACCCCTGAAAGGAGCCTCTGGCATAGAAATTGAGCACCATAGTCACTTTCACAGCCCTGGCAGTGAATGCCCTCCATGTCCCCGTGGCGACAAATCCTGCAGCAGCTGATCGATGTGACCGACCAGTTCCCTAGACATGCAGTTTTTGGTGACACTGGTTCTCGGTCATCTGCAGGAATGAAAGACAGCGTCTACAGGCCCTGGGTGTTGCTAGGTACCAACCAGCGACGTCTTGCTGTGGCTCTACAGCAGTGTGTGCGGGAGCCCCAGCCGCCACTTCTTTCTGAGGTTGCTGCTCCTGCCTCTGTGCAGCCAGGAGCCTCAGTCGCTCTCCTTTGTCGTCTTCCCTCTCTATAGGCCATCAGGCATACAACTAGCTCACCAGGCTCCATGATCCTGATGCACTCCTCCTGCAGGATGAAAGAGGGAGACACGTGGTTAGCATGGCTGTACTGAGAACTTGTCCTCAAAGACCCCTTAACGCTTCCCGGAGAGTGCTGGCCACCACTTGGATGGCCAGAAGTTAGCGCATGGCTGCCCGAAACCTCACCCACTTCTGCCCCACTCCATTTGACCAGGTGACGGCAGCTTTGCCCATTGGGCTACATATTGTGCTCACAGATCAGCTACAGGTATTCCCCTACCCGTGCTGCAAGGCGGCGCTGTTAGCCTGAACCATGGGGGAGACTGCTCCAAACTGGGATGCTGACATTGAAAGGGGCTGTGAGCACCCCCACCAGTGACTGCTCCATGACAGCTTTAGCAAGGAGATTGTACAACATGAGCAGTCGTCCAACTGTTCTGCAGTCCACAAAAATGCTCATGACTTTGCAGTCTGTGCCGGGGGGTGGAAAGCTTTGGAGCACTTGGTGGCACTTTGATGCCTCTGCATTGCTTGAGCGGGCAGATAAACTAGAAGCCCGACTCCAATCATATCAATGTGGCTGCATCTGAACTGTCTTAGCTGCAGAGGAATGGTCACTTTATATAGGTTTCCCTAATGCACGGCCGCTTCCCTTGCTCACCCTACCCCCACCCCAAATACTTGTGTGCTATATTCAACGGCAGGGCTGTCCTTGACCACCCCCTCACAAGTTACCTCAACTGCAGGGCTGCCTTTGCCCACCATCACCCCCAACGAGTCGCCTTAACCGCAAGGCAGCCCTTCCCCCCCACACCGCACAAGTCGCCTCAAAAGCAGGGCTTGCACCTGCCACACCTGTTGCCCCCCCCTCCCAAGTTGCCTCAATCGCAAGACAGATAGATCTTGTCCCCACGGTAGGACTGCCCCTGACCCCATCCCCTGATCAATGCTCCTCAAACTTGAAGTCCAACAACCGACCCTGGCGAGTGCTGCACAGCATCACTGTGTACTTACCTTTGAGGTCCCCCCAAAGTGCAACCTGCCAAGTACACACCTTTTATGTACTGTTGTGAAACAAGTCAGCGTGCTTTCCCACTGACGTGGATGGACTATCCAGCAAGTGGGGACGATTCCAGCGGGTTGGCCTAATAATAATATGCTGATGTATTCCAATGAGGTTCCCGATGTCAATGGCGGGAAATGCAGCCGACCATCAGTGGGCTGAGCAGATAATCGCAAACTGGTTTCATGCCGTTGTGAAACCGATCACACCACATTGTCCGCTCACACCACTGAACATGCCAGACGTCAGCGGGCACGAAAAATCCTGGCCTTGGTCTTCTGCAAAAGGTTGATGAGGTAACAATAGAGGATAATGGAGCTATGCTCAGGGATGAATTTCCAAAGTTGTTCCGAGGACTGGGAAATCTCAAATCTGCAGCAGAAATTGAAGTCGACTCATTATGCAGTGAGCTTTATTGCAGAAACGCCATCCATTAAATCATGGGGCAGATCTCTCAATTCTCTTTGGAGACAGGTTAGAAAATGCTGCACCATCAGTGACAGAGACCATCTGCTGGATGAGCTCCTAGACCTTGGTTTGCTGTTTCAGGACAGAGTTCAAGAGGATGAAGCAGCCACAAAGACAGATGATCTGTTGCAAGAAGAAGTCAACCAATTTAGTATGCTTTGACTCCATAGACATTGATTGTGAAGTCTTTGTTGTCTCTTTTGAGTAGAGTTATCCTTTTGTTGAAGAAGGTAATAAAGAGGTGAGTTTGTGTACTTATTCCACTGAGCCCTCCGATGACGTGCATCAACAATTGCAAGCAGCAAGCAAACAGCTATCCAGGGAGATTGAGATGTTTAACACCAAATTGGATCAAACCAATAGTGTAAGTTCAGAGCTTATTAATTTGTATAACTTGGATCTCATCAGCAAGCCATGGATGCACTCAAACTCAAGTAAAGAAACAGTCGTCCAAACTATAGAGCTGCTACGGCTGAAGGCTACCTTTGAAAAACTTAAAGTCGAACGTCATTTGAAGCTTGGACATATTGAAATTAAGCAAACGTTGCAGAAGTCTAACTATCTGAAAGAGAATGTTGAACTAAATGTTGAACCAGCCAGTAGCAGTCACACAACACTACCAAGACAGAGAATGGTTCACACATTAGAAGTGGTGCAACAAAATAAATGAACATATTGCAGTCCAGGCATGTATAAATGCTATACTGCATCTAAGGAAATTGTCACAGCATCAGACAGAAGTGTCGGCTGTAGAGCAACTATCTGAAGAAGTACTGACACTAACTGTCTTTCCTATTACGACTGAGACTTTTGTGGCAACAACCCCCCGATTTTGATGTTGAACTTTCAACCAAGTTTGCAGACCAGACTACTGCGCAGGAACTTCCTATAGATCCGGGTTTATTCCATTCTTGATGACAGTGCAATCCTAAGATTCCATTGTCTGTACCAGAGCAGCCTCATGCTGAAGCAAGTATGGACATGGTACCACTACCTACAGAAAGTGAAATCCCTATCCCAAGAGTAGTAGGGAAGTCTCCCTTTCCTCATGTGCAGCACTATCTTCAGAATGTTCTTCATTTTTCTTCTCTCAAAAGGTCATTAGTATGTGGAGTTCTCTTCCCCAGAAAGCTGTGAGGCTGGATCATTGAATTTATTCAAGGCAGAGTTAGATTTTTGATTGACAAGGGAGTCACGGGTTATGGGTGACTGATGGCAAAGCGCAGTTTGGACCACAACCTGATCAACCATGATCTTATGGAATGACGGAGCAGATTCAAAGGGTGAATGGCCTATATTTTTGTTATTCTTTCATGGGACGTGGGTGTCGCTGGCTGGGCCAGCATTTTTATTGCCTATTCCTAATTGTCTTTGAGAAGATGGTGGTGAGTTGACTTCTTGAACAGTTGCAGTCCATGTAGTATAGGTACACCCACAGTGCTGTTAGGGAGGGGTTTCCAGGATTTTGACCCAGGTCGCTGCACAGGTGTCATCAGCTACAGCCTCTGCGGGTAGCCCTTGTCCTCAAGGAGCCATCCCTGCAGCCTCTGTGGACCCTGGAAAACTTCAGGGATCTGTGACCAACTGAGGATGCAGGAATTGTGCACACACCCTGGAAAGGGTGCGCACACCTGCAAGATGCGTTTCTGGTGGTCGTACACCAGCTGCACATTCAGCGAGTGGAACTCGTTGTGGTTGATGTGGTTCACCGCGTGTTGCAATGTAGATTTGAGGTGCCGTGTGAGTACAGTCAATCGCACCCTGCGCCTGTGGGAAACCCGAGATCTTGGCGAATCCCATCGCTCTTACATCTTGGCTGTTCCGAGCGAAGTGCACAAAGTTGTGTGCCCTCGCAAAGGTGGCATCCAAGATAAATCCATGGATTTGTGGGTGGAGGCTTGTGACATCCCACAGAGGATACTATGGAGCCCTAAAAGAAGCCATTGGCCATAGAAATTGAGCACCATGTCACTTTCACAGCCACCGGCAGTGGATACCCTCCATGCCCTGGCAGCTCCCTAGTTCCCTAGACATGCGCAGTCTTCGGCGACACTGGTTCTCGGACATCTACAGGAATATAAGGCAGTGCCTATAGCCTCTGGGTGTCACTCGGCGCTGACCAGTGACGGCTCGATATGGCTCTTCAGCGCTGTGTGCAGGAGCCCCAGCCGCCCCCATCTTCCTGAGATTGCTCTTCCTGCCTCTGCACAGCCAGGAGTCTCTGTCATTCCCTCCTCCATCGCCTTCACTCTCTGCTGGCCATCAGGCATACAACTAGCTCACCAGGCTCCATGATCCTGATGTACCCCTCCTGCAGGATGAAAGAGAGTGACAGGTGGTTAGCATGGGTGTACTAAGAACCTGTCCTGGTTAAGTGTGAAGGCCCATTAACGCTTCCCGGAGAACCCTGGCCAAAATTTGGATGGCTAGAGATTAGTGCGCTGCAAGTCTGCCCGAAATCCCACTCACCTCCGCCCCACTCCACCTGACTGATTAGTGGCAGCTTTGCCCATTGGACTGCATGCTGTGCTCTCAGCTCAGGTGCAAGCATTCTCCTAACCCATGCTGCAAGGCTGCACTGTTAGCTTGAACTATGGGGAGACCGGTCCAAACCGGGATGATGACACTGCAAGGGGCTGTGAGCACCTCCACCAGTGACTGCTCCACAGTCAGCTTTAGCAAGGAGATTGTGCAACGTGCCCAGTCATCCAACTGTTCTGCAGTCCACTAAAATGCTCATGGTATTGCAGTCTGTGCCCGAGGGGTGATATGATTTGGAGCACTTGGTGTTACTTCCATGGTTCTACATTGCTTGAGTTGGTAGATAAGCTAGAAGCCCGACTCCAGCCATATCAACGTGGCTGTGCTTGAACTGTCTCAGCTGCAGAGGAATGGTCACTTCATACAGTTTTCCCTAATGCCTGGCCACTTCCCTTGCCCAGCCTACCCCCACTCCGAATGCTTGTGCGCTATATTCAGTGGCAGAGCTGGCCATGCCCTCACACCCCTGCAAGTCATCTCAACCACAAGGTAGCCCTTGACCCCAATAAGTCACCTCAACAGCAGAGCTGCCTTTGCCCCCCTCCAATGCTGCTCAAGCTTGAAGTCTAACAGGTGACCCTGGTGAGCGCTGCACATCGTTGCTGTGTACTCACCTCCAAGTTCCCCTCAAAATGCAGTCCACCAAGTGCACGCCTTTCATTGGCTGTTGTGAAACATGTCCCACTGACGTGGACAGACAATCCAGCTGTGGGGGGGTACGATTCCGGCAGGCTGGCCTAATGATAATGCAGGTGTATTACAATGACATTCCTGACATCTGATGGTGGGAAACACAACCCGCCATCGGCAGGCTGAACGGACGATCATGAACTGGTTCCACGCAGTCGTGAAACCGATGGTGCCATATTGTCCGCTCATGCCACAGTACATGCGTCATGCCAGCGGGCACGGAAAATCCTGGCCTTAGGAAACTTCCCGAAGATACTTGACAATCAAAAGATGAACAGGAGGGAGAATCTTAAAACGATCACCATCACTAGGGAAAAGGTGCTCAGAAAACTATTAGACCTAAAGGCTGGCAAGTCCCTTGGACCAGATGGCCCGCATACTAAGGTCTTAAAAGAAGTGACTGCAGAGATAGGAGATGTGTTGGTTATGCTCTTCCTAAATTCCATAGATTCTGGAAGGATCCCAGTGGATTGTAAAATAGCTAATGTAATACCTTTATTCAAGGAATGAGGGAGACAGAAAGCAGGAAACTACAGGCCTGTTAGCCTCTGTCATAGGGAAATTGCTTGATTCCATTATTAAGAAGGTTATAGCAGGATACTTAGAAAATCATAATGTGATCAGGCAGAGTCAACATGGCTTTGTGAAAGAAAACCGTGTTTAACTAATTTATTAGATGGGCAGTCCAATATCTTGTTCTGTCTAGCAGAGCTAGTTCTGAGTGATTAGTGCCTTGATGCTGGACATGTTGGCTTGGGAGAAGACACTGCTGTTGGAGCACCTTTCTTGCTACCAGATTTGGAGGATCTTGTGATAGCACCGCTGGTGGTGCTTCTCCCATGTTTTGAGGTGCCTGCTATGGATTGTCCAAGTCTCCGAAACACATAGGAGCGTAGTTGAAGTGAATAGCACCAATGCAACAACAATTTATAGAGTACCTTTAACATGATAAAACATCCCAAAGTGCTTCACAGCATGATTAGACACTGAGCTACATAACACAAGATGCAACAGCAGGAAGTTAGACAAACACAGGGAGAAAAGAATAGAAGTACATTTTGATGGAGTTAGGTGAGGAAGGGTCATGTGGAGCATAAACACTGGCATGGCCTTTTTATGTGCTGTAAATAGTTTGTAATAATTTGTCAGGGTACAACATCTAATAACAAATCCCATGATTTTAACCTTTAACAGAATTTCCCTGGTCAATTTCTCCCCTAATCCAGTGGTTTACTTTGGCCAGACACCTTGTAGTAAAGTGGAGTGCTATGTACCTTTAAGAGAATGTCGTAAGTTGACCATGTGACTGTATTGACCAATCGCTACACAGCAGGGGCTTCTTGGGTAACGAAGTCTAGAGCTGGAGGTGATTGCAGAAACATACATGTGGCAGAATTTTCCAGTCGGCGATTTGGGGGCGGGGCCCGCTCACCGACGTGAAAATGACGCGGGATGACGTTGGGAGGAACCCCCGACATCATCCTGGTTCATTTAAATATTGACGAAGGCGGGCGGACAGCGAAATCAGATGTCTGCCTGCTGACATGTCAATGGCCAATTAAGGCCATTGACAGGATAATTAAGCTTGTTAAATGCCCTGCCCATCCAACCTTAAGATTGGCGGGCAGGCCAGGAGCCCCAGCCCCACATTCTGATAATACATGAAACCTCATCCACTGGCGGGATGAGGTTTCATGTCCGTTTTTAAAAACTTCAATAAAGTTTATGTGCTTCTTATTAACATGTCATATTGACATTGTCACATGAGGGGACATGTTAATAATTTTAATATTTTTCTATTTTTAAAGATTTTTATACTGTCAGTAACCTCCCTGAGACAGCACTTAGTCTCAGGGAGATGTGCACTCGCTTGCGTACATGCGTGAAAGAGCGCATTTTGACAGATGGGAAATCCCTCCACCCCCCACCCCCCCACCCCCCCCACCCCGCACAGGAAGTGCATAGCACTTCCTGTCGGGCAGGCCGCTGGGCGGGCCTTAATTGGCCCGCCCACTCAAAATGGCAGCGGGTCCCGTTTCAGCGGCGGAGTTCGGCTGCCCACCGGTGGGGCCCGCCCGCCCATCAAGGTAAAAATTCTGACCATGGTGTTAGTGATCTGTTCTTAGTTCCATTAAACCACCAGTGTTTGTTCAGTTAATCGATCTCTCTGCCTATATTGTTTCATGCACCAACTAATTTGTTAGAATTAAGAGCACAGCTAGCGTTCGCCGGACAAAGTGAATCTGATAACCAAAAACGTAAAACTGGCGATGAAGATAAACCGAATCAATTGACGGCAATCAAGAAAGCTGCGGTAAGCCAGCCAAGTTACTTCGCCACTACCTTGAAAGCTGTTTGAAAGTGCAGTCTCCTTAGTGATCGAGCACGCCGCGGTTTGGGCATCTTGAACCATTCCACCTCATGACTGGTCTAACTACGTCAAATGCCTAGCATTCTTCTTTACTGCCAACAACATCGAGGGGGAGGAAAAGAAGAGGGAAATTCTTTTGTCCACATGCGGGAGCCAAATGTATGGGCTGATCCACAGCCTCACGTCATCTAGCAGCCCCGATACAATGGCTTCGACGAGTTAGTAAACGTTGTAAAAAACCACCTGAAGCCAAAGCCCTTATTCACTATGCAGCATTTTAAATTCAATTCGAGGAATAGGCTTCCAGGAGAGACAATCGCTGGCTATGTAGCTGCTTTAAAGGAATTAACAGAATATTGTGAGTTCGGAACTTCAATTAATGACAGGTTGAGAGATTGATTGATAGCAGAATCAGGGATGATGCTATTCAAAAGCGACTGGTATCTGAAACTAATCTAAACTTCAGTAGGACATTAGAATTGGAAACAGCCATGGAGAGCATTGTTAGAGACTCGGAGGCAATAAAAGATACACAAAATGGTGCCGTCCATCTTGCCGGGCGGTAGCAAAATGTGTGAAAACGTCAGACTCCACAAAAGGGCGTGGAACGCCCACTATCTGCAGACCATTGAAGAACAACAGTACTACAGTGAAAACCCACGACATTAATGAGGGAAATACATGCAGGCAGCCTGCAGGCAATCGACAGTTCAGAAATATCGAATGTTTTTTCTGCCACCCCAAAAAGGCTGAGACAGCATTTTAAAGACAAAGGTAGAAATCGCGAAATCTGTCTTGTTGAAGAACCAAAGGAAGCAGAATCTGACATCTTTTCGTTATACAACCTGAACGTGGGTAAAACTGAGCCAATCCAGGTCGTCATTAGAGTCAATGAACAACCCATCAAGATGGAGGTCGATACTGGGGCATCAATGCCTGTCATAGGAGAACATATGTTCAGACACTTGAATAATGGAGTCCATCCTTTAAGTTTGAAAGAATTGGACACTAAATTAAAAATATATACAAGCGAAGAAATAAGAATGAAAGGAATATGCCAAGTCCTAGTATATTATGGGGATCAGTCTGCAAATTTACCCCTTTTAGTAGTAGCTGGGGTGGGCCCCAGTTTAATTGGTCGCAACTGGCTCAAAAAGATTAAATTGTAATGGGCCAAGATTTTTCAACTCAGAACGAGAAACTTACAGGAGTTGTTACAAAAGTACACTTCCATTTTCAGTGACGAGCTAGGAAGGATTCAAGGGCTACAAGACAACCCCATCCACGTAGACCCTAACGCGATCCCCAGATTCATCAGAGCCAGACCAGTCCCTTATACTCTATGGGACAAGGTCAAGACCAAGATAAACAGGCTGGAAAAGTTGGGTATCTTACAACCAGTGCAATTTTCTGAGTGGGCGGCACCCATAGCACCCATACTGAAGCCAGACCAAAGTGATTGCTTATGAGGTGACTATAAATTAACTGTAAACAGTGGTCAAACTTGATAGGCACCCGATACTGAAGATTGGCAAATTATATTCAAAATTGGCAGGGGGCATCACATATTCAAAACTCAACATGAGCCACGACCACCAGCAGGTAGAGTTGGAAGAAGGCTCCAGGGAATTCGTGACCATCAATAGACATTGAGGATTGTGTCGATACACTGGACTACCCTTTGGGATTTCATCAGCGTGTGCTATTTTCCAGTGTACCATGGAAAATCTGCTTCAGGGACTACCCTACGTCGTTGTGTATTTGGATGATGTCTTAGTCACTGGATGAAGTGATGAAGAACATTTAGCTAATTTGGAGGAGGTGCTGAAACACTTCTGACAAGTGGGGGAGCACTTGAAGTGAGAAAATGTCTTTTCCAAGCCAAAGAGGTAATTTACTAGGGCCATAAGGTCAACGCGCAGGGCCTGCATCCCATAGAAGAAAAGGTCAAGGTTATTTGCGAGACACCTCCACCGAGAAACACTACAGAACTAAAGGCCTTCTTAGGCATGATAAACTACTATGGGCAATTTCTCCCAAATCTATTAGCCATATTGGCTCCGTTATACTGACTCCGTTATACACATTGGGTCCACTTTGACCCAAATAAAGAATTGATTTTAACTTGCGATGCATCCCTAATGGAGTAGGGGCTGCATTTTCACATCGGGTGGCGGATGGCTCCAAACACCTCACACGCTCATGCTACAGAGCAACGATATTCTCAAATTGAGAAGGAGGGTTTGCCTGTCGTGTTTGGTGCTCGGAAATTCCATCAATACCTCCACGGTCGCCATTTTCACATTATATCCAACCACAAGACTCTGCTGGGATTATTTGGAGAGGATAAGGTGTTACCCCCCATTGCATCTGCTCGCATCCAGAAGTGGGCATTGATATTAGCTACTTATGAATACACTTTAATCACCGATCGGGAAGCCAGATCGCACATGCTGGTGTGCTGAGCCACCTCCCCCTGCCTGATAACAATGTGAAGGTTCCAATTCCCCAGAAACGTGTCTTAGTACTAAATTTTTTGGATTCTTCCCCTGTCCAGGCCAAACAAATCCGTGAGTGGACAAGCCGAAATCCACTTTTATCTCATGCCCGGTAGCAGGACTTGAATGAATGGTCAGGTGAACCAAACTCTGATGACATGAAACCCTATTTCAATCGCAGATAGGAGCTCACCTGCCAGAACGGTGTATTGCTCTGGGGAGCAAAGGTTATCATGCCCCCAAGAGGGCGAAGGCCATTACTGGCCAAATTACATAGCGCTCATCCTGGCATTAGTAGGATGGAGATGCTCGCGTGCAGCTACTTGTGGTGGCCAGGGATGGATGTGGACATCGAAACCCTAGTCAAAAGTTATCTTAAATGCCAGCAGGTACAAAAACTACCCGCCTTAGCTCTATAGCACCCCTGAGAATGGCCGGGGCAGCCATGGGTACACCGCCACATTGACTACATGGGGCCCTTTTTGGGCATGATGTTCCTTTTACTAATAGACGCCCACTCCAAATGGATGTATGTCTACGAAGTCCGGTCACCCACGTCTGCTGCCACCATAGACCATTTGCGACAGAGTTTTGCAGCACATGGGTTACCAGAGGTGTTATGTCAGACAACAGGACTGGTTTACAACCCTCAACGGAATAACTCATATCAAATCCTCGCCTTACCGCCTAATGGTTTGGCTGAGCGGGTGGTCCAAACTTTTAAGTCCGGGATGAAAAAACTGGAAGGGGATTCCGTCAGCACCAGACTGTAATGGTTCAGTTCGCATACAGACGATGCCACACATGACCACTGGTATTGCCCCCGCTGAATTACTAATGAAGAGACGTCTCTGCACCCGTCTAACTCTTATCAGGCTGAATTTAGGGGCAAGGGTGGAGAGAAGCCAAGAGGCCCAAGACGCTAGACATAATGGCCATAATCATGAGAGAAATTTCACGGTGGGAGACATAGTTCTTGCAAAGAACTTTGAAGATGGGCCCAAGTGGCTATTAGGCGAAGTGAGTGCCGTAACAGGACCTCTCTCCTATAATGTTTCGGTAAATGCCCGAATAATTAGACGACACATGGATCATCTCCGGAGAAGAGAGACTGTCCTACAAGAAGGAATGCCATCATCATTTGCACCTGAGTCTGCACTGCACATGGAAGAAATGTCACATGATTTGGAAGCCTGTTGGTCCTGAGGCGGTCGAAGACTCAAACTTGCCCACTTCCACCGAAGAGCCTGGTGCACAGTTGACTCCTGAGAAGGGGGTCTCGGAAAAACCAGCCGAGACGGTGAGCTACGACGCTCGACATGTCCGAGAAAGCCTCCTGAGAAACCTGACTTGTAAATAGTTACTCACGTAAATAATTGAGATGTTACAATGCTTGTCAATTGTACTTTCAAGTAAAGGGGGAGGGATGTGGTAAAGTGGAGTGCTATGTACCTTTAAGAGCATGTAGTTAGTTGACCATGTGACTGTATTGACCAATTGCTACACAGCGCAAGCTTCTTGGGTAATTGTAAGTCTAGAGCTGGAGGTGATTGAAGAAGCACACATGGTGTTAGTGATCTGTTCTTAATTCCAATAAACCACCAGTGTTTGTTCAGTTAAACAGTCCCACTGCTTATATTGGTTAAAACACCAACTAATGTTTTAGTATCAAGGTCATAGATAGCATTCGCCGGACAAAGCGAACCTGATAACCAAAAACATGAAACACCTGTATTATGTGCCTTTTCCTGTTGCCTAACCATGAATGAAGCTTTCAGATAATTAGTCAACAAGCATTCAGCTCACCTAGGTGATTTAGAATTGGAGTTTGAATCGAGTGCTGCTAAGAGCTGAGCAGGTGTTGAGTCTGTTGGAGCAGATGGTTATTATAACATCTGCCCTTACAATTGACAGGCACTCAGCTTACTCTGCTCATTAACACTTTCATTCAGACTCTAATTTTTAAATACTGAGCACTTGTGAAAATACCCAGAGCACTGGCACTTTTACAAAGAACAATGATTAAAATCAACCTGTTGTTGAAAGGAAAAACAGCCTCACGAGGCGGATGGGGGGTGTGGTGGGGGCAGGGTTGATCCACCATTGACAAGATGTCAATGCAGCTCCCAATGATTTTACCAGATCCCCCCCCTCCCACTGGGGGCCAGTAAAATTCAGCTGATAGTTAAGAGCCTTTGTTGCAGTGATATTAAAAATCTGCCTTCTGAAGCAACTTGTTCACATTTAGAATAGCAGAGAACTTGTTGAGGTTTCCTGAGGGTACATTTACACTGCAAATGCAACACAGCAAAATCAATAGTGCTGGACTCTTCAGTCAGGGCATGAACTCACACTGAGAAGCCTAACAGCATGACTCGTTTAAGAAGGAGATCATACTCAGCTTCCCTTCAGAGTTAGTGTAAATGAGTGGAGAGAACTTAGCATCTGTTGTGTTTTATGCCTTGGAGATATGCAGAGATGACACGCACCAGGTCTCTATTTGTTAACTGGAGTTTAATGCTTATTAAATATCTGCAATAGCCACAAGCTAACTGTTTGCTTTTATTTTCTCTTTCTCTAACCACACCTACAGGCTTGATTAATAGTATACAGCACAAATAAGACACATGATAAAGCACTGAACAATTGAATACTATAACATCCATATACACAATTTTTTTAAAGTTGCAGGGCCAGTTCATAAGGTGGTTTGAAAAGCATATGAGTTACTTGGCTTGTTGCAGCTGCCCCATGATTTTACCAGGTCTCCTGCCTCCCACTCACCTAAGCAATTGCACAGGGAGAAGTCACAGTTTTCAATGCCCTTTTAAGGATGGTTGTGCAGTAACCATTTTTATCTGCTTCTTTGCAGTTACAGCTTTAAACATCATTGCCCTTTTAAGAATGTCTGTGCAGTAACCATTTCTTTTCTCCCTGCTCTTCTTCCTGCAATTGCTGGGTTTCAGCGGGCTCCCGTTATGTTGACTTGCCATCTTTTCTTCAAACTTTTTAACTACGCAGGAAAGCTTCAAAACAAGAGGTTCGGGCTATCTATGGAGCTTTTTTTAAAAATCGGAGTATTGTGCTAGAAGTCAACTTTTTGTTCCACCTTCTGTTTTTTAGACTTTCTCTGGAGCTTTTCTTGGATTTCAAGATGGCATCACCACTTATTCAGAGAGAAAGGCATTTCCTGCACTTGATGGTTTTGGTGGGCTCCACAAAATGGCAATGGTACCCTTCTTGAAGAAGGATCTTTAAAATTGGCTGCCTGTGTCGCCTGTATTCTGACTTCTTTTGTTCAGCAGTTTGCTCTGCCGTGTAACAAGGTGGTCAAATTCAAACTTATACTTGTTATTTTCCAATCTGGACCGTTGCAACGTTCCCATGTTATGTAATTAACTTTTTTCTCTCTTTTATTTTGTCTGGTGAGCTCAGAGGCTATGTATTGAAGTTCAGATTTGGTGATTGTCTTTTAGCGATGGGTTTCTTTTAAACAGGGCTTCGGACATTGAATGTGTTTAAGGGTTCTCAGCACTTGCTGCTGACTAGAACTTTAAAAGATTATGCTCACCCTTGCAGGTTTGTCAACTTTGCACTCTGAAGCTGGAATTCCAAGGGAGATTGAATGGAGCCCTCTGTGGCAGTAAAAACCTCTGCCTTCAGCTTCCAGGCCTTTTCCCTGGAGTACTTTTTGGTGATCTTTCCTCTGCTTCCTTTGGGAGCTTCTTTCAGTTTAGAAAGCTTTGTTAAAGTTTTTCTTAATGTTCTAGCATTTTGGTTTGTTTCTGTATTTTAGTGAAGTTGTGAGCATTGATCCCCTTCTGCCACCATGTTAGGAGGAAGTTGGTTACAGAACGGTGTGTCTTAAAGAAGTCTTCATAGTCTTCAGTAGGTTAACTGTAAGCCTTTATTAACTGCTAGAACTATTTACATATGTACAATAAAGGGTATAGGCTGGGAGCTATCTCCATGCTTAGGTCTTTACATGTGTTTTCCCAACACCACACTGACCCCTGGGTCTGCATCATATGCCTTCTTACATCACTGTGTGTGCACTACAGTACTCAGTCCCACATTAACCTTGTATGTACTAGACCCTTAAACTACAGTATCCATCTTGATTATCCATTTCGCTCAGCTGACTTAGCAGGGACCTTCACTGCCACTGCTTGTGCTACATAGATGGTTGGCTATCCTTGTGGATCTTCACTGACAGATGACACATCTATTGCAGTTGAGCTGAAACTTCATCACACATAGGATGTTAGGAACAGGAGTGCCATTTAGCCCCTTGAGCCTTTTCTGCCATTCAATGAGATCATGTTTGATCTGCGACTGAACTCCATGGTCCAAATCTTCTGATCAACTTTGGAACTGTTAAGTCCAATGCTGATCAGACTGAAAATTATCGACTTACTGACATACATTTAAAAAGGCTAGAGTCTGATCCACGATGCAGAAGAACTCCCTCAGCATAGAAATCCACGGATAGAGCAGCAAAGAGGATCAGCGCAGAGATCATGCTCCCCTTTTACAGCATTAGCTGCCATAAGGTGAGTTTAAATGTCCAGTGTGAATGTTAGTGAATGGTTGAGTGCATGAATGAGTGAATGGGTAGGGTGCTAAGATGGGTAGGTGGGTGAGGTAAGTGAGTAAGGTGGGTCAAGTATGTGGATAGGGTGACAGATCAGTAAGGTGTAGGGGTAGGGTGGCAGGTGGGTGAGGTGGTATGTGTTTTGATGAGGTTTCACTTAGTCCAAACTCCTACTCTACAGTAGGGTGGTAGGTGGGTAGGGTGGTAAGGTGATAAGTGGGTGAGGTGGTAGGTGGGTAGGGTGAGTGAGGTGGATAGGTTGGTGAGTGGGTAGGTGGGTCAGGGTTTATCAGATCGGACCAGGGATCAGGGGGGCATAGTTAGGGCATCAGTAGTCAGGGGAGATTGGGGGGGTGGGGGGGAAGGGGCGTCAAGGTGGGGAGTTGGTGTGGTCAGTGTGCATGACTGAGGGGTCAGTTGTACAGTTACTCAGGCGTTAGATTAGGATTCTTCTGTCTGTTTCCTGAGTAACAATCCAGGTAAGTCCCATAGAACTGTTCAAAGTCTCCGACTCTAGCTCAAAGTTAGAGACTTTTGAGAAGGTCCCGGGGAGCAGGGGAATCGCCCGTCAAAAGTTCAAACTCCCGGGCAATTCCCACGGAGTCAGCTTGTTGGGACATCCGTGGGGTCCTGATACACATCTTGAGTCTTATGTCTGGTCTCCAACAATCCAGAGGCCTGAAAATCTGGGCCCATATATCTATCTTCACTCCATATCCTTTGATATCTTTGGCTACCAAAAATCTGTTCAGCTCACTTTTAAAATTAAAAATTGCACAAAGAAATGTTTTCTAATTACACCCCTGAAAGGTCTGGCAATATTTTTTTGTCTATGACCCCCCCAGACCTGGGCTCTCCACTTAGTGGAACTGGCTTCTCCAAATCTATATAATCTGTTCCCCTTAATCTCATGAAAATTCCAACCAGATCACTCCTTAACTTCTAAATTCCAGGGCATACAATACTAGCTCATGTAATTGCTCCTCACAACTTAATCTTTATAGGGCAGGTAACTCGTAAATTCTAGTTACCCATTCTAGTAAATCTATGCTGCTTTTCCTCCAAAAGCCAATATTTCCTTCCTGTGGTATTCCAGGTGTGGTCTTGCATATTCTAGTTCACTAGATATAAGGACCAGCATTCCTCTAGAACTTTTGATTATTTTTTTGTACTTCTTCATGACATTTTAATGATCTGTGTACCTGGACCCTGTCTCTTTGGACCTTGTTTTGATGAGGTTTCACTTTATGATTGACTTGGAGATAATGAATATTTAGCTTTTCTTGAAATTATTTATTTAGAACAATTTACATTCAAAGATTTCATGGTAAGTATATGGTTCTCTGGACACAGACTGTTCTGTGTCTTGCTCATTTGGAGCCTCTTGGTCACCCGCTTATATCATCATTAACAATCTTGTCCGATTAACCTAACCATTAACCCCCAGGTATAATCTCAAAACTATCATATTATTTTGTTAAACTCTGTACATTACATTCCTGCCATCTGTTAACCTCGTGTCCTGTTCACAGTTTCCATTTCCAGTCAACTCCTACGTCCCATCCCCACCCCGCAAGCCACTATTGCCAAAGGCATCAATCCCCACTTGACTCTCGGAGGACATGTAGGACATATGTATTCTGTTATCTTCTCCTTAGATGACAAACACCCTGGTGGAGTGAGATAGCAGCTGCTCACGATTGCTGGCTCCTGGGCTGTGACTTTTACAATAACCTGAATGAACCAGTGGAACCAGTGAAAACTAATTGAGGAAAAATTGATTCAAGAGAGAAACCTTCAGGACTTGAATGATCACAACCCCTTGGAAAGGGAGAGAATCAACTAAAATTCTCTCTGTACTTTTCTTCTGCATTGCACACTGGGGTAAGGTGAGAGCACTGACTTGAGAAAATGAAGCACTTTCAGCTCCTATGAAGAATTTTGCAACTGTAATGTTCATAGCTGCTGTAACAATAAAAGAAATATTCAATACCTGAGACATGATTGAATCTGGTAAATCAAAAGAAGAATGAAGAACATCCTGAAGACGCTGCAGGATATGAGGAAAGGAAGAGCTCCCTACTACTCATGTGACTCTGTCCCCTCATGTGACATGACATGTTTATATTCAATTGCAAAACTTTTATTTTATTTTTATTTGTTTTTGGAAACCTCATCCCGCCCATGGATGAAGTTTCCAAAAATGTAAAGGCTGCTTAGCCTTTTTGCCTGCCCACCAACCATTCGGTTGGGCGGGCAGCGAAAAATTTAGCTAATTGATTATTTAATGGCCGACTCTGCCATGCGCCCACCCGCTGAACTATTGCGCGACTGCGCATTGACTGTGGCACACTCGGCCAACCTCAACACGTGTCATTTCACACTCGAGCAGATTGGTTGCGCGCCTGCCAGCCAAGCGAAAATTTCTGCCCTATGTGTGACTTGGAGACAATATTTAGTTTCCCTTGAAATTATTTATTCAGAACCATTTACATCAGGGCCCCATGGTAAGCACATTGTTTTCTGGGCACAAACTGTTCCGTAATAATTTGCCTTCAATTCCATGACTTCTACTTTAGCTAACTGAAAACTGATTGGAGGGACTAAAATATGGGAGTTCTGGTAAAGGTGAGCATGGATTTGTGAGGACTTTAGAAAGGAAAGGGAGGTTGGAAATGGGGAGGCAATTGGCAAGGACAATGGAGTCGAGGATTTTTATTGAGCAGAGGTGTAACAATGACAAATTTAAAGGAGATAGATGAAAGAGAATCATTAACCATATCAGCTAACATGGGGACCAGGAGGGGAAATTGGGTGGTCAGCTGTTGGAATAGGGTTGATGGAACTGCAAGTAGGTCTCATGGACAAGATGAACTCAGAGATGGCATGAGGAGAGATCAGAAAGAAATTAGAGAAAGATACAATAATTTATATGGCAATCATTTATTTATGATGAATCCAGGTCTTGCCAAAATGCACGCCATAAATGCGCATGTCAATAACTGTGATCCAATAAATCAATCTGATTTTAATTTTGAATACGCAAAAAGTTAGAAAGGCTGTGTTAAGAACAGAATTTTTTGTTTAACTGCAAATTTTGCAGTAAACCTTTAAAAATCTCAGAGATTTCTTCCCAAGGTAATTAAGTGAATATTCAATTAGTTAGTAACCAGTTTAGCACCTAATTTAGATGTGTGCTACAAAAGTATAATTCCAACTATTGGAACTTCTTCTATTTAACAATATTTTTACATTTAAACAAATTCCAAAGATAACAAGAACATGAAAGTCAGAATTGTTTAGATTCAATTCAGATTGAGAGTACAAGGTAATCTGTAAAGTGGCCGGGAAATTCCACAGGGTTACCACTGGTCTCAGTGTAACTTTAATGGAAACTGCAGAGAAATGGTATAACTGCCACTTTCAGCTGTTTACACCATTTTTCTGGTTTCCACTGGAATTATGAACAGAAATTGGTGGTAGATCTAATTTATTTTCTATGCAAGGAAGATCTTCTATGTGTCAACATGCGGAAAAGTTACAATTGCATTCTTTGTGAAATCATTTGATGGCATCATACACAGTACAATATACAGACAAAATCTTCTGGGTGCAACTGATATATCAGTAAAATTAACTAGGATTGTAAAGTGATTCTGAGGGGGTAAATGTTGACCTTGTGCAATAGTGCACAATGGATAATAGTGAATCGGCAGCCCAATTTACAACTCTCCCAATTATTCTTTCCAATGATTTTAATGGAAATGAAGATTGTGAGTGTTGTAAAATGGGCTGCCAATTTGCTCTCAAAAGTTTACACTATAGCACAAAAGCAAAATTATTACCAGTATTCTTGGAGCTGTAGTCTCTCTGTAACATCAATAACCCAAAGGGAACTGCTTTATCCAAAATGGTAGCAAATATTAGGTTTATCATCTATGACTGAATTTTATTTCACAAATGTTTACCTATAGACAGTGCTTTGTAATGTCTACGATTATCAGTTTGTGCTCCATGACCTACTATCAGCCAGTGAAGATTATTAGCTACTTAAAGGAGTGGGCAATAGTATACAAGAAAAAAGCTTGATTTTAAATGTTAATAATTATTAGTGGACTGCCTTTGTGTCACTGTTCATGTGTCTGTGTGAACTTTGACATTTGCTATAGGTAAAACTCTTTGTCCTATAAAGCATCCCACCTAACATTTAAGGTGCCCACTTCCTGCAAGAGCATTTGGGTAGCAATCAGGAGCAGCAATTTTGAGTGACTTTGCACTCTACCTCAGAGGTGCTGAGGCCAAACATTGCCTTAATTAAGATTAGCTAACTCAGCACAGATTGGGTATAGAACCTTGGACCCTCATGTTTGTAGGGCTTAGCTACTCAGTAGATAACTTCAATAAGCAACCTATTCAAGCTATCGGATTGATTTCAATTGTTCCCACTAGGGGAAAGTAAGTGTCAGAAGATCAGCCATTGATCTCATGGAAAGGAAAATCAAACTGAGTGTAAAATGACTGACCAGCCTGCTGCTGCCTGCTTTTCATCTAGCAGAAACAGTTAAAATCGACACCCCATGTTTTAAAAGAGTTGTAATTATAATTTTACTCATGTAATTTTTTTTTTCTATTTTCAGTTTGCTGTAACATTAATCTCACTGGGCAGTAAATGGATAGTTACTTAAATAAATGTTTAATATATTCTAAACTATTTTAGAGGAGTAGATAAGACTAAATTTACAACGTAACTATACATATCACTACACCTATCAGAATGATAAATGAATGCATTCTTTCATTAAAAATATAACATACTAACATTTTTTTTGGCTTATCAACTTTCACATTTCAATGGCACAGGAAGTAAATTAGAGAAAGATTCTTATTATGGTTCACACAAAGTGTTCACACAATTACTGTAGCTAATTAATAGTGAATGCGGTAATGCCATTGAATAGCTTTTTGATAGAAATTACTATCATCATTACTGCTGGATAATGTGAATCGATTCTGCAGTGCTCAATATATTTGATTCTGCATAAATGAGATGGCATTAGGATACAATTAAAAATCAGGAACAATCTAGACACACATTGCATATGCTAAACATTCCAGGCAGTAGGGGATGCAGTAAGAACATTCAATATACATTAAGTTACTTGGAACATCACTTTTCTACTCTAGTCTACTCTATGTAGATATCCATCTAGATGAATATTCTCAAATTCATTCTGTAGGACCTTTGATAAATTCCATGATTTTGGAAACTAGGTGCTCTTTCTTGTCCCTTGTTTTCACAGAAACACCACGACTTTTCAGCCAAGATTGAAGAGTTACACTATTCAGTTTGGATAACTGCAGAGAAAGAAAATAGAGATTTTAGAATTATTTACCCAGGTTCTAAATTGTTTTTTTATTCATTCAGTAACGTGAGGTAAATAAATGACAACTTTCTTCCTCCATTCTACGAACCAACATAACCTACAATAACTCCCTCCATCTCCTATATATTTCAATGACTTCATAAGATAGAAGCAAAAAACTGCGGATGCTGGAAATCCAGAACAAAAATAAAAATAAAAATACCTGGAAAAACTCAGCAGGTCTGGCAGCATCTGCAGAGAGGAACACAGTTAACATTTCGAGTCCATATGACTCTTCAACAGAACTAAGTAAAAATAGAAAAGAGGTGAAATATAAGCTGGTTTAAGGGGGGATGGGACAAGTAGAGCTGGATAGAGGGCCAGTGATAGGTGGAGATAGCCAAAAGATGTCATAGGCAAAAGGACAAAGAGGTGTTGAAGGTGGTGATATTATCTAAGGAATGTGTTAATTAAGGGTAGAAAGATAGCCTGTTTTAAACGCTCATTCTACTGTACTGATATATCTGAATAGATCACTATTGATCCTCATCTATACGTTTGTGACAGCAATTTCAACAAGAGTTCTAATCTATCATAGAGAGTAATTACATAAACAATCATTAAATTATCCTTCTAATTTCTCGCAGTTTTGAGTATAATGTAAGAAAGTAAAATAAAAGGTGAATTGCCCCATCAAACCAGTTCCTCTACAAGCCATGTACAATATTCTGGATGGAAATGTTCTACAAAATGTTTCCTGTCCCTTTCCTCTCCTCCTGGACATATCAGGATAAGCTTCAGTTTATCTAATTAACCATAAATCCTTAGCTACACATCCTTCAGCTGCCTTCCTTAGCACGAGCTGTTCGATGACCCAGTGGCACAGAAACCATTATGTTCCAAACAGCTTTCAATCATCTTTTTGTCAAATTAATTTTAGAACTCTCAATTCCATCCCTCACCAGATATCTATACACCTCCATGAAGCACCTTGGATTTTCCTCAACATTACAGGTTTTACATAAATGCAAGCTATTGCTGTTAATTGACCCAAAATTAAATGATTCAGCTGTGAAAATACTTTTCATGCCCAGTATAATGTCAGGACTTCCTCAGGACTTGTTCTCTTTATTCTCATCTCCTCTAGTTCCTTGTCCATGGGATAAATAACCTGCTTTTGGCTTTGATGACCATCTCAGTTATTAAATCAATCGAGGTTCCCCCTCAATTTTATTTTCCTACCTTATGCAACTGCATAAATAAATCCATAGATAAATAAACAACCCGTTGCACACAATTAGTCAGTTTTTCCTGTCAGTTACTCTAGATAAAGTGCAAAAATTTATGCTTTTCTTTTCTTTAATGTTTTCATGCAAACAAAAACAGAATCAGTTGGCTTCACAGTCCTAACATCAGCTTGTTTGCTTTGAATAACATCAGTGCACAGACCTTTTCACTGCAGGACTGAGTTATGACAATATGAGTCATTTGCTAGATAGCAGCACTTAAAGGTTAAAGCATGAGGGGAGGTTGCGTGAACTTGGCCTGTATTCCCTTGAGTTTAAAAGGTTGAGGGATTCTGAGATTGGTAGAGTAAACTCCAAGTGGATGCACTCTAGATCTAAGTATTGGCACATGTTGGATTACATTATTGTATGACAGAGACCACAAGGACTTCGCTTTGCCTGCTGGGTTAGAGGTGCTGAATGCTGGGCAGACCAACAGTTTGTCAGAAGGATGATGTCCTTGAAGAAAAAGCCTAACATGCTATGACATAGGGCGGTACTTTCTGTGCCGCTGGCATCGGGCGTAGCTGGTGGCGTGAGCAGACAATAGGGCACAATCGGTTTTATGACACTGGGAATCCAGTTTGCCATCGTCCGCTCAGCCCGCTGATGGCGGGCCACGTTTCCCGCCATTGGACATCAGGAACCTTGTTGTAATACAACACCATATCATTATCAGGACAGCCCACCGGAATCATCCCCCACCGCTGGATTGTCCGTCCACATCAGCGGGAAAGCACGCTGGCATGTTCACAACAGCACATAACAGTACACTTGGCGGCCTGCACTTTGAGGGGAACTCGGGGGTCAGTACACTAACTATGTGCAGCGCTCGCCAGGGTCGCCTGTTGGACTTCAGGTTTGAGGGGTGCTGGGGGGTTGGGGTTAAGGGCAGCCCTGCTGTTGAGGTGGCTTGTGAAGGGTGGGGTGGGGGGGAAGGGTAGCCCTGCCATTGAGATGGCTTGTGGGGGGTGGGGCAAGGGCCTGCTGTTGAATATAGCGCACAAGCATTCGGTTGGGGGTAGTGCGAGCGAGGGAAGTGGCTATGCATTAGGGAAACCTGTATAAAGTGACCATTCCTCTGCAACTCAGAAAGTTCCGACGCAGCCACATTGATGTGATTGGAAGTGGGCTTTGAGCTTATCTGCCCACTCAAGTAATGCAGAGGCATCAAAGTGCCACCAAGTGCTCCAAAGATTTTCAGCCTCCCCAACCACCACCCGCCCATCCCCCACCCCGGCACAGACTGCAAAATCATGAGCATTTTAGTGGATGGCAGAACAGTTGGACGAGTGCACATGTTGTACAATCTCTTCGCTAAAGCTGGTCATGGATCAGTCACTGCTGGAGGTGCTCAAAGCCCCTTGCAAGGTTAGCATCCTGGTTTAGACCAGTCTCCTCCATGGTTCAAGCTAACAGTGCAGCCTTGCAGCGTGGCTTAGGAGAACGCCTGTGCCTGAGTTCAGAGCACAGCATGCAGTCCAATGGGCAAATCTGCCGCCAATTGGTTGGGTGTACTGGGGCGGAGGTGGTGGGTTTCAGGCAACCATGCAGTGCACTAATCTCTGGCCATCCAAGTGGTGGCCAGCATTTTCTGGAAATCATTAAGGGGCCTTCACACTTAACCAGGACAGGTTCTTAGTACTATGCTAACCATGTGCCTCTCTCTTCCATCCTGCAGGAGGAGTACATCAGGATCATGGAGCCTGGTGACCGAATTGTATGCCTGATGGCCTACAGAGTGCAAAGGCAACAGAGGAGAGAGCGACTGAGGCCCTTGGCTATGCAGAGGCAGCAGCAGCAACCTCAGGAAGAAGTGGTGGCAGGGGCCCCCGCACATGGTGCTGAAGAGCCACAGCAAGCCGTTGCTGGTCAGCACCCAGCGACACCCAGGGGCTATAGGCGCCGCCTGTCATTCCTGCAGATGATCGAGAACCAGTGTCGCCTAGGGAACTGGTCAGTCACATCTGCCAGCTACTGCAGGATTTGGTGCCATGAGGACAAGGAGAGCATCCACTGCCGGTGGCTGTGAAAGTGACAGGGGCGTTCAATTTCTATGCCAGTGGCTGCTTTCAGGGCTCCACAGGGGACCTCTGTGGGATTTCACAAGCCTCCACCCACAAATACATTGATGCAGTCACAGATGCGATTGCTGCGAGGGCACAAAACTTTGTGCATTTCGCCTGGGACTGGGACAGTCAGGATGCAAAAGAGTGATTGGATTTGCCCAGATCTCGGGCTTCCCACAGGTGCAGGGTGTGATCGATTGCACTCATGTGGCGCTCAGATCTCCATCACAACATACAGTGGACTACATCAATCACAAAGGGTTCCATTCGCTGAATGTGAAGCTGGTATGCAACCACCAGAAACGCATCCTGCAGGTGTGTGCACGGTTTCCAGGAAGTGTCCATAATGCCTACAGTCTCAGTCAGTCACAGACCCCTGAGGTCTTCCAGGGTCCACGGAAGCTGCAGGGATGGCTCCTCCGGGACAAGGGCTACCTGCCGAGGCTGTGGCTGATGACACCCGTGTGGCGGCCTCAGACTGCAACAGAGTACAGTATAATGAGGCTCATGCGGCAGCTCGCAACTTGGTGGAGCAGACCATCTCCACCAAGCTTCCGGTGCCTGGACTGGTCTGGTGGAGCCCTGCAATACAGTCCACAGAGGGAGTCACACATCATCGTCGTCTGCTGCATCCTTTACAACCTGGTGCTCCAACGGGGGGACGAACTGGCTGAGGAGGAGATGGAGAAGCTGCACGTCTCCTCCGATGAGGAGGATGCCGAGAGGAATGAGAGCGAGGAGGTCCTTGGCGGCAACGATGACAGGGATGAGACCCTCGCACTAGCTAGACGAGGGAGGCGTGCTCAGGAGGCCCTCATAGCTGCTAGATTTGTGGAGGATGCTGACGACATGCAATCTCTGCATCCAGACTGTCCATCCCTGTCAGAATTTTGTTTCAATGAGATCTCCTCTCATTCTTCTAACTCCAGTGAATACAGGCCTATTCGACCCAATCTCTCCTCATACAACAATCCTACCATGCCAGCAATCAGTCTGGTGAACCTTTGATGCACTCCCCCTATGGCAAATGCATCCTTTCTTAGGTAAGGTGACCAAAACTGCACACAATACTTCAGGTGTGGTCTCACCAAGGCCCTGCACAGCTGCAGTAAGACATCCTTGCTCCTGTACTCAAGTCCACTCGCAATGAAGGCCAACATACCATTTGCCTTCTTTTCTGCTTGCTGAACCTGCATGCTTGCTTTCAATGATTTTTGTACAAGGGCATCTAGGTCCCTTTGTACATCAACATTTCCAAATCTATCACCATTTAAATAATAGTGTGCCATTCTGTTTTCCCTACCGAAGAGGATAACTTCACACTTATCCACGTTATACTGCACCTGCCATGTATTTGCCCACTCACTCAATGTGTCTACATCACCCTGAAGTCTCTTAATCGCTCTTCATCGCTCACATTCCCACCAAGTTTCCCGCCTTTGTCATTAGCAAGCTTGGAAATATTACATATGGTTCACTCATCCAAATCATTGATATATATTGTGAATCACAGAATCACACGGTGCAGAAGAGGCCCTTCTGCCCATTGAGTCTGCACCGACATGTGAGAAACACATGACCTACCTACCTAATCCCATTTACCAGCACTTGGCACATAGCTTTGAATGTTATGGCATGCCAAGTGCTTATCCAGGTACTTTTTAAAGGATGTGAGGCTACCCGCCTCCACCACCCTCCCAGGCAGCGCATTCCAGACCGTCACCACCCTCTGGGTAAAAAGGTTTTTCCTCACATCTCCCATAAACCTCCTATCCCTCACCTTGAACTTGTGTCCCCTCGTGACTGACTCTTCAACTAAGGGGAACAGCTGCTCCATATCCACCCAGTCCATGAATAGCTGGGGTCCAAGCACTGATCCCTGAGTCACTGCCTGTCACTCCGAAAAAGACCCATTTATTCCTACTCTCTGTTTCCTGTCTGCTAATCAATTCTCAATCTATGCCAATATATTACCCTGAATCCCAAGTGCATTAATTTTGCACACTAACCTCTTATGTGAGACTTTATCAAAAGCTTTCTGAAAATCCAAATATACCACATCCATTGGTTCCCCTTATCTATTCTGCTAGTTAGGTCCTCAAAAACTTTCAGTAGGTTTGTAAAACATGATTTCCCTTTCATAAATCCAAGTTGACTTTGTCTAATCCCATTGATATTTTCTAAGTCCTTTATAATAGACTCTAGCATTTTCGCTACTACTGATGTTAGGCTAACCGGTCTGTAATTTGCTATTTTCTCCCTCCCTCCTTTTTTAAATAGTGGGGTAACATTTGCCACCCTCCAATCTACCAGGACTGTTCCAGAATCTACAGAATTTTGGAAGATGACAACCAACTCATCCACTATTTCCATGGCCACCACCTTTTGTAACCTGGGATGTAGTTTATCAGGCCCTGAGGATTTATCGGCTTTCAGTCCCATTAATTTCTCCAGCACTATTGTTTTAGCAATACTAATTTCCTTCACTTCCTCATTCTCACTAGACCCTTGGTTCCCTAGCATTTCTGGGAAGTTTTCCAACTATTCGACTTCAAAAGCCATCACAGCTGCTAAACTGAACTTCAAGTTTCAACCCCTTCATTTCAGAAAGAAGGAATTCAAGCAAAGACATCTCACAGAGACTGATTTAAAATTTCATCTTTCAATATATTTTTCTTTATCTGCATTTTAATCTTTGTATCTGTATTTTAGATACATTTTAGACACTCTGTGAGTGTCTTGGGCTACAGGAAGATATAGACGGGATGGTCAAATGGGCAGGTAAGTGGCAGATGGAATTTAACCCTGAAAAGTGTGAGGTGATACACTTTGGAAGGAGTAATTTGACAAGGAAGTGTTCAATGAACAGCATGACACTAGGAAGTTTTGAGGAACAAAGGGACCTTGGCTTGTGTGTCCATAGATTTCTGAAGGCGGAGGGGCATGTTAGTGGGGTGGTGAAAAAGGCATATGGGACACTTGCCTTTACCTATCGAGGCATAGATTACAAAAGTAGGGTGATCATGTTGGAGTTGTATAGAACCTTGGTGAGGCCACAGCTGGAGAACTGTGTGCAGTTCTGGTCGCCACATTATAGGAAGGATGTGATTGCACTGGAGGACATGCAGAGGAGATTCACCAGGATGTTGCCTGGGATGAAACATTTAAGTTATGAAGAGAGGTTGGATAGACTTGGGTTGTTTTCGTTGGAGCAAAGAAGATTGAGGGCCGACCTGATCGAGGTGTACAAGATTATGAGGGGTATGGACAGGGTGGATAGGGAACAGCTGTTCCCCTTAGTTGAAGGATCAGTCATGGGAGGACATAAGTTCAAGGTGAGGGGCAGGAGGTTTAGGGGGATGTGAGGAAAAACTTTTTTACCCAGTGGGTGGTGACGGTCTGGAACACACTGCCTGGGAGGGTGGTGGAGGCGGGTTGCCTCTCATCCTTTAAAAAGTACCTGGATGAGCACTATGGGTCAAGCGCTGGTAAATAGGATTCGGTAGGTAGGTCGGTGGGCCGAAGGGCCTCTTCTGCACTGTGTGATTCTATGATAATAACCTTATTACTTTTCCTTAAGTAACTTTCAGCAGTAGTTTTGTATTAAACCGGGCTTGACCAACTGGCGGCCCACAAGCCACAGCCCGCAGAGCCATAGTTCAAAGGCCGATGGGCAGAATTTTGCCCTCGTCGGATGGGCTCGGCGGAGATGGTTGGGAATCTAACCACCGCCCGCAATCGGGGTCCGACCTTGATTTCACGCTGGCGGGCCAATTAAGGCTTGCCCAGCATGAAATGCAGCTCGTCACTGGCCAGTAAGGGCCGTGCAGGGGCAGGGGCCTGTCGGCCGCTGGGCCTTGGAGCTCGAGAGGTGCCATGCACCTCGGTCAAGCCATTGCGATGAGGCTGGGGTGTCAGATTAAAGTAAGAGTACAGCGCACTGAGGTGAGAATTTCGGCTTGTGCAACATTCTAGTGTAGTCTCTTCATTGATGTGAGCCTCTAACCTGGAGTCCCCATTGAGCATTGAAAGGTGAGGGCACCATGATGCAGATCTCCGTTGTCTCACCAGGGTGTCTGGCATGCACAGTGACAGTGTGATGACTTTATCTAATGACATGTCCTTCTCCCTTTTAGGTTCACCAGCAGGCGTTCACTCTCCAAACCCTGAAGGGCCGCCCCTGAAACTGGAGGGCCACCATGCTCCCCAAGCACCTGTGTCACACCCACTCTCTGAGCCAGGCACCAGCGCAGATACCAGCACCTTGGTGGGCATTAGTTCAGCAGCTAGTATGTGGATTGACGAGGGCACTTCACACTCACTTGAGGTGCAAGCAGAAGCAGAGCGTGCCCAGGGTGCCGGCAGCCAGAGGACTGCTGAAGACCAGGACGATGCTTAGATGAAGGATGATGATGCACCTCTGGAGTCATCCATTAGGTAGCAGATGCTGGATGTCCAGAGGGGTGTGCGGGAGGATCTAGTGGAGATCTAAGAGGGTATGCATGCCATGGTCTCAGTTGTGGAGTCCTTGTGGAGCATGAGCAATGCATTGACCCTCATGATCGGGCACAGTGCCTCCTCCATGGAAAGAGTGGTGACTCTCATGGATAGGCTGCTCCAGGAACAGAATCAGGGGTTCCTGGTGTGCGCTTGGACCTGCAAGCCCTCACACACGTACTGACTTCAGCTGGTCAGTGTCCATGTGTGAGATGGATGGGGCACCTAGTATCTCAGCTAGATGCCCGTCCATCAGTGGTGAGCAGGGTGGTCCACAGTATCCTCACGTTTGCGCATGAGCTGCCTGTTGTTGCTGCTGGGTCCTCTCAGGGAGCTCTGGATGACGGCAGCAACTCCTCTGCCCCTCTGCCAGTGACCATGGCATCTGATGAGGCTGCGGCAACTGGGGAATTGCCAGCTGTAGCACTGACTTCTCCCTCCCAGGTGGGGCCAGCATGGGCTCCACTGGCCAGAGGGCGACTGCCAAGGTCATCAAGGCTAACAGGGCAGCACAGTCAGCAGGCTGTCTCCAATGCCAGTGCCAGTGAGGTGGGAGCACCTAGACATAGCACCTGTAAACATAAGTTTAAAACACCTTAAATACAAGGGGGCCTGGTCATGGGTGATCTTCTGTTCCCCCATTTTGTTTTTCTTTTATTAATGATGTAACTACCAACACCGGTTTATTTTCGTTCAAGGCTAAGTGAGTTCCAACATAAAGTCACATTTGCTTTTGTTTAATTGACCTCAGTATGCTTCATTTATTTTGCAGGTGCAAGGTAGGCCAGTATGTAATGCTGGACGTGCGTGGCTAGAAACTTTATTGCACAGGCAATGAGTGTATCTTGGGGGCCAAGAAAAGGGTCATTTCTGCAATCCAGGATGGAGATGGCAGCCCTGGCTTGAGGTGGTAGTTCTTATTTGGCAGCCTAGCTGAAGGAGCATTGGATCAAAGCGTCCCTGGTGTCCCTGCCTCCTTGGAGGTTACCGAGGTCTGCCTCCACACACTCAGCGTTCTTAACGTGCTCCTCTTCTGACTCACTACTAGATTCATCCTCTGTGGCCTGTGCAGCTGTGTCAAGATCCTCTTCCTCCAATGGGTCGCCCCTTGCCAGTGCAAGATTGTGGAGAGCACAGCATGCAACCACTATCAGTGACACCAGCTCTGGGGGGTATTGCAGTGCGTCCCCTGAATGGTCCCAGGCATCGGAAGCACATCTTGAGAAGACCTATGATTCTCTCTAGCACTGCCCTTGTGGAGGCATGGCCCCTGTTGTACCGCTGCTCCGCCTCTGTCCTTGGGTGGTGGAGGGGCATTATGAGCTACCTTTTCAAGGGATAGACCTTGTCACCCAGAAGCCATCCATCCAGTCGGGCTGAAGCACAGAAGAGCCTCTGCCAGTGAATCCCGGCACCTGGGAGTGTCTGAGGATGTATACGCCATGGGAACTGCAAGTGTACCGTGCAATGACTTGCAGAATCTGCATCCTGTGGTCACACACTATCTGCACATTCATGGAGTGAAACCCTTCCTGTTGACGAAGACACCCAGCTGACCTGCTGGCACCTTGATGGCCACATGTGTGCAGCTCATGGCACCCTGGACAGGAGGGAACCCAGCAATTGCTGCAAAGCTTTTGGCTCGCTCAGCCTGGCTGACCTCATCCGTTTGGAAATGAAGGAAAGTCAATACCCGCCTGAACAGCTTGACGAAACTGTAGACAGCTGATTGGGAAACTCCACAAAGATCCTTCACTGAGCCCTGGGAAGAGCTGGAGACATTGAAGTTGAGGGCCACTGTGACTTTCAGAGCTGCTGGCATGGGGTGTCCACCCACACGTTTGGAGCTGATCTCAGGCCCGATCATCTGGGCAAATGGAGGTCATGGTCCCCCTTGACAGGCAGAGCCTCCTTAGGCATTGCACCTCAGACATATTGAGGTAGCTGCATCGCCGCCTGTAAATCCTGGCAGCAGAGTAGTGGCATTTTCTTCAGCCCCTTTTGCCTTGGACCTCCTGCTGGCCTGCGCCCCTTGCGCCTGCGCCTCTCCTCCCACAAGTCCCTCCCCTGGAAGCTGCATAGGGACACATGGCCTCCTCCCCCTTCTGCCCCTGTGTTCCTCCTCAGAGGAGGTGCCTTCAGCGGAGGCCACAATCCCCATTACCAGAGTAAGGGAAGGCTGTCTGACACCTGGAAGGGTCCACACGGTCTGAATCCTCAGAGGGCCTGGAAGACGCCAGTGAGTCCAGAAATGAAGCCTGGAAATGCTAAGAATTAAGCCCCGATCAGAGATTAAGTTGACAAGTACCAATAAGCCACCAGCAGCAAGTTATCTCCAAAACTCCTCACTACTCACATTGACAATGCTGCTGACCTTTCTTATCCTGCCCCTGGATGAGATTTTGCAAATTGTGGCCTGCTTGCCTGCCTGTTTTGCCCACGCGAAGAATGAAAAATCACACGGTCAACGTTAAATCATCGTCAATTGGGTTGTCAAGGGCCTTAACTGTCCTGTTAATTAATGGGGGGCGTGGATCTGACTCCTGCACACGAGCGCTGAGTGAAATATCGCACAAGTGTACAATGACGTCGGGATGCTTGCCCGACATCATTGCACACTTGAGTGGGTTAGACAAGCTGGGAAGTTCAAATTGCAGGTGAGATTTTGCAAAGGGCTACTCTGCCAATCACAGACCGTTCCTTTCCCATATTTGCTGCTGGTAGACTCACTACTGCAAAAGGGGGAAAAACACAGTCTCTAATTGGAGGAGCAGTGAACACCAGCGGTGGTGAGTATGCTGAAGGCTGCCGGGCCCAAGCGAAGCGAAGGTATGGTGGGGCTGGCGTCCGTCAGCGAAGGTAAAGTGTACCTGGAGCCAGCGAGCTAAGGTAAAGCGGGCCTGGATACAAGGGAGCGAAGGTAAAGCAGGGCTGGAGCCTGGGAGGCTAAAGCACATCAGAGCCAGATCCCTGGGAGCTAAAGCAAGTGGGGCTGGAGCCTGGGAGCTAAAGCATGTCGGAGCCGGAGCCCAGGGGGCTAAAATGCGTAGGGGCTGGAGCCCAAAGAGCTAAAGCACAGTGGGGCTAGAGAGAGGGAGCTAAAGCACAGCACGGCTGGAGACAGGGCGGACGAAGTTTTGGCAGGCCCAGGCAGGGCAAAGTTTTGATAGCCCCTCGGTGGGGCGGGAGGGGGGAGAGACTGGCCACGATTTGGATGGGGGAAGTAAGATTTCAATGTGAACAAGAGAAGAGAGGCCTCAATGTGGAGGAGAGAGGGGTCTGTGATTGTGACGTGTGGGAGGGGGAGTACCTTTGCTTCTTCTGGCCCACAATAGATGCTGAGAATGGCAATCACCTCGTTGAGTTGGCAGCTCCCACATCCATTTCGCTGCAAGATTTCATGACCCCTGGGAAATCCATGCAGCAGTGGTATATTTTGAAACAAATCCTAGTTTGCATTATAGGAGCTCAATTTGAATATGTTAATTAAGTGTCTAACACTCAGAAAGCCTAAGGTCTATTGCCATAAAAAGGCAATGGCTGTGTGAATGCCATGTTGGGGATGCATTCTCCTGTTTAAATTCTCCCTCACCCCCATCACCTTCCATTGTCATGGGGGTTGAGTTTGATCTTTCAGATACTACATTGAATAATTTTTTTCATTATTCATGATCTGGTGTTAGATAAGCAATAGGAGAGCATATTGGTGATCATGGAGTCAAAGGTGGTGGTGGAGAAGTAGTGATAGATACTGGCATCCATGTGAAACCTGATCCCATATCTATGAACGATTCTGCTGAGAGGCAACATGCCAGTTAGGAAAAGACAACAGACGAAAATGAAAGCTTGGGGCATACCTGACTGTGCTGAGCAATGTGAGGACAATTCATTGCAGGATATCTGAAATATGCTACATTGTGAAAGCAATAAAAATATTGTGATGAGGGCCCAAGAGTCTACATTTTCAGATTGAAATTGAGGGATAGGAATAGTGAAGTATGCTGTTCGTAGTTGTCAATCTAGGTTTTTCTGGTGGAGAGGAGGAGAATAGTTGCATACCTAAGTATTTTCAAGCATATTTGACACCTGCCTTAGTTTCTGGCAGAACATGCTATAGTTGATGGTGCTGGAGGCTGGGGAGCTGGCAAAACTGCTTCCTGCTGCATTTCCCACTCAAAATCTTGTCCATCGAGACAAGACAATAATGTTCCGTGAAATGATGCATACTGCTTTAAATGTGATGTTGCAGGCAGCCTTCAGAAAATAATTTAACATGTTGCCTCAGGAAGTTACCAGGATGCTACTAGAGTGTTTTTGAATCTTTTTCATGGACCTGGCTCTCAATCATACTTCATACGCAACAGACGCTAACTGGGATCAGAAAATTCAATGTTGGCTAATTGTTGTTGTGCTTATGGATGTTCCAATATCAAATCTCTCTTCATCTGCAAATAAAATACTATCACATTTGATTAAAATTTGAGGATCAATTTTGAAGTATGGAATATTTCTCAGATACCTGATTATTTTTTGCATGCTTTGCCACATCAACATCCTGGATAATTGGCTTGGACTTTGGTTTTTTTGGATTTGAATCTGATCCTTTCTCCTGTGATTGAGATACCATAAAATACAATTTAGAAATTTTCAAATTATGGGCTTAATACCCCCTACCTAGACAATTAACAGAGATATCCAACCAAAAATTGAGCTTGCTACTTTGATAAGGCACCAAACTATATTTTAAATTAGAAACAATGCAAACTATTAGATACCTGGTAGTAGGTGTTCCAGTCAAATAAGATCATAATAGCATAAGAAATAGGAGCAGGAGTAGGCCATTCAGCCCTTGAGCCTGCTTTGGCAGTGAACAACATCATGGCTGATCTGATCTGGCCTTAATTCCACTTTCCTGCATGTCCCCCATAACCCTTGACTCCGTTGCCAATCAAAATTATATCTAACTCAGTCTTGAATATATTCAATGACCGAGCCTCCATTGCTCATTTGGGGAGAGGATTCCAAACTCTAACAGTCCTCTGGGTGAAGAAATTCTATCTCATCTTCATCTTAAATAGGAGATCCCTTATTTTGAAACTGTGCCCCCTAGTTCTAAATTCTCCCATGGGGGGAAACATCCTCTCAGCATCGACCCTGTCAAGATGCCTCAAAATCTTATGTTTCAATAAGATCACTTCTCATTCTTCTAAACTCCAATCAGTATAGGCCCAACCTGCCCAATCTTTCCTCCTAAACCGAATCCTTTCATCCCAGGAATTAGCCTAGTGAATCTTCTCTGAATTGTTTCCAATGCAAATATGCCCCTCATTAATTAAAGTGTCTTAAACTGCACAAAGTACTCTGTAGTCTCACCAATACCCTGTACAGTTGTATCAAGATTTCCTACTTTTGTACTCCATCCTCCTTGCAATGAAGGCCAACATTTTGTTTGCCTTCTTAATTACTTGTTAAGTGCTGACTCTTTGTGATTCATGTACAAGGACACCCAGGTTCCTCTGTATCACAGCATTCTGCGGTCTCTCTCCATTTAAATAATACTCTGCTTTTCTATTCTTTTTGCCAAAGTGGATGACATCACATTTTCCCATTTACACTCCATCTGCCAAGTTTTTGCCCACTCACTTAAACTATCTAATCCTTTTGCAAGCTCTTTGTGTCCTCCTCAGAACTTACCTTTCTACCTATCTTTGTATCATCAGCAAATTTGGTTACGATACAATCTGTTAAGATCGTGTAGCACTCAGACCAAACAGGGTTGGAAGTAGGGATACAGTTTGACCTGGGGGAAGGGAGTAAGAATAATGGGAAAGTTGAAAAGAAGTGACAGAGGGAGAGAAGGGAGAAAACTAGAACAAAAATATATTATGGAGGTGGGAAGTAAAGACAGAAACTAGTGGGGGTTAAATTGGACTGTGTAAGGTCCATTTTTCAGGCAATATGCAGCCACATAGGTCTTGAAAATGGGGTCCAGGACTTCTGATGGTAAGCATGCAGAATTCCATCTTGGTAAAGGAGTTTGCACATGCACCTAACAACCACCATCTAAACCATGAGATGACGACATGAGTCAGTGTGCAACTCTGATTTAAAGCCACTGCTGCCATTTTTGAACTCTACACTCCAGCTAGTCTTAATCTTATACAGCCGAACATGGCGTTAAATGGAATAGAGATTCCCTCATCAACACTGCTTTGAGGGATCGGGAAGAATTTGATGTATTATTTCTTCAGGCTTCTGGTGCAATTTTACACCTTTTCGGACTTTTCCTATACTTGGTTAAAGTTTGACTACACTACAGAATATTCTGCTGGTGCTGACATACTTTTTTAAAATATTTCAATATTGTGATATTGTGCTGATAAAAATTGCTTCCAGACACTGGTAATCTGGTAGGGCTTCACCCGGGAATTGAACATGATTGAGATAATGAAAGAGGTCATGCAGAGCAGGACAAGCTGCTAGAAACAGGATTAGAAGGAAAGAAGGGTACTCAGCAGGAGGTCATATCTCCATGAGGTCTTCAGGAAGCAATTCTTACTTCAGCTTCAGTACATGAGACGACTTCAGTTCAGAAAAGAAGCTGTAAGTGCAATCTGTCAATAGGAGCAGCTGCAACTGCAGCCCCAAAGCAGGGCAAAGATAATAGGTACAATGGCTGTCAAGGTGAATGTGGCTCTTAATTTTCATATGCCTGGTTTCTTTCAGGCTATTGGTGATATAAGCAACAATTTGCAGTTTTCAGTACACTTCTGCATAAGGGAGGTCACTAAAGCTCGCCATGCAATCAGAAGCACATTCATCTCATTCCAATTTGCCAGAGACAAGCAGGGAATGAGAGCATGAGGTTTCACATGATTTACAGGCTTTCCCATGGTGCAGGATGCCATTGGCTGCATGCACATTTCCTTGCATGCACCTCATGTGAACTCTGCACTTTCCTGAAATGGAACGGATTCCACTCGCTCAATATGAAACTGGTGTGACCACAGACTGCGCATTGTGCAGATGAATGCCCATTATACTGGAAGTAGTCATGATTCTTTCATTCTGTGGCAGTCCTCTGTTCCATCTGTATTTCAATAATCATAGCAGTTTAAAGGCTGGATACCGGCCAAAAAGTGTTATAACCTTATCACATGGATCATGACTCATTCAGGAACCCAAGCACATGTATACAGCATTGAGAACCATGCTGCCACAAAGAACATTATGGACCACACCATTAGTGTCCTTAACAAACGCTTCTGCAGCCTGGCCCGCACTCGAAAAACCTTGCTGAGTACTCAGCTGAGCAGGTATCAAAATTTCCAGTAGTCTGCTACATGCTGTACAACCTGACAATTATGGGGGAACAGTCCCTGGTTCCACCTATCAGATGGGAAGTTGAAGAACAGTAGCACGAGCAAGATGCAGAATCAGGGCAGACCAAGTGTACAAAACAACTACCAAAAACAAAGCTTCTCTGAACTAAGGCATAATTTTATTTTTCTTCAGTGGAATTGGTAACGCTACATTTTTAAAAAAGAAAACGTCAAATGTAGTTTAAGTTGCCAATAAAATCTGAAAACAATAATTTGCATTGCATGACAGTGCAAGACCTTTTCTGAAAGCTGTATTTAAGTAAAATGTTCTTGTTGATACCCTAAAGACTGTAATTCTGTGTGGGTAAGTACTCATCCATTATACAGACATTATGAATTGATGTCCTGATAATTCTATGTCCTTAGCATATGAATCTTCTCTAAAGAACTGTGAGTACTTCAGTGTTAATTAGTTAAAATTAGCATTGTTGTTCAAAAAATAAATGAAGTATCTTTCTACAAGATCTATTGAGGTCCTACAACTGAGTTCCTCACTATATTCAATGGTGTTTATTTTTAACGTTTCAGTTCTCAGGAGGACTGGAGAAATTCTATGGACTCCTGTTGTCATGCTCAGTGAAGACATGTCATATTCATAGCTTTAAACATGGACTGTATTCAGTCTATAATTTTTCTGGAACTGCCTTTTCTTATAAAAATGTACATTAAAAAGGCTGCTAAGGTGGCTGCCAAGGGTCAGGTGACTTTTGGGGGCCAGGGCAACTGATGCCTGACTCCGGAGGTGACTGCTGAGGCGGGTGGGGGAGGTGCCCGGGGGCAAGTGCTGGCCAGCCTCAAAGGTGAATGCTGAGGGGGGTGGAATGTCCAGGGGCAAGTGCTGGCCAGCCTCAGAGGCGCCCGTTGTCGGTGGGGGTGGGGGGGTAAGGTGCTGTCCTGACGCTGCATCCCGTGCAATCAAGTTGGGGGGCAGGGTGAACTAGGGAAGTGGCCACATATTAGGGACACCTGTGTAAACTGACCATGCATCTGCAACTGAGACAGATCAATTGCAGCCACAGTGATATGGTTGGGGTAGGTCTCCTAGCCTGCCCACTCATGCAAGCAACACGGAGGCACCAAAGGGCCAACAAGCGCTCCCCCCATCCCCCCAGCACAGACTTCAAGTCCGCCACTACTTTATTAGACCACGGAGCAGTTGGATTGCACATGTTGTACAATCTCCTTGCCAACGCTGGCCATGTAGCAGTCACTGCGGGAGGTGCTCACAGCCCCTTGCAATCTCAGCATCCCGGTTTCGACCAGTGTCTCCCATGTCGCAACTTGACAGGGCAGCCATGCAACACACTCATCTCTGGCCATCCGAGGGGTGACCAGCACTCTCCGGGAAGCGTTAAGGGTGGTTGCGCAGGGACAGGAAAGGTGCTAAGTACAGCCATGATAACCATGTCTCTTTCTCTTTCGTGCTGCAGGAGGACCACGTCAGGATCATGGATCCTGGTGACCTAGTTGTATGCTTTACAGTCTAGAGACCACAGAAGACTGAGGAGAGAGCGACTGAGGCTCCTGGCTGTGCAAATGCAGGAGCAACAACCTCATGAAGGAGGGGCACCAGGGGCTCCCGTACACTCTGCCCAGGAGCGACAGCGAACTGTGGCTGATCGGTGCCTAGCAACACCCAGGGTCTATAGACTTGGTGCCTAGGGGACATGGAGAGCATCCACTGCCAGTGGCTGTGAGAGTGATCGTGGTGCTCAATTTCTATGCCAGTGGCTCCTTTCAGGGCTCCACAGGTCACCTCTGTGGGATTTCACAATCTGGCACCCATAAATACATCCATGAGGTCACGGATGCCATCTTCTCCATGGCACACAACTTTGTGCATTTTGCCCAGGACTGGGACAGCCAGGATGCAAGGTCCATTGGATTTGCCCTGATCTCGGGATTCCCACAGGTGCAGGATGCAACTGACTGCAGTCATATGGCGCTCAGGTCTCTGTCTCTACACTTGGTGGACTTCATCAACCGCAAGGGCTTCCACTTATTGAAAATGCAGCTGGAATACAACCGCCAGAAATGCATCCTGCATGTATGCGCAAGGTTTCCAGGGAGTGTGCATGATGCTTACGTTCTGAGTTGCTCGCAGATCCCTGAAGTCTTTCAGGGTCCACAGAGGCTGCAGGGTTGCCTCCTTGGGGACTGTCTTCCTCTGCAGGGTGTTTGCATTGACCACCACTGGCACCGCCTCCCAAGCCGGGTTGGTGACTTTGCTGCCCATCCTGCGGCCAGGGCAGGGGTAGAGCACATCCTGGCACATCCACAGCATCCAGCAGTTGCCCGAGGGCCCATTGTTGAAGCGGGGGCTGCAGTCTTTTTTCCTGTGCTGGCCATGTCTCCTGGGCAGCGGTGGTGAGCTGGTGGCGATAAGCGCTTTGCTGGCGGCTGCCTTTTAAAGATGGTGGCTGGCGTGATGCCACAGTGGGGTGATGGGCAGGTGAATGAGAGCCCACTTGCCATGGATACAGCTGTTTCACGGGAGTGTATAAATAATGAGGCGGGCTCAGGATGATACGGCGTGAAAACCCACCATTTGCTTCAGCGGGTAGGACTCCATTTTACCCACCCGCTTATGCACTTAGTGCAATTCTGGGAAAATTCCTCCCACTGTCTCCAAGCTTGAAACTTAACAATGAGAGCTGTTAAGAAACCAATCAAAACATAGGTAGGTGCGAATTGCCACCATCTATTCCCCATTGTATAGCAATAGAATTATTGATCATGTGACCGAAACTGACTACAGATAACTAATCTTATTACCCCAAGAACCAGTCAGCAGTCAGGAAAAGCAGTCAGTCTGGAAATCTTCAGAACAAGACGGACCATTCCTCCAGCCAGAAGAATAGAACCCTGCCTAAAGACCAGTCAACCCAGGCAGTGCGAGGGGGACTAATTCATTTTGACATACAAAGATTTGCCTCTCCAGAAACTTGGCCATACCCTCATCTGAAAATTCAAAGACTTCCAGTCTCCATTCATCCAAATAACCGCGAGCGAGAACCCAGCCAGGCCTTCAACACATGCATTTTAAAGGACTGAAATTTGAACACGTGATTTACTTCTTGTATTTCTGCTAATAACCTAAACATATGCGCTGTCTCTAGTATCTATCTTTACTTGTATGTATGTCTGTGTACAAGAGGGAGTGAGTTGTGCAGATTTTCTCTCCCATGCCAGATGCACAGAGACGGGAGAATTCTGCATCCACCAGTTCCAATATTCATTCCAGGGCGGGGGGAGGGTAGGCTGGATTGAAAGTCATGCCTGATGCACCCGGAAAGTATGCAAAGGCTGCCAGATGCGGAGGCAATCTGGGCGGAAGACCTACCTCTGTGCTCTGGCACTTTGTTGAATTCAATAAAAAAAATGATTAAAACAAAAAAAAGCTCTCCAACCCTCACCCTACACACCCCTCCCCCTCCTACACATGCCCCTTGCCCCATCCATGCCAAGCTATGCCACCTCATGTGCCCCATCGACCCTCCCATGGCCCCTGATACCATCTATGCCAACCCATGCACCTCTGCCCACCCCCATGGCCTCTCATACCCCCTATGCCACCCACATTCCCATGGCCCTTTATAGCACCTATGCCAACTTAGTGCCAACTCATGCCCCCACCCACCACACTTTGCCCTTACCTCTCCATGCAAACTCACCTAGTATCCACTCGTTCCAATGAATTTTGACAGTGCTTTGACTGCTTCACAGTTCTTTGTCGATATTGACAGCTCTTTAACAGCTTGACAATTCTTTGACAACTTTCCCCTGACGCGATTGGCCCCCGCCTGCGATTTCACGCAGGCCAATTAACAGCCAGGCCCAGCACTGCTGGCTGGAAGAGGGCAGGCACCAACATCACCACAGCTGCTGGCGAGCATTTCCACTGAGGTCCCTAAAAGCAGGCAGGTGCCTCAGGGAGCTGCAGACCTCCAAATAATAAAAGCACAAAAATGTTGTAAAAAATGTCCATGCAGCACAAACAAGCAGGTGAAAGTATACCTCATAAAAAAGAAGTCCCCAGGCTTTTATTTTATTTTAAATCCTAACGAGAGTTCATTCCGCCCTTGGACGAGGTTTCATCAAAAATGTAAAGCCCGCCTGGCCGATTGGCCCATCCGTCAACCATAAGGTCGGACTGGGCACGAAAAGTCGCCTACAATTGGGCTGTTAGTGAGCTTAATTGCCCACTTTAATTGTCGGCAGGCCCTCTTCCGACTTTTATGCATGCCCGTCGAGCGAAATATCACGGGATGACGTCGGGACGTCATCTCTCACAATTTTACATCTGTTTGGGTCAGGTGTTGCCCGCCTGCGACACACAAAATTCTAGCCAATAGTTCTTCGAAGCTTTAACAGGTTTGATAGTTCTTTAACACCTTGTTCCAATGAATTTATGCACTGTTTACGCATGATCATGTTTACTTTTAATAATCCCAAAGGCGCCTTACCTCTCCAAAAGGGTGCCTCAACTCTCTCGAAGGTGTTCCAGGACCATATCCAAAGGGGTACCTTACCTATCCAAACAAATCCAGCAAGTTCAGGCCAGCTCTTACCTGGTCTAATCTGCACACACTGGGTTTCATACAAAAACAGAATTACCTGGAAAAACTCAGCAGGTCTGGCAGCATCGGTGGAGAAGAAAACAGTTGACGTTTCGAGTCCTCATGACCCTTCGGCAGACCGAAGGGTCGTGAGGACTCGAAACGTCAATTGTTTTCTTCTCCACCGATGCTGCCAGACCTGCTGAGTTTTTCCAGGTAATTCTGTTTTTGTTTTGGATTTCCAGTATCCGCAGTAGCTTTTTGTTTTTGTCTCTGGGTTTCATACTCCTGGCCTACCAGTATCCCACTTCTATGGAGGCAGCTGATGATTTAAATGTCCAACTGTTTTTGTAAACTGCACATACATGATCCCTGGCCCAACTCCAGTCCTGCCCCCGTGAAAATAGGAAATGTCGTGTTTGGGGGAGGGACATAGGATTTCCAGGCTCGTCTGCCATTTTCGCCATGATGGAAAGCCTCTCCATCGTGGTGAAAATCTGAGCCAGTGTGTTTCATTGTGATTAAATTTTGGGGTGTTGTGTGAGTAAACATTATTATTTTTTCTGAGTCAAACTTACCCAAAGTTGCTTCGTATTTATTACTGAAAATCGCAATACTCAAAATGGTTTAAAACATTCCCTCTAAAATACACCTTATTGTGGACAACCCAGAGGTGGGGAGAAAGGGGAACAGTTATCTCATCTTTCTTCCCATCCGTAACACTGTCCATATTACATAGGGATAGCCTTTCTCCTGAGCAGAATTTTTCCTGCTTGCATTATGAGAGCTAGGAAATTGGGTAATGATCCATTCTATTGGGTACAATCTCTTCTGCAAGATCTTTTGGCTGCCTAAAATTCATTCACAAGAGCAATCTCATGATTTCCTATCTGATAAGGTGGGACTGTGCCCACCACTCTGCTTGCCCATTTAGGATGGCTGAAAAGGGAAATTCAATGCGGATGATTATAATCTATCCTTCCCAGATTCTACTGGGCAACTGGGCAGTTAAAATAACAAGGTTTGCTTACCTGAACTCACCGGAGCTGACTGCTGCAAATTTACCCTGTTCCACTGCCCAGGCAGCAAGACCCCTTACATGGGGCAGGACTTAATGGGGTGCCAAGTCTCTGTTCTTTGGCAAAAAAGTCACACCCTGTCTGGCTGTTAATAGGTTTAAGAAGGAACTACTCACCCAACCAGGGAAGACATCCCACATCCAAGAGTTGCCAGCCAATCAAATTGCTGGCAGCTCTCTGGTCCCAGTAGCACCACTGATCGGATATGCTAATGTGTGACATAGATGATGAGGTACCACTGACATTAGTCATTTTTGTGGTAAACTCTCAATAGAGAGAGGTTGGACACCATGCCTAGAGCAACAAGCCAGAATACGACTACAGTCTGTCTACTAACCAAGTACCACACCTTGAGTCCACAGACAGAAGGACCATCTCAGAAAACGGTGGCAGTAGTGGAGATTATTATGACCACACCAGATGTTAATTGCTGTGCAAATCAAATCCCAGAGGGAAACTTGGCTTATGGTTCATACCCTTTTTTTTGTATTCTGAAAACGAGAAGAAGATCTCAGCTGTAAGAGGTTCAGTAACAATTCTGGGGTTTTAAAATTATAAGTAAAAGTTTTATTAACAAGAATAAAAGAAAACTTAAGCACACAAGATTACAGTTGTACAATCAAGGTTATTTTTAAACATTCCCCCCAAAAAGACTCTCTACTTGCCTCCATTATTTTTAAATCTAAAACTAAAACCTTTAGTCCTTCCACCCCACCCCCACTAGAGCTGTACTTTGAATATCCTGTCTTGCATTCTTAATTAGCACTTTTCTCAGACAAAGACCGCCACCTTCAACACCTCTTTGACCCTTTTGTCTCTGACATCTTTTGATTATCTGCTCACACCACACCCTCAATGTGTCTCTTCCCCCCCACCCACCTTAAACCAATTTATATTTCTCCCTTGTTGAAACTATGCTTCAGTTCTGCTGAAGGGCCATGAGGGCTCGAAACGTTGACTGATTTCTTCTCCGCCGATGCTGCCAGACTTGCTGAGTTTTTCCAGGTAATTCTGTTTTTATTTTGTTTTGGATTTCCAGCATCCGCAGTAGCTTTTAGCTTTTTGTTTTTATCTTTGTGTTTGATTGACTGCCACCTCTCCAAAAAAATGCCCTCTTGGAAGAAGTATGGTTCTGTCCTCCGACAGGATTTCCGACTGTCTCTTCTGCCCTGCTCACCTTCATTGCTTTCCATTTCTCTCCTGGTGTTTGACAAGGTGTTTACTAAAACCCGCTTTCACAGCCATATCTCCTTTCTCAGTGACTGTCTCCGTCTCCGACTCACCCCACGTGGATTTCAACTGAAATTCCATCCCTCTTGTTTCGAACCCACCCAGGATTACAGGTATCTCCGGGACATAAAACGTTTCTCGGACTGCTGTTCCCGTCGCATTCTGAGATCCACACTCAGTGCCATGCGCCGCCATATGAACACACTCGACCTCTCCCTCCAGCAGCACCGCCGCACCCTTTTTCAAAGCTGCGCGTGCCCCCAGTTTCATTTTATTCTTCGCCTCATCCGTCGCCTCAACAAGAAACTTTTTCTCTTTCTCTCAAGTGCTAAGGAACGCAAGCTCCAACAACTCATCGACTCCAACACCCATCGGGGACCCTCCACCCCTGCTTGTCCCTCCGTCCTCACCCCATCTTCCAATCCCAGCCCCAGCCGCGTATTCACTATACCCCCTGACCTTCCCCTCTCCGATGCTGAACGTTCAGTGCTCAGCAAAGGACTTAGTTTCATACCCTTACGCCCTCATCTCAATGAATTTCGGGCTCGGCATGATGCTGAACTCTTCTTCCGCCGTCTTCGTCTCCGTGCTCACTTCTTTGGGCAGGAGTCCTCTCCCCATTCAACGGATCCTTTTACCCACCTCCAATATTCTCCCTCCACTTGGACCCCTCCCTCTGGATTCTTACCTTCTCTTGATCTTTTCATTGAGAACTGTCGGCGTGACATTAGCCGTCTCAATTTCTCTGCTCCTCTCACCCATTCTAATCTGTCTCTCTCTGAACTCACTGCACTCCGTTCTCTCAGGTCCAACCCCAACATTGTCATCAAACCCGCTGACAAGGGTGGTACTGTTGTTGTCTGGCGCATTGACCTCTACCTCGCGGAGGCTGAGCGTCAACTCGCAGACGTTTCCTCCTACCTCTCCCTGGACCATGACCCCACCACAGAACATCAAGCCATTGTTTCCAGGACTGTCACTGACCTCATCTCCTCTGGAGATCTTCCTCCCACAGCTTCCAACTTGATAGTCGCCCAACCTCGGACGGCCCGCTTCTACCTCCTACCCAAAATCCACAAACAGAACTGTCCTGGCAGACCGATCGTGTCAGCCTGTTCCTGCCCCACGGAACTCATTTCTCGTTATCTTGACTCCCTTCTCTCTCCCCTTGTCCAGTCCCTTCCCACCTACATCCGTGATTCCTCTGACACCTTACGTCACATCAACAATTTCCAGTTCCCTGGCCCCAACCGCTTCCTCTTCACCATGGATGTCCAATCCCTCTACACCTCCATCCCCCACCAGGATGGTCTGAGGGCCCTTAGCTTCTTCCTTGAACAGAGGCCCCAACAATCCCCATCCACCACTACTCTCCTCCGTTTGGCTGAACTTGTTCTCACACTGAACAATTTCTCCTTTAACTCCTCTCACTTCCTCCAAATAAAAGGTGTGGCTATGGGTACCCGCATGGGCCCCAGCTATGCCTGTCTCTTTATGGGGTATGTGGAACATTCCTTGTTCCAGTCCTACTCCGGCCCCCTCCCACAACTCTTTCTCCGGTACATCGATGATTACTTCGGTGCTGCTTCATGCTCTCGTCGGGACCTGGAAAAATTTATTAATTTTGCTTCCAATCTCCACCCCTCCATCATCTTCACATGGTCCATCTCTGACACTTCTCTTCCCTTCCTTGACCTCTCTGTCTCAATTTCTGATGATAGACTGTCCACCAATATCCATTACAAGCCTACCGACTCCCACAGCTACCTCGACTACAGCTCCTCACACCCCGCTTCCTGTAAAGACTCCATCCCATTCTCTCAGTTCCTTCGCCTCCGTCGCATCTGTTCTGATGACGCTACCTTCAAAAACAGCTCCTCTGACATGTCCTCCTTCTTCCTTAACCGAGGTTTTCCATCCACGGTCGTTGACAGGGCCCTCAACCGTGTCCGGCCCATATCCCGCGCATCCTCCCTCACGCCTTCTCCTCCTTCCCAGAAACATGATAGGGTCCCCCTTGTCCTCACTTATCACCCCACCAGCCTCCGCATTCAAAGGATCATCCTCCGCCATTTCCGCCAACTCCAGCATGATGCCACCACCAAACACATCTTCCCTTCACCCCCCTTGACGGCATTCCGTAGGGATCGTTCCCTCCGGGACACCCTGGTCCACTCCTCCATCACCCCCTACTCCTCAACCCCCACTTATGGCACCTCCCCATGCCCACGCAGAAGATGCAACACCTGCCCCTTCACTTCCTCTCTCCTCACCGTCCAAGGGCCCAAACACTCCTTTCAAGTGAAGCAGCATTTCACTTGCATTTCCCCTAACTTAGTCTACTGCATTCGTTGCTCCCAATGCGGTCTCCTCTACATTGGAGAGACCAAACGCAAACTGGGCGACCGTTTTGCGGAACACCTGCGGTCTGTCCGCAAAAAAGACCCAAACCTCCCTGTCGCTTGCCATTTTAACACTCCACCCTGTTCTCTTGCCCACATGTCTGTCCTTGGCTTGCTGCATTGTTCCAGTGAAGCCCAACGCAAACTGGAGGAACAGCACCTCATCTTCCGACTAGGCACTTTACAGCCTTCTGGGCTGAATATTGAATTCAACAACTTTAGATCTTAAACCCCCCTCCCCCCATCCCCACCCCGTTTCTTTTCCCCCCCCACCCGCCTTTTTTTTCAATAATTTATATAGATTCTTCTTTCCCCACCTATTTCCATTATTTTTAAATCTAAAACTAAAACCTTTAGTCCTTCCACCCCACCCCCACTAGAGCTGTACTTTGAATATCCTGTCTTGCATTCTTAATTAGCACTTTTCTCAGACAAAGACCGCCACCTTCAACACCTCTTTGACCCTTTTGTCTCTGACATCTTTTGATTATCTGCTCACACCACACCCTCAATGTGTCTCTTCCCCCCCACCCACCTTAAACCAATTTATATTTCTCCCTTGTTGAAACTATGCTTCAGTTCTGCTGAAGGGCCATGAGGGCTCGAAACGTTGACTGATTTCTTCTCCGCCGATGCTGCCAGACTTGCTGAGTTTTTCCAGGTAATTCTGTTTTTATTTTGTTCTACAAGTACACCTTCCGGGCAACACTCACTTATAGATGTTTAACTATAAGAAATCCAGTAATATTGCCCAAGGTAAACTGCTGTAGCTTCAATAAAGGCATACCACATGACCTGTCACTCACTTCCAATCTGCTGTGGAAAACCAAACTTCAGAATAAAACTGCTTTATGTAGCCCAAGACTTTTCTCGCTTGACTGGATGGCTAGTTCAAATGGCCTCCCAGCCCAGAGCTAACACCTCCTAACTCAGCTCCAACTGCACATCTCACAGCTCAAATAGCAGTTCCAGCTATAGCTCAAACAGCTATCCCTAGCTCTATCACAGCTCCACACTAACTTTAAAAAACCTTTTTTCCCCCTTTCATCTCAGGTTCCATTGTTCTCACATCTCTTTGAACTCCAATCCTTCCAATTATGAAATCTTCATGTCTCTATCTTGTCTTTACTTTTAGGTCAATAAAATATAATATCCCCACTACTATTTATCTATGGAACTCCTGCAAATATGTTTCTTGTTACCTCTGACTCTCCTTTGATATTCAAACTCTCAATAGTGTCAAAGCCCACAGTGGACTCCTCCACACCCTGTTTCAGGAGAACATCATCAGCCAGCTACTGGACCTACAGCATAAAGAAGGGAACTGACTTGATGCTTTTGCTGTTTAGAGTGAAGGCCTAATGCTGCTCAGTGCCAGAGAATATGGCATTTCCATAACTCCCATGGCTGGCCTCTCTGCTAGCCCTCAAGGTAGTCAGCTGGAAGGGATAAGGACAGGGACTGCTCACTAGGTACGGTCATTGTTACCTCTCTCCATTGTGCCTCCTCCTTCTGTTGATTGATTCTGAACTGCTATCAAGGTGTTTTTCACTCTGTGGTTCCTTTGATAACCTATTTTAGCCCAAAGTGAAATTTAGTAATTGATCAAGCACATTTTAACCAGAGGTTGCAATGACCTGGGAAATTGATTGAATTATTTCTAACAGACCTATTTCACCTAGTTAGTTCTTGCGGAGACAGCGCGCTGAACAATGAGCTAATCCGTGATCGCATAGTTATGGGCGTCCAGGAGGGAAACTCTCCAACTTTCTGCAGACCAAAATTACCTTACATTGGATCAAGCGGTCCAGTGTGCTAGGCAGGCCAAGCTTAGAAAATTCAAATGGGCTATCATTCAGTACGACTCTGAAGCCTTACATGACTCCATTGACTGGGTAGGTGCATAGGCAGCGGCCCACCCACAACAAAGTGCACCAAAGCAGGCAAAAAGTGCAAGAAGCTCCACGTCGACAGCCATTTTGAGATGCTTATGCTGTGGCGCAAAAGCCCAACACAGACACTAGGACTGCCTAGCAGGGGGCATGGAGTGCTTCCAGTGCAGCAAAACTGGACATTTCAAGCATTCCTGCAAATACAACAATGTTAATCGAGGTAGAAGACAAGAAAATATTTATGAAACACATCCATCCAAGAAATGGGAAATCAAGCTACACACAAAATTACAGAGTTCCTAAGGAAAGTAGATAGCCTTAGTTCAGATAATTGGTCAGTTACAGTGCAAGTTCAAGGCTTCGATACCACCTTTAAATTTACTTTTGATCCATTCATAGGATGTGGGCGACGCTGGCTATGCCAGCATTTATTGCCTATCACTAACTGACTTTGAGAAAGTGGCGGTGAGCTGTCTTCTTGAACCGCTGCAGCCCATGTGGTATAGGTACACCACAGTGCTGGTGGGGATGGAGTTGTACGATTTTGAGCCAGTGACATCGAAGGAACAGCAATATATTTCCAAGTCAGGATGGTGAGTGACTTGGAGGGAACTTCCAGGTAGTGGTGTTCAAATGTGTCTGCTGCCCTTGTCTTTCCTGACGGTAGTGGTCGTGGATTTGGAAGGTGTTGCCTAAGGAGGCTTGATGAGTTCCTGCAGAGCATCTTGTAGATGGTACACACTGCTGCCACTGTGCATCGGTGGTGGAGGGAGTGAATGTTTGTGGGTGGGGTGCCAATCAACCAGGCTGCTTTGCCCTGGATGGTGTCAAGCTTCTTGAGTGTTGTTAGAGCTGCACTCATCCAGGCAAGTGGAGAGCATTCCATCACACTTCTGAATTGTACCTTGTAGATGGTGGACAGGCTTTGGGGAGTCAGGAGGTGAGTTACTTGTCACAGGATTCCTAGCCTCTGACCTGCTCTTGTAGCCACAGTGTTTATATGGCTAGTCTAGTTCAGTTTCTAGTCAATAGTAAGCCCTAGGATGTTGATAGTGGGGGATTCAGTGATGGTAATGCCATTGAATGCCAAGGGGCGATGGTTAGGATCTCTCTTGCTGGAGATGGTCATTGCCTGACACTTGTGTGGTGCGAATGTTACTTGTCACTTGTCAGCCCAAGCCTGGATATTGTCCAAGTCTTGCTGCATTTGGACATGGACTGCTTCATTATCTGAGGAGTCATGAATGGTGCTGAACATTGTGTAATCATCAGCGAACATCTCCACTTCTGACCTTATGATGGAAGGTTATCGATGAAGCAGCTGAACATGGTTGGCCTAGGACACTACCCTGAGGAACTGCTGCAGTGATGTCCTGGAACTGAGATGATTGACCTCCAACAACCACAACCATCTTTCTTTGTGCTAGGTATGACTCCAACCAGCAGAGTTTCCCCCGATCCCCATTGATTCCAGTTTTACTAGGGCTCCTTGATGTCACACTCAGTCAAATTCTGCCTTGATGTCAAAGGCAGTCATTCTAACCTCACCCCTGGAGTTCAGCACTTTTGTAATGAGGTCAGGAGCTGAGGGACCCTGGCAGAACCCAAACTGAGATTCAATGAACAGATTATTGCTAAGCAAATGCCGTTGATAGCATTGTAGATGACCCCTTCCATCACTTTACTGGTGATCAAGAGTAGACTGATGACTGATAGACTAATTGGCTGGGTTGGGTTTGTCCTGCTTTTTTATGTACAGGACATACCTGGGCAATTTTTCACATTACCAGGTAGATGACACTGCTGTCGCTGTACTAGGTTGACTAGGGGTGTGGCAAGCTCTGGAGCACAAGTCTTCAGTTCTATTGCAGGAATATTGTCAGGGCCCATAGCCTTTGCAGTATCCAGTGCCTTCAGTTGTTTCTTGCTATCACATGGGGTAAATCAAATTGGCTGAAGACTGGCATGTGATTCTGGGGACCTCCGCAGGATGCCGAAATGGATCATCCACTCTGCACTCTGGCTGAAGATTGTTGCAAATGCACTAATGTGCTGGGCTCCCCCGTCATTAAGAATGGGGATATTTTTGGAGCCTCCACCTCCAGTGAGTTGTTTAATTGTCCACCACCATTCATGATTGAACGTGGCAGGACTGCAGAGCTTAGAACTGATTCATTGGCTGTAGAATCGCTGAGGTCTGCCTATCATTTGCTACTTATACTGTTTGGCATGCAAGTTGTCCTGTGCCGTAGCTTCACCCAGGTTGACACCTCATTTTTAGATTGCCTGGTGCTGTTCTACATTAAGTGCAGATTGTGGTTGAGAACAATTCTGCTGCTCCTGGCCCACAGCGCCTATCCAGTCTTGAGTTGCTAGGTCTGTTCGAAATCTATCTCATTTAGCACAGCAGTAGTGCCACCCAACATGATGGAGGGCATCCTCAATGTGAAGGTGGGACTTTGTCTCCACAAGGATTGTGGTCACTCCTACAGGTACTATCACGGACAGATGCATCCGCAGCAGGCAGGTGGGTTGAGGATGATGTCAAGTATGTTTTTCCCTCTTATTGGTTCCCTCACCACCTGCTGCAGATCCAGTCTAGCAGCTATATCCTTTAGGACTTGGGCAGCTTGGTCAGTGGTGATGCAACCGAGCCACTCTTGGTGGTGAACATTGAAGTCCCCCACCCAAAGTACATTCTGCACCTTTACACCCTCAGTGCTTCCTGCAAGTGGTGTTCAACATGGAGGAATACTAATTCATCAGCTGAGTGGTGGGGCAGTACATGGTAATCATCCTGGTGGTTTCCTTACCCATGTTTGACCTGCGCCATGAGACTTTGTGGAGTCTGGAATCGATGTTGAGGGCACCCAGGGCAACACCCTCCTGACTGTACCGCCACCTCTGCTGAGTCCATCCTGCTGGTTGGACAGGACATACCCAGAAGTGGTGGTTGTGGTGTCTGGGACATTATCAGTAAAATATAATTCCGTGAGGATGACTGCCGCTTGACTGGTCTGTGTGATGGCTCTCCCAATTTTACCTCGACCCATAAAGAGGACTTGCAGCATTGACAGGTCTGAGTTTGTCATTGTTGTTTCAGATGCCTAGGTTGGTGCTGGGTGGTCCATCTAGTTCCATTCCTTTTAGGCTCTTTTTTAGCAGATTGATACAATTGAGTGGCTTGCTAGGCCATTTTAGAGCCAACAACATTGCCATAGATCTGGAGTCACATGTAGGCCAGGCTAGGTAAGGACAGCCAGCAGATTAGTGCCATGATTCTGCCCATTATATTACTTAGAGGAGTCAGCTGTGTTTCTAGTCAGATCTTTAGTGGCAGTGGAATTAGAGGCATTATTAGACCAGGTGGGTTTTTATGACAATCATCAGCAGTTTCATGCTCATCCAGATTTTTATTGAATTCAAATTTCACCATCTACCACAGATGGGATTTGAACCCGGCTCCCCAAAGCATTACCCTAGGTCATTAGTCCAGCAACAATACCACTGTGCCACTGCTGTTAACATATCAGCAAGTTATATTGACTGGTTTCAGACAATGACCCTTCATCCATCAGGCATCAAATTACAAGGTCCAGGCAGCATAAACCTTTCAATTAAAGGCAGGATTATGACTCCTCTTTGCTATAAGGAATGACGGATCGTTGATTCTCTCTATGTTCTTCACGGTCAAGGCATATCCTTATTGAGTGGTGATGTTAGCATACCTCTAGGAATCCTGGAAAAAACAGATGGTGCTCACCATTTGAACGACTCACTGTCTTTCATGCAGCAATCTCAACCTTTTATTTAGAAGCAGTGGAGCTTCAGCCTTCAGAAGCCGAGGAACTTTATACAATCAATAGCAAGTTCCTTTGCTTCACAGAGCCACCATCCAATAGACCGTGGGTGAGACTGGAGTTATGAATCTCAGTTCTTCATGAATTAAGGCTAGAAGTGGCAGATACAGGAGACACAGCAGCAAACAGTGATCATCCGCATGAAGACATACTGAACTTGAATTGGCTCTTCCTAGAAGAAAGTGATGAGGAAGAAGCCCTTGCAGCACTGAGTGATCTGTTGGAGGTTGAGGTCTTAGAGGATGATTAATCTTTCCAGTTGATAGACACATTGGCCGGGATTTTCCGGCCCTGTCGCGGCTGGGACCCGCTCTGGGCAAGGCGGCACTCCAGCCAGGAATCCACTGACTTGCGGCAGGACCAGAAGATCCTGGTGGCGGGTGAGTGCGGAAAATCCCACCCATTATATGAAGTGCCTGTTGACATTTTAGAGGAGTCAGCTGTGTTTCTAGTGGCTGAGCAGCATTCAGATCTTTGTTCCACCGAACCTACCAATATATTGCCTAGTCTATCTCCTGTTGTCCATGTGAAGTCCTCCGCATAAAATGCCTTGCCTGATTCCATATCAGAGTCTACGGAGGATCACACTGCCAAAGAGCTGGTAGCTTCCAGGGGTGAAAGTCAAGTAACACCCATACTTCAGTCCCAGCTGAAGGTCTTCTTCCTTCCAGAGCTGGATGTTCGCACAGAAGCTGTGACAGAGTCTATAATACTTCTAAAGCTGAGTTAATTGTCTACAGAAAATTCATTCATTACAGAAGATGGCGCTGTCTTGTCTCAATATCCTCAGCAATTCTTCCCATTGCCCATAGTGGAGCAGCCTGGCACAGAGAAAAGTGTGACCCTTTTAGCATTACCTACAGAAAGTACACAGTCCTTCTGAAATATCATTGGGAAATCATCTCTTCTTCTTTTCCTGAAAGGCTACAGGAATTTTGTTGTTTTTTACTTCATCATTTAAGTGCATTGAAATCTCAGATCTTCAATGTCCTTTGAGTCTTCGATGAAGCAGAGAATGTTGCAGCTGTGACAGTCTTTCCTGGAGTTGAAGATCACTCTTCTTCTGAAGGTCTTTCCCTGTGTGCTTCAAGTGAGCAATAAGTTTATCAGCAGCACCTGAAATCTTCTCTTCTAGTCCCAGAGAGTCCAAAGGTGGATGCTCTTCAATCTCTTCACTTGGATCAGTCTTTCTTGAAAAATCCTCATTGTCCTTGTAGTTCAGTCATCCTGAAACCTTTTCTCTGCTTCCTAGCAATGCTGCTAAATTGTTGTCCTATTCTGCAGATGATGATGTCCTACCAGATGCAGAAGAAAGCCCTCCTGTCTCCAAGGCATTTTCCCTAAAGGTCGAGAATACTGTAGGAGACTGAATCCCTCGGAACTGTGTGTTGAGAAGAGTAGGAGTTGGAGTTGGGTAGAATCTGTAGTTGCAAAAAGGGAGTTACAAAAATGCAATGTAAATTGTTAAAAGATATAGGGAGGAATCATCCCAGATTTGCACTAAGAGCAGTAGTGGGCGGGAAGAGGGATGTTTTACCCATCAACCGCAAAGGCGTCTTTCACGCAGTGTCGTCCCATTCCCAGCATGTCCCACCTTATTAATAATTCATTCCTGGGGAACACGCCGAGTCACTGGCGGGGCGGCGTCTGATTCGCCAGCCCTGCCATCATCTCAGGTCTTTAGTAAACTGAGCGTCATATTTAAAGGCCACCCCTGCACAGAGCTAGCACTCTTCATGGGATAGGAAGCTGCTGGGAACTGATGGTTGCCAAAAGGAGGAAACATGTTGCCCCTAAATTTAGCGACACCTTTCTCGACCGCCTCCTGTCCTCCAGCCCTACATTGGGTGAAGACTAGCAAGCAAGGTCGCCAATCCAACCATGAGAGGCATTGGCAGTGGTGGTCAGCACCAATGCCCTTCAAAAGAGGACAGCCATCCAGTGCAGGAAAAGGATAATTGCTCTCATCCGTTCTGCCAAGATAAGTCCCTCTTCCCATCACTCTCAACTCACACACCCACAAACCCATCACAAGTCCACAAGGATCTCGCACCTCTAGGGACAACACATCTAACTCTTACACACACCCTCACATCTCCATCAGCCTCAGATCCTCTGGAGCTCACGTCCTCACCACACAAACATTCCACGCAGTGCCATGCGTCCTGCTCACACACTCTCCATCTGTTTTCATGCAAAAGCTGACTCATAACAGCAGGGATAGGTCTCAGACCGGGAGGACGGAGTGGCCCACATTGGACCCCTCACTCACTTTGAGGAGCATGCCATCGCGCTGACTGGTGAGAACGTGGACCATGCCTGTGGCGACGGTGAGATCGGCGATGAACACCTACATGAGGACCCTGCAACACATCATCCCTCTCTCAACGCAATTGTGAGTGCTCTCTCTCCTGCTTTTAAACTCTGCGCCATGCACTAATCATCTCAACCTTGGTTCACAGGGAGCTCTGCTAAGCAACCGACACCCTCAGCCAGCCAATCCCTCAGCTCAATGCAGGTGCTCACCTCCAGCCAAGAAGACACCTCCTCCATTGAAGAGCTGGAAATAAGCAGCCTGGAAGACCCGTCACAGAGCTTACCCGCACCCTCCACCAGCTCAGAGACACACACCTCAGTGGGACTTAGATCTAGAGCAGGCTCAGGTTCACAATCTGCTGGTCGCCGCATGGACACGTGTCTGCAGTATGAGGAGGCAGGTTCAGCTGGGCTCCCAGCACTCAGAGGACTGCTGGGGAAGAGGCATCTGTGAGGTCTGAGTCAGATGATGAGCCTCTGGATTCGGTCCTACAACCCATCGCGGACAGTCAGCAGAAAGTGGGGGGAAAATCATGCAGAACTGTTGGAAGCCCTCGACAGAGTGGTACGTGAGTCCGAGGAGCGTGTCCACCTGCTTTCTGATGAAATGGTGCCCACGTTTGCGTATATGGAGGTATCCATGGGGAGGATGGCGAATGCCATGGAGACCCTGGTCCAGCAGAACATTGAGTTGTGCGCAGACCTGCACTCCATCACAGTAGCCATAGATAAGTTCCTGCTGTGGCACCGTGAGACGGAAATGGGGTGCCTCAATGTCCCTTCAGCTGCTCCTTCCCTCCAGGAGTCAAGTCGGGGCCCTTGGGCACCTGAAAGGAGGAAGAGTGGCAGTAGGGCACCCCTGGGTCATCTACTAACGAATCTCAGGGGCTGTTCTCTCCCTCTGAGTCCCCTTTGCCTGTGACCCTCTCAACCTTTGTCACCACAGAGGGAGCAGCTGGCCCACAGGAGGACAGCCAAAGCAAGCCGGGGCCCTGAAGGCCTCGGCTCTCCAGAGGACCCACGCCAAAGTCATCAGAGGTAACAGGGCCAACAATTGCACAGGCAGTCTCCACCCCTCCTGCGGATGTTAGGGTAGCACCTAGAAGAAGTGGTAGACCTGGAAAAGTTAATAATTTCTGATCACAAGTGGTTGCACGGTGAATACATTTTGTCACTCTATAATCTGAAAATATATTCACTTTCACACAGCAATCTGTAATGGTGTCTTTCAGCTTCATTTACAGGCTTTGCAAGTCCTCCCCGTGCACCCCACTTCCCCCCTCCCCACGCAATAGCAGTTCAGCTGCATGCAGCTGACCACCAGTGATTCTGGAGGGGTATGTGTGTGTGTGTGTGTGTCTGTGGCACCCTCACCCTAACAGCTCACTCTGCCCTCTCTCAAACTTACCATTCCCTCTTACCGCGCCCAACTCATGCAAGCATTCTCCCACACAGACAGAGCCTCTGAGCTGAACTGCATCTCTACCCACGCACTGATTGCACTCCCATGCAGCACTCCCTGTGCCCGCCCAACATGAGGCTTCTCTCACTTTCGATTTCAGACACACTGTTGTTGTAATGTTTGTTTTCAGCTCCCCCATCCTTTCCCCTCTCCCAGTCACTAATGTCCTTTCCCCCCATCACTGTTGACGCCCCTGGCATCACCTTTCACCTCCCCATCGTCATCTACCAATCAGAACCCGTTTCTTTCCAGATGTCCAGGTGAAAGTGCACATTTCCTATCTTCCCAAGAATCCCACCCCGATCCACACTGACCTCCCTGACCTCCTCCTTCTCACCCTCAGGGTCCGTGTCTGCCTCCGAGGCCCCACCAACCATACTCGGTGTCCCTTCTACTGCTACCATCACACCCTCGCCCTCCTGGCTTACTCTTTCCTCTCTCATATTCACCATTCCCTCCTACCATACCCACCCTCAGTTCGCTCCCTAGGGGGCAGTCATCGACTCCACAGACTCCTCCCTTGCATGTTCACCTGGACATCCTCCCCCACTTACTTTCTCCTCCACCCTTACTCCCTCCTCCGACCTTACTCCTTCCTCCGCCTGTACTCCCTCCCCACCCTCCCGAACCTTATCCCCTCCTGGTACTTCCTCTCCCAGTCAAACCTAGACCTTCCGAATCTCCCACCACCCTCCCCCACTAGACCTTCCTCTCCCTCTCACAGCTGGACATTCCTCTCCTCACCCCCGGTGATCATCTGTAGCAGCCCATGGCCAAGACCCTGATGTCCTGAAGCAGGCCCCAGACATCAACGGAGACCTCCCAACTTCGGTGAGCTGCTTCGCAGAGGAGCCATGTCCATGAAAATCCAACCAGCACGTGATGAACATGTTCTTCCAGGGTCCGGTAGCTGTAGGGCTCCAGCATCTTCTGCTCCTTGGATGTCCATGATGTGAGCAAGGACCTAAAGGTAAGTTCCGACTTAACACGTTACATTTGTCAAGACGTGTTCTGGGCCGACATGTTTTCCTGCTGACGTGGGCAGCAAATTTGATGTGGGGGTGATGATTCCAGCAAGCAGGGATTATTATTAAATGCAGATGTATTAAAATTATGTTCCTGATGTGCAATGGCAGGAATCGCAGCGGACGATCGCAAACTGGTTTTACGACAGCATGTAATTGATTTTTGGCCTTCTCGCCATATTGTCCGCTCACGCCCGCCATGATGCCTGACGCCAACGGGGACGGAAAATTCCAACTATAGTTTCCTGTTGTTGAAAACTGGATGGTATACTTGAGGGGAGGTATAGTATAAGGGGTTAACAGGTGGGTTATGCTAATGTACGATGTAGATGATGATCTACCACTGACATCAGTCAGTCATGTGGCAGACTCTCTCTCTTTCTCTCTCTGTCTCTCTCTCTCTCCAGAGAGAGAGAGGTTGGAACACCATGCCTAGGAGCAACATGCCTATTCTGTAACCTGTTTAGGTATAGAACAAATAAACAAGTGTTAAGCAGATACCAGATTATGGCAACAGTCTGTCTAAAAACTAAGTACCATGCCCAAAGGCCTCAGATGGGAGAACCATTCCAGAACATGAAAGATTGCCCAAAGCTTGGTCAAATAGATCAATTTTAATGGGCACCTTAAAGGATGAGAGGGAGAGGCAGAGAGGTTCAGAGAGGAAATCCCAGACCTTTGAGCCTAGACAGCTGAAGTGCAAGCCACCAGTGATGGATCAAACAAAATCAGGGGTGCGCAAAAGGCTAGAATTGGAGGACAGCAGAGATCTCGGTGGATGATCTAGGATGATCCTGGAGTTATCAGCAGTTTTAGCAAATAAGACCAGAACCGATAATGCTTTATGTAATCGATCCATATCTGGCAATGAATTGCTGAACCAGTTGTCCAGCATAGACATTCAAGTATGTGTCCCTTGGATGTAAAGGTGCAGAGCTGGGGGCCATATTAGGGGGAACTTCCAGGGTGTGGGAGAGAAATGGCTTTAATGGAGACAAGGGCATCAAAGATGGAGGTGAAGGTGTGACTGGGAAAATTGGTAGCTGCAGAAAGTGTGGAGAATGGAGGGCCAACAGTTGGAAATTTTAAATTACCATTGCAAGTGACTTGAGAGAGAACTTTTTGTCCAGAGGCAGACACAGAATGAAGCGGGGTTGGGAAGGGTAAGGGAGGTGCGACTGGAGAGGGATACAAGGAAGCAATCAGATATAGCCTTATCTTTGACTGGCTTGATGCGAGTAGAGGGGCCATAAGATGACAAGGTTGAGCGTGAGGCAATAAGGTAAAATAGTTTATATGAAGGAAGAGATTAAGGGCGGATAGGAAGACAGTGGTGAGTTGACAAGGAGGTTAATCACGGTGCAGAGGCTGAAGAAACAAAGCAGTAAAAGTATCTAGTTTTTTTATAGTCACTTCATTTGAGCCTTTGGAAAGGTGGCCACAATTTTCGGAGCCAACCTGCATCTATTTGCCTTTAAGCAGCTCCTTAAGAATTGTTAATACAGCAGATAATTCACTCCCTCTCTTTGGCAAGCACCTATCAGAAGTTTACCATATACATGAAATGAGGGCTCAACCCCAAGATCTGTAGAGTGTCTCATTCCTACCTTGAGGGAGCACAAATCTCCTAGCATATCAGTACCACAGCCCAAATAACTAGGCTGGAAAATCTGCTCCTTTTAAAAAAAAACAAAAGTCAGAGTAAATGTTTCAAAGATGAAAGCTTACTTCACATTTCCTTTTTTCAGCTCCTTTCCTATCTGAAAAATGCCTTTCTGTCAAGAGTTTTAAGTTCAGATGTTGAATAGACATTTGCTCTTCTTGCTTATGTGGCTCCTTTATATCAAACATATGTAACACCTGGAAGACAAAATACAAACAAATAATTGTATAATTACAGAAAACCACACTTTTTAGTTCTAGAAATTGTATGAATGAGCTGAGTATGTGAAATTGTTCACAGCGAATCTCCAACATATCACTCAACTGAGGAGCCTAAGGATTACATGACAGGTGAAAACCTCTATGAGAAAATGCTTTTTTGGGACTGACACCGCAGAGAAAATTCTATGAGTACACATACCATTCAAAATTATATAGTTTTTACTGCTTATATTAAAATGTTCCTTTTATTTGTAAATTTAAAACTGGGGTAAAATCCAAGGCGGCAGCTCAAACAACATTCACAAATTTTTGGCATGATTTGGTTAGCTTGTGCCTTGTTTTATTAGACATGTATTTGTTGCTGCTTTTGTTGATTAATTCGTGCTTAATACATTTGATTCATATATTCCTCAGTTTCCAATTTCTTGTTTATTGGTGTTTAATCACTGAAATTTGTAACAATCAGAAAGTGACAGTGAAGTGTTGTAAGAATCCTGGGAAACCCCTACTTTTTCTTGCTAATTAGCAAACACTAAATTAAATATATGATTGTCTATGTATTTTTTAAAATTTTATTGTTACACTTATCCTGTTTATATTAGCTCCGCCAAGGTGGAAAGAAGTTTTGTTTTCATCCCGTTAGTCTGTTTGTCTGTAAACAACGGGCGGAATTTTCCCAAAATTGCACTAAGTGCGGTAGCGGGTGGATAAAATGGAGTCCTACCCGCCGACGAAAATGGCGAGTTTTCACGCCGTATCTTCCCGAGCATGCCTCGTTATTTATGCATTCCCGGGAACACGCCGTTTCCATGGTGGGTGGGCTGTCATTCGCCCACTCGCCATCACCCTGCTGTTGCATAATGCCGGCTGCCATCTTTAAAAGGCAGCTGTCAGCAAAGCACTCATCGCCACCAGCTCACCACTGCTATCTGGGAGACATGGCCAGCAAAGGCAAAAAGACTGCAGCCCCCTGCTTCAATGACAGGTTCGTTGAGCAACTGCTGGATGCAGTGGAGACCCGACGGGATTTGCTCTACCCTGGCTCTGGCCACAGGATGGGTAGCAATGTCACCAATCCGGCTTGGGAGGCGGTGGCAGTGGTGGTCAGTGCGAACGCCCTGCAGAAGAGGACAGCCACCCAGTGCCGTAAAAGGAAGAATGGTCTCCTTCGTTCCACCAAGGTAAGTCACTCCTTTCATCACTCCCAACTCACACATCCATAGGGCCCTCACTCACTGCCAGTGCAAGGGACATCACCATTCACTCTTTCACACACACACTGTCATTGTCCTCATCCCATCCATGGGACCACTCACCACCCACAGGCCAGCCATGCTTAGCATTTGGCCTGGCAGGAGTCCTGATAAACTCTCCACATCTCTATCCATTCAGGACAAACTGGCTCACAACAGATGCAGGGATGCCGGAGATCAAAGTTCTGACAGAATTCGAAAACAGAGCTATCCAGCTGGCCGGCGATGACCGGGACTGGTACTGTGCTGACAGTGAGGTTAGCGCTGCTCTACCAAGTGAGGATCCAGCAGCGTATCATCCATCAGACAACCATGCCATGAGTGAGGTGTCCTCTTTCAGTGGCCACTGCCATGCACTAATTATCTCCCCTTGCATTCACAGGCACATCTGCCAAACTGCCAACAGAGTCCATGACCCAGGGCCTCCAATCATGCTCTGAATAAACCTCTGAAGAGGAATCTGAAGGCACCCTCCCTGAAGTCCTGTCACAGCACTCACCCACACCCTCCGCCAGCACAGAGACACACACCTTGATGGGACTTAGCTTTAGAGTAGCCTTGAGATCACAATCTGGTGAGCACATTGCACTTTCTGATCACCAGCAGGCAGAGGCAGGGACTTCCCAGGTCCTCAGCACTCGGAGGATTGTTGGAGGCCAGGACGTTGCTCAGTCTGAGTCAGATGATGAGCCTCTGGACTTAGTAATGTCGCAGATGCTGGAGCTGCAAAGGCAAGCTAGGGAACAAGGGATGTCTGCTGCACTCCTCAGATTGTAAGGCATGATGGAGGAGTCTGTCCGTCTTCAGGCTGAGGTGATAGTGCCGGCATTGCCACACACTGAGGTCAACACTGGCAGGATGGCTGCCGCCATGGAGACCTTGGTGCAGGTCATCACTCCAGCACTGCTGCACGGACTTAACGCCATCGCTGATGCCATAGTTGGCCTCCAACAGTGTGTACGCAAGAGGGGTGCAGGGCAGCTATCACTCCAACTACCCCTTCCGCTCACGGACTCAGCCTTGGGCACCCATAGGGAGCAGGATCAGCAGGTGCACACACCAGGGCCGTCCATTCAGGTGACTCAGGAAGTGACCGACCCATCCGAATCCCATCCTCCTGTGACCTCTGCAGATCCAGATGCACAGGCCGAGAAGGGTGCCACTGCCACACAGCAGGACCCCGAAAGCAGGCTGGGGCCCTCCAAGTCTCGGCCCTCCAGAGGCCGCCCACCAAAGTCACCAAAGACAGGGCGTCACAGTCAGCTGCCTGCTTCCTCTTCTTTGCAATCTCTTCTTTTCCTCCACCTATCACTGGCCCCCTATCCGGCTCTACCTGTCCCACCCCCCCACCAGCTTATATTTCACCTCATTTCTCTATTTCCTTCGTTCTGATGAAGAGTTATACGGACTTGAAGCATCAACTGTATTCCTCTCCGCAGATGCTGTCAGACATGCTGAGTTTTCCAGGTATTTTTGTTTTTGCTTCAGGCTGCTTCCACCTCGGCTGTAGATGTCCGAGGAGCACCAAGATGTAGCAGCAGGGCTAGGAAAGTTAGGTAAAAGTAGTTGCACAGCCTGGTCACGGGTGTTGATCAGTTGTATATACTGTTCACTATTGTCAATAAACTCTTAAGAATGTCACCCTGCCTGTGGCTCCTTGTTCTGATGAGCAGTGTTCTTGTCACTCAGATGTGAAACCTTTCTGCACAAGATAAAAGGCAGGTGTCTCAGTCCAGGGCCTCTTCCCTATGCTCTGTGCAGCCTTCAGACCACAGTGATGTCCAGCCTCACACTGCTTGGAAACATTACTGATGCCTGCACCTCAGCAGTGCTGGTCACTGCTGCCAGAATGTAGTGGGCAGGTGCCACAGAGTTCTCTCATACTCCCTGTGTGCTCTCAGCACCTTTAAAGTGGGGCTGGCCCCCATCACACCAGCATTTGCGACCAGTGATGCTGTGCACCAGCTCCTGAAGGGTGAGGTGCTGAAGGTAGACACAGCATCAGATGAGTCTAAAGTTTCATGGCTGCATCTCTGAGATGGCCCTGATCATGGTGCGCAAGCGAGCTGCCCTCGGTCAGACAGGAGTCAGACATTCTCAGAGGTTATGTGAAGATCTATGGAGTGTCCTCACTGCATGTTGTCACCATGCTCCTGCGATCGAGCGACTATTAGGGCCTCCACTGCATCTCCATGACAGGAGCATTCTCACAGAGGGTAATGGCACTGCCGTAAGCCAGACTGGAGTCAAACATTCACAACTGCGATGTGAGGATCTGTGGGGACACCTCACTTCATGTCATCATCATCCTCCACAAATCTGGCAGCTATGCGGGCCTCCCGAGTGCACCTGCCTCGTCTAGCCAGTGCCAGAGCCTCACCCCCGTCGTCGTTACCACCGAGGACCCCCTCACACTCATCCCCGTTGGCATCCTCCTCATCGGAGGAAACTTGCAGCTCCTCCATCTCCTCCTCAGCCAGCTCCTCTCCCCGTTGCAGCGCCAGGTTGTAAAGAACGCAGCAGACGACAACGATGCTTGACACCCTCTGCGAACTGTATTACAGGGCTCCATCAGACTGGTCCAGGTACCAGAACCGCATCTTCAGCATCCTGATGGTCTGCTCCACCAAGTTGCGAGCTACTGCATGAGCCTCATTATAGCGTCGCTCTACTGCAGTCTGAGGCTGTTGCACGGGTGTCATCAGCCATGCCCTCTGTGGGTAGCCCTTGTCCCCAAGGAGGCAACCCTGCAGCCTCTGTGGATGCTGGAAGACTGCAGGGATCTGCGAGCGACTCAGGATGTAGATGTCGTGCACACTCCCTGGAAACCATGCGCATACCTGCAGGATGCGTTTCTGTGGTCGATACCAGCTGCATGTTCAGTGAGTGGATGCCCTTGCGGTTGATGAAGTCCACTGAGTGTAGTGATGGAGACTTGAGCGCCACAAGAGTGCAGTCAATCGCATCCTACACCTTTGGGAATCCCGAGGTCAGGGCGAATCCAATGGCCCTTGCATCCTGACTGTCCCGGTCCCAGACGAAATGCACAAAGCTCTGTGCCATGGAGAAGATGGCATCCGTGACCTCATGGATGCATTTGTGGGTGGCGGATTGTAAAATCCCACAGAGGTCACCTATGGAGCTCTGAAAGGAGACACCAGCATAGAAATTGAGCGCTGTGATCACTTTCACAGCCACTGGCAGAGGATGCCATCCACGTCCCCTTGGCGCCAAGTCCTGCAGTGAGTGGCAGATGTGAGCCACCAGGTCCCTAGACATGCACAGTCATCGGCGACACTGGTTCTCAGTTATCAGCAGGAATAGCAGGCACGTCTATAGACCCTGGGTATCGTTAGGTGCCGACCCGCCACGGTTCGCTGTTGCTCCTGGGCAGCGTGTGCGGGAGCCCCTGCTGCCCCTTCTTCATGAGGTTGCTTCTCCTGCCTTTGCACGGCCAGGAGCTTCAGTCGCTCCCTCCTCCGCCTTCTACGGTCTCTGCAGGCCACCAGCATACAGGTAGGTCACCAGGATTCATGATCCTGATGTGGTCTTGCAGCGTGAAAGAGAGAGCGACATGGTTATCATGGCTGTACTTAGCACCTTTCCTGGCCCTATGTGACCATCCCTCAATGCTTCCTGGACAGTGCTGATCACCCCTCGGATGACCAAAAATGAGTGCGCTGCATGGCTGTCCTGTCAACCTGCGACATGGGTGACACGGGTCCAGACCAGGATACTAAGATTGCAAGGGGCTGTGAGCACCTCCAGCAGTGACTGCTACATGGCCACTGCTGGCAAGGAGATTGTAGAATGTGTGCAGTCCAACTGCTCCGCGGTCCAATAAAGTGGTGGCGGACACGAAGTCTGTGCTGGGGGAGGAGGTTGGGGGGGGGGGGGGGGGGGGGTGGTGGGGTGGTTGTGGGGCGGGTAAGGTATGGAGTGCTTGGTGGCCCTTTGGTGCCTCTGCATTGTGTGCATGGGCGGGCAGGCTAGGACCCTGACCCCAATCATATTACTGTGGCTGTGGCTTATCTTAGATGCAAAGGTATGGTCAGTTTATACAGCTGTCCCTAATGCGTGGCCCCTCCCCTCGCTTACCATGCGCCCCCCCCCCATCCCAAGCAGTCGCCTCTGAGGCTGGCCAGCACTTGCCCCCAGACACCATTACCCCCCTCAGCAGTCACCTCTGGGGCCAGGCATCAGTTGCCCCCATCCACCAGTGCCCCTGAGGCCTGTAAACTACAAGCGAGCTGTGGAGAACGCTGCTGCTCACTCAGTTCAGTTCCCCCAAAGTGAAGGCTGCCAAGTGCATGTCACCTGTGTGCTGTTGTGAAACACATCGGCGTGCTTTCCCACCAATGTGGACGGGCGATACGGAGGGGTCCCAAGAACCTGGCAGGATGGCCTTTTAATCATATGCAAATGTATTTCAATTAGCTCCCCATTGACCGATGGCGGGATATGCGGCCCACTATTGGCGGGCTGAGCGGACGATCGCGACTTGCCTTCGCGCCATAGTTTCTGTGCATGCCAGCTATCACGCCGGCTACCAGCAAGCTCGGAAAATTCCGCCCAATATATTTCAAAAGCTAATGGATGGATTTCAACAAAACTTGATACACAGGCGGGGTATGGCTGAAGGAAGAACTGATTAGGCGACGATGCAGATCTGGATCCTGGGACCAAGGATCCATTAACATTGGAAGATAGGGTGTACTGACTTTCTTTTCAAGTGTTGTGGGTTGTTTTATTTAGGATGTTGTCAATTGTCTCAACTGCTGTGGTGGAATTTTGTCACAGCTGTCAAAAGAGTTTTCAAAACAGGTTGTTGGATTTGGGTTGGCCTGAAGCCTCCTCAGTGAGATGGAGGCTCTTAATAAAAAACTTCTTTTTTCAGCTTTGTAGTTACAGAGCATGAACGATGCAGAGAAAAGCCTCAAGGAAGTGCTGCATAATTGTAATAATGTTGAGTTAACAGAGTATGGCGGAGGTATGTGCTTTTCTGAGTGTCCTCTTCACTTGTCTCTGTTGTGATTACATTTTGAATTTGGATGGTTGACAAGTGACAAGATGGGAATTTGTAGTTTGGACCATAATTTTTCAAAGGTTTTATTGAGCCAAAAGATTTAAGGGCCTTGCTGTAAAAAGAGAGTATAAGAAAGGATTCCCAGGCAGAATAGGGTTAGGTCAGAAGGAGCAGAGAGGTATACAGCCAGAGGAGGTTCCAGACCATCCTGCATACTGAGATGCCTCACAAAAGGACGAGGCTGACAGAGGGGCAACACATGTACAGGTTGCATTGACTGATACAGCCAGGGAGTGATTACGCAGAGTCCAGGCCTATGTCCAGAGGTTAATGGTAATACTACTGCGCTTTAATATTACTGTTCAAATATTAGTATGTTTGGAGTCTCATTTATACTAAATAAAATATAACCATTGTCACCTGTCACGAATGCTAAGCTGATTAAGATGATTAAGTTTCCAAATGTCCTTTTAATTTAAGGTTAAAACAGAACATTTTGAAAAGGAGGATAGTGAATTCCTGATCGACACCTCAGTTCAGAGTAATGCCCATGTGATCCGGTTGCCATGTGAAGAGAAACTCAACCATAAATTCACTGAGGTGTCAAGTGACCATTTTAACACCTTTCACAGTACCTCACAGAACAAGGAAAACAACAGCTGTGGATACACAGGCAGGATAACTGGAACTGTCCCAGGTCTTCGCTGTTCTGTAAGAAATGGCAGGGAGCAGTAATAAAGCTCTCTATGGGGAAAACAGTTTAATCAGAGCTGACTAAACTGTTTAAAGACATCAGATACAGGAATCTCTGCAATTCTGGACTGTCAGGACTGTTGTGACCTGAGGGAGAGGGGAATTTGTTGAGGTGTACCCTGCTAGTGGTAATGATATCTGGGGAGGCTTAGAAGTGGACTGGAACGATTGGCAAAGGACACTGAAGTTTCAACCTGTGGAGGTAGGGAGAGGTGACCCTCTGCTGGAGAGCTGAGTGGCTTTGAATGCTTTAATGCTATGTATCTGCCAAAAGTGTGGCATTAAGTGAAAGTGTTTCATAAGACACATTTTAGTTGGGTTAGTTAGTGAATGCAAAATTTATCTTTTTCTTTAGACCAATATAATAGTTGCTTGTTAATTAATGTTTGATCTATGTTGCTTTTAGTTTTCTTGTTGCAGTAAAAATTGATTGTTTGAGAAATTCATCTCTTTTAAAAAACAGTCTTTATGGGGATTAGGATTCTCACTTCAAATCATTTCAGAGTTTGAAAAAAGGGGATCGAGAGTTAATTGACTCTATACCCCGAATTCCAGAAGTGTGATACCCAATGTTTAAGACAGAAAGTGAGATGACAGACAGATAATATCATAGTCATATGGACTCAAAATGTTAACTCTGTTTTTCTTTCCACAGATGCTGTTAGGCCTGCTGAGCTTTTCCTGCATTTTCTGTTTTTGTTTCAGATTTCCAGCATCCGTAGTATTTTATTTTTATTTTAGATAATGTGTTCTCTCAGTCTGTGATTTATACGTTACTACTGAATGCCTTATGGTGTTGCTCACAGTAAATTAGATGATTCTCTTTAGCTCTAAAAAAGAGTCATACGGGCTCAAAATGTAAACGCTGTTTCTCTCTCCACAGATGCTGCCAGACCTGAGAGTTTTTCCAGCATTTTCTGTTTTCATATTAAATTAAATGATTTTTTTAATATATCAGCAGTATTATTATACAATGCAATGCCCAATGTAGTACTCTGCTGATAGGGTAGAGTTGTAATTATGTGGGCTGCAATTAAGGACAGAAAATCTAACTACTAAAGGTAATCACATCCCAAGGTTACTCAAGAGTTTGATTGCTTTGCAGATTACGTAAAGTACGCTTGTCAATTTTAGGTAGCTGCAGCTCAGAATTAACAAGATTTTAGATTGTTTTATTCGTGTGCTGTACTTTTTTCATATACTAAAGTAAATCCATATATAAAGATGGGCTCTGCATATGAAAATGAGCTATTTTAAATATACAACCTGTAAAAAAATCATTAACAAGTGCAATGTTATCTTAACTACACTGGTATCCTGTTAACAAATAGGAGACCAAATGAGCTAAACCATTTCTTTCAAATGTTGCTTATTGTCATGACAGCGAATCACAGCCCAAATTACTTATGGGCATATTGAACTTTTTGATGAAGACATGTGTTTTTGTAAAAAAAAAGGACATACGAGTGAAAAGCTGGCTGAGAATGTAAAGTTACCACCTTCTGAGAAATTCCGATGTGGGTTATACTTGACTGACAAGTCCAGGGAGGCCCTGGAATGTCACACCTAAAAGGGTGTCAAGGCCCACTTTGGACAGAGACATTTGAAAGGGAGAGATGCAATGCAAAATACTGAACTTTAATCTCCCTTGGTTGCGACAATAGAGGCTGATTACCATCTCAGTAGAAACCATCTCCTGTTGGGTTATGTCTCAGAATGTGGACAGGAGCTGAGTTGAAAGAAAGGAGATTCTTGGCGAAATACATGTTTGTTTTTCCTTTCCAGGAATAGGCAAAAAGACAGGTTAAAAAGCCAGCTGCAAATCTGATCTTGTGCTCTAGTGTTCTAGCTCTGGGTGCTAGTGTGTGCTGTGAAGGTCACAGCAGAACAGCAACTAGGCATCCCTGTTGCTCGCAAGTAGAAGTCTCGCTTCTCTCTCTGGCTGGGGGTAAATTAGCAAAGCCACAGATAAGAAGGAAACAGGACAACCCCTGCAGCTAACCAGAAGAACCAAATGTCTCCAAACCAAATGCTCAACTGCCAAAGTCAGCTCTACCAGAATCACCCAACTTAATGGCCACAACGTTTCGCCATCTACTCCTCTGAGACAAGCCAAATATTGATCCGTATATCTTTTATAAATTTTATTTTTCGGACTCAACTTCTCATTTCTAATCTGTGTGTATGTGTGTTGCATTTTTATTATTTTCTCTCAGGTTTTTAGTAACCAATAAACTCGCTCTTTTTTTGACTCAAGAAAGCCTGGTTAAATTGACTCCTTTTAAAACATAAATACATCTGGACTGGGAAAAGGTATCCATGAGGGAAGGGATCCCCATTAAATTAACCTTGTTGTGACCAACCAAGGGGGTTGAATAAAGAAGGGGAGCCAGTTTATCCATCCTCGCCTGGGAGCGTAACAATCTGGGATATCTCGTCCAGGATCATAACAAATTGGGGGACCTCACTTGGGGACCGGCCGTAACATTATAAACGATCTAATCATTTCAGCAGTCATTATACATGAGAAATAAATTGTTTAATATAAAACTATCATGCATCTACTTTCATATTAAAAAAAGCATGAAAAAATAATGCAGGTTACAATATAAAAAACGCAGAAATTACTTGAAATATAAGATCTTATCTCACTTGTTTGTGTTGATGATTTCCTGTCAAGTTGTTATTCCATTTTGTGCATTGTCCATCAGAAATTGCTGTACCAGTTGTAGTTTTGCCTCTGTGGTGCTCTGATCTTGATTTTTTCCAAATGTCTTAAGTGGTTTAGCTCCAGGTTTCATAATTTCTGTACTTATTTTTGATTTGTAAAGCACAGTACTATTTATGTTTACCTCAGAATGTGAACTTGCATTTTGGATCAGTTTAGCACATGGTTTTTCCACTCTTACATTTGTAATTGACTTTTGCTTTTGTGCAATATCTAGCAGGATCATTTCTTTTTCACTCCTGGATTCCTTTTCTTGCATATTGTTTGGTCTTTGTATTTCTGTGTTTGCAGTTGATGGATTTAGAGTTAAAAATTTCCTTGAGTTAAATTTGTCATACTGATTAGCTTTACTTTCGTTAATCCTTGCACTTATGAACTGTTTATCTTGTTGCAGTAGTTTGCTTTTAAATATGGGTATAATCTTGTAAGCACTGGAACTACGGTTATATGAAGTAGAATTTACAACCATCTGATGGGGTGTAGCTAATGTAGCAACTTGTGATTTTTCACTTTGTGAAGAATTCTGGAAAACCACATCTGTCTTATCTGTTGCTCTGAATGTGCTTCCACATTGTATAGCGGTATTTACTGAACCAGGCTCCAACCTTGCTTTTAAGTCGATTTTCTTCTCATTGTCTAAGACTCTGGTCTTTTGACTTCCACCAATTGGGCAAATTGAAGAACTTTTGTTGATGACATATTTGACTGTGGGAACCTGTGTTAGAGCAGTCTTGGAGACAGGTTTGGTAGTCAGGTTTGGTGGTCTTGCCTGGACTGTCTAATTTATAAACATATAAAGACAATATAATATTATTACCAGAACTCATGGATACACATGACATGACATACCTTTCTGCATTAAGGTGGTTCTGCAATCTCTCACATTCAGCAAAGGGGAAACCATTCAGAGAGAGTGAAAGTTGGAAAGATCAGGCTACAATGTTCTTATGTTCAATTGGCACTCCTAGTGAGTGCCAAATCGCTCCTATGATTTGTAATAAAACTTCTCATTTTTTTCCTAAATAAAAACAGAAAATGCTGGAAATACTCAGCAGGTCTGGCAGCATTTGTGGAGGGAGAAACAGAGTTAATGTTTCAGGCTGTGACCTTAAGGGCAGAATTTTGTCAATGGCGTGCCATTCCCAAGTGCGTAACCGGAAGAATGCGCCATTTCCACTCTTTCGCCCTTTACCATTTCAAACGCAATTACAATTAAAATTTAAAGGGCCTGTGCATTTACAAGAAAGACGAGCAATTCAGTGCCGGGGAAAACTTCTCATTGGTGAAACCTACCGAGAGCTAGCAGTGCTGCAGCTACGGCTGCCTATTAAAGAGCCTCCTGTTCAACATGGAGGCTGTGCTTTGCTGCCAGAACACTGCAGTTTCCTCCACAAATTCCTCATGGAAGAGCGTCGACAGCGAGCTGCTCAACAGTTCAGTGATGCCTCCCTGCAGGTTCTCTTCCAGGCTGTCAGGGAAAGGTGGGAGGTGCTTATGGCATCAGAAGGCCCTGACCAAGGCAGCCTGAACGGAAGTCATAGTGGAGCTGAGCAACCGTACTGTACAGAACGGAACTTATGTCCAGTGCAGGAAACGGATCAACGACCTGCTCCAATCTGCCAGTGTAAGTGCCAGTATTGTATCTTCAACGGGTGTCTCTCAGGGGGTTATCAATAATAATGTGCAAGTGGGCAGCTATGCCAGAAGAGTGAATGGGTGATCAGCCTTAACGCCAAGTGGCAATTAAGGCCAAAGCATTTGTAGTTTGGCTTTTGTGTACGCTTGGATGTAACATGTGATGGACAGGCCCGTATGTGTAATGGAGATGCATGCAGACAAAGGGGTTAGGTGTCACTTAACAAACCACTAACTCTGCACTTTGTCATGCAGGAGAAGCAGACTGACAATGCATGTGAGATGGATAGGAGGAGGAGTTCCTGACCTCAGGCTCCTGACAACCACTGAGGAAGAGGGAATGAAGACATTGGTGAAGAGGTAGTACTACCTGTCACAGGCTGGCCTGACATAAGGAAAAAGAGACAACCATGCTGGTAATGACATATGGAGTAACAGGAGGCATGTGATGAAATGTAACTTGTTCAAACTGTGATGGTTCTTATTGTGATTGTTTGTTTTCCACTACACCTCCATCCAAGGAACAGGCCATAGTTACAGCAGGAACCCAAAGACTCCATCTCTGGAAACAAAGGCGCCAATGCCCCAGAGGATGCACAATCATCCATCTCATAAGCAGCCTCCATCATCGTCACACCCACACAGTCCACGGAGAATTCACGTTTAGATTCTGGAAGACAATCTGCTGAAAACACCAAACCCACGTTCCAGCAGCTGGGGGATGCTCTGACAGCCAGGTCTCCAGACAATCAGAGGACTGCTGGAGACTAGGCTCCTGCTGAGCCCCACACCAATGGCAGGCCTCTAGTTGCATCCGTAAGAAGCCTGCAGGATATGTAGCAGAGGTTAAGGGAAAATATGGCTGATATGCTAGGGATTATATGCAGCTTTGAGGGGGATATAGAGTAGTCCATGCTAGCTATGAGTTCTACCATGTTGCTGGCATTTAAGCACATAGCTTCATCCATGGAGAGGATGGCAACTGTCATAGAAAGCCAGGTCAAGCATTTGATCCATATGCACCCGGGCCTGCATTCCATTGCTCTAGCCATGGTCTTAATGCAGCAGTGGCTAAGTGAGAGGGGGATGAAGCACCTAGACTGTCCTCCTGAGACCCCTTTCCCCCAGGGAGGTGTTTTTGCACATTCAGATGGAGGAGGGGCAATTGCCACCTGCCCTGGGACACTCCTTTCAGGGTTTCGCCACTTTCATCTTCCCCTCTGCCACTGATCCAAATAGCTCCAGAAGGCGAGGCTGAGGGGGACACCTCTGTATCAGTGCAGGAGACCTCTGGTAGGCTGGAGCCCTCAGGGTCCCCCAGAGGAAACCATCATGGTCATTGAAAGCCATGGGTATCACACTAAGCAGACTGCTTCCACCTCAGCTACTGATGTCGGGGTTGCATCTAGGCATAGAGGCAGAAAAAGAACATTTAAGAAAGAGTACAAAGGTGACATGGGTGATTTATCCATCTGTTTTGCACTTGTAAATATACACAGAAGATAATCTGGCAGCCATGGCATACCAATGTTTGTCACAATTTGATGGCTAGAGAGGGGATAGGGACTTGGACATTATTCCTGAATGAGATGTGCTGCGTTTTTGTGCATTCTTTACTGAATGTTCATGTTAATTGTTACTTCTATGATGATCATTCTGTGGAACATGACTTAAAATGAAGGCATAACTGGCCCCCCTTCTTTCCACTCTTGAGGATATTGGCCCACATTACTCTTAGCAGGTATAACTGAGACAGGTGCAGTTGCAATCAATGCACTTTGAAATGGTGCTGGATCAGAATAACTGGACAAGGCAGCACTCATCAGCAAGTGTGCGGTAGAGCATTCAGGTTTATAGCTAATTCGGCAAGGGAGGATGGCAGGGCTCAGTCTGCACCCTAGGAAGGCAGTAGAGGTCTGGCGGTGGAGGAATGTCATGCAGATACCTTATTGTTGTGCAAATTTTGTACAGATCAAGCTGTTTCTGGCATCCCTTGCATATTTCTCCATGGCTGGCATCCATGAAAGGCTCATTTGCATTTATGGCCTCCTCATGTTCCGACAAATTATCTGAGGAGGACTGGTGTTCCTCATGCTGTTCCCGTTGCAACATGTGCCCACATTGCAGAGCCAGGTTGTGCAGTGCACAGCAGACCACTACTATTCATGACACCCTGGGGTGTGTGTATTGCAGAGGCCCACCAGATCAGTCAAGGCAGTGGAAGCACATTTTAACAAGCGCAATGGTGTGCTCTATGATGGCTCTGGTGGTTGCATGAATTTGATTGTAGCACTCCTCTGCATCACAATGGGGATGTCTCACTGGCGTCATCAGCCATGTATGCAGGGGATGATGTCCCTTGTCATTGACGATCCATCTGTCAACCTGGGCTGAGGCTTCAAAAAGCTCTGGGAGCTGTGAGTTGCTCAAGATAACTGTGTCATAACAACCCACTGGGAAATGAGCACAGGCCAGCATGATTCTTCCCCTGTGGTCACACACCAGTTGTATGTTCAAAGAGTGAAAGCCTTTATGACTCAAATAATGCAGCTGGCTATTCCTAGGGAGCTTTGATGCTCATGAGTTGATGACCCCTTGCATTTGAGGAAACCGATCAATGGCACCAAATGGGCTGACCTTGCTGCCTAGCTGTCTTAATCAGTGGGGGAGTATATAAATTCATTGGCATGACGGAATAGGGCATTGGCTGCCTCCGATATACAGTTTTGTGTGGCAGGCTGTGAAATGCCACATATGTCACCCATCTCACTCTGGAAGTGACTGCTGATGTAGAAATTGAGCACCACTGTAATCTTGAGAGCCATTGGCATGGCGCCGCCACCAAATCCACATGCTGTATGTCTTGATGAACAATCCGATATATCTCAGTGACCGTTTCCTGGGGCATCCTTCGGGCTCTCTGGCAGCACCTCGCTGACATCTGGAGGTAGTTTCTTGTCCCCTGGATGCGTTGATGTGTCAGTGTTTGCTGATGCCTTCCCTGGGCAGCTGCATCCAGACAATCCTCCCCCTCTGGTGCTGCCTGCTCTTAGCCTTGCAGCCTCTGTTGTTGGGCAGCAAGAACTATCTTTCTTTGCCTTCTCTCCACCTGTTCCCAAGGTTGCAGGAATATCAGATGAATGAAATCCCTGGTTATTGCAGTAATAGCACTACAAAAAGAGGGCAGACACAGATACAAGAGCATGCTTGTACATGATTCTCATCCATTGTACTAATGATTAGGGAGTCCCTTTAATCGGCCAATTGTGCAAACTTGGAACTCACCCATCCAAGATGGTTCTCCTCCCACATCAATCTACATTCCCTGCACCCAAAGGTGCATTTTTCCTGAGTCCCTCAATATTGTGCGAGTGAATTTACAAACTTATTCCTTTCACCCTACTCCGGTCACCCTCAAGCTTGACCCCATCACCCTTGACCCACCCAACATAACATTTTGCCTTATCTCCGTGACCCTTGACTCTCCGTTCTTTATCCTGGGCCCTTTTCACCATTTGTCTTGACATTCCATCTCTCTCCTCTATGCTTACACTTCTGCCCATCCAAATGCCCATGCTGACCCTGACACCTTCTGTTATCTTCCTTAATGCTTTCATCTGCTCCAGTGGCTCACCCCATGAGTCTTTTGAATACTCGACCCTGACACTGGACATGCCCCCACCTACCAAAACCAACTCCCTATGGCTTCTCTCTGCCACCAGCACCCTCAATTCGATACGCAGGACCCCAACATTACCAGCGCCAACCCTTTAGGCCCATCATTCACCTTACCATCCCTCTCCGTAACTGCACTCCCCCTGCCCCCCCTTACAGGGGCACCCCACCTAGGATGCTAGGCCCTTCGCTCCTCTGCACCGCAGTACACCACCCTCTGTCCTCTCTTCCTTCCCTCTTCTGCATCTCCAGGCTCCTGTCTTTCCACACACCCCACACTGTGCCACAGAGTTCAACGGAAGGCAACTGTTCACCTTAGACACAACTGCACAAAGCCAGCTGTTGCATGCCACCTCTAAACGACCATGAACTAGGTGCCTTGAGATTCTCATGTGCCACTAAGTTTATGATGATGGTAGGAACTTTATCAAAAACTGTTCCACGCAAATGAGTATTCATGACATGCAAATGTATTACAAGTATGAACCCGCCACATCTGGTGTGAGGACCAACATGCCACAAACACGTTGCTGACTTTGGGCAGGATTTTCTGCACCCACCCGCTGCTGGGATCTTCCGGTCCCGCCGAAAGTCAATGGACTTCTGGCTGGGACGCCGCCTTGTCCGCGGCAGGTCCCGCAACGGGGCCGGAAAATCCCAGCCTTTATCTCTGTATCTCAACCCACTGTTGTGAAGTTGAAATGTCACATCCTGTCTAATTCAATCACCTGTGCACCATGCTTTCCACTCTTGCAGGCTCCATAAAATCCGGCCCCCCACCCCCACTTTCTCTCTCCACAGATGCTGCCAGGCTTGCTGAGTATTTTCAGCATGATTTGTTTTTATTTCAGATTTCTAGCATCTGTTGTATTTTGCTTTCTCTTTTTTTCCTCCTTTTGTCAGCAGGAAAGAAATCTTTAGTGAGGAAAGAATTGATGCGCTGGCTTATCTTTAGAAAATGTAGTGTGCGATCAAGATGCATGAGTAACTCCAAATATCAAGCCTATAATATCTTTGAAGTGTCTCAATTAAAGCATATGTGAGAGGTGAAAAAAGCCATGAAATTTCCTTGTATGCTACTGTCACTTCTAATTGGTAGCACAGCATAATGCAGGGAACTAACCAAGTTCTTAGGTGGGACACCTAAGAATTAACTCCATATACACTTTAAATATTTCTGCACCTAGTTTTAATTACTATCACAATGCTACTATGTGTCAAAAATGTTGTGTTAAATGTACTTTTCTACTTTTACCTGAGAAATGTTAAGTTCATTGGTAGCATAGTAAGGCTTGTTGGTCATTTTTATTGGTAGTCCACAGAGACTAGGCAAGTTTACTTTTAGGTCAGAGAAGAATGATGTCAGTACTGGTTCCAAATCCACTCTCGGGAAAAACTGAACTGGTTCACTTCTAATACAACAAAAAGGGTAACTGAATTGCTTTATTAAGGATGTAACTGTTCTCTGTGGCAATAATGTTTTAGAGATGTTCACAAATTGGATCTAGAATGCCTCAAAGTTTCTTAACTCCTACCTTAAAAATTAAACTCCAATCCATTGGTCTGGCACTTTCATTTTACACACCCGCATCCTCCTGTCTCTGTAAGTGAAACTGTCAGTTCAAACTAAATAACTCTAAACTTATAAAAGAAAGGGACTTTCATCCCAAATGGAAGGTTAACATTCAAGCTCCCTGCATGGCAGGAGCACTAGAGTTTCAGAAAAATATTGGTTAACAAACCAAAGCTGTGGTGATCAGACAATTCATTCTAAACTGCCTAAATTATCTGATCACACTTAACAGAAGTGATTACAGTATATACAAGACTCCTCATGAGCAAATGCTTTTGTTCTCATATCTTGTAACAGTCTGTGATGTAATTGCTCCTTCCATGGTCATAACCATATTTTATACCAGTTGATATGATGGCAACAGGAGGATTCTATAGGCTGCGACAACCCATACAATGATGAAGGGACACCCACACCGGCCATTGTGAGTACCCAATGTATATCAACACAAAATTAAGAGCTGGAGCTCTAGTCTCCACTCGCTGAGCCTATCTAGGGGGTGTGGGGGTGGGGTTCCAATCGTTACAGTAGTAGTACAACAGGACAGTAAAATTCAACTTACAGTAAACATCTAAAACAAAATCGGAAAATGCTGGAAACACTTAGAGCAGGAAATATCCATTGAGAGAAGAAGGGAGTATTAATGCTTCACGTTGATTGTCAGAACCCAACATCTGAATATGGTGAAACAGTTGAAGCAATAAAAATAAAATTTAGAGTGCAATGCTAAACATCTAAGGCAAAGAATGCAGTTCGCCACACTAAGCTTCTTATTGATACTGTAAAATAATGATACATCTTTATAACATTAGTTTTTCAAAGTTAAATGCTAAAACATTTAATGTTTTTTCAAGATTAATAATGTTTTTTGGGTCTATACATATCTTTGGTACACATCAATTCCTTAATTGGACATAGTGGCTTGCATTTGTGCTACATCCACTCTGTGCCTGAATGCTGAAGTCTGAAGTTTTCGAATTATTGGGCCATGGGCCTCATTACAATATTGCTGGTGAAATGTGAAGATATTTTCATTTAAGAGGAGCCGAAGTTTGGGCTTTTGCTAGTGACACAGCAGTCCTCAGCTATGTGTCATCGGGGACTGAGACTGAAGTCGATGCCACAGGTCGGGGAAGCTGGTTGGAGGCCGGTTTTGAGGGGAAGGAGAGGAAGCCAGAATTGGTAGAAGAGACCTGGGGGGCTCCAACCTGGGTCGGAAGAGAAGGTGGGGTGGGAGGTTTGGGGGTTGGAATAAATGGCGATTGGGAGGAAGTATAAATTTGGAATCTGAAGGATCAAAGTTCTTACACTCCTTCCTTCCATCATAAGGTCAGAAGTGGGGATGTTCGCTGATGTTGCACAACGTTCAGCACCATTCGTGACTCCTCAGATACTGAAGCAGTCCATGTCCAAATGCAGCAAGACCTGGAAAATATCCAGGCTTGGGCTGACAAGTGGCAAGTAACATTCGCACCACACAAGTGTCAGGCAATGACTATCTCCAATAAGAAAGAATCCAACCATCACCCCATGATGTTCAATGGCATTACCATCACTGAATCCCCCACTATCAGCATCCTAGGGGGTTACCATTGACCAGAAACTGAACTGGACTAGCCATATAAATACTGTGGCTACAAGAGCAGGTCAGAGGCTAGGAATCATGCGATGAGTAACTCACCTCCTGACTCCCCAAAGCCTGTCCACCATCTGTAAGGCACAAGTCAGGAATGTGGTGGAATATTCCCCACTTGCCTGGATGAGTGCAGCTCCTACAACACTGAAGAAGCTTGACACCATCCAGGGCAAAGCAGTCTGCTTGATTGGCACCACATCCACAAACATTCACTCCCTCCACCACTGACGCACAGTAGCAGCTGTGTGTACCATCTACAAGATGCACTGCAGGAATTCACCAAGGCTCCTTAGACAGCAGCTTCCAAACCCACGACCACTACCACCTAGAAAGACAAGGGCAGCAGATAAATGGGAACACCACCAGCTGGAAGTATGCCTCCAAGTCACTCATCATCCTGACTTGGAGATATATCGCCGTTCCTTCACTGTCGCTGGGTCAAAATCCTGGAGCTCCCTGCCTAACAGCACTGTGTGTGTACCTACATCACATGGACTGCAGCGGTTCAAGGAAACTCACTACCACCATCTCAAGGGTAACTAGGGATGGGCAATAAATGCTGGCCCAGCCAGCGAAGCCCACATCCCTTGAATGAATAAAAAACATTCAACTAAATTATCTGCCTTCTTTGTTGCAGGCGATCACTAACGCTGAGTATGGGTAAAGGATGCTTCTTGTTTATCATTACACAATATGTCAAGCAATGCAATTTTGACTGGAAATTAGCGCATGCTTCCTGTCCACAGTCCAGGTAGTGCCTGAAAGATGGGTGCTAAGCAGACTAATTTCTAGGTAAACTTGTTTGAATAAACTTGTCAAGAGATTTACAGACATTTCAGAGAACACAGCTCGAAGGTCATATGAATGGCATTTCAAAAATCAAAAACATCTTAAAGAATTATTGAACCAGATTATTCTGGTTACTTCCCTTGAAGAATCTCTTTTTATGTGCTTTCCCACTTGTTTTAAATAAGAACATGGGGCACAATTTTGCCCTCGGTTGGCGGGCAGGCCCCACCGGCTCGGCAGCGGGCGGGCAGTCGAACTCCGCCACCGAAACGGGGCCCGCCACCATTTTGAGTGGGTGGGCCAATTAAAGCCCGCCCAGTGGCCTGCCCGACAGGAAGCGCTATGTGCTTCCTGTGCAGGAGGTGGAGGGATTCCACATCTGTCAAACTGCGCTCTTTCGCGCATGCACGCAAAAGAGCGCACTGCTCCCTGAGATTAAATGCTGTCTCAGGGAGATTACTGACAATCTAAAAAACTTTAAAAATAGAAAAATTAAAAAATTATTAACATGTCCCCCTCATGTGACAATGTCACATGAAATGGGACATGTTAATAAATATCACATAAAATTTATTAAAGTTTTTAAAAACGGACATGTAACCTCATCCCGCCAGTGGATGAGGTTTCATGTATTATCAGAAGCCCGCTGGGGCTCCTGGCCTGCCCGCCAGCCTTAAGGTTGGACGAGCAGGGTCTTTAATTATCTTAATTACCCTGTCAATGGCCTCAATTGGCCATTGACAGGTCGGCAGGCGGACAGCTGATTTCGCTGTCCGCCCACATTCCTAAAGATTTAAATGGACTGGGATGACGTTGGGGGTTTCTCCCGACGTCATCCCACGTCATTTTCCCGTCGGCGAGCGGGCCCCGTCCCCAAATCGCCGATGGGAAAATTCAGGCCATGGTGTTCGTTAGTGGTATGCAAAGGAAGGAGAACACAGTTATATAATGGATTCTTTCTACATCAAGGATACGTGAATAGCTTCTCTCCAATCAACTTGAAGTATACAGTGTAGTAAAGTGTAACGTCATCATTTATCTCTGGAAGATTATAACCATACTATAACAAACACAAATAATTATTAATGCCATCCATTTTCTTTCATTGGATAAATCATTTAGAATCCTGGAACTACCTCCCTAACAGCACAGTGGGTGTACCTACATCACATGGACTGCAAGAAGGCAGATCACCACCACCTTCTCAAAGGCAGTTAGGGATAGGCAATAAATGCTGGCCTAGTCAGTGACACTCACATCCCATAAATGAGTTTTAAAAATTTGAAAACATATTTTATTCAACTTTAATATAGTAATCATTTTTGTGAGGATTTGACATTATTCCAAATTATAGAATTGGGAAAATAAGAGACAACAGCGTCTTTCAAGTGAAAAAAGTGGTATTTTCCAATTCTAAAAGGCAATCCCTTATTACATAACTTTCAGTTATTGTTGATCATACAAGTCCCCTATGGCAATTAGGAAAAGAAGGAATCTTTAGGACAAGTATAATAATAAATAACATATACACTTTGAAACAAACATGTGAATCAAACTTTTACTGCGACATACATAGCTGAAAGAATGCCTTCCTGTTTTGGTAAATCTGGACTTCTAACTCCCTCAAACTTGAATGACCACAGAGGACAGGCAACTTCTATCTATTAGTGATATTAGTGGAGTATGTATTTAATGAAACAACAGTCCTCGTAGCATAAACTTAATAGAGCTACTTCCTCAATCAGACACTCAATGAACTCCCACGAAGGACTGACCAAGAAATTCTGGCTTGTGTCCAGTGCTCTCCTTCCATTCACATTAATGGATGGAAATCAGAGGCTACAGGTCTGCAATTTCCTGACCATTGGTTCCTGTGATTGCCTCTTCTCTCTTGGAGCTCATAAGCAGGGAATCAGCCTTAATTTATAAGCTTCCCCTCAACACCACACACTATTTTAGTGTGAATTATGAGAAGGTTACTCGATTGATCTCTTAAAAGGCTTCATAAAGGCAACACTGCGCAGTGATGTGAGAGAAGAAAGAATAAAGTAACTGGACAAATGGTTCAATAGGTAGGTGTTCAAGCTGTTCTTGGGGGAAAAGGAGAGATATAGCATTGAGGAGGAGGTTAGGAGCAGCATTTTAGAGTGAGCTCTGTGACCAAAGATAGAAAGAAGAAAACATGTAAAGGAGGCTAGATTTGCAAGATGGAGAGTGTGTGGACACTTGAGCTGCAGGAGGATGTAAAGGTAGTAGATACAATGCAAAGCAATGAGAAGACTGCAGATCAAAGCATGTCTGAATTCAAAGAGCTACGGCCACAGAGACTCACAAGTACTAGGGTAATAGGACTTAACGTAGGGTAGAATATAGATGGTGAAGTTTTGAATAAGTTTCAGTTTTTGAATGTGGAACTCAGAAGGCCAGCACAGAAGTGTTCTGGTGGAAGCAGTTCACATTTTGTGTACCTGGATATAGACTAGAAACCATCAGTGATGAACATGATATAGCAATTCTTGTATTACTGATCAAATAGATCCGCTGTGCAGTTCTACACTGGCTTTGAGGCAAAAAGTTTGCATCCTTAAAATTTGAAGCCTCTTAAAGGCATAGGCATCACTCTGTCCCAGTTGTCTATCTTACCTATAGCAGGCACAATATAGTCAAAAGGAAAACACATGACCTTTCACAAGAGATCGAAATGAAGAGAACGAAGTTAGCATAAATGCAATTAAACATTCAAGTTTTGAACTCATTAACACAAACAATATTGGAGAAATAAAGGTTACTTTCTTACACTATTGAATATGAGGAGCCCAATTTTAACTCTATGTGGATGGGTTCTAAGTGAGTTAAAATCAGTCTGCTCATATTCTGAGGTGTGGAAATGAATGGGGTATGTTTTCAACTTTCAAATAGGATGTAAAAGCTGGCAAATAAATTTTAATGAAAATGAAAACTGGGTGATTGCTATAATGAGCAGCCGCTCCATACCACAAATTTTATCCCAAGTGACATGCTAAAAATCTACCTTAGTATTTATTTTTAAAAGTGGGCCATTTTCCCAGCATTGAACAACAGAAAATCTTCTGGTTATTCAAAATGCATGTTTCAAGGGAATATCCATTCCATGAACTGTTGTTAACCTATAGTGACTATAACTGGAAATTTGGCTATTCAAAACCACAGATGCAATAAATTGGCTACATGTCCAAGGAATTAAGTTGGCCACCGTCCTTGAAGTAGTTTGAGTTATGTGCTTTTATTTTGTTTTAAATAAGAGAAACATATTAAGCATGATGTTAATCATATGTGCATAACAAGTAGTACTTGTGATTTTTTGCACAAGGTCAGTCAGTACTAGTCTTCTTGAAGCTTTTAAGACATGCAATATGCTTAATATGGTTGTATGAAATTTGTTTGTCACTATGTAATTTGTGTGCCTTTAGAACAGCATTATTCAAAATTATTTTTAACTAAATTAATAATTTTTGTTTTGTACAATACATGATTGAACCAAATGAGGTACTATTTTTTCTGAAATAAGAATAAAAAGTCTTATTGTCTCACCATATTTTTCCAGTGTTTCTGAAAATCCCTGTAGGACTGAAATGGACAGTGTGGTGGGATCTCGTGGCTGATGCTGACAATTTGCCCCTTCTTCATGCTTCATTAAAAAAAAGCGAAAATTTGAACATCCATAATAATTTCATTACTTTGAGAGAGCTGACCGAGGCAAAGATATATCGAGTTCCTGAGCCTAACAACTAGGGCAGTAACAGAAATTACTTTGTACCTTGTCTTTCTAATGTACATGTTGCGGGGGGTGGGAGGTGGCATAACTTTTGTTCAAGGATAAGGCAATTTGTTGGGAGTAATCCATCCATGAAGTAATCACTGGAACACATTATCATTTATGGGGGAAGGTGATGCTGTCATGTTAATATCACTAGATTGGTAATCCAGAGGCCCAGGTTAATGCTCACTAATGCTCCGGGGACCTGAGTTCAAAACCCACCATGACAGCTGATAGAATTTAAATTCAATTAATAAAATCTGGAATTGAAAGTAATGTTGACCAAGATGACTATCAGTGATTGTTGTAAAAACTCACCTGATTCACTCGTGTCCTTTAGGGAAAGAAATGTGTCATCCTTACCTTGTTTGGCCTACATGTGACTCCAGACCCACAGAAATGTGGTTGACTCTTAACTGCCCTCTGAAATGGGCTAGCAAGCCACTCAGTTCAAGGGCAATTGAGGATGGGCAACAAGGGCTGACATGCCTGCCAGTAATGTCCACGTCCCATGAAAGAATAAGAAAAATATATATACTGTGCTCTTAAGCTAAATTAATGCTAGTGCATTAGGCACTTCTGGCGCATAGATTTTCCACAATCTCAAGTTCTGTGACATCAAGGATAGTGTCTTTCCTAGTACTCCTTTAAGAAACAGTTTGGCTTTTTTTTGCATAATCCTCACTGATAATTGCATTAGTTTCTGGATAATGGAAATCACTCATCGTAGTACTTACTTTTCCTGTGATACATTCAGCTATTTGTTCAAATAATAATTCCATTCCAATTTATTCCTTTTCCCCATGGAAGCAATACTAGGCAGTGTCAATATTATTACAAAAATATTGCACAAATAATAATGACTCCATAATTTATTTGAAGGTGTTAGTTTGATTTGTATTCTCCCATTCAATTTTCCTGCTGTATATCTAGGAAATATGTTGCATCGGTTTTATGATACACAATCAAAGAGTTATAGAATAATATAGCAAAGAATAGATCCATTTGGCCCATCATGCCTCTTTGAAAAAGCTGTTCAATTATTCCCACTCCCTGCTCTGCCTCCATACCTCAGTGAACAGCTTCCCTTCAGTATTTATCTAATTCTCTTTAGAAAGTTACTATCAGATTTGCTTCTTTCACCCTTTCAGGCAATGTATTCCAGATCACAACGACTCTCTATTTAAAAAAAATCTTCATGGCATCTAAACTTCTTTTGCCCATCACGTTAAATCTGTATTCTCTGGTTACTGACCAGTCTGCCATTGGAAACATTTCTCCTTATTTACTCTATCAAAACCATCCATGATCTCAAACACCTTTATCAAATCTCCTTTTGACTTTCTCTTAACAATTTTAGTAAATTTCTTCTGCAATCTCTCTAGTTATTGACATCCTTCCTAAAGTGCGATGCCTAGAATACATATTCCAGCAGAGCCGAATCCAGTGTTTTATAAAGATTTAGCTGAACTTCTTTGCTTTTGTGCTCAATGTCCCTATTAATAAATTCAGAGCCCAATTGCAATTTTAGTGGCCTTTTCAACTTGTCCTACAAATTTCAGACTTGTCCTCATAAGCCCCAGACTTCACTGTTCCTGCAGCCTCTTTAAAAATGTACCATTTTGTATATATTATAAGTTTCGTATCAACTGCGAATTGAAATTGTGCCCTGAACACCCAAGTTAATAAGTTATCTCTTATTCCTCCCTAGATGTTGTCATGTTTATTAGAGCACTGTTGTTCGCTGAAATAAAATCAAATATAATCAAATAAATTTCATTCTTCTACAGTATTTAATGCTGTAATAAATCATTTTGACTATGAATACTTGTGCATGAGCAAACATTCACCCTAGGCTAGAGAAATCAAATGAGAATAATATTACTGTGGTTTTATATTGCTGGTTTTTGGAATCCTACAAAAATTACCTGGGCAACACATAGCACCATTTACTTGCAATAAAATGTTTTGGAATTACAGCAACTCTCTTATTGTAGAAAGTCTTCAATACTCCTGTTGATATGTCAAAGTCTTCAACCTATAAATTATGAAAAAATTAGTTTTAATAATCAATTAAATATAATATACAATTGATCTCCCATGATATTACACACAGGCAGTCAAGAGCCAGCATAATCTTCAGGTGAAGCATGTTAAAAGGTGGGGCAGAAATTTTCGCTTGGCGGGTGGGCACACACCCGACCCGCTTGAGCACAAAATGACGCGCATTGATGTCGCCCGAGCGAGCCGACGTCAACACACAGTTGCGCGATAGTTCAGTCGGTGGTCGGTTGCGCGCGCCGCAATTGGCAGCGCACCCGCCGACAATTAAAAGGTCATTAAAATAATCAATTTAGGTAAATTTTTCGCTGCCTGTCCAACCTAACGGTTGGTGGGCAGGCGAAAAGGCCAAGCGCCCTCATCCATGGGCGTGATGAGGTTTCCAAAAGTAAAATAAAAGTTTTGCAATTGAGTTAATAACATGTCCCTGCTCATGTGACAGAGTCCTGAGGGGATATGTTTTATTACATTTTTATTTTCTTTATTATTTTTGGTTATATCCCTTCATCTCCCTGAGGCAGCACCGTGCCTCAGAGATATTATGCAGTGTTCACTCACGCATATGCGCGACGTTCACGCTCCTCCCCTCCCCCCCCCACACAGACAACGCTCAGCGTTGCTGTTCGCATTTCGTGCTAGGCGGGCCATAATTGGCCCACCAGCGTGAAATTCCAGTGCGCTGCCGATCATGGGTGGTGGTTGGCTTCCCGACTGCCCCGGCCAAGCCCGCCTGCCGGGGCAAAATTCTGCCCTAGGAGTTTTGCTGCAATACAGGCTAGGGAGCTGGCAGTTGTAAAACTAAGGTGTTACAGTCCCACCACTGGTAAGAAATTGTCATTACAGTATGGCAACTTTACACTGATTCTTTCCATAATAAATGTGGACAAAGGAAGTTATACTGGGGAACTTTGGGATAAAGAAATGGCAAAACGTGACAAGAGGAAGTGAGGCTTTGTAGAAAATATATCAATATTTGGTACTATTCCTACAAATGCAGCGAGTGGTAATGACCTTGAACTCGCTGCTCACGAGGATGGTGGAAGCAGAGACAATTAATGATTTCTAAATGAAATTGGATTTTCACTTGAAGGAAATAAACTTATAGGGCTATGGGGATAGAGCACGGGAGTGAGACTGTCTGGATTGCTCCATGGAGATCTGGCATAGGCTCCATGGGCCAAATGGCCTCCTTCTATGCTGTAAATGACTTTGACTTTTTGATAAAATCACCTAGTAGTGGCCAGCCCGTTTGTTGCAGGTCTCCTGCCGACACTCGTCGGGATCCCTCCTGTTGACTGCAGTAAAGGTCTCTGGTGTTTTCAATCTTTTCAGGGTGTGGATCTGGGTTACTATAATTACAGGGTCATATTGTCCCATGAAGCTTCTCTTTAAGATACAATATCCAAAAATGTGCTGAGTTCTTTGTTTAAGCCTATCCAGAAGTTCTTAGCTTTCTTTCAGTATCGTTCCAACATATGAAGCCCCTTGCAATCATTTTTTCAGACAAGAATGCTTGCAAAAGTGGCCAGCAGAATGTTAGGTCCCATCTTATCTAATTTGTACAGTCTCCTAGGTCTGTTCCTCATAAACCCAAATATCAATGGCTCTTTTCACCTGCATTCGCTCTGTTCCTTCCCAATAGCACTGTTTAGTTTCACAGTTCAGCAAATTCAGCTGGTTTATTTTTAAGCAGACTAAGAACCAAGCATTTGTCCCCTGAGTACTGTTCACAGTTTTCAATGCACACTGGTTAAATTGGCCAGGTTTCTGCAATAAAAGTGTTTAAAATTTCCTTCACTGTCCTACAGGGGGCTGGTGCCAAAGTTTGAAAGAGCTGCTCACAGGCCAGTCAAGCAACAGCCTGACACAGTCAAGCTTACAGAATCTTACCTATCAGACTAATTTTCATTGACTGGGCCCAACTTGCAGGAACGAGGTAGGCAAGGACAGCAATAACCCTTTGGATGGAAATGGCTCTGGGAGTCCTCAACATTAACTCCAAATTCCATGAAATCTTATGGTTTTAGCTGAATCATGGGCAAGGAAATCTGCTAATTACCATCTACAACCCTCGCTCAGTTGATGAATCAGCAGTTCTTCATATTGACCACTTACAGGAAGCACTGAGGGTAGCAAGGGCAAAGACTATACTCAAGATTAGGGACTTCAAAGCACATCACCAAGAGAGGCTCCGCAGTACAACCACTGACCAAAGCAGCTGAGCCCCGAAAGACACAGCTGCCAAACTGGGCTTGCTGCTTCTTGGCCCCCTACTGAGGCCCCTGTCATCACAGGTACCATTCTGTAGCCAATTTGATTCACTCCATGAGATAAGGAAACAGCAGGGTGCACTTGCCATAGCAAACACTATAGGTCCTGACAACATTCTAGCTGTTGGACCTGTGCTCCAGAGCTAGTTCTGCCTCCAGACAAACTGTACAACTACATTGATACCTAGCCAAAAATGTGTGAACTTGCCCAGGCACATCCTGTTCACAAAAAGCAGGACAAATCAAAGCTGGCCAATTACCACCATATCAGCCTCATTAACTCTCATTGACAGTGCTAGCAAGTGGCAATTATACACCAATATCCTTTTCATTGACATCAGTTTAAGCTCCACTCAATTCAAGATCTCACTATGGCATTGGTCAAAACATGGACAAAAGAGCTGTATTCCACAGGTGAGGTGAGAGTGACTGCCCTGTACATCAAGGCAACATTCAAACAAGGGTGGAATTACAGAGGTCAAATGAAACTGAAGTCAATGTGGATTGGGAAAAACTCTCCACTGGCTAGAGTCAAACGTAGCAGAAAGGAAAATGATTATTGTTGTTGGAGGCCAATCAATCCAAAGAAATCACTTCAGGTGCTTCTCAGGACAGCCCAACAATCTTCACCACCCTGCCTTTTCTTCCACCAGAAGGTCAGAAGGGAGGATGTTCGCTGATGATTGCACAGTTCCTGACCAATGCCAGGGTTGGGGATATCTAAGCAGCTGGATATGAATTTGGAGTGTGATGCGGAGGATCCAGTTGTTGTGGTCCACGTAAGATCCAACAGATTAGGCGGAACTAGGAATGATGCTCTGCTGAGAGAGTTTGAGCAGTTCAAATTAAAACGAATAACCTCAAAGGATTTCTCTGGATTATTATCTGACCCACATGACAATCGGCAAAGGGTCAAGCAGATTAGAGAATTAAACGTGTAGCTCAAAGAATGGTGTGGGATGAAAGGGTTTCAACCCATGGGGCACTGGCACCAGTACCAGGGAAAAAAGGGGTCATTCCATTGAGGCAGGCTGTACTTAAATCCGGCCAGGAGCAATGTCCTGATGAAGCATATAATTAGGACTTTAGACTAAGGGTGGTGGGGTGGTGGAAGGGGTCAGGTGAAGGGAGATTTAGAAATCTAAAGAGAAAGGTAGAGGCAATACAGCAGTGTAGCAATTTTGGTAAAGACAAGCAGAGTGGGATCAGGAATAGGGTTCATGCAAAAAAGTGACTAAAAAAATTAAAAGCTCTTTCTCTCAGTGCATGAAGCATTCGTAACAAGATGGATAAACTACTGTCACAAATAGAGATGAAAAGATGATTGTCATTGCAGAAACTTGGTTGCAAGGTGACCGAAGTTGGGACATAAATATTCTGCAGTGCACAACATTACGAAAAGACAGGCAGAATGGAAAAGCAGGAGTAGCCGCCCTGATAATAAAGGATGATATTAGGACAGTCGTGAGAAAGAGGGGTGGAGTTTAGGGACAAGGTTCAGAAAACATTGGTGTGAGTAGCTTATAGGCTCCTTAACAGTAATTATACCATTGGACAGAGCATTAAGCGCGAAAGAACTAGAGCTTTGTAACAAAGGCAATGTAATAATTGTGGACGACTTTAATTTTCACATAGACTGGACAAATCAAATTGGCAAAAGTAGTCTGAAAGATGAGTTTGTAGATTGCTTTTGGACAGTTTCCTGGAACACTGGTCCAGATCTTGTAGTCAGTGGCAGAAAGGGTGCACCCGCCACTGCAATTTAAACTGCCCACTTACTATTTTACACTGGATCCTTTACACCTTCTGGTCCTGGCTCTAGTTTGAATCCAGCGACAAGCAGAGTTGGGAGGCCAAATGGCAAGTGTAATTCCAATGAAGACATGCTCATTTATCCTCATCATGAACTGAAGATACACCCCTTTAGGTCTGTCTTCAGTTCATTGACTTCCACTGTTTTAAATGGAGCTGTCAACCCAACACTCCAAAACCTCCCCCACCAATAATATTCACCCCCTCCATTTTCTGTGACAATGATCACCCTCTCTCCTCCCCCAACAACGTCCATCCCAGAGATGGAATAAAGCTGCTGGTGAAACTGACTTGGGGGCCAAATCAGTTGAGTGGGAAAATTGACAGATCCTACACCAGAGGCAGAGTTAGAAAGACTATGAGACTATACATGGTGTCACATTTGTGCATGGAGTGATGCGGATACGTGTAATTTCATGAGATAGTCTTTGTTGTGTCCTCTATTCCATGTGTAACTTATAGTTCGTACAAACCATAATTTGCCTGTTAATTCATGTTTAATTTACTGATTCTGATACATGTTAAATTAGGAAACAAAAACTGAAATCTTATTGCTAATTTCTTCATTTTGGGGTCACAGAATCACAGAGTGCAGAAGAGGCCCTTCGGCCCATCGAGTCTGCACCAACAAATGAGAAACACCTGACCTACCTACCTAATCCCATTTACCAGCACTTGGCCCATAGCCTTGAATGTTATGACGTGCCAAGTGCTCATCCAGGTACTTTTTAAAGGATGTGAGGCAACCCGCCTCCACTACCCTCCCAGGCAGCACATTCCAGACCGTCACCACCCTCTGGGTAAAAATGTTTTTCCTCACATCCCCCCTAAACCTCCTGCCCCTCACCTTGAACTTATGTCCCCTCGTGACTGACCCTTCAACTAAGGGGAACAGCTGTTCCCTATCCACCCTGTCCATTCCCCTCATAATCTTGTACACCTCGATCAGGTCGCCCCTCAGTCTTCTCTGCTCCAATGAAAACAACCCAAGTCTATCCAACCTCTCTTCATAAATTAAATGTTTCATCCCAGGCAACACCCTGGTGAATCTCCTCTACACGCCCTCCAGCGCAATCACATCCTTCCTATAATGTGGCGAACAGAACTGCACATAGTACTCCAGCTGTGGCCTCACCAAGGTTCTATACAACTCCAACATGACCTCCCTACTTTTGTAATCTATGCCTCGATTGTGTCACTCCTACGTGTGTCTCTGTGTCTATGTCACTCCATAAATTTGATTATTTTAGTTCATGGTTTCTTCACAGGGTCGTAACAATACATTTAATTTTATACGCCCGTGTTTAATTTGAAATTTGCCACTGTACCAACAAAATGTACATTTTGGGGCACAGGAAACAGTGTGTGAGCAATATGAAATATGGCATGGTAAAAGTATCATGTTTGGAATAGGCAGGTAACTTAGGATCATAGACTCCTAATAGATTGCACCACTGAAGTCTTCCTCATATTATGTCTGAGTCTGTTGCAGACTAAATGATAGAGATTGATTGCAAGGGTTAGTCAACAACTCAGTTGTTGTGTAACATGTAACTACGAAGGTGGTAAGAAAGTAGCTAGACCTAGATCTTTTATCGCCTAGCAAATCTTAGGATGGGGAGGTGGTGACATAGTGGGTATTGCCACTGGGCTAGTGATTCAGATACCCAGGGTAGTGCTCTGAGGACCTGGGTTTGAATCCTGCCACAGCAGATGGTGGAATTTGAATGCAATAAAAATCTGGAATTAAAGTCTAATGATGACCACAAAACCATTGCCGATTGTTGTAAAAACTCATCTCATTCACTAATGTCCTTTAAGGATGGAAATCTGCTGTCCTTACCTGGTCTGGCCTACATGTGACTCCAGACCCACAGCCATGTGGATGACTTGGGCAATTAGGGATGGGCAATTAGCCAGCGATGCCCACATCCCATGAATTAATTTTTTTAAAAGGTACACAGTCATAAATTCAACTTGAGTTTGATGGAAATTAGGTTATTCACCCTACTATTTAGAGAAAAACTTATGTGTACAAATACCCAAAATAGGGATAAAAATCCATTAAATTATATTTTAAATAAATGTAAATCTTAAAAGAAAATAATACCTTTGCCAGAGACAGTCGAATAGTGAAAGCTTCCACACTAATACACAGTTGGGTCTCTGAGACATTCAACTCCATAACTGTAATTAAGAAGTACATTTTACCACTGATTAAATTAGTATTATAATTCTTTAAGCAATTAACTCTTGAAAATGTTTGATACTTGTTAAATTAGCACTGGTGATGGTGACCTTATTTTTAAAAAAATGTAATCTCTTTTACAAATATATTGAGTTACAATTGTTACAAATCAGTAATTTACTGAACTCATCACTGACAAAAGTTAGTAATTGAATTCAAAGGACAATCCACCTCTGTAAAAGTTTCGAGTGTGTCAAAAGTACAATGAAAATACAAAAAAAATGTATTTTTTGAACATGAGCAGGAAACCTACAGGCTTCTGATAATCTGAGAACTTTTCACCACAATGTAAGCCAAACGCCAGCTGACCTCAGGACTCATTTAGACCACTCCTCACAGGGAGTACCTGAGTGGGTTTAAAAGCTTACACTGGGTTAGGAGCCAAATATTACAACCATTCTCCAGAAACATGCCACAACATGAGAATCAACCTTAATTTAGAACCTGCACCCTGATAATGCTGAAGATTGCTGGAATTACAGAAGAACTTTAAAGCCATTTTATTTTGTCTTGCACTGGGGTAGAACTGGATCTGACACTGACATCCTAACGACATATGAAACATTTTGCTTCCAAACTCATTAATATGTTCTGGGTGCCTTGAAGGAATGGGACTCTGAATAGGCATTCAATTGTTTACAACTTTAATGGAGGACAAGACAGAGGAAATGAGAGTTAGGCAATATATTACAAGGATATATTTTACAAGCTATTATCCCCACCTTACACCCAGAGAAAGAACTAGGTCACATAGGTCTTACAAAGATCTGTGTGAGAAGTGTGCACATTAACAAAGAGGCAATAACAGCTGTGGCAACAACTATGCAGAGAGCCAAGGCCATGGTTTGTCAACCATGACATCTCTGCCTGTGACAATGAAAGTGAGGACCACACTTAATTTTTATGCCAGAGGTTAATTTCAAGCAGCCATGGGAAGTCTGTGTAACATCTGCAAGACTACACTGACAGACAGCAATTGATCACGTGCATTTGTCAGGTGACCTTTAGGACAATTGAAGATTTCACTGAGGTTATCATGACAGCAAGGCAACAGTTAGAAAGGCCAGTCAATTTTATCATGTAATTGGGTTCTTCAAAGTGCAGGATGCAACAGATATCATACATGTAGCATTGCAAGCTCCTACCAATAACTCCCTCCAATCTTCTTGATATAAAGGGGTATCATTCGGAGAATATCCAGATTGTATCTGACGATACGCAAAGAATCCTTCATGTCAATGCTAGAAATTCCCATTCATTCAGCTTTAGGAATGCTGCAATCTTCCGCTCTTCAAACATGATCAAGTGAATGAATCATTTGTGAGTAAAAATCATATCCCTTGCTGCCATGAATAATGACTACTTCTAAGAAATACAAGAACAGCAACTAAGGAACACTAAAATGAGTTGTCATTGAAAGAACAGTAGCAATTCTAAACGCATGCTTTTATTGTCTTGGCAGATTAAATGGTGCTCTACAATATGCTCCAGAACATGTATCTATCATTAATGTACCTTGCTGTGCCCTGCACAAAATCACTATCCAAAAGGTTCTGGAAACGGATATTCCTGCGGAATACGTTCAAGCTTCTTTGGAGACAGAACATGTCACTAAGCATCAGAAGGCAGTCACTTAAAAGTCACAGTCACAGCTGCAAGGGACATCAGAATTCAACTTATCGATGAAATATTCTCATTTTTGTAACAGCCTCCTTTTGTCACCAGTGCCATTAGCCCTTATTCCCTTGATTCCACATAAATTACAATTGCTTCAATAGAGCACCCAGCCCAGAACATAACATCAAACCACTTTTGCAATTCATGTCCAAGTAAGTTTACAAAGAATGAATGAATAACTGAGCACATTCTCTTACAAGAAATGGGATCAGAAGTAGGCCATTCGGCCCTTGAGCCTACTCCACCATTCATTAAGATCATGGCTGATCTGTTTTTTTTTCAATTCCACATTCCCATTTACCCCCAATAACCTTTGATTCCCTTGTCTAACAAGAATATAACTACTTCCGCCTTAAAAATATTCAATGACCCCGCCTCCACTGCCTTCTGAGGCAGAGAGTTCCAAAGTCACACAAGCCTCAGAGAGAAAAGAATTTCTCCTCATCTCTATCCTAAAAGGGCAGCCCCTAGTTTTAAAACAGTGGCACCTAGTTCTGGACTCACTCATAAGGGGAAACATCCTTCCAATCCTTTCAATACCATTCAGGATCTTATATACTTCAATCAAGTCACTCCTCACTCTTCTAAACTCCAGTGGAAACAAGCCCAGTCTGTCTAACCTTTCCTAATAAGACAACCCGTTCATTCCATGTATCAATCTAGCAAGCCTTCTCTGAACCGCCTCCAATGCAGTTACACCCTTCCTTAAATAAGGAGACCAAAACTGCACACAATATCTGAGATGTGGTCTCACCAATACCCTGTATAACTGAAGCATAACATCCTTAGTTTTATAAAAGCAAAAAACTGTGGATGCTGGAAATCTGAAACAAAAACAGAAAATGCTGGAAAACCTCAGCAGGTCCAACAGCATCTGTGGAGATGAAAACAGAGTTAACGTTTCGAGTCTGTATGACTCTTCTTTGGAGCTAATGTTTAACTCTGAAGAGGAGTCAGATGGACTTGAAACGTTAACTCTGTTTCTTTCTCCACAGATGCTGCCAGACCTGCTGAATTTTTTTCTAGCATTTTCTGTTTTTATTACCTTCCTACCTATCTTTATGTCATATGCAAATTTAGCTATCATGCTTCAACTCCCCTCAAATAAGTAATTGACATCAATTGTAAAAAGTTGAGGCCCTAGCACAGATCCCTGCGGGACTCCAGTTGTCACATCCTGCCTATCAGAAAAAGACCCATTTATGCATACTCTCTGTTTTCTGCCAGCCAGCCAATCTTCTATGCATGCTAATACCCCCTATACCATGAGCTTTTATCTTACACAATAACCTTATCAAATGCCTTCTGGAAATCCAAGTACAGGTTCCCCTTTATCCACAATGCATGTTACTCCTTCAAAGAACTCCAATAAATTGGTTAAACATGGTTTCCCTTTCATAAAACCATGCTGACTCTTCCCGATTACCTTGAGTTTCTCTAAGTGCCCAGCTATAACCTCATTAATGACCGATTCTAATACCTTCCCCATGACTGACGTCAAGCTAATTTCCTGTTTCCTGCCTCCCTCCCTTCTTGAATAGAGGGGTTATGTTTGCTACTTTTCAGTCTGATGGGAATTTTGCAAAATTAACATCAATGCATCTACTATCTCACTAGCCATATCTTTTAAGATCCTAGGATGAAGACATAGGACCCAGAGACAGCTCCATCAGTTTGATCAGTACCACTTCCCTGGTGATTGTAATTTCACCAAGTTCTCCTCTCCCTTCCATCTCCTGATTTACAGCTGTTACTGGAATGTTTTTTGTATCCTCTATGGTGAAGAAAGAAGCAAAATATTTGTTCATTTCATCTGCCATTTCCTTATAATCTACTATTAGCTCCCCATTGTCACTCTTTAGAAGACCAACACTTATGTTACTTACTCTTTTCCTTTTTAAATATCTGTAGAAACTCTTGCTATCCATTTTTACATTTCTAGCTAGCTTCCTCTCATACTCTAATTTCTTTCTCCTGATTAACCTTTTAGTTATTCTCTGCCGTTCTTTGTATTCTGACCAATCATCTGACCTGCCACTCATCTTTGTGCAGTTATATGCTTTTTCCTTAAGTTTGATGCTTTCCTTAACTTCTTTAGTTAACCACAGAAGGTCGGTCCTCCCTTTAGAATTTTTCTTTATTGTAGGAATATTCTGAAATATCCCCTTAAATATGTCACAGCTTTTCTATTGATCTATCCCCTAGCCTAGTATCCCAGTTCACTTCAGCTAGCTCAGCTTTCATGCCCACATAGCTGCCCTTATTTAATTTTAAAATACTAGTCTTTAGACCCACTCTTCCCCCTTTCAAACTGGACGTAAAATTCAATCTTATTGTGCTCGCTGCTACCTAGGGGTGCCTTCACCCTGAGGTCATTAATTAATCCTGTCACATTACACAACACCAAGTCTAATATAACCTGGAACAAAAACAAAAATACCTGGAAAAACTCAGCAGGTCTGACAGCATCTGCGGAGAGGGATACATTTGATATGATATAACCTGCTCTCTTGTTGGTTCCAGAGCGTGCTGCCCCAAGAAACTATTGCAAAAGTATTCTATGAATGCCTCATTCAGGCTACTACTACCAATCTGATTTTTCCAGTTCATTTTGATTAAAATTGCCGTCCCTTTATCACAAGCACCCAATATTTCTTCTTGTATACTTTGTCCAAAATTGTGATTACTGTTAGGGGACCTATCGGTCGCTCCCACTAATGACTTCTTTCCCCTACTATTCCTCTTCTCCACCCAAACCGATTCTACATCCTGATCTCGTGAACCAAGGTCATCTCTAACTATTGCACCAATGCCATCCTTGATCAACAGTGCTACCCCTCCACCTTTATCTAGCTTCCTATTCTTCTTGAATGTCATATAACCCTTTGTCTTTTTGTAATCTTTGTAACATCTAGTCTTGACTATTGGTATATTCTTAGATTTTATCTCTTTGCCCCTTCCTGCTATTTTATGACCCTCATTTCCCATATTACTGTTATGGTCTCCTGCCTTGAATCTACCTCTTGATTTGCCACATCCTCCCAAGCTTGATCCCTCACCACCCACACACCCTCCACCCTCCCTTGTTTAGTTTAAAGCCCTCTCTACTTCACTAGTTATGCGATTCGCAAGAACACTTGTCCCAGCATGGTTCAGGTATAGACTGTCCCAACGATACAACTCCCACTTTCCCCAGTACTGGTGCCAGTGCCCAACAAACTGGAACCCATTTCTCCCATACCAGTCTTTGAGCCACGCATTCATCTCTCTAATCTTATTTGTCCTATGCCAATTTGCACATGGCTCGGGTAATAATTCAGAGAACCTTTGAGGTTCTGCTTCTTAATTTGGTGCCTAGCTTCTCATACTGATTGTGCAGATCCTCCTTCCTTGTCCTGCCTATGTCGTTGGTATCTACATGGACCACGACAATTGATCCTCCCCCTCCTACTGCAAGTTCCTCTCCAGCCCTGAGCAGATGTCCTAAATCTTGGCACTGGGCAGGCAACACAGCCTTCTGGATTCTCACTCTTTGCTGCAAAGAACAGTGTCAATCCCCCTCACTATAATGTCCCCAAACCACTACATTGCTCCCCTAGCTTGAACGGCTTCCTGTACCATGGTGCCATGGCCAGCCTGCTCATCCACCTTGCAGACCTCGCTTTTGTCCACACAGGTTGTGAGCACCTCAAACCTGTTTGACAATTGCAAAGTCTGAGGCTCCTCCACTACTGTCTGCTTGGTCCCATTACCTGCCTCACTCATGGTGACATCCTCCTGTGCCTCACTGATGACCAAAATAGACGGCCCTATTCTAAGAAGTGTGACCATCTTCTAGAACAAAGTGTCTAGGTATTTCTCCCCTTCCCTTATGTTGCACAGTGTCTGCAGTTTAGCTTCCAGATCTAGAGTTCCTCTGGCTGCTTAAACATTCTGCAGATGTGTTTGTCCTGGATCGCCTTGATGTCCAAAAATACCCACATTCCACAGCTGCAACATAACACTTGTCCTGCCATTGTTACTTGTGTTATTTAGTTAAGTGAGGAAGTAAATTAAGTCCATTAACATAGAATATTTCCTATGTATACCACACCTCATTTCCCCCATGCACTGAATTCCCAGGTGAATCTAATTTGCTACTCACTCAGTCTTCGTCTCACTCCGGCATTGTCGCCTGTCTCCCCTTACGGGATTTGAAAAACCTGTCTCTTTTATAGACCCTCTGATGATTCACTTGCTAGTTTAGATTCCTGTTACAGTAATTAACAATACTTGATCCAACTGCTTTCAGGTGATTGACAGATAACTGCCACTCCAAGCAGTTCTCTACTTAACAAGCTAACCATAACTTACTTGAAGGTTAGTATTAAGTCAGATGTTGATTCTTAGCTTAAACCTGAAAAGGACTTACCAGAACTTATCATGTGAACCTAATTCACTACTCTCTCAGTCTCGGTCTCACACTGGTATAGTTGCCTGTCTCCCCACGCTCCCCTTACTGATTATTGCATGCAAGAGGAATATTCTATGATGTTCCATAAATGATGGCTGCAGACGCCAAAGAGACCTAATAATGTCCCGATATTGTCAGGGCAGGATACATAGGCAGAGGAGCAGAGGTTCAGATGGGATACCTGGAAGTCCAGGTTTTCCCCACATGCTGTGAAGTTTTAATTCTTTTTTATTACAGAATCCCTGCCCGGAAGTCAGTGTGATTGACCAGCTTGGCTTCCAGTTTGGTGGAGAGTACTCTGAAGCAGGACGTAGCCACAATTAGAACCATAGAACCATAGGAAAATTACAACACAGGAGGCCATTCAGCCCATTGTACCTGCACCTGCTGAAAAAGGAAAAAATAAAAAAAACAGCTGCCTATTCTAATCCCGCCTTCTAGCATACAGTCCAAAGCCTTGTAGGTTACAACACTTCAGGTGCAGATCCAGGTACCATTTAAATGAGTTGAGGGTTTCTGCCTTTACCACCAAACCAGGCAGTGAATTCCAAACACCCACCACCCTCTGGGTGAAGAGGTTTTTCCTCATGTTCCCCCTAATCCTTTTACCAATTACCTTAAATCTGTGTATCCTGGTAATTGACCTCTCTGCTAGGGGAAACAGGCATCCCTGTCTACTCTATCCACGCCTCTCATAATCTTGTACACCTCAATCAGCCTCCTCAGTTCCGAGGAAAACAACAGTTAGAGAGCCTCAAGCTGCCAGTGGGAGCAGGGAGGGGCAATCGAACACCAACCCCAGAGGGAAGGTGTTCACTCACAGGGGAGTGTGGTGTTCTATCCCTGATCCTAGGCAGAGGTCTGATTCCCAATCCCTGAGAGGAGTCGTGGAGGGTGGCGATGGGGTCTTTGCAAAGAGCAGGTGGGATTCAGATCCAAGGGAAGTAGGTAAGCTTGGTGGGCCAGGCAACTTAGTAGCACTGTTGCTCTTTAGGCCTCCAAACAGTGCTGCAAGGGAACTCACCTTCTCCCTGCAGCTGTCCTCATCTCCCTTGAGCTGCTGAGTTTCCTGATGCCTGGGAAACCCAGCTGGCCTGGGTTTTGCCGACAATGCAAGATAATTCTGAAGCTTCAAGTTGCATTAAAATATTTAAATTGCCAATCCACCTCCTGGGAGCAGGATGACTGTGCTCCTCCTCACCCTCACCTCACCTCACCTCTGTTAATTCCAGAGATGGCCATGTCGGATGTAATTTGGGGTTGGTTTTGAGATTTTAAAAATTTATGGATCTCACCTATTGTAGATGTTGCCATATAAATCGACCTTTGAAGCTTCGAAAAATCCCTCCAAAAATGGGGGTTGATTTATATGCCGAGTATACAAGTCAGCTGCTGGCATGGTCACCACCCTCGTCATCTGCCATGCAGGGTTTGCTCTGTGTGGATGTATCTTAAAATCCCACGCATCTTCGTAACAGAACCCATATCATCTGCTTGATCCCTTGCACCCAGTTATAAGGTGCCTGTAAGTGTAACATCTATTTGTGGGGTAAAAAATTGGGCTGACCATTAATGCAAGTATAGATTGGCATGGCTGAAAAGGGGGGTTGATATATATACTGAATATATGAAAAAACATGATTTTTGGGGCTCAAAACAAGAGTTGTCTTATAGGCCAAGTCAACTTATAGTGATCTGTGGTAACCCCAATCCACCTATTTTGGGGGTTAAAATGACTCTTAAAGCTATTACAGCTAGCACACTCTCACAAATTGAGCTCAGAATTTGCATCCAAGTGTGATTTTATTCAAGCATCCATCTTTTTTAGGCGAGTACCCATGAGCTTGGGGCCCTGCTACTCTGAGGCCATAGACAGCCTTCCCTCTGCCTCTGCTAGGAAGATGACACATTCTCACCCACTGCACCATTTTCTTTGTGATATGTGAAACATCTGGTTCTACATAACTCACACTATTATTTCCCTCTCCCAGTGACAAAATCTGAGCTGTTACTGGGAACAAGAAAGCCTTGATGCAAGGAAGTGACAGGTATGGTAGCATCATGGTTATGGTTATGTTACTGAACCAGTTATATGGAGGCCTGGACGAATGATCCACTGGTTTGAATTTGAATTTCACCACAGCAGCTGGTGAATTTAATTTCAATAAATTAAATACATTTTGAATAAAAAGCTAATGCCAGTAACAGTGAAACTACTGAGCTGTTGTAAAAACCCATCTAGTTCACTCATGTCCTTTTCAGAAGGAAACCTGCTGTCCTTATCTGGCCTATATGTGATTCCAGACCCACAGCAATGTACTTGTCTCTTAAGTATCCTCTAAAATGGCCTAGCAAGCCACTCAGTTGTCTGATGGGCAATTAGGGATGGGCAATAAATGCTGGTCCTGCCAATACCACTCATATCCCATGAATGAATGAGAAAAAAGTGACATCAAGGAGTTGGGACACAGGTACATGGGGCAGGATTTTGCTCCGCAGAATCTTTTGTGGCCAGGTTCTCATCATCAAACTGAGAGGTTATCCTTGTCAAGAAAGAATGAACAGGCTAGGGCTCTTTTTTTTCTCGAAAATAGAAGACTAAGGAGTGACCTGATAGAAGTTTTATGTAAGGGTTCGGTAGGGTCAATGTAGAGAAGAGGGAGGTCTAAAGAATATCAGGTTCTATAAATAATTATATATTAAGCTGGCTATTTAATTCCAAGATAGAATGGAGCTGTGGGTCTTGAGGATAACCAATTAGCATTTTTAGCTGGATACAAGGCCCATGTGATTCATGTTTCCATGGGGATGGGCTTTAGGGAGGAAAAGTCAATAGAAAGTTTCTTAAGATATCCCTGAACCTTGCAGACAGGGCAGTCTGCAAGAATCTGAAAGAAATAGAGGAAGAGAGAGAAACCAGAGAGATAGAGGCAGCCATTCATGCATATGAAGCAGAGAAAATATTGCCTTTATTATTCACCACACAGAATGTGGGTGGGAGCTCCTACTCAGATTGAAGAGACCAAGTTTATGAGGATTTAAATGAGGCTGAAAGACTCGGTTAGAGGGAGTGTAATAATTATGGTTTTGTTAAATGTTGTACTGAACCTTTAAGAATAGTCATGTGATGTAAGATTACATGATCTGTGTAAACCAAATGTGTTAGCAAGCAGCACAGGCTACCTCCACAGTTAGTGTGCAGATTAGAGATGGAGTTGAATGTAAAGTTGCTGCTGGTTGTACTGTAAATAAGCCTAATGTTTCCACTTAGAAAGTTGTCTGCAGATCAACTCTAATACAAATAGGCAACTAGGCCACTACGCAATAGGGAGGAATCTCCAGGGTAACCTTCAACATGAAAGTCAGTTCTGGTTTTAGAAGTTACCTGGCTGGGAAAGGTAAAAGGAAGCTGGTCATCAGGAGCAGAAAGTAACTTTGGACTGGTTCCAGGGGAATTAAGTGTCAACATAAGGAACAGCGTAAAGTAGAAACTTAGTGGGAGATTTTTGGTTGTTTTAAAAGTTAAATGGGTGAAACATTTCTATAGTTTAGAATATATGTTGCTGCTGAATAGGGTTTGGACAATGTTGCTTTTAGTTTATTTGTAACTGGAAAAGTCTTAAAACGTGAAATCTTGTCATGTGATACTTCCAGTCAGTCACTATAAATTCAATTATCTTTTTACAAGTTATTGGTCTCTACAGAGATTATAACAATACACTCGCCCAACTATCTTTACCACTGAAAGGAAAATCTGGCAGGGTATATAGTGTATGACCGATCAGCTACCACACCGATTTTACTCCCCCAACAAAGTTGAAAGCTCCACCCGGAGTGTTTCAAGTGCCATCTCCCGCCACTCAGTACGAGAGACACTTTTCTGAGATTTCTTTCCAAGAGCATACCTCTTCTCTTTTCTTGGATTAATTTCCATTACAAATATTTGCTCCACTGCCTCTTTCCAATTCCCTGCTCCCATATTTGGGTGCCTCTGACTGCTTCTCCACTTGAAACCATCCTTTAGGAATGGCACAAAGTTTCACTGGAGTCATTTATTACAACTACCTGAAAAGTCTGTCTTTCAAACCACTTTATACTTAAACCATTACTTCCCCAGCCTGCTGTGGCACATTTTCAAACCTGCTGTATATAGGGTGTTGCGCTCAACTATCAGCAATATATGTTCTAAGAAACCTTAAATGAGTTGACAGCATAGCTTAATGTAGCATCAGTTCCAAGATGATTGATGGGTAGAAATCCTGGTTCACTGGAGCAATATCAGGGCAAATGGCCATGTAGGATTGTGGGTCTAATTTATTTAGGTGTATAGGCTTCGACAAATTTGATTTTGCAAGCTTTGCATGAATACAAGATTTGAATTCATTGCAATGTTCAACACTATGCAATCTGAGATTAGTTTACAAATAATTTTTACTTGATCACAAATTTCAGCATCAACTATTTAACTCACCTACTGCATTCTGTTTTTCTGCTTTTCCCAAAAAGTCTTTCCCTTATTTAGAAAAAGAAACAATTATTGCAATAAAATATTCAAAGTGTTTTTTGTTGTCTATGTTTTACCGACAAATCACTAACATTACACATGCAATTTGCTTTTAATTACCACAGTGTTGTTCTAACATCATTTTTTCCACATATAAAAGTTACTTGACCAAAATGGTTTTGCTATGCTATTTTGGCTCTGTTAAATTTATTAGTCTGGTCTGCCTGAATGTCACAGACTCTGAAATAATAACTTGTTAAATTCCAATAGCTGCTTGAGAACAAAGATAGAGACCAAGCCTTGACCTCTCCAAACAAAGCTTTATTCTAATCACAGAAAACTCCACAGATCCATGGACGACTTATTTTCCTTTTTTGGTTTCTGGCAAATTCATACCTCTTGGTGTATTACTGACACCTACTGTATCAGGGGAAGAAGTGCACTGCAAATGACCCATGGTCTCTTTAACTGTTTTCTCTTTAACTCTTTCGAGTTATCAACAGTCACAGATTGTAACTCTTTCGAGCACATTCACAGTTCTTGGTTTCCGGGAGTGGGACATGAACCCACAACCTTCTGATTCAAAGGCGAGGGTGCTATGAACTGAGCCACAGCTGACACCTTGATTCTAAAGCAGGAGGAGACTTCCTTCGAGCCGGAATTGAACCTGCGACCTAAGGATAGCAGTTAGGACAGTCACTCTACAGTCCTCTGCTCTACCAGCTGAGCTATCGAAGGGGAGGCCCAAACATTACCCTAGGTCTTTGGTTTACTAGTCCAGCGACAATACCACTACACCATCGCCTCCTAGATTGGATCTGTTTTCTCTTTAGATGCACCAAGTACTTAGCTTGTTAACTTTCAATTACCACTTAAACACTCCTTGACAGTTAACTGTTTCCTTCCCTAACAGATTCCCCTCTTCTTAAAATGAAAGTAACCCTGAAGTATATTTAAAAAATGGATCTTCTTTTCCATAACACAAACATCAATATATTTTTTCATCATTCAACAAATCCTCCTTATTCCCCCTACTTAGAAAAAGAATAAAAAGAGAAAAGAAAAAACATTTATAGAAATGTCCACACAAAATAAAAATCCTTTTTGTCTTCTCACAGGAAAAGATGTTCCTCTTTAAGGATCTCCAATAACTTTTTGGAGTTTGCTCCTCTTTTCATGAAGCAGTCAGCAATAACACAGGTCTACTTGCGTGCCAAACAGCATAAGCAGCAAGTGATAGACAGGACTAAGCGATCCCACAACCAATGGATCAGATCTAAACTCCGCAGTCCTACCACATCCAGTCGTGAATGGTCGTGGACAATCAAACACCTCACTGGAGGAGGAGGCTCCACAAATATCCCCATCCTCAATGTTGTGGGAGCCCAGCACATCAGTTCAAAAGATAAGGCTGAAGCATTTGCAACAATCTTCAGCCGGAAGTGCCAAATGGATGATCTATCTCGGCCTCCTTCGGAGGTCCCCAGCATCACAGATGCCAGTCTTCAGCCAATTCAATTCATTCCATGTAATATCAAGAAACAGCTGAAGGTACTGAATAGTGCAAAGGCTATGGGACCTGACAATATTCCAGCAATAGTACTTGTTAGGGGGAAATAAAGGGATACAGCAAGAATTTATTGAAGGGAATCAATACTTAAAAAGCCAAGCAGGCAGAACCTGTCTGCGTAAGCAGTTAACAGTTAAAGGTCAGGCAGGACAGAGAGAAATCTAAACTTTGCACATTCTCAGGGCTTGTGAGTATCAGCAAGGCCATATTGGACGAAGAAGAATGTAAATATGATAGATTGGGAGTCAGACTGGAGTCTTAGGTTGGAAAACAACTAAGATTGAGCCTGTTTACAGCAGATAGGGAAAGAACAGATGGTCTTGTCTTATTTTAGGTACGAGGGAGGGTCTCTGCCTGGGTGAGAACAAAATAGGGACATCAGACTTGTCAGTTTAATGTAAACCTATATGTTGACAAGATCGAAATCTGGAAACTGTTCTTGTACATGACCAATAATGTATAAATATGATGAATACTTGTAGTTTAGCAGAGTACTGTCTCAAGCTGCATTGAGATGGTGCCCTCCTTGCAATTGCTCGAATAAACGATCGTAACCTGTACCTGAGTCTCCTGTGGTCAGTTCATCAAAGACACCACATCAGTACTCAAGACTTGTGTTCCAGAACTTGCCGTACTTCTAGCCAAGCTGTTTAAGGACAGTTACAATGCTGGCATCTAGCCGGCTATGTGGAAAATTGCCCAGATATGCCCTGTACACAAAAAGAAGGACAAGTACAACCCGGCCAGTTACCATCCCATCAGTCTACTCTCGATCATCAATAAAGTAAAGGAAGGGATCATCAACATTGCTATCAAGCGGCACTTGCACTTGCTTAACAATAACCTGCTCACTGACGCCCAGTTTGGGTTCCGCCAGGGCCACTCAGCTCCTGGCCTCATTATAGCCTTGGTTTAAACATGGACAAAAGAGCAGAACAAAAGAGGTTTTGGAGGAGTGACTGCCCTTGACATCAATGCCACGTTTGACTGAGTGTGGCATCAAGGAGCCCTAGCAAAACTAGAGTCAACAGGAATCAGAGGGAAAACTCTTCACTGGTTGGACTCATATCTAGCACAAAGGAAGATGGTTGTGGTTGTTGGAGGTCAGTCATTTCAGCTCCAGGACATCACTGCAGGAGTTCCTCAGAGTAGTGTCCTTGGCCCAAGCATCTTCAGCTGCTTCATCAATGAACTTCCTTCCATTATAGGCTCAGAAGTGGGGATGTTCGCTGATGATTGCACAATGTTCAGCACCATTTGTGACTCCTCAGATACTAAAGCAGTCCATGTCCAAATGCATTAAGACCTGGACAATATCCAGGCTTGCGCTGACAAGTGGAAAGTAACATTCGCGCCACACAAGTATCAGGCAATGGCCATCTCCAACAACAGAGAATCTAACAATCACCCCTTGACGTTCAATGGCATTACCATCACTGTATCACCCATTATCAACATCCTGGGGATTATCAGTGACCAGAAACAGAACTGGACTAGCCAGATAAATACTGTGACTACAGGAGCAGTTCAGAGGCTAGGAATCCTGTGACGAGTAACTCACCTCCTGACTCCCCAAAGCTGTCCACCATCTATAAGGCACAAGTCAGGACTGTGATAGGATACTCCCTACTTGCCTGGATGAGTGCAGCTCCCACAACACTTAAGAAGTGTGACACCATCCAGGACAAAGCACCACTGATGCACTGTAGCAGCAGTGTGTACCACCTACAAGATACACTGCAGAAATTCACTAAGGCTCCTTAGACAGCACCTTTTGAACCCATACCACTACCATCTAGAAGGACAAGGACAGCAGATAGATGGGAACACCACCACCTGGAAGATCCCCTCTAAGTCTCTCACCACCCTGACTTGGAAACATATCGCTGCTTCTTCAATGTCACTGGGTCAAAATCCTAGAACGCCCTTCCTAACAGCATTGTGGGTGTACCTACACCACATGGATTGCAGCAGTTCTAGAAGGCAGCTCACCACCGCCTTCTCATGGGCAACTAGGGATGGGCAATAAATGCTGGCCCAGCCAGCGAAATCCACATCCCGTGAATTAATTTAAAAAAAGTCTGATCCACTCTGCCTGATTTCCAATCCAATGTATTCAAGTGCACCAGAAACCTGACTTCCAATCTTAAACTCTATTCTGAGCCCATTAATGACTACTGTTTCAAATTTGCTACTACCACCCCACAAAAAGTTGTCTGCATGCATCATAAAGATGCCTGAAAGTTTCCCTCCATGGTGCCAATAAAACATTGCTGGGTCTGCTTTCAACTGAAGACAGCCCAACTTTAACAAACTGACCTCAATGAGAAATACCAAACTCTGGGGGTGTCATTTAAATCGCATACGTATTTATTTAGCTTCCAGAGTGTCCCCTCTGTACTTGACGCCTCTTTTGGTGGACGGAGAAAAACTTCCCTTTGAAGTTGGTGTCCCTGCAAAAAGGTAGCTTTAATATCAATTGACTTGCATTCCCAAGCATTTGTAACTAACAGAGCCAAGGATTTCTTCAGAGTTACTTTTCCTGCCATAGGTGAATCTACTCTTATATCCTGGTCACCCAATTTTTCTTCAAAACCTCATGCCACTAGCCTGATTTTAGCTTTATGAGTCCCATCAGGAATGAAATGTGAGTCTGATAGCTCCCATCTATGAGATAAAGCTGTCGTCTCCTATCTGGCACCCCTGTGTGTATGCCAAATTCTTTCCAACTATGTAGTTCTTGCTGTTTGGCATCCTTTATTAAAATATCATATAATTTGTTTGAAGCTACTGAGACTTCTCAATTACATGGGCTTCTGCTCGTTGTAGCACCTCTAGTCTGTGTCATCTTTCTTGGCCTTGTTAAGCTACATCTTCTATCCTGCCTTCTATTTCGCTCTGGACTGTTACTGTTTAATTTCCCTCTCCCATTAATAGATGTTCTTTCAATAGTTCGTGATCTCTTCCGAGAGGCATCTTCACTCCCAGACCCACTGTCCGAACTGACACTACGTTTTCGTGCCTTCCATTTTTGTACTTCATGTTCCCAAACCATGGGCCTAACCTCCTGCCCCTTATCTCATACGTTTAACCAGTTTTTATATTTTCCGGTGGCTATCCCTGTTCTACTTACAATCGTCTCATCCCTCCATTGACTGGCCCCTTCTGGCAAGTATGTAACTTTAGTGTCAGCTTTTGGCACTAGTCCTCTGGGACAAATCACCTCACCTTGTTTGTCCAAATTATTGTGTCCATCTTTAGATACCCTGTCAACTTCAGCAATCTGGTCCTCACAATCATGCTACATATGGGTATGAGAAGTACATGGTTCTTCATCACTTCCTTTAACCTTTACCAGACCCACAAATTTGTAATCCGCGCCAACTAACCTCAATGAGTATACCTGAATAGCCTGATTCCCATGCTGTAAAATGACTGTTTTACCACCGTTATCTATAACCTTTCCCTGGCCTTTCCGCTTGATAAGTCCTTCTCTTTTATAGTGTACCTTGTCTCCCTAATTGAAAATTGTTTCCGATGGTCATACATTGTGTCTTAAAGCTCGCCGAATTCTTTCTGAAACTTCAGCTTTAAAGAATGGTCTTCTGCTCACGTGTAGTGCATTCACATGCCCAGAAAAAATGGAGTTAATCGTAGTTCCCTCCCAAGCTGGGGGATGATCACTCAGGACTGGAGGAATTTTTAGATTTCTGCCAAAAATAAACTGATATGGACTATAGCCCCCAGCCATCCGCAGTGAATTATTGGCATGGAGAGCCTATGCTAGAGCAGATGTTAATTTAGAACTTGGTCTATCTGCCAAAGTTTCCCGAAATATCTCCGAAGATTCCTTTCACACACCCCATTAACAAAGAGGCTTTCTGCCTCTGTATTCAATATTATATTCATGTTTTCACACATATCCCAAAACTCATCATTAGCAAACTCCCCACCATTATCAGTGAGGAATTTTGCCGCTGGCCCCAGTCTGGTCCTTATCCATTTTTCCATTATCTGATCCAAAATTATTTTCTTTTCTTTACTGTGTATGATTGCCGACTGGCTAAACCTTGTTGCCAAATCTATAAAATGTAAAATGAAAATGTTCTTTTCTTTATCCCACACCTTTAAATCCATCACCACAACTTCACTGAAATCCCTCGCCAAGAGTAGACTCACTATGAGCCACAACGGTGTCCTTCTGCATTTCTTCCATATATCACATCTATCACTTATCTCCTCTAAAAGTTTAGTGTACTCTCCACCCCTTAGTCCTGCATCCCTTAGCAAAATTTTTAATCTTTGGGAAGAGGGGTGGGCAAACTCCAATGCAATTTTAACACAATTAGCTTTTTGTCTTCTAAATTCCTATCCCCTGATGTTAGTAGCACTTCTTTAATCTCCTTAGTAGAAAAGTTAGGTTTCATTAAAGGAATACAATAGTGTCCAGACTGCGAAACTTGTAAATCCACGGGTTTCTCAAATACAATGGCCTTGTTGTTTTCCCATGTCCAACTTCATTTGCGCTTTCTTCATCGATGGCCTGCTCAACAGTAACAGTATTTCACTAGACACTGTCCGCGCTGATGAAATAAATGATTCCAGCTATCTTACAGGGAATCACTACCCTATTTAAAGATTTTAGGGTTTAATATCATCTCCAAATCTGAAACTGGTGGAACTCTCAAATTCCTTAATCTTATTCCTGTCCTTGTCATCTTAACAAGTCAATTCCACACACCGTAGACACGCATCCTATATCACCGCACAATTGAAAGACTCTGCAACCAAGACATTCATCAGCGGGCTGAAACCTCTTGTAACTAATATGTGCCCTCTCTTTGATCAATATCTCCATCTTCTTCTTCTTCTGAGTCTTCTGTCTCATGTTTACTTTCGAATACCTTATTATATCATTTAGGGCAGATCATTGCATAATGATATTTTGAATCACACCCTGGGCATTTTTGGGGTTCATTCTTCTGTTGTAATTTCCCAATTCTTTTCTCTTGCCATAACTGTTAAAGGTGTTTCAGTCCTCGTTGTTTCTAGTTACAAATCCCCTTTCATACTGATGCCTGAGTCCTGTTTTTAGATGGTCTCACCATCCCATTAACATTGTATCCTCCATTTTCTGTCTTACCACCGAATGACCCATTTCTGCCATGAATGCTGCCGGAAAGGAAAGTTTTCCGAGGAATTTGTTTGGAGCTTCTGACATCTGTCCTAGCAGTGTGTGTCTTTTTGCAAATTTAACTCCCGTCAAAACCAGAAGTCTGTCCATATTCAATAGCATGGCACAGTCCAGTAACTTAAATGCCAGCACTGATTGGAGAATTTCTAGACAGAATTTTTGTAATCTTGCATATAGTCTCCTGAACAATCCTCTAAATTTCTGAAATTGTCAAAATCTGACCATGCCACGTAGGCACTCAATAAGTCATCCTTTTGATAAACCTTATCCATAAAATCTAATAATTTATCCAAACCACTCTTCTCTTAAAGTTAACTCCAAATACAGTCTTTGGTCTGAAGAAAGCTTAGCTTCCAATCTTTTACTTACAAGCAGCACCCATTCTCTGCTACCGCTGTTAAATTCCAATAGCTAGTTGATAACAAAGACAGAGACCAAGCCTTGACTTCTCCACACAGAGCTTTATTCTAATCACAAAACTCCACAGACCCATGGACCAGAATATTGCCGTCGGCGTGCGGGGCCGGGCCCGACACGCCGAAGTGCAAAACGACGTGAGATAACACGGATGGGATGAGGTTTCCTGAAGGTTTTATAAAATTAATAAATAAATTTGGTGAATTTGACAAACATGTCCCAGCTCATGTGACACTGTCATATGAGAGGACATGTTTAAATAACATTTTACTTGAATTTTTACAAACTTTTGTTGCCCATTCAATCTCCCTGAGCCAGCTCCGTGCCTCAAGGAGATCGCATGCGCGAAAGAGTGCAGGACCCGACTCTCCCTCCTCCCCCCGCCCGCACAGGTAGCGCTGAGGGCTACAGAGCGCGCATTACGCTGGGTAGGCCTTAATTGGCCCACCCATGTAAAATGGCACGCAGCCGATCGTGGGCGGCGATCGGCTCCGCGACCGCCCCTGCCTGCTCCCACCCAGCCCGCCCAACATAGGTAAGATTCAGCCCATGGTCTTTCTTTTCATATTATGGTTTCTGGCAAATTCACACCTCTTTGGTGTATTACTACCATCAGAGGAAGAAATGCAATGCAAATAAAAAACAGTTCTATGCGCTAATCCTGTGAAATATAAAAAAGACAACACAACTTTACAGCATCCTAAAACCCAAATCTAACTGCTAAAATACTAGCCACCGTATCACACTGTATACCCTTCTGTTGTAAATTAGACTGCATAATTCCCCTTTCAGCTCCAAACTTAGTACAGTGTAATAAAACATGCTTCACCAATTGAAGGAATCCTTTCTCACACTCCTGACAGAAACCATCAACATGTTTCCCTATTAAATACAGAGACTTATTTATCCCACAGTACCCAATTCAAATCCTGCTCATAAACACCCCACCTTTTCTACACTTCCCAGTTAATTTACTAGATAACTGCACATTGTTTTGAATCTGATATAAATGTCTTCCTTTCTCATCCATATCTCTTTTGTTGCCATAATGCATGTAGTTTATCCTTAATAATATTTAATTTCTGTCTTCCCTAATGAAATCTCAATATCTGGACTCAAGTGATTTATAGAACTTTTAGCCAATGAATCTTCTGCCTCATTCCGTACCACACCTTTATGCGCCAGCATCCATAAGAAACCCACCACAAGACCCGACCGGTGTATGTCATTCAATAAATGAAAAATTTCAAAAATAAAGTCCTTTCTGGACTCAGAAAAACAAGGTTGGGTAGAGACCCATGCTGATGACGAATCTGAACAAATGGCTTTACCTCCACTACCCACTCTAAAGCTTACAAAATTGCCATCAACTCAACTGAAAATGCTGATAAATTGTCAGATAGCCTTTTCATAATCTTAACATTAAATTCAGGAATAAAAACTGCTGGACCTGTCCTTCCCATCCCAGGATCCTTAGAACCACCAGTATAAAGTTGAATATAAGCAAACCAATTCTTATCTATACATTCTTTTACAAAACTAGACAAATTGAAACCTCTACTCTTTCTTTTAAGTTTGTCCAGTATTGTAAAATCAACCTCTGGATATTGAAAGTACCAGGGTGGAACTACTGACCAGCATGCATGTATGCTTATATTAAAAACCTGCAGGTCCAACTCTTCCACTAAATCATTTATTCTTTTCCCCAAAAAATTCCCCCTTATTTGCAATCCATACTCCCAACTATCTTGAAGGGCATATTTGGTTAAATGATTGTCTTTCTGCCCTACCAAGCTCACCCAATAATTCCAATCTATCCACCTTCTCCTCAATTCAAAAGGCATTTCTCCACTTTCCACCTGTAGAGCTATTATTGGAGAAGAAATAAAAACACCAAAACAAATGCTTGAGACTGAATTACATCCAATTTATACAATAAAGTTTTTGCTTCTGATCCATACACCTGGCATCCATAGCCAATCACAGACTGTATCATTGCTTGATATATTCTTAATAAAGTTCCCTTATCCACTCTCCAGTCATATTCAGCAATACACCTCATTAAATTAGTCACTTTTTTACACCAGATCCATGGTCTCACCTGTTTTTCCTTTATATACACCAAGTGAAGTACTTAGCTTGTTAACCTTCAATTACCACTTAAACACTCCTTGACAGTTAACTGTTTTCTTCCCTAACATAACTAATGTGACAAACAACCCAAAACAACTTTTTTCCCCCTTACATTCATTTCACTGATATAAAACACATAGGTTCAGTCAGTGATATGTATGTACAAGCTGGAAAAATAAACTCTGAATACAATTGACAAATTACAGTATGAATGACAACTCCAGACTTACTGAAAATCGAAACAGATGCTGAACTCCATTGACTTTTTGAATTACTCAACAATTACTTTGACTGTGTGTTTTTTCAGAATGCACTTTATGCAGCATGTGGCTTAATATTTTTTAACAGTAAATAAAAGTAATATTCCCTTTTAGGAGAAATCTAAAAGTGTCAGGATCATTGACATCTATACAGCAAGAATATACATGAAATGAAGTTTAGTTGTTTTGATACATTCAGAGAAGAAAATATTCCAAGTGCTACATTTTAAATTGATAAATGCAGTTGCGAAGTCTAACTCACTAAATCATCTATCAGTGCAATAGATCATGACTCCCTCCATAAGTTGATCAAAAAGAAACAGCATTTTCCAAGATATTTATTAAGCTTACATTTTTATTCATGCTAGTTCTTTAAATCACTTTCAGTTCTATAAATTCAATATACACATGGGAAACATTAAACAAATACACTGAATGATTTCACATCCTGATAATTACCATGAATCAGTAAGTGCCCTACTTTGTTCCAGTTGGGAGAAAGCTTCGACACCAGGGTAAAGGACAGGCATGTTTGCAGGACAGCAGGGATCACTCTTTGTGGAACATCCATCTGTCATTATTGAGAAACAGTAAAAAACATCCCGATAAAACTTGCTGTCAAAGTTGTCAAATGCAAATCACAATGCACCACAAAATGCTGAATACATCTAAAATTTAAGGTAATTGGATCTTGAAAAGTTAATCAAATTTAATCTATTTTTTTAATGTTCTCACCATGTTTTCTCCCCTTTTTTTTGTCCTGGTGGCACTGACTCCATGGTTCCATGGGGGCTAAGTAATCCTCTGTACCTTTCTCAACTGGTTATCAACAAAAACTTGCAGTTATATAGTTCCTCTAGGATTACAAAAAAAATCCCAAGGAGTTTCACAGGTAGGCATGTGAAAAACACGCTAAGCCAAGAAATGAGAGGTTAGGAATGGGTGAGTGAAAATTTGGTTTAAGAATTTGGCTTGAGGTTTTCTTAAAAAGGAGAGACAGTTGCGGCTGTATTTTACATGGCTCGCTGGGTGTGTTTTTGGCGGGGTGGTTTCTAATTTGGTTTCCACTTTGAATAGTGTTTGGATCTCTCTTTGGGTAACTTGTGGCCTGTTCTGTATGGAGAAAGTTTCCCTTTACTTATGAGTGACTTAGGTCTAACTCCAGTAGATTTTTTCAAAAACTCCTTCATTTACACTATAATACATGCAATCTTTTAGGTAAACACATCTGTCTCTTAATATATTATTCCATCTAATCTTCTCAGTCTCATGCACATGACTGCTGATGTTACTGTTACACCATGGTACATGTCACTTTCTCATTATCATAACTATTAACCCATTATACTACAGGAGGGAGACACATAAAACAGGTCGGGTGGCTAGCCCGCCACTGAGCAGATCCCCATATACGCTAGGTGGACGGGCACTGAAATCAGAGGCCAGCCCATCATATGTAAATAAAGAATTAAACATCTATTATGCTTGTTAGCAAGCATATTGACCAGTATAATAGGCTGCCCACACCATAATATGGCAGGCATGTGAGGCAGGTGGGAGTGGGCAGGTCCTTTTTTTTGTGGCCCACATGAAAACATGTGGGCAGGAAGGGGGGCACCTCATTCGGGGGGTGCCTTCTGTGCATCCAAGATGTCACCCCGCTTCCTTCTGCACCGCTTGCATTCCAAAACTCAGCCCCCCCAAACCTTAGGCCCTCCCTTAACCCCAGGATCCCTCCCCACCCTAAAAAACCAGGACTTACCTATCTGGGGCAGTCATCCATCTTCTTCATGCTCCTTCAGGCATCCCGGCAGTGCCCAAGACTGAGCTCTGGTGCTGCTGGGACTGTTGGAGCTGCCAGCCAAATTGGTAGCTCCTGAGGGGCAGGATGGGGGGTGGGGGGGAGACTTCCTCCCACTGAGGGGCAGAAGTCACATGCTCAACTACATTAGCCCGCCCACAGCATGTTATGGTTGTGGGACTGCCTTCTTTCAGGTATTTTCTTCACTCATTCATGGGATGCGGGCATCGCTGGCTAGGCCAGCATTTATTGGCCATCCCTAACTGCCCTTGAGAAAGTGCTGGTGAGCTGCCTTCTTGAACCGCTGAAACTCATGTGCTGTAGGTACATCCGTGGTGCTGTTAGGGAGGGAGTTCCAGAATTTTGACCCAGTGACAGTGAAGGAATGGTGATATATTTCCGAGTCAGGATGGTGAGTGCTGGGAGGGGAACCTCCAGGTAGTGGTGCTCCCATGTATCATTTAAGATGGTAGTGGTCGTGGGTTTAGAAGGAGTTGCCTAAGAAGCCTTGGTGAGTTGCTGCAGTACATCTTGTAAATGGTACACACTGCTGCCACTGTGCGTACAGTGTAGGTACAGGTTGTGAATGTTTGTGGATGGGGTGCTAATCAAATGGGCTGCTTTGTCCTGGCTCCGTTCATCCAGGCAAGTGGAGAGTATTCCAACACACTCCTGACTTGTGCCTTGTAGATGGTGGGCAGGATCTGGGGAGCCAGAAGGTAAGTTAATCATTGCAGGATTCCAAACCTCTGACCTGCTCTTGTAGCCACTGTGTTTATATGGCTATTCCAGTTCAGTTTCTGATCAACAGTAACCCCTCAAAGTGCTGATGGTGGGGGAATTCAGCGATGGTAATGCAATTGAATGTCAAGGAGCGATGGTTAGATTCTCTCTTGTTGGAGATGATCAATGCCTGGCATTTGTGTGGTGCGAGTGTTACTTGTCAGCCCAAGCATGGATACTGTCCAAGTCTTGCTGCATTGGGACATGGACTGCTGCAGTATCTGAGGAGTCGCAAATGGTGCTGAACATTGTGCAATCTTCAGCGAACATCCCACTTCTGACCTGATGATGGAAGGAAGGTCATTGATGAAGCAGCAGAACATGGTTGGGCCTAGGACACTACCCTGAGGAACTCCTGCAGCGATGTCCTGGAGCTGACATGATTGACCTCCAACAACCACAACCATGACTCCAACCAGTGGAGAGTTTTCCCCCCCGATTCCCATTGACTCCAGTTTTGCTAGGGCTCGTTGATGTCACACTTAGTCAAATGTTGCCTTGATGTCAAAGGCAGTCACTCTCACCTTACTTCTGGAGCTCACTTCTTTTGTCCATGTTTGAACCAAAGTTGTAATGAGGTCAGGAGCTGAGTGACCCTGGTAGAACCCAACTGAGCATCAGTGAGCAGGTTATTGCTAAGCAAGTGCTGCTTGATAGCATTGTCGATTTACCTCTTCCATCACTTTACTGATGATTGAGAGTAGACTGATGGTGCGGTAACTGACTGGGTTGGATTTGTTCTGCTTTTTTGTGTGCAGGACATACCTGGGCAATTTCCCAAATTGCCAGGTAAATCCCAGTGTTGTAGCTTGGAACAGCTTGACTATCGCCACAGCAAGTTCTGGAGCACGTCTTCAGTACTATTACTGGAATATTGTCAGGGCCTGTAGCCTTTGCATTATCCACTGCCTTCAGACGTTTCTTGAATTACGTGGAGTGAACTGAATTGGCTGAAGACTGGCATCTGTGGTGCTGGGGACCTCTGGAGGAAGCCGAGATGGATCATCCACTCGGCACTTCTGGCTGAAGATTGTTGCAAATGCTTCAGCCTTATCTTTTGCACTGATTATCATTGAAGATGAGGATATTTGTGGAGCCTCCTCCTCTAGTGAGTTGTTTAATTGTCCACCACCATTCATGACTGGATGTGGCTGGACTGCAGAGCTTAGATCTGATCCGTTGGTTGTGGAATCACTTAGCTCTGTCTATCGTTTGCTGCTTATGCTGTTTGGCATGCAATTAGTCCTGTGTTGCAGCTTCACCAGGTTGACACCTCAATTTTAGTTATGCCTGATGCTGCTTCTGCATGCCCTCCTGCTCTCCTCATTGAACCAGGGTTGATCCCCTGGCTTGGTGGTCATGTTAAGAGTTGGGGGTATGCCGGGCTATGTGGTTGTGAACAATTCAGCTGATAATGATAGCACACAGCGCCTCATGTTGCCCAGTCTTGAGTTGCTAGGTCTGTTTGAAATCTATCCCATTTAACACGGTGGTAGTGCCACACAACATGATGGAGGGTATCCTCAATGTGAAGATGGGACTTAGTCTCCACAAGGACTGTGCGGTGGTCATTCCTACCGATATCATCATGGACAGATGCATCTGCGGCAGGCAGGTTAGTAAGGATGTGGTCAAATATGTTTTTTCTTCTTGTTGGTTCCCTCACCACCTGCTGCAGACCCAATCTAGCAGCTGTGTCCTTTAGCACTCAGCCAGCTCAGTAGTGGTGCTATCGAACCACTCTTGGTGATGGACATTGAAGTCCCTCACCCAGAGTGCATTCTGCGCACTTGCCACCCTCAGTACTTCCTCCAAGTGGTGTTCAACATAAAGGAGTACTAATTTTCATTAACTGAGGGAGGGCGGTACACAGTAATCAGCAGGAAGTTTGCTTCCCCATGTTTGATCTGATGCCATGAGACTTCATGGGGTCCGGAGTCAATGTTGAGGACTCCCAGGGCAACTCCCTCCCAACTATATACCACTGTGCTGCCACCTCTGCTGGGTCTGTCCTGTCAGTGAGACAGGACATAACCAGGACTGGTGATGTCTGGGACATTATCTGTAAAGTATGATTCCGTGAGGATGACTATGTCAGGTTGTTACTTAACTAGTCTGTGAAACAGCTCTCTCAATTTTGGCACTAGCCCCCAGGTGTTAGTAAGGAGGACTTTACAGGGTCAAAAGGGGTTGCCATTGTCATTTCCAGTGCCTAGCTCGATGCTGGTTGGTCCATCCAGTTTCACTCCTTATCCATTTTCTGTAGTGATTTGATACAACTGAGTGGTTTGCTGGGGCATATCAGAGGGCATTTAAGAGTCAACCGCATTACTGTGGATCTGGAGTCACATGTAGGTCTGACCAGGTAAGCACAGCAGATTTCCTTCCCTAAAGGACATTAGTGAACCTGATGGGTTTTCATGACAATCGACCATGGTTTCATAGCCATCATTAGACCTTTAATTCCAGATTGGAATTGGCTTCCAGCCAACATTTTCTTCCAGGCCCCGAGAGGGGGGGTGGTGTGAGCAGTCTGCCATAAATGCAGCCCATAGGCAGAGGGGTTTTGCGGGGTGGGGGGGGGAATTGCAGAGAGTGAGACCTAAGTGACTGAAAGATGTGACACTCACAAAGGAAGGCGAGCTGCATAAAAATCAGTGAAAGAGTTAGTGGGTGGGAGAATATAAGGCTGGAGAATATAGCAGAGATGGGGTATGGTCAGGCCATGGAAGGATTTAAACTTGTGGTATTACAGGCGGGAAACTAATATTGCTAAGGACTGTGTTAGGGAATAGAAATAGTTTTAAGTAAGTTATGTGTGTTTTTGGAGGTGTTACAAATAAGGTATATCCTTAAGTTTAAGTTTATTTTGTATTTCTACTTGTGGGTTAAAAAGGTGAAACCTGGGAACTAGTTTCATTTTAGAGTGGAGACAGCAGGTCTAAGACTTTGTTTGTGTGCCTGCATTCTAATGAGTTTTATGATCCTGGGAGTGGAGAGCTGTGTTATCAAGGGCGGGGCGGGGGGGTAGTGGTTTAGGGAAGTTAAAACAAGGTAGAAAAAAACTGTGCTGTTGTCAAGCAACAGGAGGGCACTCAGAAACAGAATAGTAGTTTCAGTTCAATTGAAAACAGTTTGTGTTCAATTGAAAGAAAAGTAGCAGAGGGACAGATAGCAAATCCCAAACTGGAGTTGAAGCCAGGATTCCAGAGAGGCAGGACAGAAGAGGAACCTGCAGGAACAGGTTCCAGAAAATAAAGAAGAAAGTCCCCAAATCCAGGGGAGTGGAAGAGGAAAAGTCCCAAGAAGACCTTCTAGCCAAAGAATAAGGATAGGAATCTGGAAAAGGTCCTGTTCTGTGGAAGTGAAAGTAAGGAGCAGAGAGGAAGGCTTCAAGCTTAAAGGGAGAAAGCTGCAGAACTCAGATTGCAAGGCACAATGGAGGAGTCAGTCTGCCTTCAGTGAGGTGAGAATACCAGCAAGCCAATTTACCGTGGTCAATACTGGTAGGATGGTGGCTGCCATGGAGACCTTGGTCCAGGACGTTGCTCCTGCATTGCTGCGCGGGCTGAACTCCATCGCCAACGCCGCAGTTGGCCTCCAGCTGTGTGTATGCAAGAGGGGTGCGGGGCAGCTCGATCTCACTCCAGCTACCCCTTCCCCTCAAGGAGTTAGCCAGGGACCCTTGGGTACCCATAGGGAGGAGCATCAGCAGGTGCACACCCGGGACCATCCACACAGGTGACTCCAGAAGTGTCCAGCCCATCTGAATCCCCCCTTCCTGTGACCCTAGCAGCTCCAGCTCCACAGCTCGAGGAGGATGCCACTGCCACACAGCAGGTCCCCAAAAGCAGGCCGGGGCCCTCCAGATTGCAGCGCTCAAGAGGACACCCAACAAGGTAATCACAGACAGGGCATAGCAGTCAGCAGGCTGCGTCCATCTCCGCTGTGGATGTTTGGGGAGCACCAAAATGTAGTGGCAAGGTTAGGAAGGTTAAGGTGATGTAGTTGCACAGCGTGGGCACTTGTACTAATCACTTGTACATAACGTTCACTATTGTCAATAAACTCCCAAGAATGTCTTCCTGCCAATGGCTCCTTGTCCTGATGAGCAGTGTTCATTTCTCTCAGATGTGAAACCTTTCTGCACAAGATAAAGGCAGGTGTCTCAGTTCAGGGCCTCTTCCCTGTGCTCTGTGCAGCCTTCAGACCAAAATGATGGTCTAGCCACACACTCTCTGGACACATTACTGATGCCTACACCTTGACGGTGCTTGTCATTACTGCCAGGATGTTGTGGGCATGTGTCACAGAGTTCCATCGTTCTCTCTGTGGGCTCTCAGCACCATTAAGGTGGGGCTGGACCCCATTCCTTCAACATCTGTGACCAGTGACACTGTGCTCTGAAGGGGTCAGATGCTGAAGGCGAACAAAGGATCAGATGCTTCTAAAATTTCATGGCTGGGTCTCTATGATATGACCCTAATCCCAGAGCACAAGCGAGCTGCCATGGCCAAACAGGACTCAGACATTCTCAGAGGCTATGTGAAGATCTATGGAGTGTCCTCACTGCATGTCATCATCATCAGCGGCTATTAGGGCCTCCATCACATCTCCAGGACAGGAGAATTATCACAGATGATATGCATGCTCCCATAAGCCAGACTGGAGTCAAACATTCATAGATGCAGTGTGAGGATCTTATGGTGTCTCCTCACTGCATGTCGTCATCGTCCTTCACAAATATAGCAGCTATAAGTGCCTCCTGAGCGCGCCTGCCTCGTCTAGCCAATGTGAGGGTCTCATCGCCTTCGAGGACCTCCTCACCCTCATCACCGTTGATGTCCACCTCATCGGAGGATACCTCCAGCTCCTGCATCTCCTCCTCAGCCAGCTCCTCTCCCAGTTTCAGCACCAGCTTGTAAAGGGTGCAGTAGGTGACGATGATGCATGACACCCACAGAGGACTATATTGCAGGGCTCCACCAGACCGGTCCAGGTATTGGAACCTCATCTTCAGCATCCCGATGGTCTGCTCCATCAAGTTGCGTTGCAGCATGAGCAGCGTTATACCTTTGTTCTGGTGCAGTCTGAGGCTGCCACACAGGTGTCATTAGCCACATCCTCTGCGGGTAGCCCCTGTCCCCGAGGAGCCATACCTGCAGCCTCTGTGGACCCTGGAAGACATCAGGGATTTGTAACCAACTGAGAATGTCGGACACTAGTGCACACTCCTTGGAAACCATGCACACACCTGCAGGATGCATTTGTGGTGTTTGCAGAGCAGCTGCAGTGAATGGAAGCTCTTGCGGTTGACATAATTGACTGTGTTGCGACGGATATCTGAGTGACACGTGAATGCAGTTGATGTCACCCTGCACCTATGGGAAACCCGAGATCTGGGCGAATCTAATCACTCTTGCATCCTGGCTCTCCTGTTCCTGGGTGAAATGCACAAAGTTGTGTGCCCTCACAAAGATGGCATCCATGACCTCATGGGTGCATTTGTGGGTGGATGCTGGTGATATCCCACAGAGGTCACCTGTGGAGCTCTGGTTTAGAAATTGAGTGCCGCTGTCACTTTCATGGTCACTGGCAGTGGATGCCCTCATGTCCACGTGGCGCCAAATCCTACAGTAGCTGGCAGACATGACTGACCAGTTCCCTAGACATGTGCAGTGTTCAGTGACACTGGTTCTTGATCATCTGCAGGAATGAAAGGCAGCATCTATACACCCTGGGTCTAGCTAGGTGCCGAACAGCAGTAGCTTGCTGTGGCTCTTCGGCGGCGTGTGTGGAAGCCCCTTCTTCCAGAGGGTGCTGCTCCTGCCTCTGCGCAGCCAGGTGCCTCAGTCGCTCTCTTCTCCATCGTCTTCGCTCTCTGTACGTCACGAGGCATACAGCTACTTCACCAGGCTCCATACTCCTGATGTACTCCTCCTGCAGGATGAAAGAGAGAGGCTCATGGGTTAGCACGGGTGTACTAAGAACCTCTCTTGGTTGAGTCTGAAGGCCCTTTAACGCATCCCAGAGAGTGCTGGCCCCTACTTGGATGGCCAGGTTTACTGCACTGCATGGCTGCCCGAAACTCACCTTCCTCCATCCTACTCCACTTGACCATATAGCGGCAGCTTTGCCCATTGGACTGCATGCTGTGCTCTCAGCTCAGGCAAAGGCATTCTTCTTGTGCTGCAAGTCTGCACAGTTAGCTTGAGCCATGGGGGAGATGGTCCAAACCGTGATGATGACAAGGCAGTGGGGTGTGAGTGCCTCCACCAGACACTGCTCCATGACCAGCTTTAGCAAGGAGATTGTACAACGTGCCCAGTTGTCCAACTGTTCTGCAGTCCACTGAAATGCTCACTAGTTTACAGTCTATGCCCGAGGAGTGAAAAGCTCTGGAGCACGTGGTGGCACTTTCATGCCTCTGCGTTGCTTAAGTGGGCAGATAAGCTAGAAATCCGACTCCAAACATATCAGCGTGGGTGCGCCTGAACTGTCCCAACTGCAGAGGAATGGTCATTTTACACAAGCTGTCCCGAAAGTGTGGCCGCTTCCCTTGCCCACCACCCAGGGTGCAAGTGCTTGTGCGCTACTTTCAACCACAGGGCAGCCTTTGCCTGGCTGACCCCCCCCCAAAGACACCTCAACCGCAGGACAGCCTTTGGACCCCACCCCACTACGCGCTTCAATGTTGAAGTCCAACAGGTGTCCCTCGTGAGCGCTCCGTAACATTATTATGCAGTCATCTCCGATTTCCCCTCAAAGTGCAGCCTGCCAAGTGCACGCCTTTCATATGCTGTTGTGAAACACACTGGCATGCAATCACGCAGTGTGGGCAGATGATCCAGCAAGGGGCGGGGGGGCTGGGGGTGGGGGGGTGGTGGCGGGGAGCGGGTGGTGATGAAACTGGCAGGCTGGCCTTATAATGATATGCTCATCTATCGCAATGAGGTTCCCAACGTCCAATGGCGGGAAACGCAGCCCATCATTAATGGGCTAAGCAGATGATTGCAAACTGGTTTCATGACGTCGTGAAACCAATTTTTAGCCTTCTCGCCATATTGTCCATTCACACCACCAAATATGCCCAACACCAGCGGGCACAGGAGATTCCGCCTGTGGTTGACCCTTAACTGCTCTCTGAAATGGGCTAGCAAACCGCTCAGTTCAAGGGCAGTTAGGGATGGGCAACAAAAGCTGGCCTTGCCAGTGACACCCATATCCCATGAAAGAATAATATTTTAAAATGACTCTCATTTTACACCATTTCATTCCATATCATTCTTATTTCAATGGCTTTCATAAGAACACTCTAATTTCATTGCTGGAAACTGATTCAAACCTAACTTACAATGGTGGAATGCAACTGTGGTTTTAGTTCTACTTAAAATGAATCTCAACCTAATTCCGAGTGGATGAGAGTCCACTGCATAAAAACACAAAAATTAATAATGATTTCCCAATCTTATTCAAACAGGTTACAAAGTTAACAGCTGTGGGCAACAGAAATATTACACATGTGCAGTGGTATTTTCATTTAAGTTAAGCTCAAGGCAGAAGGAAAAGGGATCCTTATAACTAACTTGTTTCATGCCAGACCTAACAATGCATACCAATAACATTAGCTTATTGAAATACTTCACCTTGATTAGCAAAAAACAAATTCATTTTAAATTCAGTTCAAAACAAAATTGTTTTAAGGTTCCTGAAAGAACACTAACTCACTATCAATTTTGATGTTACAAATTATTCAAATATACTCATTTACATTTATGAAATTAAACTGAACTTATCATGTGTATTAAGGAACACAATTGGCAGAGTGTCTCTAGAGATGAACTAGAACAGTTATGTGAACCATGAGGTCAACTTGATATTACTCAGCACCAGCATTTTTCTTGCAGTAAATACAAGGGTGCATGTGTATACAAGTCCTTCACTGATATGTGACATGTATAGGCACAACTGATGAAAAACCAATATGGAGCAACAAACATTTACGACCTACTAGTGAACCTAATAAATATAAACAAGTGCAAATCTCCTTGAGACTCCCATTTAATGAATACATATTTGGAGGACATGGCGCATTGGTAAATTGGTAAAAACCAGAGAGCAAGTGTCACAAGGTTGATAAATATGAGAGCTATGTCTAACACATTACGATGGCTTAATTTTCCAAAACCCACCAATACAGATACTTATTCACATTCTGCATCTTAATCTTATTTTAATTTTCTTTAATTATGAAAATGATTCCCTCTTAATGTAAAATTGTAGTGCTTATGTGGGCATTTTTGCACTGAAGTTGTGATTTAATAAGGCCATGGTCCCTTTGAAGTCAGTGGAGCATTGGGGCTTTAGTCTATGTTCAGATTCCTGACTTTAATCAGGAACTTTAATAGAGGGAAAAAGAGATAGATTAAATTGAGACAAAGTGTTCAGCACAAATGAAAAGGAGAATAACAGAGGCAAACACAAGAGGAACATACTAAGAAAGCACCCCAGGAAAGTGTGCAACTATTGACAGATAACAAGGACTTAATTTAAAACATGGATATTAAAATTTGAGAGTAAGTTCACCAATGACATCCAGGACTTCTGAAACATTGCCAATAAATTGACAAGTGTACATACCATACCATTCACCAATAATATCAGTTCCCTTCAGCAATTTACCTTTCCACCCCGTTTTTGAACGTATGCTTGAATGTTTCCAGTCTTATAAAAGGGTATCTAAAAAAAAACACACCTTTTAGCAAACTGTGGGATAAATATTATTTCAGTAATGTCAGTGTTAATGATATGGCACTATGCGCCTATGAAAAGCAAAAGTTATGGAAGTCAAATGAATATTCAACAGCACTTATGTCTTCCCTGTCGTAATTTCCCAAAACTTTGATAGGCAAGTGTCTTCAAAATGCTACATGCATGCATCTTCAGCCTGGTGTTAGAAACGTCACACTTCCCCTTTTTATTGTCACTTGATATTCCCATTCTCCAATTTAATGATCTGCTCAAAGAATGCTCATAGTTGTGTAAAGATAATCTTTTAATTTTAAACCATGTTGACTGCTCCTACCTTCAACTGCTTTTAACAAACAAGGGCCTGAATTTCTGTGCAGGCAGAGAGGCTCTCCATCTTAGCAAAAATGGGGACAGAGGCACAAATCCAGTTGTCCCACCCCGCCCCGCCAATTTCAAAGGGGTGTGGAAAGGGGTGGTTCCTAAGTATTACATTGTGGTTTACGGAGAGAACTGCACACATATTAAAGTGCATCTACCTCGATCAGATCTGATTTTGGCTAGTGGGATGTCCAAAACATGATGTGTGAACTTCAGACCTGGTAGGAGAAGGTCAAAAGCTACCAGAGTTCTTTGGAGAGGTAGGATACCCTTTTGAATATGGCCCGGGAACTTTTGGGAGAGGTCAGGTGCCCTTTGGGAGAGGTAAGGTGCCATTTAGAGGTAAGGTGCCCTTTGGGATTGTTAAAATTAGACATGAATGTGCATAAGAAGTGCATAAACTTATTGGAATTGTCAAGTTAATTGGAACCATCAAGAGAAATCTCAAGAAAGCTGTCAAAAGAACTGTCAAACTGTCAAGGAATTTAAATCTCTTTCCCTTTAAATATTTGAAAAACTATCTGCAGTGTTACGGACAGGAAAAAGAGAGTCAAACTGCACTGATTTCCTCTTACCACCTGCTCATAAGTAGAGGGTGTTTAGCATTTGTTTTTTTAAAGACTAGGCAGTGGCATGTTTTCCCAATCCCTCAGGCTTTTTGTGATCCAATTTTACTAATAATCCACAGCAAACTCGAGCTAGGATTAACTCAGACGGTTAGTTTATTCTTATATATTCAAAACCCAGAAATAGGAATGTTAACAATGTCCCACTCTGCACACACAGGTTGGGGGGGGGGGTGGGGGGAATAGATAAAAGGAGCTTTACGGTACAAGGACCACAAAAATATGAATATTGATTCACGTGAGTTCCAGAATCTAAAGTCAGAGTCCAATGAGGAATTCTTTCGTGTAGGTGTTTGAGTTCAGCTGGGGAGTTATAGTATTCACTTTTCAGTTGTTGCTGATCCCGCAAGATGAAGTAGGTAAGCAGAGATTGAGTCAATTCTGTAGGTGATGGTACAAAATCTTACAGCAGAGCCAGGCTAGATGAGAAAGTTGTTGTTGAGCTTGGAGGAGCCTGCGTCATGGCTCACCAGTTCGATGTTACAACAGCAGACTGCCTGTCAGGCCCAAAGCTGCAATGTTAAATTATCCAAAAGGCCATAGGCTTGGGTCATGTGATATGGCCTATTAATGGTTAATTGCAGTTTAACAAATAGTTTCTGGGCTTCTGGCCAGGATTCCATTGTTCCTCCTTGGGACAGAGATGAATTGATTATTAGCATCTCCTCCAGTATAACAAGTTTAGATCTTCTTCTTTTGTGATAGTTCAGGATAGGGAACCCAGTTCATCTGTACTGACTTTGCTTTCATTAATTACAATGGGTTTGTACAATGAAGTGTGAAATTCCAGAATCTGGAAAAATAATTCTTTTGGTCTTGAAACAGCTGGGGGTAGCCCCCAGACAAAGGGCAGCCCCCAGACAGAGGAACAACCCTGTGATCAGGTGACTTGTAGCAGCCATCTTAATTTTCTTTGTTCAGCACAAAAAGTCCAGTTTTGAAAAAAAACATTTAGCAATAAGGATAAGGTTTTGAATATACAGTGTTGTGTTTCATTCCATGTCATAGGAACCCAGAACAGTGTTTAAAAAATCAGTGCTTACTATTTCACTCTGTCTGTTGACATAAACCTGAGAGCTACTAATATAGGATTAGTGTTGCATGGCTGATTTCACAACCTATCATTATCATAGTAGGGGGCCTGTTAGTTCACAGTTTGATTGTCTGCATTGAGGTGAGACTATCAATACAAATACTTGTTTTTAAAAGGGATTAAAGGAAGTTAAATGTAGTGAATAGTTTTTTTTTATCAATTAGAGTGTTATTTTGAAATAGTTAATTCATCAATAGGCACTTAAGAGCTTTATTTAAAGTCAGCATTGCTCCTGAGGTTTGTCCCTGGTAGATACTAGTTGAGTTGGCATGGTAGGTATAAGGGCAAAGGGTGAGGGTTTGGCAACATGGGTTGGCACTAAGTTGGCATAGGGACTATGAATGGCCATGGGGGTGGGTGGGTCATAGGTTGGCATGGAGGGATTTTGTGGGTGGGGTGAGGTGATTTGAGGGGTGATGGCTGGAGGGTTGTTTTTATTTCATTCATTTTTTTCATATCTTCAACAAAGTGACAAAGGCAGCCTTTTGCCCAGCCCGCCCCTGTACCCAGCAGCCTCCAAACTGGTTCTGGGGTCTCCCGCCATGACTCCTGTTTTCACCTGGGCCTCCTCCAGCTGCTCATCAGACCCCTCACTTGAGTTGTCCTCTGCAGCCTGTGAAGCTGCCTCATTGTCTTCATCCTCCAATGGGTCCCCCCTTGACAGAGGCAGATTGTGTAGTGCGCAGCACATGATGACAATAAGCGAAATGTGCTCTGGAGGATATTGAAGTGCTCCCGTGCTCCCACTGATTGGTCCAGGCAGCGGAACTTCATCTTAAACAGCCCAATGGTTCTCTCAATTACCCACCTCGTAGAGCCTTGATTGTACCCTTCCTCGCACTTCTGTCTTTGGGTGTCTGAGTGGCGTCATGAGCCACCTTTTCCAGGGATAGGCTTTGTCACCCAGAAGCCAGCCATCTAACCAAGCTGGAGCGATGAAAATCCTTGGCACCGGGGAGTGTCGCAGGATGTACACATCATGGCAGCTGCCAGAGTACCTGGTGCAGACCTGCAAAATCTGAGTCTTGTGGTTGCAAAGAATCTGGAATTTCAGGGAGTGGAACCCATTTCTGTTGATGAAGGCACCTAGCTCACCCACTGGCACCTTCATGGCCACATGAGTGCAATCTATGGCTCCCTGGATGGTGGGGAGTCCAGCAATTGCAGCGAAACCTCTGGTTTAATCGGTCTGGAAATGAATGAAGTTACTAACCAGAGAGTCAATGACCAGCTTGACACAGTTGTGGGTAGAACATCGGGAAATACCACATAGATCTCCCACTGATCCTTGGAAAGAACTGGAGGTGAGAAAGTTCAGGGCCACTGGCATAGTGTGGCCACATACACAGTTTGAGGCGATCTCTGGGCCAATCACCTGGCATACGGAGGTCACAGTGACCCTAGAGAGGCGGAGCCTCCTTCGGCACTGGACTTTAGACATATCCAGTGGCTAGAGCACTGCCTGCAGACTCTTGCTGCAGGATAATGGCGTCTTCTGCGGACCATTTTGCCTTGCACTTCCCGCTGGCTCTGCACACCCTCTAGCTGCACCTCTCTTTCCACAGGTTACACTCTGGACAGGCCTCATCTCCCTTCTGGCCCTCCAGCGGAGTACACAATCCCCATTTGCTGAAATACAGGTAGCACTCAGCAGAAAGCCTCTGAGAAAGCTTGTAACCCAAAGAGTACTCCAGGAAATGTAATGAACTGTGTAAAAAGCATAAACTCATACCTAAATTCCTCAAATTACCACGGTTCTTGTTGCCTTTTATCTCGTCCAGGATCGAGCTTCAATTAAAAATGTGACAGCCACCTGGCCGAGTGGCCCATGCACTGAGTGTTAAATCACAGGAGCCATGTAAAATTCCAGATAATTACCTTTTTAATGGGCTTAACTGCCCCTTTGTCGCGGGCACGCTTCTGACTCCCACATACACCTGCTCAACGTCTTCTCACACGATTTCACGTGAATTCGGGACCACCACACGCCCACTCCAAAGACGTAAATTCTGGCCAATATGCAGCTAATGTGATTAGATGCACATAAGTACCCCATTTCGTGTCAAGCCTTCAGTTTTTTGACAATCCCTTGAGCTAGCATGAATTTGTAAAGGGTAAGTCATATCCAATGAAACTAGCAGTAGATCAGGCAATGTCTCTGCGTATTATTTATTTTGGTTAGGACAGTAGGAATTATGGGTATGTGCTCAAATTAACATGATGTTATTTGTGATGTACCCCCAGAGATCAGTACTCGAGCCTGAGCTTTACACTATATTTATAAAATGATTGGATGAAGTGGAGAACGTCATATTAAAGTTTTGATGACAACATTCAGTTAGGTGGCACAGTAAGAAGAGCAGATGGAAGCAGAAACTGCCAAAAGGTTATTGATAGATTAAGTGAATGGGCAAAACTGAGTAAAAATGAGTTCATCCACTTTAGACCTAAGAAAGAGTATTTTCTAAATGGCAAGGAGCGAGGAATAATGGACGAGCATAAATATTGGTATCTAAATAATAAGTCACTAAAAGCTAATGGACAGGCATACAAAAGTTAAATAGGCCAATGGAATGTTGCCCTTTATCACAAAAGGGTTAGAACACAAATGGTTGTAATTATGTTACAACTATACAGAGCTCTGGTTAGACCCCATGTGGCATTCTGCATTTAGTCTCTCCGCGACAACCTGGTCCACTCCTCTATCACACCCAACCTCATCCCCTGCCAACGCCACCTTCCCATGCAATCACAGGACATGTAACACCTGCCCTTTTACCTCCTCTCTCCTCACTCTCTAAAGCTCCAAACACTCCTTCCGGGTGAAACAGGGCTTTACTTGTACTTCTTCCAATTTTGTATACTGTATTCACCGTTCATAAGGTGATCTCTTCTACATTGGGAGACCAAACACAGAATGGGTGACTGCTTTGCGGAACACCTCCGCTCAGTCCGCAAGCATAACCACGACCTTCAATTTGATTGCCAGTCTAATTCAACACCTTGTTCTAATGCTCACATTTCTGTCCCCAGCTAGTAAAGGCCAACACACCTCATCTTCCGATTAGGCACTTCACAGCTTTCTGGACGCAACACTGAGTTCAACAACTTAAGACCATGAACTCTGACCTTCAACTTGATTTGTCTTTTTCTTTGCCAAGTGCCAGTCTATCTTGTTTTCATGTCTTTGCTTTCAGACAGAGGTGTCCTTTATTCTTCCATGAACACTCTGGATCAATGCTTTGTTTCTTTACTCCAACCATTACCACTCCCATTGTCATTTGTTCCATGATATCTTTGTCATTTAATCTCACCTGCCTTCTAACCTATTACTGACCTTTCTCCCCTTTCCAGCATAAAATCCATCACATTCTACCTCCCTTTGTTCCAAAGAAGAGTCATATTATACTCGAAACACTGGGGGGAATTCTCCCATTCTGCCCGTGGCGGGCAGCAGTGGAGAATCCAACAGCAGGCAAAAATCCGCCGTTGTCAAAATAGGTTGCAATTCTCCCAATGGTGTATTTATGGTGGGTCGGTTATCCCACCGCCTAGTGGCGCGAACGCCATTTACATTCAATAACATGTCATGAATGCTCATTAAAACAGCTGCTCACTGGAATCTTGCCAGGTCTTCCAATCTTGCGTCACACCAGTGGGAATTTACGTCGGCCTCAAATCTGTTTGAAAAGGGGTGGCATTCACAAGTTGGACCTCAGTCACCTGGTAACTTCGAGGTGAGTGGAACGTACATAGCCTGCCAGCCATCGCGCTGCGCTGGTCTTGCTGCTATGAAAGCCACTCTGCTGTGGCTATGTGTTGGTCTGCTCCTGCTCCTGCTCTTTGCCTGCATTGTCCCAAGGGACAACACTGGGCTGTGGTACTCATTCAGGCCTCCACTTTCAGAAACCAGCCTTTTAACCGGGGTTGGGCAGTGAGGCAAAGGGGGCAGGATGAGCATGAAGGGGAAAATGGGGAGAGAACGCTGTGCAATGGTACTCAGGGGGAAGGGTGAACACGAGGGGGCAACAGTGAGGGAAGGCTGTGCAATGGCAGTGAGGGGGAAGGGCACCTTTCTGGGGTCTCCCTCTAGCCTCTTGTTGCCGCAGGAGTGAGCAAGAGTCTGCTTAGAAAGAAAGGAGGAAAACCTTCTTGTGATGAAAGCCACTAAAATCCAATGGTTTCATTAGCACTGCTAAAGGGCTACTCAGAACTCAGTGACTTCACATCTCAGTCATTGCATCTCAAGAGTAACACAGAGGAATGTAGAGTTTGGGATGCAGGCAATAGTGAAGGAGGCACAAGTGTATCAAATATGGCATTCCATTAATGAAGGCTTCTCACATGTTCACCAGAATTGACAGTCCTAACAGGCGAAAGGGCGTCCACTCATTGACCATGAGCAGCTGATTGGTCATTAATATGCCACATCAGAGATTGGAACACAGAGCTAGGTTATTAAGCACTCATCTCACTGAAACTTTAACATACCACGCAGGGCTCAGGATGTTACATATCTGCGAATGCCATCTTGGTCACATCGACGTGTGTGTTAGTGTCTCAGGAACAAGGTGGTATCAGCCACCATGCAAGTAGGACAGGAAAAGCTATGGCCCCTTACAGTTTGCAAACATGCCATCTTCTGATCATCACTTTTTTGCCCCTTGAATCAGTAATGTCTTCAATGTTTCCTTTCAGAGAGAAGGCCAGTGCAAATATGGATCTAGGGCTCAATGCTGCCTTTGTCAGGGTCCTAATGCAATGAAGGAGGTGAAGGAGGAAGAGACAACTCTGCACACAGCTCCAGCAGGAGGGACATGGTCAAGGGGAGCCAGAGCATGAACATGAGGGTCAGGAGGAGACACCCAGACAACCGGGGCAACTCACCAGACCTAGCATTTATTATAGTTGAGTCTCCTATTTACAAATGAGTGAGAGGCAATGCCGTGCAAGTCTGCGCTTGTCCTGAGCTCTGGTACATCCCATATGCCACATTCTTTGTGAAGACCTGACGCCACGTGGAGTTGGAGGGTATCCCCTGCCAGTGGCTTTGAAGGTGACAGCAGCACTCAATTTCTTGACCTTTAATTCTTTCCAAGGATCAACAGGCAACCTCTGCAGCATCTCTCAGTCTACAACACCTATGCAGAAAGGAGGTCACAGATGTCCTTTACAGGAAGGCCTATCATTATGTCAGGTTTGCTCTGGACGAAGATAGCCAGGCTGCAAGATTCACGGCTTTGCCGCCATCTCAGGTTTCCCAAGGATGCAGGGTGCAATAGACTGCACCCATGTGGCTATATGGGCTCCATGGCACAGGCCTTAATGTTTATAAACTGCAAGGACTATCATTCCATCATGTACAACTGGTGTGTGATCACTGGAAGCATATACTGCACATTTGTGCATGGTACCTTGGGAGTTGTCATGACTTCTACGTCATGAGTCACTCCCAGGTGCCTCAGGTTCTTGAGGGGCCATTACGCCTGCAGATATGGCTGCTTGGGGATAAGGGGAACCCACCGAAACGTTGGCTGATGACACTGGTGCATTGCCATCAGAGTTGTTTCGAGGAGAGGTAAATGCTGCTCACAGCTCCACAGGCTCCCAAATAGTGCAGACCATAGGGCTTCTGAAGATGTGCTTCAGATGCTTGGACCACTCAGATGGCTCAAAACAATACACTTCCAACAGGGTTTCCCGTATCGTCGCAGCGTGTTGTGCCTTTCACAATCTGGCAAAGCAAGGAGGTGAACCCCTGCCAGAGGATGAACTGGGGGAGGATGAAAGCTCATCGGAGGATGAATATCTGGAGGCCCAGGAACCTCACGAGGCTGCTGAAGGTCAGTATGAGCGTGATCACACCATGGAGTAATTAAGACGTGGGAGACGTGCCGGTGATACGTTAAGTGCTGACATGTTCTAGGAAGAGTAAAGTTAAGTAAGCAAATATGCAGCATCTCTCCTAGCCCTCAATGCCATTTTCGTTCAACTTGGTGGATGTCCACCCACTTGGTGTGAGAACGAGTCCCGCATTCACACTTGCATGTTCTGACCTCATGAATTGCCAGGCCACGATCTCTGCTTTGGTCCGCGGTGCCCTGTGAGTGAGCTCATTCTGGGAACTGAGAGTCTACTTAGGGACTAGGGCAATGTGAAAGAAGACTTGAAGCCTTCCCTGCCATCTAATGATGCAAACACTGATGCAACTGAGATGTGGATGTGTCTAGGGATTTCCTCTTCCCCTGCATATCTTTTCTTCTGCCACTACCAGAGGAGACACAAATGCCACTGGATTATCAATGCTGATGAGCTGCTCTCACTCAGTGGTGTTCCTTGAGGGAGAAGGGTTAGAAGCGCTTACATCACACACTTCCAATAAAGATTTAAACACATCTCCATGACATCACACAAGAGTACAGAGATTAGTTCAACGAAGGTTCACATCACAGGAACATGAATCTCACAGTGGGACACTATCACTGTGTATGAGCAAGGCTAAACCTCGAAATAAGACAATTCCAAAGCACGAAATCATAACACCTTCATTTGACAGGAGCATTCACATAACTATCAAATGCATTAGCAAAAGTGCAATTTATTTACATGTCTAGCACACCTGTGACCCAAAAGTGACATTAGTTTTTCTTAACTTTCCTAACTCTACCATTATGCCTGGGTGCAGCCCCGACATCCGCAGCAAAGGTGGAGGCAGCCTGCTGACTGCCATGTCCTGATGTCTGCGATGGCGTTGGCTGACATCCTCCGGTGGCCCGAGGCCTGGAGGGCCCTGGCCTGAAAAGGGTCACCTGCTCAGGGGCAGAAGCACCCTCAGCGGCCTGAGAAGCTGGAGTGAATGGGACTCACAGGCAGAGAGGGCTGTAAGCGGCTGCAAACATTTGGAGTGTCCTGAGAGGAGGCCCCCGGAGTGTCTGGCTGATTCTTATCCTCCCTGTGGATGCCCGAGGGCCCCGCCCTGACTCCTGCAGGAGATAATGCACCTGGATGGAAGTCAAGGTGCCTCATCCCCATGTTACCCACATCTTGATGGTGCCCACCAGGGTGTGTGGCCATGGAGTGCAGGGCCGAGATTAAATCGGGCAAGACCTGCTGGACTAAGGTCTCCATGGTGGGCGTCAGCCTTCCCGTGGTGATCTCGAAGCGCTCACATGTCAAAGCCATGGCATCAGACAGAATGCGGACTCCTTCATCATTTGTTGTAGTCTGCTGAATGACTATCGAATCTCTGCCTGATGTTACGCCACCTGACCTTGCATCTCCAGCATTCATTTGGTGGCTGCTTCCAGAGGCTCATCATCTGACTTGGACTGAGTGGGTGGCTGGTCTCCATCAGCCTTCTGACTGCTGGAGACCTGGGCTGTCCCTGCCTCCGACTGATGCAGCAATGTGTCAGTGAGGGCGTTCCCCAGAAAGTGAGCCCAAGCCTAATCTACAGCTGTGCCCCACCAACGTCTGTGTCTCTGAGCTGGTGTGTACGCCGTGACTGTTTTTCTGGAGCTTCCTCTTCAGATGATGTCTGTGAGCATGCACTGGTGCTTGACTGACTTGGGGGCCTTGACCTGCTGGTGCCTAGAAAATAGAAAATAGAGTTTTAGTTAATGAGCATGAACTAGATAAGATTGCATGTGACTCACTGAATATCAGGATTTGATGAGGTGATGGAGCTGTGATCCATACTAGGTTGGTGGGAGAGGCCAATCTCCCCTTCCCCACAAGGACCGCTCCCTGTCCTCCCCAGTCAGCTCAGCTGCAGCCTCCTCAAATTCAGTGAGGGCAATGACGTCGGCCATCCCTCAACCAATCTGCGATCTCTCGCGCCTGTTGGGCGCCAGCTTGGCTTGTATGAAGAAGAAAGAAAGGCATGTGATGTGAAGGGATGGAGCAGAGGTTGGGTGAGATGCATGTCCCCTGTGTGTGGTGAGCCCTCCCCAGAAGGACCAGAGGATGGACTGTGAGCAACATGATAGATGGAATGGTGGTGATGTGAAAGTCTCTGTGTGAGAATGAGTGTTGATATGTGTCCTCCACTAATGGTTGCATGCGATCCCTGAAGAGTTCATGACAACAAGATGAGTGTTAGATATTGGAGGGAGTTGAAGGATAACTTAAGCTGGAGGAGCAGATGAGGTCATTTATCCTCTTCCTGTATTGGGTGGCAATTAATGAGTGCCAGCCGTGCAGACCTGCTCCACAACGGCCTCCCAGGCCAGGGACGTGAGGCTGCTGTGCTTCCTGGAGCCATCCCTGGGATAGAGCACGTGTCTTTGAGCCTGCACCCCTCTGATCAAGGCCTGGAGGGCCTGGTACATGAGGCAGGGTGCTGACCTCTTCTTCAAGCTCTTGGCCTTCCTCTTCTGGCTGCCAGCCATCTCTCGTGGACTGGAGAGAGTGAGATTGTGTGCTGGACTGGCCTTTAAATATGGCACCCGAACCTTCGAACCTGCCTGCTGACAGCAGCTGCATGAATCAACTCCAGACCCACTAGGTGATTCGGACCAATACGCGTGTTTGCGTAATTAATGAGGCTCCAAGCGCAGAATCGGGCGCGAGTTCCCACCATTCCGGAGAGTGGGGTGGGCCCTGCTGAAAACGCCTACCACCACACTTAGTCTCATTTATGGAAAATTCCACCCATTAACTCTGTTTCTCTCTCTACAGATGCTGCAGATCCTGCTGAGTTTTTCCAGCACTTTCTTTTTATGACAAGAGCACACCACAAGCAAAGTTATAGATGCCCAGAAAAATCTAAATGGGTGGGTAAATTCTCACAATATATTTTCTTCCTAAAAATAAACTTTATTAATAAACATTTGTCAAATTACATTTGATAACAGTTCAAATTGGATATTACCAAACGTGCAATACAGTTCAATTTTTTTTCCATTCAGCACCTAAGATGCTTCAATACAATTGCAATTACATGACATTACAAGAGCTTGACATAGATACCATCAGAAGGGCTGTGCAAAGTTCTGAGATCCTCAGTATACTATGGTAGGTGGATCTTAGGCAGTGTCCTTTCCTATTGAGCTTTAGTGGTGGCTGCCTCAAACTTTAGTGGTGGCTACCTCAAGCTTTAATACGTGCCTCAGTATGTAGTCCTGGACCTTGGAATGTGCCAGTCTGCAATACTCAGTTTTGGACAACTCTTTGCACTAGAAGACCAAAACGTTTTGGGCAGACCAAAGAGCAGTTTTCACTGAATTGATGGTCCTCCAGCAGCAGCTGATGTTTGTCTCAGAGTGTGTCGCTCAGAATATCCCTAAGAGCATAGAGTCCTGCATCATGGAGCTGCTAAGGATGAACCTCGACAAAAGCTACTGCATCTCTTTCCAGACCATCTTTTCAAAGGCACATTCCAGAAATAGGTGGGAATGGTTTCTTCTCCACAACAGCCTGCAGAAGGAGTGAGACTCTGGAACTGCAGGAAGGATCTGACAGGGGGGGCCTCTCACACCACCAGCTAAGCTACGTCTTGTTACTTGTTTGAAAGTTCTGGCAATGAGGTATTCTGTGTGTGAGTGATGATGTGTGTGCGGTTCTGGGGTTGGTGGGGTGGCTGATTAATCATTGATCTACATAAGGATTTTTCAGCAAAGCTATACTCACCTAAGTATCCACATAAGTAATGTGTAACAGGCCCAAATCTCTGACACTTAAGTTCGGTGTTGGAGACATTTTCACAGGGCCTGGGGGTGCAAAATTGCCCATCGGAAGTTTAAACTTTCCAGCCAATTAGCATGCATGCTAGGTCAGACTTTCGGCAACGCCCCGACACACAACAGTACACGGACGCCTCGACATATGCTGCTGTTGGTATCAGAAGATCTGGCCCATTACACTTAAATTTCCACAATTCCAAGTATTTTACTTCAGACCGAATTGTTCCAGGTGTCATATCAAAGTTATCCAGTGGTGAGGACTAGAAAATGCTTAAATGATTGAAAAAGGTGTCATTATCAATCTGATGAATAACATTGGTTTCTATCCTTTTTGCTGTCAGATAGAGTATTTTTTTGCTTTTTTTTCAGTTAAAGCACTGAAATTCATTGTCACTTTTAATTTTGGGGGTTAGTGTCAATCTTAACTGTGCATATTGCAAGATGATGCTAAGTTGCAGTCTTGTATCACTTTCAGCTCACCTTTCTTCATGGATCATTTGGGGAAAAAAATATCACATGAGCGAACAGTGCGAATTGAATGTAAATTCCCATTATATCATGTAAATCTATGGTTATTATACTGTACTTTCAATCATTGTGGGTTGTGACAGATTTGCTCATTCCCCAAACTTGGACCAATGATTCTTCTTTTCAGTTCTACCCACTTTCTGGCATTCCCCAAACTTGCACCGATTTTTCCTCTTTTCTGTTCCATGACACATTTGTTTATCATCCAACATCTTGCTGTGTTTAGCAGAAGGAAGGCATAAGCTTTAAGATCAAAGGTATTGCACTCCCTTTTCATATAGTATAAATTGTTGTTACCTTTACATTTTGAGCTGAATTTTACGTCCCGCGGGCAGGCTCGTGCCCGACCCGATCGGGCGTAAGATCGCGCGAGAAGAGGTCGGGCGAGCATCCCGATGTTATTGTGAACTCGCATGATATTTCGCTCGGTGGGCGCGCGCAAAAGTCAGAAACGCGCCCGCTGATAATTAAGAGAGCAATTAAGCCCATTAACAGCACAACTGTCTCCGATTTTTCATGGCCCATCCAACCTTATGGCTGGTGGACCCATGAGTCGGCCAGGTGGCCTTTACATTTTTCGTCAAACTTCATCTAAGGGCGGGATGAAATTTCCATTGCAAAATTAAAAAAATACAAATCTCTGGACAGCAATTTTATCAGTTACATTTTCAGGTGCCTGAATGTGATGCATGGACATTTTTTTTTCCGGTTTTTAAAACTTTATTTTAAGATTTACAGGTCTGCAGCTCCTTGAGGCAGCTGTCTGCCTTCAGGTTGCTTTCTTGCAGCACTCACCTGCGCCCACAGAAGCATCAACGCCCACCCTCTTCCCACCCCTGCCCCAGCAGCGTTGTGCTTCTCAGCGCACGCTTCACGCTGGCTGGCCGTTAATTGGCCAGCCAGCATGAAATCGCGGTCGGGGGCCGATCGCGGTTGGAGGTCCGTTCACCGACCGTGCCTGTTGATCGCACATGCCCGCCAAGGGTAAAATTCAGGCCTTGGTATTCTTGCGAATTGTCCAGGTGAGTCCAAGACATTAAGTTTTGACGAAAAATGTCTCTTTTTTTCAGCAATACTCAAGCTCTGTACTACCAAGTGAATATCAGTCAAAGATGGTGATCTATGTGAACAGTCAACTTAGTATGGCATTGGTTTCAACAATCACACTGAGTCTGACCAATGTCTGACATCACCATTTGCAGCAGCTTTCAAAATCTGCAATGCATGAAGGCATATTAGCCTGTCACAATATGAACATGACTATAAGTAGACCAGAGGAAGCTGTAAAATGTAATGAAGAGAGATAGAGAGAGAAAGCCCAGGGTATTAAACATAGACAATATTATTGTGAATTACATTCATTTGTACCATAGTACCTCCTCTAAATTACCCTTGACCTATAAATAACCCCATTTCCTTCTATAAATTACCTCATCACACATCAAACGACCCCAGCACAGCCCTGTAATTAGTCCCTATCTCTCCTATAAATTAGCCCATGACTCCTATGAATTAACCCCAGTACCTCCTATAAATCACCCAAGTGGTACATCCTATAAATTAACCACCATTACCTACCACCCCCACCTCAATTTTTTTTCCACAAACAGTTCAGGTTCAAAGTACTCCCTCAGGGCAAGAGCAATTTTTTTCCCCCAAACAGTTCCCTACAGGCAATTTCTTTCCCAGCCCAGGAATGACCAGTTTACTTCTAGCCAGTGTTCTGTCCATTAAACCAATTGTTAATCCATGCTAATATAATACCTCCAATCCCATGAGCCCTGCCTTTAATGGCCTTGTTACAAATATGAAGTTGATAAGATTGTTATGCTTTGAGACTGTCTCTTTAATTTAAGGTAAAATGGAAGAATGAAGGGGATTATGTGACCTGTTCTGAATTCTGCCTGACAACAAGCCTGAGGTGGCTTGGTTGTTAAAGGGGACCATAAGTTGACTTACTGGCAAAAAGATGCAAGATGTTCACTCCTACGGAGAATGTCAAGAGTACCTGTGCTAACTGTGAGTAGAATGTTAGTCTCCAAGCTTCACATTGAGGTGATAGGAATGTCAGGTTTTACTGGAGGTCTAGAAGATAGCTAATTAGCATTTCTATGTGGATACAAGGCCCATGTGATTCACAATGCCATGGAGAGGAGCTTTGAGAGGAGAAGAGTTCATAGAAAGCCATTGTAGTATCGGGTTACTGGGTTCCTGAGATATCCCTGAAATGCACAGACACAAGTCAATCTGCGAGGATCTGAGAGGGAGTGAGCAGAAAGATAGAAGCAGCCAGTCAAACACCTAAGCAGAGAAAATGCTGACTCTATTGTTCACCACGCAGAACATGGCTGGGAGCTCACATTCAGATTGAGCAGATTGAATTTATTAGGATTTAAAGGAGGCTGGAAGATTTGCCTAGTTTGGGCTAGAGGGAAGGAATCTCCAGTGTAGCACTCAAAGTGAAATTCAGTCTTGGGATTAGAAGTTACTCAGCTGGGAAAGGGAAAAGGAAGCAGGCCATCAGTAGCGGAGAAGAGCTTTGAACTGGTTTGGGGAGAATGAAATATTTTCTTCAGGGACAGTATAAAGTATGACCATGGTAGGGGATTCTCCGTCATTTTAAAAATTAATGTGGAACTTTTCTGTAGTTTAGAGTGTAAGTTGCCTCCAGAAGTAGTGTTTAGTCAATGTTGCTTTTAGTTTGTTTGTTACAGTAAAAGTCTTAAAACTTGAAATCTTGTGTGATTCTTTCAGTCACTGCAAGTGCATATCTTTTTAAAAGTCATCGGTCTCTAAGGGAATCGTAACAAACTCTTGTGCAGCACCTTATTGAATGCATTTCGAAAATCCAATTACATTACATCCTCTGGTGTGCCCTTATCCACCCTGCTAGTTACATCTTCAAAAAAACTCTAACAAATTTGTTAAACATATGATGGAATTTTATGGCCCCATTTCAGTGGGGGTGGGGGCCATAAAATGTGACAAGCCATTCAAAGGTCCATTGACTTCGGCAGGACTGGAAAATCCCACCAGTGGGAGGGGCCATACAATTCCATCCATGATTTTCCTTTCATAAATCTGTGCTGACTCTGTTTAAGCATATTAAGATTTTCTAAGTGCCCTGTTACCACATCTCTCATATTAGATTCTAGCATTTTTCCTACTACTGATGTCAGGCTAACTGGCCCTAAGTTTCTTGTTTTCTCTCTCCCTCTTTTCTTGAACATTGTTACATTTTCTACCTTCCAATCCATGGGAATTCTTCTAGAATTGAGTGAATCCTGGAAGATCAAAACCAATGCATCCACTATATCTGTAGCTACCTTTTTTTAAAACCATAGGAGGCAGGCCAACAGGTTCAGGGGATTTATTCACTTTTCGTTCCATTGATTTCTGCAGATCTCCATTTCTCTCTCTGAGAGCTTCAGGGTTCCTGAAGCCATTACCAGTAGCCACTATCAAGCCTATTCAAGGAACAAACGTGTAACTCAAGCCTGTATGGCAGTGGTATGAGCATTCATTGAAGATAGAGATATCTGGCTCTTACAAGGGACACTCTACGGATGTCTCATGCTCCACAGTTTTGATCTGTGAATCAATGGGCTATGTATGCAGTTTGTGATCATCCTGTATGTTTCACTCCCCCACCCCCTCAACGTTCCGAAAACTTTTAGGCATACTTTCCAATGAATGTAGCAGTCTCTCATGCTCAAGAATCATCCTTCTTTTAAAATTAGGCCTTTACTATTTGCATCTTTCTCATCAGCACTGAATAGATGTTTCTTGACCTCCACACGAACATACGAATCAGGAGCAGGAGTAGGGCACTCGGCCCCTCGAGCTTGCTCCGCCATTCAATAAAATCATGGCTGATCTGAATGTAACGTCAACCCCACATTCTTGCCTACCCCCGATAACCTTTCACTCCCTTGTTAATCAAGAATCTATATAGCTCTGCCTTGAAAATATTCAAAGACTCTGCTGCCACCGCCTTTTGAGGGAGAGAGTTCCAAAGACTCAGAACCCTCTGAGAGAAAATATGTCTCCTCATCTCTGTCATAAATGAGCAACCCCCTATTTTTAAACAGTGACCTCTAGTTCTAGATTCTCTCACAACAGGAAACATCCTCTTCACATCCACCCTGTCAAGACCCCTCAGGATTTTAAGGGCTGGATTTTACCGTCGACGAGTGGGGGCGAGGCCCACTCGCCGACGTGTAAAATGACGCGCGGTGACGTCGGGCGGAACTCCCGACAGCACTGCCCCCCCATTTAAATTTTTAGGAAGGTGGGGGCGCAGCAAAATCAGCTGCGCGCCCGCCGACCTGTCAATGGCCCATTGAGGCCATTGACAGAGCAATTAAAGTAATTAGTGGACCTGCCCATCCCACCTTAAGGTTGGCAGGCAGGCCAAGAGCCCCGGCGCAAACTAGAAAAATCATGAAACCTCATCCACGGGCGGGATGAGGTTTCATGTAGGGTTTTTAAAATTTTAATAAAGTTTTTTTGGAAATTATGAACATGTCCCAACTCATGTGACATTGTCACATGAGGGGACATGTTAGGGAATTTTTATTTTTCTATTTTTAGCTATTTTACATTTAGAGCCGATTTCCCTGAGGCTGCACTAAGCCTCAGGGAGATGAGTGCGCTCTTTCGTGCGCATGCGCAAAAGAGCGCATTCTCATTTTAGGAATCCCTCCCACCCACACAGGGAGCACGTAGCGCTTCCCTGCGGACGTCACGCTGGGTGGGCCTTAATTGGCCCGCCCACGTAAAATGGCGCCACGCTTCCAATCAGGGATGCCGATCGGAAGCGCACCCGTATGCACCCGCCCATCAACTCCCCCTCTCCCCTCCCCCCCACCCCCACGAGGGGAAAATTCAGCCCTAAAGGTTTCAATTAAGGCACCTCTTAATCTTCTAAATTCCCGTGGATACAAGCCTAACCTGTCCAGCCTTTCCTTATAAGACAACCTGCCCATTCCTGGTATTAGTCTAGTAAACCTTCTCTGAACTGCTTCTAATATATTTACATCTTTCTTTAAATAAGGAGACCAGTACTGTACTCAATAGTCCAAATAAGGTCTCACCAATGCCCTGTACAACTGAAGCATAACCTTCCTATTTTGTAACCAATTCCCCTCACAATAAATGATAACATTCTATTAGCTTTCCTAATTACCTGCTTTACCTGCATACTAATCTTTTGTGATTCATGCGCTAGGACACCCAGATCCCTCTGAATCTGAGAGCTCTGCAATCTTTCAACATTTAGATAATAAGCTTTTTTTATTCTTCCTGCCAAAATGAAAATTTCACATTGCCCACATTATACTCCATTTGCCAGATCTTTGCCCACTCATTTTACCTATCTATGTCACTTTGTTGCCTCCTTACATCCTCTTCACATTTTACTTTCCTATCTTTGTGTCATCAGCAAATTTAGCCACCGTTCCTTTGGTCCCTTCATCCAAGTCATTTATATAAATTGTAAAAAGTTGAGGTCCCAGCCCTGATTCCTGTAGCACACCGCTTGTTACATCCTGCCAACCAGAAAAATACCCATTTATGCCAACTCTGCTTCCTGTTGGCTAGCCAATTTTCTATCCATGCCAATATATTACCCCCTACACCATGAGCTTTTATTTTCTGCAATAGCCATTGATGTGGCACTTTATCAAATGCCTTCTGGAAATCTAAGTACAGTACATCCACCAGTTCCCCTGTATCCACAGCACATGTGACTCCTTCAAAGAACTCCAATAATTTGGTTAAACATGATTTCCCTTTTACAAAACCATGTTGACTCTGCCTGATTGCCTTGAATTTTTCTAAGTGCCCTCCTTTAACATCTTTAATAATAGTTTCTAACATTTCCCTGTAACAGATGTTAGGCTAACTGGCCTATGCTTTCCTGCTTTCTGTCTCCCTCCCTTATTGAATCAAGGAGTTATATTTGCTATTTTCTAATCTAATGGAAGCTTCCTTGAATTTAGGGAATTTTGGAAAATTAAAACCAGTGCATCAACTATCTCACTACCCCCTTTTTTAAAGACCTTAGGGTGAAGTCCATCCGGACCTGGGGATTGTCAGCCCGCAGCCTCAACAATTTGCTCAATACCACTTCCATTGTGATTGTGATTTTCCCGAGTTCCTCTCTCCCTTCCATTTCCTGATTTAGAGCTATTTCTGGGATGTTATTTGTGTCCTCTATAGAAGACCAAAGCAAAATACCTGTTTAGTTCGTTCACCATCCCCTACTTTCTATTATCAATTCCCCAGACACACTCTCTATAGGACCAATGCTCACTTTGTTAACTTTTTTCTTATTTAAATATCTGTAGAAACTTTTACTATTCGTCTTTATATTACTAGCTAGCTTTCTCTTATACTCTAATTTTTCTCTCTTTATTAATCTTTTTGTTATTCCTAGCTGTTCTTTATATACTTTCCAATCTTCTGATCTGCCACCTGTCTTTGTGTAATTATATGCTTTTTCTTTAAGTTTGATACTGTCTTTAACTTCTTTAGTTAACCAAAGATGGTGGACCCTCCCTTTGGAATTTTTCTTTCTCATTGGAATGTATATATTCTGAAATTTCCCTTTAAATATTTGCCACTGAATTTCTACTGACATATCCCTTAACTTCATTTTCCAGTTCATTTTAGCTAGCTCTGCTTTCATGCACTCATAATTGTCCTTATTTAAGTATAAAATACTAGTCTTGGACGCACTCGTTTCTCCCTCAAAATGAATGTAAAATTCAATCATATTATGGTCAAAGGGATGCCTTTGCTAGGAGGTTATCCAGATAGAATTTTCCTATTCCTCCTGCATCAGCACTATCCACTCAAAATCATTCTTGCTTAATTTATGATCCATTTTATTTGCCACAAGATAACTGCCAAAATCCGGCAGGGTGGATAATGATGATGCTTTGTGGGGTTAGACTAATTGAGGATGCCTGTTTGGAGATGCATGCCTCTATCAACTCCCTGGTCTCTGGCTTCATTCCATGCGACATGCCTCGAGGAAAAGAATAAGAACAATGGCAATGCAGTTGAACTTTGCTTTCCACGTAATGGTTAATGAAAATGAACAGTTTTTTAAAGTCTACTGTGGTTTCAGCATGTGAATGGGTGAGTAAATGAATAGGATGAATAGCATGTAAAGTTGTCCACAAACCAAAGTTGGGACCTGTTTAGAAAAAAAATCTTAACGTGGGGTCAATTCTGGCAAAACCATACTTATTTCACATCTACATTCTGAGAATTGAATGGCGTCCTGGGCTACTGCCAAGGGCCTTAAGAGCCAAACACATGGTATAGACTAGAGTCCTAAATAGGTCACATGGTGTAAGTGGCAGGTTCATTAACTAATTCAGTATTTAAAAAAAAAAACATTCTTTTTGGTGCCTGGTTTATTTTATCTAGTTTAATAATTTACTTTGGTAGGATATGAACTCACAATCTCAGAGCTTTTAGTCGCATAGCTGCCACACTATGATACCTGCGTAGCCTTCTGCTTCCTCCTTATTCTCAATTTCTTGAAATCCCATTTCATATGGTGGAGAGGATTGTGGTTGAGGATCTTCCTCCTCTATAACTTCACTCCCTCCTATTCTGCGCAGTCATCCACAAGAAAAAGGAATAACTGGCAAGGTTTCCAGAATACCGATGCATCAGTTTTCTGGTGGACCTGATTGCAGAACAAGCATTGTGCAACTACAGAAGATGGAACAATCTGGCAGGGGAGACAGCAATTCAGAATGTAAGGGATGGAGCTTTTAAGCTGGAAAGGAGGTGCAATCAAGTCTTATCGGGTGAATTTTGGACAATCATTGGAAGCTTTCAAGGTCATGCAAGATTGTAATGAGTCATAGCATTCAAATTTTACCCATTACATTCAGGCAAGACATCATTTGGGTACCCACCTTGGCATACTTGCTGAGATCATTAAATCTTTTGTAACACTGCAGTCAAGTCCAAGGAACAATACTATTTGTATTCACATGAGTCAGCATCTTCTACCAAACATTCTTGCCTAATTGCCATGACAAATGGCCATCGACAAGAAAGAGAATTTCCCTCCTCATCCATATGCTTCTCCTAAAAGCCTTGCAGCTGTATTAAAAGTCTGGAGAGCACCGCTGCGCTCATGACTGCTGGTTGATACGGATGAAAATCCTTCTTATTCAGCCTCTTGCAACAGTGCCCCTTTAAACTGCCTCAAGCTTTGAAGTCCTGCAACTTGCCCACTAATGGGCAAACTGACAATCAGTTCCTATCCAATGCGTGGCCACAATATGTTAAACCAGGCTTAACTCAAACACGGGCAGGTTCAGTATCCATCAACTCAATCAAGTCCTGTTACCTCCAACCACAAGACTGTGTTCAACCCCATTGCCTTTAAGAAACAAAGGAGAGACTGAAAAAATACTCTTTTCAACTTGTGTTTATACAGTACCTTTAACATAGAAGAGTGTCTCAAGGTGCTTCAGAGGTACAAGATCAATAACTAATATTCTTTGTTTTCAATGCATTTACTTTATTATGAACTTAAATTTTCCTACTTCGTACAATCAAGTTGTCAAGTTTCAGTTACCAAATGTCAAGTTTACAGGTTATCATTTTTATCTACGCTTTAATCCATTTTATTTAATACTACACATTTACTTAAAATCCATCAACAGTAACATATTAAAATTTATACTCACTGACATTATCAATATAATTTCTTTATATTCTCCTGGAGCAGCAAGGACTTGTGGATAAAGAAATAGCAGTTCCCTGTAACAATAAAAAAGGGCTTGATTTCCTGAGTACTTTGTCACTGTTTATGAGAAACTAGCAACTTAAAAGAATGTATATTATTTATCCAATTATATATGTATAGGCAACATTCTTGCATTTCATAACTCTGCAGTTCAACTGTGCTGGTAGAAGGCCACTGGAGATCACACTTAATAAAACAGCCAACAGTAAGGTAATAAATAGCATTAATGGTGATCCACTGAGAAGTAATCAACTTGAAAGATTTTGAGTATGATATCTCAACATAAACTAGGAGCTGTGCTGCATTTTACAAAGTAGTGAAAATCTTTAAAACAAACATTCATAAGCTGCTGTTACATTTTAATAGTGCATTTGATGCACACACACTTTTTCCCATCATTGGCCAAATCAAGAACTGACCTAGTTGTTCCAACACTAGCAGAGATTCTTATGAACCTTGCGATCTATTGGCAGAATAATCTTCTTCTTACTAATATCTGTCGGAGAATTTACCAGATGTAAATGTAAATGATAGGAGGGGTAGGATGGAGGGGAGAGGGTAGGGGTGATGGGTGCGAGAAGGAAGCAGCACTGAGAGGCTGGTGAGTCTCCCAAAATCAGAATTACAAAATTAAAGGCATCTATTGATAATTTTATAGGAGTGTTCGGCGATAACCCTGAGTTAAAGTTACACAACAAAATAACAGTCTTGGCAGCATTTTGCACCACCATGCAAAAGAACTTCAGTGAAACCACTCTTGGAATAGTACTTTACATTTTACTTTGGCCCTTTTCTAATACACTTCTATTTGCTCTGATTGTCTCAGCATGGCAGTCAATTCAATGAGGCCATGCAATGGTGACTTTGATCTTCCGCCAAATGCCATATTAAAAAATGGTACCATTGATTAGCATTCTTTCCAACTTTTCCTCAAAATCTATAACATACTGATGTAAGAGTTAATCCGTGGGCCTATTATGATCTGGCATAGCTGATCAATATTCATTAGATACTCTGTATGCGATAATGGACAGTCAGTTTATTTTCATATTTTTGTGGCACTCTCAGAAAAGAAAACATCATGCACTGCAACTACCAATTTGGTCAGGGACTGAAATGTGAAGTGCTGCTGGTTGCTGTTGATGTGCCATCATTTTTGCAGCAGAAAAAGTGGTGGCAACTACATTCCTGTTGTAGTATTTGACCATTGCCAGACTTTAAAATTGAAGCAGCAAAGGGAGATAGTCCTTGAGCCTCTCCTGCAGTGTAAATCTTCTAGCACTCGAGATTGACTCTCTTCTAAATAAAACTGCAGCCAATAATTAGACTTATGTAGAGTTTGCACACTGGCATATAGAGCATATAATTAAGCATTAGACACAGTGTAGATATCAGGACTTCCACACTGTGATAATGATGTGCATTTGCAAAGTGGATGTTTTTAGTCCCTGTTCACTGGCATTGAACAATATGATTTTTAACACCATACCTTAAAAAGATAATCTTGCACCACGAGCAACAACTTATATTTAAATAGCATTGTAGTAGAATGTCCCAAGGTGCTTAACAAGAATGATATCAGTAAAAAAATTGACATACTTTGCCACTGAGCTATCAGCAGATGGCACAAAAGCTTGATCAAAAACGTTAGGTTTTTAGGATATCTTAAAAGAAGAGAAATGGAGAGACAAAATTCCAGAGTTTAGAGCCAAGATAGCTGAAAGCACAGTTGCCAGTGGTGGAGTGATTAAATTCAGGGATGTGCAGGAGGTCAGAATTAGAGGAGCACAGAGGTCGTGGAGGCTTGTAGGGCTAGAGGAGGCTACACAGAAAAGGCGATGCAGGGATTTGAAAACGAGGATGAGGATTTTGAAATTGAGACACCAATGGATGGGAGCCACTGAAGGTTAGCACACAGGGATGATAGCTAAATGAGACTTGGAGGGACAAACAAAAACGGAATAAAGAGTAGTTTAAAGGAGTAGATGTAGGTAAACAGGAGAGCAGACTCGCATTGTGTTGAAATGCATACGTATTAATGTGAGGTGTATTACACAACGTTGATGAGTTATAGTCACAGGTTGCCACAAGGGATTATGATACAGTGGTTGCAACAGAGAGATGGCTCAAACATGGGCAAGATTGAGAACTAAAGATGCCTGGCAAGAACATATATGAAAGTGATGGAGAAGGGAAAATGAAGTGGAATGGGAGAGGTGGCTGTATTGTTCAGGGATAAAGGGTGGAATTTTCCATTTATGAGAGTATTTGCAGTGGCAGGCAGTTTTGGTGGCACCCACCCCGCTGGCCAGAAATGACGTGAACTCACACCCAATTCCGCGTTTGGAGGGTCATTAATTACACACAGGCGAGTATAAGGCTGAATCAACTGGCGCTCGGGAGCTGATTCGTTCGCCCGCCATCAGCTGGCGGGGTCGAAGGTCCAGGCGCCGTGTTTAAAGACTAGTCCAACATAGAATCTGCCTCTCTCCAGCCCACTTGTCTTCCAGACACATGCAGAGATGTCTTGCAGCCAGAAGAAGAAGGCTGAGCACCTCATGAAGAAGGCAGGCCCTGATCAGAGGAGTGCAGGCACATAGGCATGTCCTGTATCCCAGGAATGACTGCAGGAAGCATAGCAGCCTCACGTCTCCAGCCTGGGAGACCATTGCAGAGCAGGTCAGCCTGGCTGGAATCCGCGCCCAAAATGCCATCCAGTGCAGGAAGAGGGTGAATGATCTCATCTGCTCCGTCAGGGTAAGTCATCCTTCAACTCCTTCCAATATCAAACTCTCATCATGGCATCATGCACTCAAACGGCTACTCTCTTCAGGGATCTCACACAACCATTAGTAGGGGACACATATCAACACACATTCTCTCACCGAGACTTTCACATCACCACGGTTCCATCTACCATGTTGCTCATACTCCATCCTCTGGTCCTTCTGGGGAGGGCTCACCACACACAGGACCATGCATGTCTCCCAACCTCTGCTCCATCCCTTCTCATCACATGTCTTTCTTTCTTCTTCATATAGGCCAAGTTGGCACACAATAGACGCAAGAGATTGCAGACCGGGGAAAGGATGGCTGACATCATTGCCCTTACTGAGTTTAAGGAAGCTGCAGCTGAGCTGACCGGGGAGGACAGGGATCGCTCCTGTGGGGAAGGGGAGATTGGCCTCTTCCACCAACCTAATATGGATCAACGCTCCATCACCTCATCAAATCCCGACAATCACAGTGAGTCACATACAGTCTTATCTAGCTCATGCTCATTAACTGAAACTCTAATTTCTATTTTCTAGGCACCAGCAGATTGAGGTCCTCAAGCCAGTCAAGCACCAGTCCGAACCCCCAGACCATTTCCAAAGAGGAAGCTCTGGAAGAACCGTCACAGTGTTCACATGCATCCTCCACCAGCTCAGAGACACACACGTTGGTGTGTGATTAGCTGTAGATTAGGCTCCTGCTCACTTTCTAGAGAACAAATCACTGACAGTTTCCTACAGCAGTCATAGGCAGGGACAGCCCAGGGCTCTGACAGTCAGAGGGCTGCTGGAGACCAGCCACCAGCTCAGTCCAAGTCAGTTGATAAGCCTCTGGAAGTGGCCACCAACTCAATGCTGGAGATGCAACGACAGGTGGTGGAACATCAGGCAGAGATTCCACAGTCACTCAGCAGACTTGGGGGAACAAAAGAGGAGTCCGTCCGCATTCTTTTTGATGTCATGTCTCTTCCATGCGAGCGCCTCGAGGTCACCATGAGAAGGCTTGCGACCACCATGGAGACCTTGATCCAGCAGATTTTGCCGGATTTGCGTTCGGCCCTGCACTCCATGGCCACATGCCTTGGTGGACACCATCAAGATGTAGGTAACATGTGGATGAGGCACCTTGACCTCCTTCCAGGCACACCATCTCCTGCAGGAGTCAGGGCAGGATCATCTGGCACCCACAGGGAGAATAAGCGTCAGCCAGGCACTCGGGGCCTCCTCTCGGGCCACTCCAAGGTTGTGCATCCGCTCACAGCCCCCTCTGCCCTGAGCAAGTGACCTTTATCAGACAGGGGCAATCCAGCCCTCGGGCCACCAGAGGACACCAACCAAGGTCATCACAGACATCAAGATGTAGCAGTCTGCAGGCTGCCTCCACCTTTGCTGCGGATGTCGAGGCTGCACCCAGGCATAGTGGTAGTTAGGAAAGTTATGAATAAGTGAAGTCACTTTTGGGTCATGCCTACTCTCAATCACCTGCAACATGATGGAAGGGATTGTCGACAATACTATCAAGCAGCACTTACACAACAACAACTTGCTCATTGATAAAAGCAAAAAACTGCGGATGCTGGAAATCCAAAACGAAAACAAAAATACCTGGAAAAACTCAGCAGGTCTGGCAGCATCTGCGGAGAGGAACACAGTTAACGTTTCGAGTCCGAAAGACTCTTCAACAGAACTAAATAAAAATAGAAGAGAGGTGAAATATAAGCTGGTTTAAGTGGGGGTGGGACAAGTAGAGCTGGATAGAGGGCCAGTGATAGGTGGAGATAACCAAAAGATGTCACAGTCAAAAGGACAAAGAGGTGTTGAAGATGGTGATATTATCTAAGGAATGTTCCTCATTGATGCTCAGTTTGGGTTCTGCCAGAGCCATTCAACTCCTTACCTCATTACAGCCTTGGTCCAAACATGGACAAAAGAGCTGAACAATAGGTGAGGTCAGCGTCCAAGGCAATATTAAACCAAGTGCGGCAACAAAGAGCCTTAGCAAAATTGAAGTCAATGGGAATTGGAGGAAACCTCTCCACTGGTTGGAGTCACACCTAGCACAAAGAATGATGGTTGCAGTTGTGGGAGATCAATCATCTCAGCACCTGGACATCACGGCAGGAGTTCCTCAGAGTAGAGTCTTGGGCCCAATCATTTTCAGCTGCTTCATCAATGACCTTTCCTCCATCATAATTTCAGAAGTGGGGGTGTTCTCTGATGACTGCACAATGTTCAGTACCATTCATGACTTAACAAATACTGAAGCAGTCCATGTCCTTTTGCACAAGATCTGGACAACATTCAGGCTGGGCTACTAAGTGGTAAATAACATTTGTGCCACATTATGCCAGACAATGACCATCTCCACCAAGAGAGAATCTAACCATCTTCCCTTGACATTCAACAGCATTACCATCTCTCATTCCTCCAGTCAACAGTCTGGGGGTTAGCATTGACCAGAAACCGAACTGGACTTGCCATGTAAATACTGCGGCTACAAAAGCATGTGAGGCCGGGAATTTTGTAACTCACCTCCTAACTTCCTAAAGCCTGTCCACCATCTACAAAGCACAAGTCTGGAGTGAGACGGAATACTTTCCACTTGCCTGAATGAGTGCAGCTCTAATAATATTCAAGAAGCTCGACAATCCAGCAGGACACAGCAGCCTGCTTGACAGGCACCCCATACACTGCCTTAAAGATTCACTTCCTCCACCACCAACACAGTGTTCTTGTGTTCAACACAGCACCTTCCAAACCTGAAATGTCTACCACCTAGAAGGACAGGGGTAACAGGTGCATGGGAACACCATCGTCTGCAGGTTCCCCTTCAAGCCACATACCATCCTGACTTGGAATTCTTTTGCTATTCTTTCACTGTCACTACATCAAAATAATGGAGGTGTACCTACACCAGATGAACTGCAGTGGTTCAAGTAGGCTCTCCACCACCACCTTCTCGAGGACAATTAGGGATGAGCAACAAATGTTTACTTTGCCAGGGACACTCACATCCCATGAAAGAATTTTAAAAAGTCAAAGATCTATATACATGCAGCCCCAGCTCCTTCTGTACTTGCACACTCTTTAGAACTTAAGTCTATTTTGCTCAATCCCTTCTGTGAAAATGCATCACTGCACTTTCCTGCATTAAATTCCATCTTCCACTTGTATATTCATTGTGGTAGCTTGTGTCCTGTCGCAGTCAATTTGCATCATCCTGACTGTTTGCCAGTCCTCCAAGTTTGCTATCATCTGCAAATTTTGGAATTTTACTCTGTATTGCAATAAAAGCAGTGGTCCTAGGACTGAGCCTTGGTGAACACCACTGTCTACCACCCTTAATTCTGAAGATCATAAGATACAGGAGTAGGAGTAGGCTATTCAGAACCCCTAGCCTGCTCCGCCATTAAATAAGATCATGGCTGATCTAACTGTGGCCTTAACTTCACTTTCCTGTCAAGCCCCCCTAACCCTTGACCCTCTTGTACATCAAAAATCTGTCTCATCTAAATCTGTCGAACCTAGCCTTGAATATTTTCAATGACTTAACCTCCACAGCTCTCTGTGTAAGAAAATTCCAAATACTAATGATATTCAGAGAAGAAATTCCTCATCTCCATCTTAAACTGTGCCCCCTGGTTCTAGGTTACCCCAAAAGGGGAAACATCCTCTCAGCATCTACCCTGTCATTTACCATGACTCCTTGTTTTCTGTCCTTAAGACAATTTTTTATACAAGCTGACATTACGCTCATGGAATAGGAGGGTTAGTCTTATAAGCCAGCCTTCTATGCTGTGCTTTGTCAAACACTTTCAAATGCATAGAGACAATTGCCACTGCTTTCCCTTCATTAACCTTCTCTATTATTCATTAAAAAAATTCAATTAGATTAGTCAAGCACGATCTGCCTTTTACAAATCCATGTTGGCTATCCTGAATTAACTCAAATCCCTCCAAGTGACTGTTGGTTTTTTCCCCTGATTATTGCTTCTGTTGAGTAATTCAATGTTCTCTGTAATATGTAAATTAATGTTCGATTTAATCCTGTCATTATCAGGCAGGCTCCATAGCTCCCAGGCTAGAGTTGAGCGCTGCTATGATTGTACAGTGTGGCTGAGGAATATGTAGATCTTGTGAGAATAGTGATATGATAGGATGTACAAAATGTGCAGTTACTTTGTGAAGACCCTCTGATCTAGAAACCTACTATTTTAATTATGGGTGTCCTTGGCTGGTAAAATAAAATACTTTATACTCTAATTAGTGTTTTAGTGGAGGATTTTTTCTTTCTGGAAGGGATAATAATTCCCTAATTCAGAATGAAAGGATGAAGATTAAGGCTACAATCTTAAATTGGAAACATTCATTAAAATAAGAAATGGCAAACAAAAAGTGCAAATACTCAATGACTTCCAGGTCTCACACGTTGCTGCTATAGCAGGAAACTGGTAAATATTGCCAGTCAATAAACCAATGGGTGTGGGTGTGTGGGTAGGGTCAGAGTGATTTACAAGTTGCATCAGTCTTTTTGCACATGCACACGCATGGTATAACATGAAGACCATATGGGTGCCCGAAAATCATTTTGGGACTGCGTATGTGCCCCCAGTCAGTCATATCTGCACATCTGCCAGAACTCCCAAGAGCTGACTGGGCTGGAAACCAGGAGTGGGGTCTGCCCAAGGATATTTTCTTGCTGCTTTGCTGCCTGTCTTGCCTGCAGCATGAAACTGTTTGCTATCTGCAGTGTGAAGCCTTGAGCCTGAAGATGCTGCAGTAGTGCTGATCTCCGAAGTTTCTTGTTGCTTGGACCTTGGTACCTTTGTAGTTAACCTCAATAGTAATTTGCGGTATTGTAGATTGTAGTATTGTATTGCTGCTATACTTGTTAACCTGTTATAATTCATAGCTGTGTTGCTAAAAATCAATCATTATGCTTAAATTGTGAATTGATTGTTGCTTAAATTACAGTAGTGCAACTATTAGAAAGCCACATATCAGTACTATAACTGAAGCAGCAATATAACACACACACATGTCATACAACACTGTGCTGACTTGATTTCAGCCGCGAATGAAATATGATCATCTTCATAACAATAAGTTCTAATATTCTTCCATAGCCAGCACTATTTCATATCTTTGCTTCTGGCAAGGCCTTCAGGTGTGCAGCAGAAGTTGGTGGATCTTACAAAAGCCCCAGAGGCACTGAATCCTTCTGAGGATCCACCATCACAGGGCTCACGGTTATGATGCACCAATTCAGATACTCGGCCTTCGGAGGGAGCAGTCAGACAGGAAGTTGGGATAAAAACAAAAAACTACTGCGGATGCTGGAAATCCAAAACAAAAACAGAATTACCTGGAAAAACTCAGCAGGTCTGGCAGCATCGGCGGAGAAGAAGAGTTGACGTTTCGAGTCCTCATGACCCTTCAACAGAACTGAGTAATATTAGGAGAGGGGTGAAATACAAGCTGGTTTAAGGTGGGGGGGTGGTGGGGGGAGAGAAGTTGGGGGGGGTGGTGGTGGTTGTAGGGACAAGCAAGCAGTGATAGGAGCAGATAATCAAAAGATGTCACAGACAAAGGAACAAAGAGGTGTTGAAGGTGGTGATATTATCTAAACAAATGTGCTAATTAAGAATGGATGGCAGGACACTTAAGGTGCAGCTCTAGTGGGGGTGGGGTGGAAAGACTGACATGGCATTAAAGGTATAGATTTAGAAATAATGGAAATAGGTGGGAAAAGAAAAATCTGTATAAATTATTGGAAAAAACAAAAGGGAGGGGGAAGAAACAGAAATGGGGTGGGGATGGAGGAGGGAGTTCAAGATCTAAAGCTGTTGAATTCAATATTCAGTCCGGAAGGCTGTAAAGTGCCTAGTCGGAAGATGAGGTGCTGTTCCTCCAGTTTGCATTGGGCTTCACTCGAACAATGCAGCAAGCCATTTCAACTGGTGACTAACTGTTCAAAAGTGAGCAAGAGCAGCTGGTGGTGGCAGGGACAGCTGTGGAGAGTCCCTGGAGAGTGTAGCCCTCTCTGACCTCTGCTCAGATGCACACAGATGCTGTATCCTAGGAACCATTGACGAAAAGATAATCATTGAGGAGTATAAGGCATTCTACTGACAGGCACACTGTCCATGACCCCAGAGAGAATGGAGGTATGTGCCTCAAGCATGAATGGGTTGATTTTGCAGGCCATTACAACAACGTCTTCTTGAATGGACAGGGTGCCCAACTCCATGGAACATCAATCACTGCAATAAAACAAGTCTACACATGCCTTGATCGCAATTGCACACATTCTAGATGTCAACATATCTGGCCCTTATATGGATGACATATGACCTTTCCTTGGCCTTATAGGATGTCGTTGATCTGCACCAAGTTGCTCTACAGTACAGCAGTGGCAGCAAAATCTGTCCAGCCCATAACAGGGATGATGGTGGAAGGGAACATGGAAGTGGGGACTCCACAACATGCATTTTTCACTTCTCATTGGGTTGCCACCCCACCACACCCAACAACTGACCCATCTCCCAAAAGCCAAGTCTGTCCCTCTGCAGGTGAAGCAATTTGGTGGTGCTCTCACGGACTCCAAAATCCAGAGGCCATAGGCCAAAAGCAATTCAACAGATAGAACAGGAATCAGAGCAGCCCACCTGTACCTCTGCTGAACCAACAAAGGTTTAATCACATGGGAGAGATACTGTACCAAGGATATTCGGATAGGTACATGAAAAAATATGATGTTGTTAAGTTTCTGTTCTTTAGCAGAATCACATAAAATTTATTACTTTGCACTTTTCCTTGTTGCCATTCTTTGTTGCCAGCTGGCCACTCACTTTTTCAATTACTTGAAGATGAATGGGAAGACATAAATTGATGGGAATCAATGAGGGATTGTGCAATGGGTAGTTTCCTGGACTGTTTTGTGTCACTGACATTGGAAACGGGAGAAGAATAGCCATTACATGTGTTTGTGATATTGGTTGTGGTGGTAACTAGCTGAAATTTGCAGTTAGAAGGGCATCTCTGGCAACCTGGGAAGTAATGTGAGCAGCTGGTGCTAAACTGGTGTCATCACCTTTATCCTCCTCTTCCTCAGATTGTGTCCACAAAACAAATGTGCTCTGCTCCTTTTTCCAAATTTCACTGCTGTGCAATATTGTAGAGAGCACAGCACAACCATTCTGGAGACCCTGGCTGGCAGAGTACAGGGCACCTCAAGGTCTGTTAAGGCACCTGAAGTGCATCTTAATTATGCTCATCACTTGCTCAATGACATACCTGGTGGTTATGTGCCATTCATTGTAGTGCACTTGGGCTTCATTGGTTGGGCTTCTCACAGGTGTCATTAACCAAGTTCAAAGGGGTCTTGTCTCCTAGCAGCCACACCTGGGCTGAATAATAGACTGGGGCACCAAGGGTGGGTTCTGCACCCAGAAGTCGGCAGCCTTCTGAATTCCAGTCCCACATTTGGAACACAACTGATAATACATTGATTGGGGCTGAAGGGTGGGTTCATCCTGCCCAATGAGTGTGATAGGGTGGGATATCCGGCCTTCAACATCATAGGCCATGACCTAGAACAAGGTTGTGGCCAGCACTTTAAAGGGCTTTCGAGCATGGGACAGTGTCAGGGGATCCAGCAGATGCAGAATTGAGTAAAAAGTCTCTGGAAGAAGTGTAATTGAGTAGTTTGCAGGCTTCGAAGGTGAGTGCATTTTATTTGGAGTTATGCTGTCTCCAAACCTTGGCACTATTCACAGGTGGTATTCTTTCTAAACCTCAGCAAGTTCAGCACTTCTTTGTGTGGAGGGAATATCATTTTTCTTAATATTACTGTGGGATACTGAAGCAGGTTTGTGGGGGCTGTATGTGTGTGTTTTGTGTGTGTGTGTGTGACTTATTTAATTAAACTGAAGACAGTCAGACTGCAAGGTTTAAACCATCAAAGAGTTGAAGTGTAAAAGCAGGCATTTTGAAATGGAGATGGGCAAGCTAAGCTGAGATCCCAGTAGATACAGTATTAATGGGAGTTTGTGTTAGGAGATAAATGAGGAGTGAAGTGTTAGCTGTTTGAATTTCAAAAAGACATGACCGGAAGTTTTACAACTGGCAAAACCGTAAATAAATAAGGCAAAGTTATGTAAATGTAATGTTGTAATGTTCCCGAAAGTGCTGGTCATAATGACAACATGAAAGATTTTTATGCTCTGGGAAAGGTAACTTCAAAGAAAGTTTAAAACAATGGGTTTTAAAGATCAAAAGGGAGAGAATATATTTAAGGAAAGATTGAAATCTGTATGGTGAGTGGCCATGAGAGCTCATGAAAGGTGGGCAGTGCAAAGACAGACCTGTGAAAAGTAGCCTCTAGCCACCCCAGAGAAGTCCTCGCTTGTTCCAGAAAGCCAGGTTTTGTTAAAAGCCTTGGAATTCCATTGTCGAGTGAGAGGAAGTGAAAAGCTCCCTTATAGCAACAGTAGGTGTCTTGTGATATTACTGGATGTTTTATAGATTAAGAATCTATTTGTACTGTTGCCTGGAAAAGGGTGTTTATGTGGGAGACCAGTTAAACAGAAACTTTTTGGGAAAGTTGTAAAACTAAATTTAACTGTCTAACTGTGATCTTGTGTGTTTAGGTTTTCTTTTCTTTTAATAAATGTTTTAATTTAATATTTAAAATCTCCAAAAGTGGTAGTGGAATCTTTACTTCTGACTTCAGTGCACATACCTTCTTGTAATAAAAATACAGATTACAAAACGTTGTGGTAGCTTGGCCAAGTTTCCCTTTGGGATTTGGTCAGCCCGGCAATTACCACCTGCCATATCACAACATTTGTGTGGAGGAGTTGTACATTTGTTACATGTTTCCCTACAAAGATGTCAGCACCATTGGAGCAAGGAGAGAGGTGAGGGAGAAGGGCCAAACCAACCCCTAGACTCAACAAGGACTCCCTCAGAGCCATCTTGCATACAGTCTCCGTCCCACATGAACAGCTGATGCCAACCCCTGGCAAGAGGAGGAAGCCTAGCCAGACATGTGCAGTGTTGGAGGGGGTGGCTGAAGAGGTCAACAGCATTGGCTTGGTCAGAAGGATTGAGCCCAATGCCAAAAAAAGGCTAAATGACCTAATGACTACGGTCAGCATGTCCTCAGTATGAGCAATCTTGGCCCAGTGTGCTATGGGGTGCACTCACAAATGCAAGAAGGATGTGAGTTTGGCTGGTCCTCAAAGGCAGCTTGATTCAACAAGGACACAGCTGTCCTCATACGATGTCATTGTGCATTTAAAGCAATGGTCCAGATGTATAGCAGGTGGCTTGCAAAACCAGCCTATGACAGATGAGCATACCATCCAAGTTGACATACATTGAGGTCAAAATGAGTTTTTGGCATCCCAGAAGATTTGAAAGTGTTAATGACTACATTCTTACAAATATTTTCAGAAGTGAGCCCACATCGCCTGCGAGAGAGCCCATACAGGCGGGGGAGTACTAAACCTGGAAGTTTTGAGCCCTTTCGAGGAGGTGGTTCTGACGCTCATGCACCCCGAGTCCTCCAGGAGTATAGGCAGAGGTGAGATTGGAGGAAGGCCTGGGTCTGGTGAGATGGCAAATGACTCAATCAGATAGAAAAGAGGACAGGGCTAGTTGAAATCTAATGCAGGGTAGGTATTATTCAACTAATATAGTTCAGACATTGGATCCCTGACAAACTTCCTCATCTGAAGCTTCAGATGATCGTTCGAGTGTACATAGCATCTGCAGAGTCTCATCGCTCAAGTTGGACAACAGAACGATTGATGAGCACCTTATAATAGAACTTACCTGGCAAGGTCTTTGATGCCTTATTTATGTCTCTTTGTTGCAGGAGAAGCTTGTTCTGCTCAGCCTCTGCCAGAAGCCACTCTCCTTTGAGGAGGAAGAACCCTCAGAGGATGTAGCATTACATCCTCTCTCAGCACCATCGCAGATACCGGCACCTCAGCAGGGACTAGAACGTCGGTATGGGGTCATGCACACACTGGTGAGGGCACTTCACATTCACACACGCAGCTGCTGGAGAGTATGGTGGAGCAGGCCTCGGATGAGCGTCCAGGGTGATCCAGAGACTGATGAGCCTCTGGAGTCGTCCATAAGGCGGCAGATGCTGGATATCCAATGAGAGGTCCTCAAAGATTTGGCAGGCACACAAGAGGGGTTGCTGGCTCTGGCACAGATTGTGGAGGTGTCCATCTAGGCCATGTGCACTGTGATCACCCACTCTTCAAAGCACCAAGTTTCCTCCATGGGCAGACTGGCGACTCCCCTGGAGAGGCAAACCGAGCACATGGTAGATGCAATCGTCAGATGCACTCCGACCTGTACATCATTGCCCTGGCTTTGAGCTCAGGGGCACAGAGCCAGGGCAACAGGTTCGCAAACCCAGCTCCTGGGACCTCACCGGTTTTCAGGGAGGACCAGCCGGTCCTTGTGGTAGAGTATGACCAGCAAATGTCTGCATCTGGAAGCACCTCTCAGGGCACTTCTGATGGGAGCAGCATCTCCTCCATCCACCTGCCCTTGACACTAGGTTGGCAAGATTGGCTAGCTAAAAGGAAACAGAGGGAGGCATAAAAGTATCTTTTTCTGGTTGGCAGGATGTAATGAGTGGTGTGTCACAGGGATCAGTGCTGGGGCCTCAACATTTACAATTTATATAAATATCTTAGATGAAGGGACTAAAGTTGTTAAGTTTACTGATAACACAAAGACAAGTAAGAAAGTAAGATGTGAAGAGGACATAAGGAGGCTACAAAGGGATATAAATAGGCTAAGTAAATGGACAAAGATCTGGAAAATGGAGTATAATGCGCGCAAATATGAAATTGTCCGTTTTGGCAGGAAAAATAAAAACATATTATCTAAATGGTGAGAGACTGCAGAGCTCTGTGATGCAAAAGGATCTAGGTGACCTTGTACATGAATCACAAAAGTTTAGTTTGCAGGTACAGCAAGTAATTAGGAAAGCTGATAGAATGTTATAGTTTATTGTGAGGGGAGTTTACAAAAGTAAGGACGATATGCTTTAGTTATGTAGGGCATTGGTGAGACCACATCTGGAGTACCATGTACAGCAGGGGTGGGAAACCTCCAGCCTGAGAGTCGGATCCAGCCCACAGGAAGATTTCAAAATCCAGCTCTGCCCCCCGAACCACATGCTGCACTCTGGACCAGCCACCACCATGTTCTGAAGCCTGAGTTTCAGCCACAGTCACCAGAGGCCCAGGCTGTGGGGAGACAGCGAAGCTCAAGAGCAGGCGGGCAGGGCAGGGACAGGAAGCTGCCGGCTGCCAATCGGGTGATAAAGTGTGAGCAACCCAGAGTGCGGAGAAAGGGAGCAAGACTCCTAGGACAGAGTGGTAAAGGAGAGGGAGAGAGAGAGAGAGACAGACAAAGTGGGAAAGGAGAGAGAGGCAGACAGACAGAATGGGAAAGGAGAGACAGACAGAGTGCAAAAGGAGGGAGAGACGGACAGAATGGGAAAGGAGAGACAGACAGACAGACAGAGTGGGAAGGGAGAGGGAGAGAGAGAAACAGACAAAGTGGGAAAGGAGAGAGAATGAGACAGAGCGAGTGAATGGGAAAGGAAAGCAAACAGAAAGTTGAGCTGAATTTCAGGAGTGCTGTGATTGAGACACAGAAGCTGTATTACTCTGGGCTTTTTTGGATAATTTGGTGTTATCTAATTTGAATTTATACAGTATTTCTGTTATATTCAGCCACATCGAATCTCGGAAATCTCTCAAACAGCACAGTTAGGAATATTGAGCGGAGATATTGACTGCGTAAAAGCAAAAATAAAACTTGGCTACTGCAAACAAAAGAAGAAAAGTGGATGCAGAGTGTCCTATCTTTAATGTAAAATGGATAAACAATTTTTTTTTGTGGAGGTGAAAGGCAAACCCTTGTGCCTGATCTGAGAAGAAGTGACTTTTGTCATGAAAAAAGTCAACATAGAAAGACACTACAGCATGAAGCACATCAACTATGAAGAATTTCAAGGACAAGTGCAATTGGACACTTGCCAGATCGAATTAATGATATGGCTCAAGACACTAAAAAGTCTGAAAGATTCTGCGTCTGATTTCGGGTTTTACTCTCTGGTTACTGATGAGACTACGGACATAAAAAATACATGCCAACTGGCAACTTTTCTGCATGGAATCACAGCAGATTTTGAGATTCGAGAGATCTTGCTTGCTTTAGTAGCAATGCATGACATCACCAAAAGCGAAGATATGTTTGAGAAGGTTCCATTAGCAGTGCACGGGCTTCAGTTATCATTTGAAAAATTAAGTGGTCTTACTACTGATAGTGCTCCAGCTATGGTTGGATCTCAAAAGGGATTAGTTGCTCTAATCAAGAAAAATTGAATCTCCTCAACCTTGATCCAAGTAAGTTGATTGTATGTCACTGCATCATTCATCAGGAGAATCTGCGTGCACAGTCCGTGCGGCTGAGCAATGTAATTTCAACAGTAGTATCGAGCATTAACTTCATTAAAAGTAGAGGGTTAAACAGTCGCTAGTTTAAGGAGTTATTGAAAGACCTTGAATCAGAGTACGGTGATTTAGTTTACCATTGTGAAGTACAATGGCTCAGCCAGGAGAGTATGCTGTTGTGGTTTTACGAACTGAGGGATGAAGTGAAACTTTTAATGCAAAGTGAAAACCTGTGGCCCAGCTGAGGGACATCAAGTGGCTGTGTGACTTGCCTTTCATGGTCAATATTACACAGTATCTGTCTGAGCTCAATGTCAAATTGTAAGGGCCTAACCAGCTTCTTACTTCCCTCTTTCAAATGTGAAATCATTTGAAGCCAAGTCAAAACTGTGGCAAATGCAACTGGAAAAGGGCAACACAGTGCATTTTCCTACCCTTCAGAATCAAAAATCTGCAACAACAGTGGAGCACGCCAGGGAGTGTAAAAATTTACTTCAGAAGTTTTCTGAGTGATTTCAAGACCTAAAAGTGAAGAAACTAGAATTAAACATTTTTGCCACACCGCTCAATATTGAAGCAGTCGATGTACCTGAAGACTTTCAACATGAAGTTATAGAGCTGCAAAGCAATATTGAACTTAAGGCTAAATACAATAACCTGCCTTGCTGGAATTCTACAGACTCCATGTGGGCACCGATGAATTTCCAAACTTGAGGAGACATGCGCTGAAAATTGCACTGCCTGTTTGGAACTACATACTGCTGTGAGCAATTTTTTTCAAAACTTTCTCGCAAAGAGCTATCTGCGTGCCAGATTCACAGATGTGAATTTGGAAAGCCAGTTGCGAGTAGCAATACCATCAGTGCCAGCAGACACAACAAGGCTCAGTGAGGAAAAGCAAACTCAGCCATCACATTAAAGCAGTTGGGCGGGTTGAATGTTTCTGTATTCTCTATTAAAAAAAAGTTGTTTTTTATGTGCGTGGGGCTCATGACTGATTTTGTCTATGTATGAATGGCCCTTGATAAGAAAAAGGTTCCCCACCCCTGGTGTACAGTATTAGTCTCTTTATTTAAGGAAGGATGCAAATACATTGGAAGCAGTTCAGAGAACGTTTACCAGACTAATACCTGGAATGGGTGGGTTGTCTTGAGAAAAGGTTAGACAGGTTAGGTTTGTATCCACTGGAGTTTAAAAGAGTAAGAGACAACTTGATTGAAACATTTAAGTTCCTGCGAGGTCTTGACAGGGTGGATGTGAAGAGCATGTTTTCTCTTGTGGGACAATCTAGAACTAGGGGTCACTGTTTAAAAATAAGGAGTCATCCGTTTAAGATAAAGATGAGAATTTTTTTCTCTCAGAGGGTCGTGAGTTTTTGGAACTGTCTTCCTCAAAAGGCGGTGGAAGCAGAGTCTTTAAATATTTTTAAGGCAGAGGTAGATAGGTTTTTGAAATAGCAAGGGGGTGAAAGGTTATAGGGGTTAGGTGGGAATATGGAGTTGATGTTACAATCAGATTAGCCATGATATTAAATGGCAGAGCAGGCTCGAAGGGCCGAGTGGTCTACTCCTGCTCCTAATTTGTATGTTCACATGACGTAGTCCTCGAGTAGTGCTGTGGCAACTCAAGATTGTAATGCATCTCAGCTGAAGTCTTCTAAAGTAGCAGGCTGCTCAAGGCCTCAGCCAGAGGATGACCCCCCCCCCACGTCATCCAAGGCAAGGGAGATGTCTGGTCACCCGCCTCGCTCCAGTGCAGCCGCAAGGTGGGGGGAGCACTGTGCCGGGGCACCCGTCAATGCTTTAGAAAATGTCCACATTAGTCTCAAAGAAGGACAACTTGGGTAACTTGTTTATTCATACGGACTCAAAACGTTAACTGTGTTCCTCTCCGCAGATGCAGTCAGACCTGCTGAGTTTTTCCAGGTATTTTTATTTTTGTTTTAACTTGCTTATTGTTTGCTGTTAATAATTATTTCACGTTTGCAAATAAGCACACATCTCACATACCCCTCACATACCCTCATGCTTATATTTTAATGATGTGCTATGGCCGTGGCACTTGGATCTGAAGGTTGACAAGCGCTTGAGAACGCTGAAGGAGGGCAGGAGGAATCGTGTTTTCATGCAGGGAAATGGATATTGCGTAGATATAATGTTAACAGGACTTGCTCATGACACATGGGCAAAGTATCATAGTATCATCCAGGTGGCCCCCAAGCATGTCTGATGCAGTGACATTATTGACTATTTAAACCTCTGGCATATTAAGGCAACCCTGGTGTCATGGCCATCCATGCAATCAGGTCAGGGCCTTCAACCTGAACACCACTGCATAAAAGTCTTCACTGATGCGATGTTCCAAAGGACTGGGAATTCCACAGGATGTCCATAGTCCAGTAGATAGAGCATGAGGATTCACGACAATTCCTATGTTCCCTTGCCTCATCCTCGTCTTCCTCCGAGGATTGGCCGCTATCTGGCGTGCTTTCATCCTCCAGAGCATCTCCTCTTTGGATAGTGGGGTTATGGAGGGTGCAGCAAACCACAAACATCGGGGACAGATGTGAGCAGCAGTCCTGCAATGGCCCTCCAGATTTGTCCAGGGATCTGAATCTCATCTTCAGGAGACTGATGGTCTGCTTCATTATGGCCCTGGTGCTTCCATGACTCTCACTGTACCTCCTTTCCACCTCAGCTCTGAGCATCCTCACAGGCATCATTAGCCATCTCTTCAATGGATACCCCTTGTCACCTATGAGCCATCCATCCAAGGAATCAGGGCCACTGAAGACATCTGGCACCTGAGAGTTCTGAAGGATGAATGGCTGCTGTCTGATCACAGACCAACTGGACATTGAGCGAGTGGAAGCCCTTCCTGTTGATGAAGGTGCAGGCCTGTCCAGCAGGAACCTTTATGGTGACGTGCGTACAACCAATGGATCGCTAAACCCTGGGGAACCTTGCAATTGTCGTGAATCCTCATGCTCTATCTACTGGACTATGGACATCCTGTGGAATTCCCAGTCCTTTGTAACATCGCATCAGTGAAGACTTTTATGCAGTGGTGTGCAGAGGTTGTGTGATACCACAGAGGTCTTCACTTATTTGTGACAGGCTGCCTGGAAAGAGATTGTCATAAATAAGTTGAGCACAGCTGTAGCCTTCAAAGCCACAGGCTTTGGGTGGGGGAGATCTCCCCTGCGAGCATTTCACAGAGTAATGTGATCTTGGCTCTTGATAGCCTGAATCTTCTCCTGAATTGGGTCTCTGACAATTGCAGATAGCTCAATCTCTGCCTATAGACTCTAAGGGCTGCATAAGACCTTCTACACCTCTGCTGAGGGTCTCTGAGTGGCTGAGTCTCCTAGACCTCCCGCTCTGCGCTTCTTCTCCTCACTTTCCTCCACACTGGAGGTTGTGTCTCCCACTGAGACCACAATGCCTATCTGTCACAGATACTTTATAGCCCTGTGAGATGGGCAGGAACAAAATCTAGCACTCATCAGAGCACTCTGCAGCCAAGAAAAGGCCTCCACCTCAAATGATTTCAGAATGCTTAGTCTGCTCATTCAGATGAGCACTCTCTGCAGTCACTGATGTACTAACTGCTAAGCTGAGACTCTGTGCTCTGCTGCAGCTTTTAAACACACCCTAACAAGCTTACCCATTAAAAAATGGATTCCCCACATGGCATGATTCTGACTCTAAAGCTGTACTATTAACTTCAGAGCACATTATGGGCAGTCAATTGGGTCGTTAATGACCTTCATTACACCTTTGAGATTACCATAGTGTGGGCGGAGTTCCGACTTTTAAGCCGCCCGCAGACTGTGTTATTCAAAACCGGCGTGATGATGTTGGAAACGCCGCCCAACATCATCACGCCTGATAATACACCTCCTGTTGCGGAAATCAGTCTAGTTATAGTAGCGTATTATTGAGCTCCTTAAGTTTGTTTCTAGCTCCAAATTCATCAGGGAGCTTGGATTGCTGCAGGACAAAAGCATCATGGAGCTCTCCAGGAATCTTCTGCACATGTGCATGCATATCCCTCTGTGGTTGCACCATTGGTGGTGTGGAAGTTCTTGCGGTTCACAATTACATCTGGTTCATCTGAGGATGTATAAATTGTCACAAGTGCACAACTGATGATACCCTGCACCTGTGGGAAACCAGCCAGAAACACAAACATGAACAGCTGTTCATTCTGACTGGTATCAGCGCAGGCAAATTTCACATAATTACCAGCTCCAGGAAACATCCATGCTTATATACTTGTGAGCTGCCAATTGGAAGATTTGGCTATGCCTTCAGCAGAACCTGGAAGGGTTCGGATGCAAAAAAGTTAAGAGAGGTGGTGACTTTGACAGCCACTGGTAACACTTGGCCAACAGGTCCTATAGGGAGAAGGTCTTCTTTTAGGAGGCTGCAACTAGCCTGATCTGATTCAGAAAATCTGTGGAATTGAAGCTCCCAACAAAAATAATGTGAACAAACTAATACCCACAGCAGCTGAGTACTGAGTATTTATTGGAGTATTTGCATAACTTTTAAACAGTCTATCAATTGCTGTTGTGTTCTCACCATGGTATCAAAATGAAGTCAAAGCGGTCGCCCAGTTTACAGCTTTGCAGAACACCTGCGGTCTGTCCGCAAGAAAGACCCAAACCTCCCTGTCGCTTGCCATTTTAACACTCCACCCTGCTCTCTTGCCCATATGTCTGTCCTTGGCTTGCTGCATTGTTCCAGTGAAGCCCAACGCAAACTGGAGGAACAGCACCTCATCTTCCGACTAGGCACTTTACAGCCTTCCGGACTGAATGTTGAATTCAACAACTTTAGATCTTGAACTCCCTCCTCCATCCCCACCCCCTTTCCATTTCTTCCCCCTCCCTTTTGTTTTTTCCAATAATTTATATAAATTTTTCTTTTCCCACCTATTTCCATTATTTTTAAATCTATACCTGTAATGCCCTGTCAGTCTTTCCACCCCACCCCCACTAGAGCTGTACCTTGAGTGTCCTGCCATCCATTAATTAGCACATTCTCTTAGATAATATCACCACCTTCAACACCTCTTTGTTCCTTTGTCTGTGACATCTTTTGATTATCTGCTCCTATCACTACTTGCTTGTCCCTACAACAACCGCACCCCCCCCACCCCGCCTTAAACCAGCTTATATTTCACCCCTCTCCTAACTTTACTCAGTTCTGTTGAAGCGTCATGAGGACTCGAAATGTCAACTCTTTTCTTCTCCGCCGATGCTGCCAGACCTGCTGAGGTTTTCCAATTATCTTAGGTTAATAGGCAACCTTCCTCTTCCGAGAGGGTTGCATGCAACCAGTCTAATACACTTGAGTTAAACACAGAAGTGAGTGGGCTCGAGCCAGGTTCCAAGGCTTTCATGTTTTGCTGACTTTATTACCCACCTGCACCTAAACCTACATGCACTTCGAGGTTAAATTCCCCTGCAGTTAACAGAAAAAATGGAATCTACACGACTGAAAGGAGCATTTAAGTAGCAATAGGAGAATACCTTGAATTTTTCATATTGAATAGTTTACATTACCTGCATGTTATAATTTGTAAACTTCTCACATCAGCATCATCACAATTCAAAGCAACTGTTATGCCACACAATTTTCGAAAGTCAGGGAGACTAATGAAGAACAAAGACTGAAAACTACAATTTTCCTTCATCTTGTCAGCACTGAACTCTGATCTGTCCCTGTGAAACAATTTTAAAAGGTAAATATCATTAAAACTATTAAATTACTGCATAAATTACATTTATATGAGCTCATTTAATGTACAAAGCATCCACGTTTGCTTCAGTGGCATGGGGAAGACAAATACTGAGACAAATAAAGAGGTTAGAAGGGGTAATTATAGGCTTGGCTGAAGAGGTGTACTTTGAGGGATTTGAAGAGGGGGAAATGGAAGAATTGTGGCAAAGAGAAGCTATAAACAGCTGAGAGACTAGATCTGGAGGCGGTTAATGAATTAAGGAAGGGGAAGGTCATGGAGGAATTTAAAGGTAAGTACACCAATTTTAAATTTCTGGCATTATTGGATCAGGAACCAACTAAGGTCATGACAAAATATGCAATGGCAAAGCAAGACTGGGTTCAGGATAGGAAAAGAGCAGTGTTTTGGATGAGCTGAAGCTTGTGGAGGGGGGAAGATTGGAGGTTAGCAAATAAAACATGGGAGTGGGCAAGTTTGGAGGTAACAAAAGCATGAATAAGGTTTTCCAGCAGCTGATGAACTAACATGGAGTCAGGTGATGTTAGAGGTGGAAATGAGCAGTCTAATGATGGAGAGGAGGCAAGGAAGAAATTTGCCTTGGGGTTAAAGAGGGCTTTCAGATTATAGTCTGTTGACTCCTGAGTGACCAGGGAAGTTGAAGGAATCAGGCTCTCTGCCAGATGTTAAAGATAATAGCTTCAGCTTGTCAGTATTTAACCAGAAGACATTAGCCTCATTAAAGGCTGGTTATTAGACAAACAATTATTTGTTTCAATGAGTTTGTGACTTAATTCATTTTTCCCATCGCACATCAGTCCTGACATTGACAGCTCTGTTAATGAACATGTACTACATGTTTTTAACTACTATATATTTTATCACATAGCATAGGCAGCCCCTGCAGAAAACTATACTCAACGATAAGGGAAACATCTGATCATCATGATGTCTAAATTATGTAACTTTTCTTCGGATTTTTGCCTGTAATTCCCAGCATTTTTGATTTTCCAAATGAATGAAAATAAACCTTTAGCTGTGTGTGGATTGGTTAAACCCTCAGAAACCCCCAGTTGCACATAGGGACATATCCACTTTCTACAGTTATAACTTGTGCAATTTATTCCTTTTCCAAGATCAGTTCTGGCCTCCAAGCACCACACCATGTAAAGAAGAAAGATCTCAGACAGTCTGTGTATTTGAACGTATGCCAAGATTATCAAGAAACAAGTGCAACCCCAGCTCCGCCTCACACCAGGGCCTAACTAATCTGTCCTGCTCTTGGCTCCCTAACATAAGGTTCCACACATACCCAGCATCAGCCCCCAAACAGCACCCCACCCACCCAGACCCCAGTTATTTGCACAGCCTTAGTCCATCCCAAAGATCCTACCTGAAGTCTGACATATTGCACATTAACACTTCTAGGCAGGCAAAATGCTACACATTGCTTGGCTCTGACCTCATTGGGACTTTTACCATCTTAATCAGGAGAGATCATTCATGTCTTAAGACAAATATTGAGAACAGTTATCTCCCAACAGTCAGAAAGAAAATTGTTCGAAAAGTGAGTTGGAGAACACTTCAAATATATGGAGGTGGTGGCGAAGTATTGTCACTGGATTAGTAATCCAAAGACCCAGAGTAATGTTCTGGAGACCAGGGTTTGAAACCCACCACAGCAGATGGTGGAATTAGAATTGAATAAAAATCTGGAATTAAAAGTCTAATGACCATGAAACCATTGTCAATTGTCGTAAAAACCCACCTGGTCCTTTAGGGAAAGCAATGTGCCGTCCATACCTGGCCTGGCCTACATGTGACACCAGAGCCACAGCAATGTGGTTAACTCTTAAATACCCTCTGAAATGGCCTAGAAAGCCACTCAGTTGTATCAAGCTGCTAAAAATAAAAGCCAATATGGAATGAAACTGGATAGTCCACCCAGCATCGACCGGTGTACCAGAAACGACAATGGCAAACGCAGCCCCGTCAACCCTGCAAAGTCCTCCTTATTATCATCTGGGGCTAGTGCCAAAATTAGGAGAACTGTCTCACAGACTAGTCAAGCAAAAGCCTGACATATCATATTCACAGAAACATACCTTTCAGACAATGTCCCAAGCACCACCATCACCATCCCTGGGTATGTCCTGTCCCACCAGCAGGACGGACCCAGCAGAAATGACGGCACAGTGGTATAAGGTCAGGAGGGAGTTGCTCTGGGTGTCCTCAACATCGATTCCAGACCCCACGAGGTCTCATGGCATCAAGTCAAACATGGATAAGGAAAAAAGCAAAATACTGCGGATGCTGGAAATCTAGAACGAAAACAAAAATACCTGGAAACACTCAGGTCTGACAGCATTTGCGGAGAAGAATACAGTTGATGTTTCGAGTCCGTATGACCCTTCATCAGAACTAAGGAAATAGAGAAATGAGGTGAAATATAAGCTGGTAGAGAGGAGTGGCACAGGTAGAGCTCGATAGGGGGCCAGTGATAGGTGAAGGCGAAGAAGAGATTGCCAAAGATGTCATAGTCAAAAGGACAAAGTGGTGTTGACGGTGGTGATATTATCTAAGGAATGTGCTAATGGGGACATTAGGGTAGCAAGCATGACGAGCTAGTGGCAGATGGCCCTAGTGGGAGTGGGGTGGGGGGAAGAGATCGAAATGGGCTAAAAGATGGAGATAAAACAATAGATCAAAATAAATTTAAAAATAGGTGGGAAAAGAAAAATATATTTGTTAAAAAATTATAAATTATTGGAAAAAGGGGGATCGGAAAGGGGGTGGGGATGGAGGAAAGAGTTCATGATCTGAAGTTGTTGAACTCAATATTAAGTCCGGAAGGCTGTAAAGTGCCTAATAGGAAGATGAAGTGCTGTTCCTCCAATTTGCGTTGAGCTTCACTGGAAACCTCCTGCTGATTACCATGTACCGTCCCCAACTCAGCTGATGAATGTTCAACAACACTTGGAGGAAGCACTGAGATGGCAAGGGCGCAGAATGTACTCTGGGTGGGGTACCTCAATGTCCAACACCAAAAGTGGCTCGGTGGCACCAGTACAGTCCGAGCTGGCCAAGTCCTAAAGGAGATAGCTGCTAGACTGGGTCTGCGCAGATGGTGAGGGAACCAACAAGAGGGAAAAATATACTTCACCTCATCCTCACCAAACTGCCTGCCGCAGATGCATCTGTCCATGACAGCGTCGGTAGGAGTGACTACCGCAGGGAGCTGTGAATACCAAGTCCCCCTTTCACATTGAGGATGCCCTCTATCATGTTGCGTGGCACTACCACCGTGCTATGTGGGATAGATTTCAAACAGATCTAGTAACTCAAGACTGGACAACCATGAGGCGCTGTGCAGCAGCAGCAGCAGAATTGGACCCAACCACAATCTGTAACCTCATGGCTCGGCATATCCCCCACTCTACCATTGCCATCAAGTCATGAGATCAACCCTGATTCAATGAAGGGTGCAGGAGGGCATTCCAGGAGCAACACCAGGCATATCTAAAAATGAGGTGTCAACCTGGTGAAGCTAGAACACAGCACTACTTGCTTGTCAAACAGCATAAGCAGCAAGCGATAGCCAGAGCAAAACAATCCCACAAGCAACAGATCAGATCTAAGCTCTGCAGTCCTGCCACATCCGGTTGTGAATGGTAGTGGACAATTAAACAAATCACTAAAGCAGCAGGCTCCACAAATATCCCCATCTTCAATGATGGGGGAGCCCAGCACATCAGTGCAAAAGATAAGGCTGAAACAAGGCATCTACCCAGCAATGTGGAATATTGCCCAGGTATACAAAAAGCAGGACAAATTAAACCAAGCCAACTACCATCCCATCGTTCTATTCTCGATCATCAGTAAAGTGATGGAAGGGGTCATCAACAGTGCTATCAGGCAGCACTTGATTAGCAATAACCTGCTCACCAATGCTCAGTTTGGGTTCCGCCAGGGCCATTCAGCTCCTGACCTCATTACAGCCTTGGTTCAAACATGCACAAAAGAGCTGAACTCCAGAGGCAAGGTAAGAGCGGCTGTCCTGGATATCAAGGTAGCATTTGACCGAGTGCAGCATCAAGGGGCCCTAGCAAAACTGGAGTCAATCGGAATCAGGGGGAAAACTTTCCACTGGTTGGAGTCATAACTTGCACAAAAGAAGACGGTTGTGGTTGTTGGAGGTCAATCATCTCAGTTCCAGGATATCACTGCAGGAATTCCTCAGGGTAGTGTCCTCAGCCCAACCATCTTCAGCTGCTTCCTCAATGATCTTCCTTCCATCATAAGGTCAGAAGTGGGGATGCTCGCTGATGATTGCACAATGTTCAGCAACACTCACGACTCCTCAGATACTGAATCAGTCCATGTCCAAATGCATCAAGACCTAGACAATATCCAGGCTTGTGCTGACAAGGAGCATTTGTGCCATATAATGGCCATCTCCAACAAGAAAGAATCTAACCATTGCCCCTTGATATTCAATGGCATTACTATCGCTAAATCCCCCACAATCAACATTCTGGAGGTTACCATTGACCAGAAACTGAACTGGACTAGCCACATAAATAATGTGGCTGCAAGAACAGGTCAGAGGCTAGGAGTCCTGCAGAGAGTAGTCCACCATATACAAGCCACAAATCAGGAATGTGATGGAACACTCTCCACTTGTCTGGATGAGTGCAGCTGCCATGACACTCAAGAAGCTTGACACCATCCAGGACAAAGCAGCCCACTTGTTGACACCCTATCCACTAACATTCACTCCCTCCACCACCGACCCACAATGGCAGCAGTGTATACCATCTACAAGATGCACTGCAAGAACTCACCAGGGGTCCTTAAACAGCACCTTCCTAACCCATGACCGCTACCATCTAGGACAAGGGCTGCAGACACATAAGAACACCACCACTTGGAAGCTCCCCTCCAAGCCACTCACTATCCTGACTTGAAATATATCGTTGTTCCTTCAGTCACTTGGTCAAAATCCTGTACTCCCTCCCTAACAGCACTGCGTGTACGTACACCACATGGACAGCAGTGGTTCAAGAAGGCAGCTCACCACCACCTTCACAAAGGCAATTAAGGATGGGCAATAAATGCTGGTTTAGCCAGAGACACCCATATCCCATGAATGTATTTTAAAAATTATAGTCATACTAGCTTACAAAGTCTTTAGTGAATCCAATAGATTCCCTGAACAGTTTGTAAAGCAAGTTACTGGATTTGCATTCCATGTCACACCAAACCAAAACGGCATGAATCTCAATTCTAGCAAATCCCACTCTAGATTTACACAGCCAATTAGAAAAGAAAGCTTGCATTTAGATTGGGATAATTTGAGGTTTTGAAAGGCACAAAGTGGTTTGCAGTCAAGTACTTTCGAAATGTAGTCACTGTCGCAATGTAGGAAACACAGCATTCAATTTGTACACAGCAAGCTCCCACAAACAACAAAGTTAATGGCCAGATAATTTGTTTTTTTTGTGATATTGTTTGGTGGATAACTATTGCCCAGGGCACCAGAGACAACTCCCCTGGCACTTCTCTGTCCAACTGAAAGGGCAGGCAGGTCTTGGTTTAACATCTCATCCAGAAGCATTAGCGTGAAGCTGAAGTCACTTTATGCCAACACTACACCTGCCCAGTTAACGCACCCTTAGGCCTGGCCCCGTTGCCTCGGGCACCACCAGCTAAGAGCAACCTTCTCTCTGAACTGAAGCAGGGCGAATGGGAACCTAAACTAGCCTTAAATCGCAATTCTGGATCTAAAGGCTATTTTCTGAGGCGGGAAACATTACACAACAATCCTCAGGTTCGCCCGTTCCCCGCGCTCGAGCTGATCCTCTTCACACACACTCCCACTCCACTCGCACGGCCTCTAAAAATGGCGCCGAACAGAGCGCGCCAACGGGCTCGTGCCACCACGAAGCGCCCTCTCCCCGATGACTGCGCGCGGACTCCCAGACCCCGAAAAAGCGCATGCGTCGCTAACCCAGCTCCTCCGTTCCCAGATCAATCACCGGGCCCACAGTGCACAGCGACACGGGGTACAGATAGGGCTCTTTCTATCCCGCGGTGCACCATAGGAAATGGAGCGCTCCATGGTCACCTAAACTCCGCCACGCCCCATCCACAATGGGAGAATGTGTGATTGTGATCTCACAAGTGAGACTTCCCCCTTTCAAGCTGGCAGCCCCATGATCAATGTGCAGCCAGAAATACGATCCCAATCTTCTCACAAATATTTATCTTTGTTCAATAAAAATCTATCGCCTCTGAGGCTGAGGCCGAATAAATATGAAATAAAAACCTGAAACACCAGCTCTGAGCTGCCGCCTGATCTGAATTTTTCCAGCACTTTTTGTTTTCATTTCAGATTCCCAACATCCTCAGTATTTTGCTTTATTGCCAAAAAAGTCTAAAATAGTTATCCCTAAGTTCTGAGATTTACAAATGAACAATGGGTGAAATTTGTGGTGCATGCTTTCTGACAGTAAGCCAGTATGTATTAGAATAGGCAATGGTTCATTTATTCTTTGCTTTTAAATAATTTGTATTTTGGACCTGGAATTGGCATTTTGCGAATGTCACTGATACGTGCTTTTCCTGGAAAGATGAATAAATTTTTAGGAATATAGGAACAGAGGAAAACAGAGCAGGAGTAGGCCTTTCAGTCCCTTGAGCCGGCTCTGTCATTGAACTAGATCACAGCTGATCTTCTACCTCAATGCTATTTTCCCACACTACCCCCATATCTCTTTACATCTTTAATTTATAGAAATCTATTAATCGCTGCTTTGAACATTCTCAATAACTGAGCCTCCAGAGCCCTCTAAGGTAGAGAATTCCAAAGATTCACCACCCTCTGAGTGAAGAAATTCCTCCTTATCTCAGTCCTAAATGTCCCATCTCTTATTTTGAGACTGTGCCCCCTGTTCTAGACACCACAGCAAGGGAAAATGTCCTTCCTGCATCTACCCTGTCAAGCCCTGTAAGAACTTTGTATCTTTTAATGAGATCACTTATTCTTCTAAACTCTGCCTCCTCAATCTCTCCTCATAGGACAACTCCACCATCCCGGGGATAAGTCTGATAAGTTTTTTTTAATTTGATGCTCCAAATACAAGTAAATCCCTGTAGAATTCTATGCAATTGAATATGAAATATTTGTTTAAGCACTTTAAATCAATGACAATGGTTTGGAACCATCGAAATGTACCATAAAATGTATGGAATTGATGAGTGAGCCTTGAAATTGGAAAACATAAAGCTAATCAACATTAAGAATAAAACATACAGAGGAGTATTCATTTTTGGAAGTGAGATAAATCAAATTTGGTTATATTTATAAACCAATCAGTGAGACTTACAACAAATATATGAGACTTTGTCACTGAGATGCAAGGGGTTGGACTGAGATAAGTATAGGAGAGTATTTTTTAAGTATGTTTCTTTTTAACAAATGATTAGTGCTATGAAGAGTATAACTATTTTGGAACAGCAGCAGAAACACTTGTATAAATAAGATGGTCTGGAGGATGCAGCAAAAATTGCGTACAGAGAATATTAGGAAGTTGACAAACTCTTAAATGTGTCCTTGTCAATGTAACATTGCCTGCTAGCCAATGAAAGTGCATTGAAAAATTAGTATTGACTGTTTTTTCTGATAAAATGTTTCCTTTCAGCATTAATTCTCCAGAGCCAGCGACTGAACAGGAATACAATAAATGAAGAACAGAATCCAACAGCTGCATTTTCCTCCATTTAGCTGCCCTTTTTCTAGGATACAAGTATGGGTAATAGATGAAAATTGGGAAGAGGCTGTTTTGAGATGTTTATGTCAAGTCCTCATCCCAAAAACTAATCAGAGGATTTTCATCAAACACTACTGTATCTTTGACTACTGTCCATTGCATATAAATAAGGTGGGGTCTGGCACAGGACAATAATAATTGTAATTATTACTCTACAAGCACTGACAGGGAGAGGCACTGGATGGTTCTTGAAATAGACCAGAGGCGTTCAAAATGTAAAGGCTGATCATAAGACCATAAGACCATAAGACGTGGGAGCAGAAGTAGGCCATTCAGCCCATTGAGTCTGCTCCACAATTTAACAAGATCATGGCTGATCTGATAATCATCAACTCCACTTTCCTGCCTTTTCCCCATAACCCTTGATTCCTCACTGATTAAAAATCTATCTCCACCTTGAATATATAGAGTAAAGGGTCACCCATTTAAAACTTAACGTTAAATTCAGCTTCTACAGCCCGCTGCGGTAAAGAATTCCACAGATTAACTACCCTCTGAAAGAAGAAATTCCTCCTTATCTCTGTTTTAAATAGGCGATCCCTTATTCTGAGATTATGCCCTCAAGTCCTAGACCCACCCACAAGGGGAAACAACCTCTTAGCATCTACCCTGTCAAGCCCCCTAAGGACCTTATATGTTTCAATAAGGTCGCCTTTCATTCTTCTATACTCCAATGAGTACTGGCCCAACCTACTCAACCTCTCCTCATAAGAGAATCCCCCCATACCTGGGATCAACCTAGTGAGCCTTCTCTGGACTGCCTCCAATGCCAGTGTATCTTTCCTTAGATATGGGGACTAAAACTGTTCACAGTATTCCAGGTGTGGTCTAACTGGTACAAAAACAAAAATTGCTGGAAAAACTCAGCAGGTCTGACAGCATCTGTGGAGAGAAAGACAGGGTTAATGTTTTGAGTCCGTACGACTCTTCATTAGAACTAAAGAGAAATAGAAATGTGGTGAAATATAAGCTGTTTAAGGGGGGTTGGACAGGTGAAGCTAGATAGAGGGCCAGTGATAGGTGGAGGCAAAGGAGAGATTGCAAAAGATGTCATAAACAAAAGGTCAAAGGGGTGTTGACAATGGTGATATTAGCTAAGGAATGTGCTAATGGTGACATTAAGGGTAGAAAGCAGGATGAGCCAGTGACAGATGGCCGTAGTGGGGGTGGGGCGGGGGGAGGGGATCAAAATAGGCTAAAAGGTGGGAATAAAACAATAAATGGAAATAAATTTTAAAAATAACAATAGAAATAAGTGGGAAAAGAAAAAATATATATATAAATAAATAAATAAAATAAAAAATATATAGATAATAATTATGAGAAAAAAGGGATCAAAAAGGAGTGAGGAAGGAGGGGAGAGTTTATGATCTGAAGTTGTTGAACTCAATGTTAAGTCCAGAAGACTGTAAAGTGCCTAATTGGAAGATGAGGTGCTGTTCCTCCAGTTGAAATGGCAAGTGACAGGAAGGTCTGGGTCATGCTTGCGGACAGACCGAAGGTGTTCCGCAAAGCAGTCACCCAGTCTGCGTTTGGTCTCTCCAATGTAGAGGAGACCGCATTGGGAGCAGCGAATGCGGTAGACTAAATTGAGGGAAGTGCAAGTGAAGTGCTGCTTCACTTGAAAGGAGTGTTTGGACCCTTGGACAGTGAGGAGGGGGAAAGTAAAGGAGCAGGTGTTGCCCCTTCTGCGGTTGCATGGGAAGGTGCTGTGGGAAGGGGTTGAGGTGTAGGGGGTGATGGAGGAGTGGACCAGGGTGTCCCAGAGGGAACGGTCCCTACAGAATGCCGACAGGGTGGGGTGAAGGGAAGATGTGTTTGGTGGTGGCATCATGCTGGAGTTGGTGGAAATGGTGGAAGATGATCCTTTGAATGCGGAGGCTGGTGGGGTGATAATGAGGACAAGGGGGATCCAATCATCGTTCTGGGAAAGAGAGGAAGGTGTGAGGGCAGATGCGCAGGAGATGGGCTGGACACAGTTGAGAGCCTTGTCAACCACCGTGGGTGGAAAACCTCGGTTAAGAAGAAGGAAGACATGTCAGAAGAACTGTTTTGGAAAGTGGCATCATTGGAACAGATGTGACGGAGGCGAAGGAACTGAGAGAATGGGGCGGAGTCCTTACAGGAAGCAGGGTGTGAGGAGCTGTAGTCAAGGTAGCTGTGGGAGTGGGTGGGCTTGTAATGAATATTGGTGGATAGTCTATCATCAGAAATTGAGGCAGAGAGATCAAGGAAGTGTCAGTGATGGACCATGTGAAAGTGATAGAGGGGTGGAAATTGGAAGCAAAATTAATACATTTTTCCAGGTCCAGATGAGAGCATGAAGCGGCATCGAAAACAGTCATCGATGTACCGAAAAAAAGAGTTGTGGGAGGGGGCCTGAGTAGGACTGGAACAAGGAATGTTCCACATACCCCATAAAGAGACAGGCATAACTGGGGCCCATGCGGGTACCCATGGCCACACCTTTTATTTGGAGGAAGTGAGACAAGGTTAAGGAGAAATTGTCCAGTGAGAGAACAATTTCAGCCAGACGGAGGAGACTGGTGGTGGATGGGGATGGCGACAGGTTATATATAAGTGAGTGCAGAGAGATTGGGAAAAAGCTAGCATACAATAACAGTCTGTAGAGGGATTGGATGTCCATGGTGAAGAGGAGGTGGTTGGGGCCAGGGAACTGGAAATGGTTGATATGATGTAGAGCATCAGAGGAATTGCGGATGTAGGTGGGAAGAGACTGGATAAGAGGAGAGAGAATGGAGTCAAGATAGCAAGAAATGAGTTCCATGGGGCAGGAACAGGCTGACACCATTGGTCTACCGGGACAGTCCTGTTTGTTGATTTTGGATAGGAGGTAGAAGCAGGTCGTCCGAGGTTGGTAAACTATGAGGTTGGAAGCTGTGGAGGGAAGATCTCCAGAGGAGATGAGGTCCTAACTGGTGCCTTGTATATTCTTAGCAACACTTCCCTATTTTTACACTCAATTCCCTTTGAAATAAAGGCCAACATTCCATTTGCCTTCCCTAGTACCTGTTGAACTTGTATGCTAGCTTTTTCTGAATCATGCATGAGGACCCCCAAATCTCTCTGCACTGCAGCTTTCTGCAGTCCTTCTCCATTTATATAATATTCAGCTATTCTTCCTGCTAAATGCATAACCTCACATTTTCCTACATTATATTCCATCTGCCAAGTTTTTGCGCACTCACTTAACCTGTCTCTGTCCCTCTGTAGACTCTCTGTGTCATCCTCACCACTTGCCTTCACACTTATTTTTGTATCATCCGCAAATTTGATGATAGTACATTCACTTCCCTCATCTAAGTCATTAAGATGTATTGTAAATAATTGAGGTCCCAGCACTGATCCCTGTGGCACGCCACTACTTACAGGTTGCCATCCTGAAAATGCCCCCTTATCCCAACTCTCTGTCTTCTATTAGTTAGCCATTGCTCTATCCATGCTAATATACCACCCCAACACCATGGGCTCTCATCTTGTTAAGTAGCCTTACGTGAAGTACCTTATGGAATGCCTTTTGGAAATCCAAATATATTACATCCACTGGTTCCGCTTTATCTTTCCTGCTTGTTACCTCCTTAAAGAATTCTAATAAATTTGTCAGGCATGATTTCCCCTTCATGAAGCCATGTTGACTCTGCTTGATTAGATTATGTAATTCTAAATGCTTTGCTTTACATCCTTTATAATAGATTAACATTTTCCCAATGACAGATTTTAAGCTAACTGGCCTTGTCAGAGATTAATCACACCAAGGCATCATTTCGTACGTAGAAACCCCATTTATTATTTGTGCACAAGGGAGACAGCACAATGAGAGCTACTGTACAGTCTCATAGCAGAATACACGCAGACTTCTTAAAAGCATTTTTACAGCCAATCAGTAAGTTTCGCAACAAACCTATCCGCTTATTTGTATAAGTTAACTGACCAATCCATGTTCCAGTAAATTTCCATTTCCCTCACAACAGATGTTTGGTTACGCAGTTGCTTATCACAACCCTGATTACATTCGGCCTGTGAAAGAACAAAATGAAATGTCTCAGGGCTCATCCTACAACTGTGGTCAGACAAGATTGTATTCTTCTCAAGGTTGTAGTATTTTTCTCTTAGACCTAGGCATACAATTCAACTTCTCATTAACCCTTCCAGCATCAAATGGGCTCCCTGCAGTTGCATAGGCCACCACACTTTCACCAGTGCCACGTACATCTGAAGTATAAAGTCTCTACTTCTGTATTCAAGTCCCTTCACAATAAATAATAACATTCTATTAGCTTTCTAATTACTTGCTGCACCTGGATGCTAGCCTTTTGCGATTTCTACAGTCGGACTCCTGGAGCCCTCTGTATCTCAGAGCTCCGCAATCTCTCACCATTCAGATAATCAGCTAATTAGGAAGAATCTTTTCAGTAATTGAAGAATAAGGAGATAGAGATGAATTATTTGGCGTGACAGAAGAAGCTAAGAGATCTGATGAATATATAATCAATATACCAAGAGCTGGATCCGGTACTTGAAAGCAAGCCAAAAATGGGGCAGCTGCAGTTCATTTATAATAATTACAGGATCTACAATGATAAAGCAGAATGGGACAACTTCAAACCACAAAAAGAATGAAATTCTTGATGGGAAGATTCAGCAATGGAATCTTGCTATCGGTTGTACAAACTCAAACAGATTCAAGGACCCATGACTCAGTGATACAGTGATGCGTTACAAATGTTTATTGATATTTTGAATGTGCATTGAAAATTTGGGCTGAATTTCTGCCTTTTAGGCCCACTCAAAGCAGGACGGGTTGTTAGAGGTGGGGCGAGGGCAAGTGACCAGCTGATTTTCTTTTCTGAGGAATGGGCTTTGCCTTGGCTCTCTTTAGCTCAGCCACAGCAGTAGCATCCCACTTTGGTGTTTCCCAACCACAGAGCTGGCGTGATGACGACTTGGGCCGGTCAATAGAAGGATTTCCAGTTAAAGGAATCCTGACATGGATCAGAGTGGCTGAATTCGAATTATTTGTTGAAGTCTTAAGAATCACAGGAATGGAAAGTAACGCGTGGGAAGACACCCCTCAGTTCTCTAACAGTCTTTCCTGGAGATCCTGCTGTGGGCTATGAGCATCTGCAGAGAAGTGCAGTTTCCACACGGATGAGAGGAGGAGGCTAGCCTTTCAAAGCAAGCAGGCGGGAATGGAAGTGAACAACAAGATTGTGGTCCCTCGCACCTGGGTACAATGCTGCAAGAGGTTCGGTTACCTCACTAGGGTTGGAACAGTGGGTGGCATCACACTTTGAGATGCCATTCTCACACTCTGACTTCCACAGCATACACCTGCACAACACTCCTCAGACTAACGCATCTTGCAGCTCTGCTTATTGCCCTCTCTCCAGGCACCTCCTCACATCCCAATGTGAACTACCAACACTGACTCTCATGCTCGTCTTATTGCCAACTCACAGCACCCTTCACAATCACCCTCCACAAATGTTGTCATTCCTTCCTCTCCACACAATCCATTTCTAACACTCATAACTCTCTGCTTTCTCTCCTTGCAGGAGAGCAGAGAACTCCAGAGAGCCGGATGGGGGAGGGGTGACCCTTCAGTAAAAGCCACCCTGGCTGCAAAGGAACAGGAGGACCATGGAGATTAGCAGGATGGCAGAGTACATGGCTATTGGTGATGAGGTGATGGGTGTCCCATTTTATACCTGGTTGTTAGGGGAAACAAAGGGATACAGTAATTATTAGGGGGAATATAGGAGTACAGTAAGAACTTATTGAAAGGGAATGAATTACTTAAAATCTCCAAGCACATTAGCAGTTAAAGGTTACCAGATGAACCTTGCACAGCCTTAAGGGCCTGCAAACAATAGAAAGACCTTGGAGCCAGACTGTAGTCAGAGGAATGCAATAACAGCTAAGATTAAGTGTGCTCTTCAACAGATGGGGGAAGAACAGATGGTAAGGTCTCTGCTTGGGTGAAAACAAATAGGGATGTAGTTGTTACCAGAGATGTCTTGTAATATAAACCTATATGTTGACGAGATCGGAATCTGGAAACTGTTCTTTTACGTGACCAATAATGTATAAATATGGTGAACACTTGTAGTTTAGCAGAGTACTGTCTCAAGCTGTATTGACATGGTGCCCTTCTTGCAATTGCTCGAATAAACAATGGAAACCTGTACCTGAGTCTCCTCAACACTGGTGATATAATTAGAAATCACACAGGCACATAACAATTACTAATCTCCCTTTGCTGTCAACACTATCTGAAATATCAACATCTGCACAATGATGACTTTTTACCCTTTCCCTATGTCACTTCAAATTTGCATCCTTCATCTTCCACAGATAAATCAAGTGTGACACAATAGCTGGAGCAGCAGGAGGACAAGGAGTCCACAGAAGAGGTCCCACAACCTGATGATGCCTCAGAGTTCTCATGCCCAACCTCCACCACCTCAGAAACACACACTTCATTGGGGTGTGAGGGAGAAAGGGGTCGTCACATATTAAGTTGCAATTCAAGGTGAGCAGCAGCAGGTGCTGGAGGCAGGGACAGCACAAGATTCCCTGCCAGAGAGTGCAGAGCCTTCCAAAGTACTCATCTGAATGCAGATGCTGAGCTTCAGGGGTGGGGAGGCAGGTGCAGGTGTGCCTCCATGAAGTGGACTATTCTGGAACATCTGGGAGTGCAGTGGATCAGCAAATTTGTGCTATAGGGCTTCAAACACCCTGACTGTTGACCTGCTATGTGTGGTGCAGCTGCCCCCCTTGGACACAAAGGACGTCCACTATAATGACAGACCCTGCCCTAAAGGCTGGAGCCTGGCTCCTTTCAGGCACCTCCTTTCCCCTGAGCCAAATGTGCCACTGCTTTGCTATACTGCTGTTCAAGGACATGAGCACAAGCCCCATCCTCTTGCCAGCCCAACCACTGCGCCACTTGAGGACCCAAGCACCACACTTCCCACCCCTGCCCGGTCCTTTTCCCTATCTACCCCCGGTAACATCCTCTGTGCTGCTTTTTAAAAAATTTATTCATGGGATGTGGCCTTTGCTGGCTGGGCCAGCATTTATTGCCCACCCCTAATTGCCCTTGAGAAGGTGGTGGTGAGCTGCCTTCTTGAACTGCTGCAGTCCATGTGGTGTAGGTACACCCACAGTGCTGTTAGGAAGGGAGTTCCAAGATTTTGACCCAGCGACAGTGAAGGAAAAGCGATATATTTCCACGTCAGGATGGTGAGTGACTTGGAGGGGAACTTCCATGATGGTGTTCCCATCTATCTGCTGCCCTTGGCCTTCTAGATGGTAGCGGTTGTGGGTTTGGAATATGCTATCTAAGGAGCGTTGGTGGTGGAGTAAGTGAATGTTTGTGGAAGGGGTGCCAATTAAGCAGGCTGCTCTGTCCTGGATGTGCCAAGCTTCTTGAGTGTTGTTGGAGCTGCACGCATCCAGACAAGTGGAGAGTATTTCATCACACTCCTGACTTGTGCCTTGTGGACAGATTTTGGGGAGACAGGAAGTGAGTTACTCAACACAGGATCCTTAGTTTCTGACCTGCTCTTGTAACCACAGAATTTATATGGCCAGTCCAGTTCAGCTTCTGGTCAATGGTAACCCCCAGGATGTTGATAGTGTAGGATTCAGTGATGGTAATGCCATTGAACATCAAGGGGTGATGGTTGGATTTTCTTTTGTTAGAGATGGTCATTGCCTGACACTTGTGTGGCATAAATGTTACTTGCCACTTGTCAGCCCAAGCCTGGATATTGTCCAGGTCTTGCTGCATTTGGGCACGGACTGTTTCAGTATCTGAGGAGTCGCGACTGGTACTGAACATCGTGCAATCATCAGCGAACATCTCCACTTCTGATCTGATTTGAAAGGAAGGTCATTGATGAAGCAGCTGAAAATGGTTTGGCCTCGGACACTACCCTGAGGAACTCCTGCAGTGATGTCCTGGAACTGAGATGATTGACCTCCAATAACCACAACCATCTTCCTTTGTGCCAGTGGAGAGTTTTTTGCCCTGATTCGCATTGACTCCCATTTTGCTAAGGATCCTTGATGCCACACTCGGTCAAACGTTGTCTTGATGTCAAGGGCAGTCACTCTCACCTGACCTCTGGAATTCAGCTGTTTTGTCCATGTTTGTTACACTGGAACAGGAGGAGGCCCCATTCAGCCCCCTCCCCGAGCTTCTTACACAGGACCAGGAGGAGGCCCCATTCAGCCCCCTCCCCGAGCTTCTTACACAGGACCAGGAGGAGGCCCATTCAGCCCCCTCCCCGAGCTTCTTACACAGGACCAGGAGGAGGCCCATTCAGCCCCCTTCGAGCCTGTTACACTATATAGGCTATAATGAGGTCAGGAGCTGAGTGACCCTGGCAGAACCCAAACTTAGCATCAGTGAGCAGGTTATTACTAAGCAAGTGCTGCTTGATGGCACTGTTGATGACCCCTTCCATCACTTTACTGATGATGGAGAGTAGACTGATGGGGCAGTAATTGGCCAGGTTGAATTTGTCTTTTTTGTGTACAGGACATACCTGGACAATTTTCCACATTACCAGGTAGATGCTAATGTTGTAGCTTGCTAGGAACAGCTTGGCTAGGGGTGCGGCAAGTTCTGGAGCACAAGTCTACAGCACTATTGCCGGAATACTGTCAGGGTCCTTTGCAGTACCTAGTGCTGTTAGCTATTTTTGATATCACGTGGAGTGAATTGAATTGGCTGAAGACTGGCAACTGTTATGCTGGGGAGCTCCTGAGGAGGCTGAGATGGATCATCCAACCAGCTCTTCTGGCTGAAGATCGTTGCAGATGCTTCAGCCTTAACTTTTGTACTGATGTGCTGGGCTCATTCCATCATTGAGGATGGGGATATTTGTGGAACTTCCTTGTCCAGTGAGTTGTTTAATTGTCCACCACCATTCACGATGGGATGTGTTAGGACTGTAGAGCTTAAATCTGATCCATTTGTTGTGGAATCGCTTCGCTCTGTCTATCACTTGCTGCATCTGTTGTTTGGCACACAAGTAGTCCTGTGTTGTAGCTTCACTAGGTTGACACCGCATTTTTAGGTATGCCTGGTGCTGCTCCTGGCATGCGCTCCTGCACTCTTCATTGAACCGGGGTTGATCCCCTGTCTTGATGGTAATGGTAGATTGGGGGATATGCCAGGCCATGAGGTTACAGATTGTGGTTGAGGACAATTCTGCTGCTGCTGATGACCCACACGCTTCGTGGATGTCCAGTCTTGAGTTGCTAGATCTGTTCGAAATCTATCCATTTAGCACGGTGGTAGTGCCACACAACACGTTGAGGCGCCTGCACTGGCCAGATAAGGCAGGCACACTTGGGATGCCCTCATAGCTGCTAGATTTGTGGAGGTTATGATGACATGCAGTGAGGAGACACCATAGATCTTCACATTGCGAACGTTTGGCTCCTGTCTGGCTGATGGCAGCACACATACTCTCTGTGATAAGGCTCCTGTCATGGAGATGCAACAAATGCCCATAGTCCCTACATTCCAGGAGGATGATGATGACATGCAGTGGGGACACTCCATAGATCCCCACACAGCTTATGTGAATGTCTGACTCCTGTCTGGCATATGGCATCTCACTTACGCTCTGTAATCAGGGTCATATCATGGAAATGCAGTGGGGGAACTTTAACATCTCCTGATCCTATGGTTTCCTTCATGAGCTGAACCCTTCAGGACTGTCACCGGACACAGGTGCTGATGAGATGGCGGGGGGTGGGCAGCTGCAACTCAAAGGTGCTGGGGGCACACAGGGCGAATGATGGAACTCTGTGCCACCTGCCCAGGACATTCTGGCAGCAATGATAAGCCCCATCGAGGTACAGGCATGACTATTGTGACCAGTGACAGTGAAGGCATGCCAGCAGTGTGCTGGGAAGGTTGCACAAAGCACAGGGATGAGGCCCTGGACTGAGGCACCTGCCTTCATCTTGTGCAGGGACCAAGGTTTCACATCTGAGTGACACGAGCACTGCTCATCAGAACAAGGAGCCATAGGCAGGGAGACGTTCCTGGGAGTTTATTAACAAAGTCACATTATGTACAAGCGATTAACTCCTGTGCCCAGGCTGTGCAACTACACCTTCTTAGGACTTTGTTGCAAAAATCCAGAGAATGCTAATCGACTTCTTGTGGGACAAAAGATTGTACTGGGTCGCTGCTGAGGTTCTGAGTCTCCCGCTTAGGGAGGGCGGTTAGGCGCTAGTGTGCCTATGCACACAGGTGGCGACCTTCCGCCTTCAGACCCTGCAGCAATACCTTTACGTTGAGATGGTGTACCCTGGCGACGTGTTTCTTCCGCCAGGTGCACGGCCTGAATTATGACGTGCAGCTCCTGTTTATAGAGCAGAGGAGCCTCGGTGGCTCCTTCCAGGCGTTGCCCGTCTTTTACCAGGACCTGATCAAAGTCTGGAACGTGGTCGCCTCGTGACGCAGCTCTCCCCCGTCAGGAGTAGCGGCTATCGTCAGAGAGCCGCTGCTCAGGAATCCGCCCCTCCGTCCCTTTCAGTGGCTGGCGGAGAGGAGGGCTGTGGCTGCCGGGGTGACCAGGATCGGGGACGTGCTGGGTGGCAGAGGACTGGGCTGGATGCTCCCGCAGGAGTTGGCGCGGCGCACGTCAGTGAGTGTCCAGGTCGCAGCCGATGCCATCCAAGACCTAAAAACGGTCGTGATCGGACCCGATGTCATTTTAGGTCTCGATGTGGCCCAGGTGCGCGGTGATCTTCCGGCTGAACGTTCCCCTGTTCGGACGGAATTCCACATTGGCCCCAAGACCCGAACCCTCCCTCGGGTGCCGGTGCCCCGCAATAATATGAGCCGCCTCAGGGACATGCCCTCCGTGCCATTTGGCACGGTGCGGAGGGGTTTTCTGTATGGACTGCTGCTGCACACCTTCCATTTTCTCGCCCTGGTCCACCGCCCGGACACGCCCTGGCGTGCCTTGTTGCCGTCCGGCGGCGGAGGCCCCCGATGGGAGGCCCTCTACAGAGTTGTTCTCCCTCTTTCTATCGGGGACCTGGGTTGGAGGGTGTTGCATGCAGCAGTCCCCTACAATAGGAGAATGTTTAGGTTCACGGACTCCCAAGACACTTGCCCTTTTTGCGGTCTTGTGGAGTCCGTGGATCATGCATATATAGGATGTCTTAGGCTGCACTCCCTTTTTAGTTATTTAAAAAATCTTTTGCTACTATTTTGTTTGCACTTCAGTCCCACGCTCCTGATCTACGGACACCCGGTGCGGAAGGGGGTCGAGAAGGAGGAGGACCTCCTCGTGAACCTGCTCCTGGGCCTGGCCAAGTTGGCCATCAACAGGTCCAGGCAGCGGGCGATCGACGGGGGAGTCCCGCCCGATTGTTTGTCCCTCTTCCGCGGCTACGTTTGAGGCCGGATGTCCCTGGAAAGGGAGCACGCGGTGTCTGCCGGCACCATCGAGACCTTCCGTGCCCGGTGGGCACCGCGGGGATTGGGGTGTTTTGTTGACCCCTTTAATCACATCTTAGTTTGATGTTTGTAAGGTTCCTTTAAAGTTTTTCCTTGATTTTACAGCTGGCCTGACTTAGGGGCTGTGCTTGATTTCTCCCTTGTTTTTGTTAATTTAGTTTATTGTTTTGACTCAAAAGAGTTACACCTTCTTAGGACTTTGTTGCAAAAATCCAGAGAATGCTAGTCGACTTCTTGTGGGACAAAAGATTGTACTGGGTCGCTGCTGAGGTTCTGAGTCTCCCGCTTAGGGAGGGCGGTCAGGCGCTAGTGTGCCTATGCACACAGGTGGCGACCTTCCGCCTTCAGACCCTGCAGCGATACCTTTACGTCGAGATGGTGTACAATGGCGACGTATTTCTTCCGCCAGGTGCACGGCCTGAATTATGATGTGAAGCTCCTGTTTATAGATCAGAGGGGCCTCGGTGGCTCCTTTCAGGCATTGCCCGTCTTTTACCAGGACCTGATCAAAGTCTGGAACGTGGTCGCCTCGCGACGCAGCTCTCCCCCGTCAGGAGTAGCGGCTATCGTCAGAGAGCCGCTGCTCAGGAATCCGCCCCTCCGTCCCTTTCAGTGGCTGGCAGAGAGGAGGGCTGTGGCTGCCGGGGTGACCAGGATCGTGGCTGTGCTGGGTGGCGGAGGAGTGGGCTGGATGCTCCCGCAGGAGTTGGCGCGTCGTGCGTCTGTGAGTGTCCAGCTTGCGGCCGATGCCATCCGAGACCTAAGGACGGTCGTGCTCAGACCCGATGTAATTTTAGGTCTCGAGGAGGCCCAGATGCGCGGTGCTCTTCCGCCTGAACGTTCCCAAGTTTGGATAGAATTCCACATTGGCCCCAAGCCCCGAGCCCTCCCTCAGGTGCCAGTGCCCCACAATATGAGCCACCTCGGGGACATGCCCTCCGTCCCATTTGACACAGCGCGGAGGAGCTTTCTGTACGGACTGCTGCTGCACACCTTTCATTTTCTCGCCCTTGCCCAGCGCCCAGACACGCCCTGGTGTGCCTTGTCGCCGTCCGGTGGTGGAGGTCCTCGTTGGGAGGCCCTCTACGGAGGTGTCCTCCCGCTTTCCATTAGGGACCTAGGTTGGAGGCTGTTGCACGCAGCAGTCCCCTACAACCGGAGAATGTGTACATTTATGGATTCCCAGGACACCTGCCCTTTTTGTGTTCTTGTGGAGTCCGTGGACCATGTTTATATAGGGTGTGGTAGGCTGCACTCCCTTTTCAGTTACTTGAAAAACCTTTTATTAATGTTTTGTTTGCACTTCAGTTCCACGCTCCTGATCTACGGACACCTGGTGCGGAGGGGGGCCAGGAAGGAGGAGGACCTCCTCGTGAACCTGCTCCTGGGCCTGGCCAAGTTGGCCATTAACAGGTCCAGGCAGCAGGCGATTGAGGGGGTCGTCCCGCCTGACTGTTTGTCCCACAGCTTTTCACAAGCTCTCTCTCTCTAAATGGCACCCCTGTTTGCTGGGAAGAGTATGTATCCTGCAGTCAACATCATGGTGAAGCAGTCTGGGAAGAGTGTCCTGCAGTCAGTTCTTGTTGAAAATAACAAGAGTGACATCACAAGACAGTGCAAGAGAGCGGCGGAGAGATCAGAACCAGCACGAGTGTGGGGAAGCTTCAAAAAGTGAGGTCAGTTCAAAGGAGAGAGCTGATTGGTGAGTAGTGGGTAAGTGTTTTCTCCAGTTTTTCTCCAATTTAAAATAGATTAAGCTAAGATAGGTAAGGGTTCTAGTTTTTATTTAAAGTACATAAATAATTAAACTTTTTGACTGTATTTAACTTAAAGTAAGGGTTTTTTTTAAACTAGAGGCATGGCAGGGCAGCTCATTCTCGTGTTATTTACCGTCTGCAACATGTGTGAAGTCCTAGATGCTACTTGTGCTCTGACGTGTACAGGAAGTGCCACCAGCTGCAGCTCCTTGAGCTCTGAGTTTCGGAGCTTGAGCGGCAGCTGGAGGCACTGAGGTGCATCCACAAGGCTGAGAGTTTCGTGGACAGCATGTTTTTAAACGTGGTCACCCCACAGCTTATGGAAGTGCAAACAGAGAGGGAATGGTTGACCACCAGTCAGAAGAAAGGTGTCAGGCAGGTAGTCAGGAAATCCCCAGGGTGCATCTCGCTCGAGAATCGTTTTTCTGTGTTGGAAAATGGTGAGAGTGACGGTTCCTCTGGGGAATGCAGCCACTCATGGCACTGTGAGTGGCTCAGCTGCAGTGGGGGAGGAAAAAGAGGGAAAAAGCAATAGTGGTAGGAGACTCAATAGTAAGGGGAACAGACAGGTATTTCTGCAGCCATAGACATGGCTCCAGGATGGTATGTTACCTCCCTGGTGCCAGGGTAGAGGATGTCACTGAATGGCTGCAGGGCATTCTAAAGGGGGAGGGCAAACAGACAGAGATCGTGGTACATATTGGTACCAATGACATAGGTAAAAAGAGGGATGAGGTCCTGCAAGCAGAATTTAGGGAGCTAGGAAACAGATTAAAAAACAGGACCTCAAAGGTAGTAACCTCTGGATTACTTCCAGTGATACGTGCTAGTGAGTATAGAAATAGGAGGTTAGTCCAGATGAATGCGCGGCTGGATAGATGGTGCAGGAAGGAGGGCTTTAGATTTCTGGGACATTGGGACCGTTTCTGGGGGCGGTGGCCTGTACAAGGTGGACGGGTTGCACCTGAACTGGAATGGGACCAATATCCTTACGGGGAGGTTTGCTAGTGCTGTTGGGGAGGGTTTAAACTAACTTTGCAGGGGGATAGGATCCTGAGAGGAGGTTCAGCAGGGGGAGATGCACAACCAAAATTAGAGCAAGTGAGCCTGGAAGACATAGAAATTATAGGCCAGTTAAGGCACAAGGGAGTTTGGCAACGTTGGATGGCATTTATTTTAATGCAAGGAGTCTGACGAATAAGGCAGATGAGTTGAGGGCACAAATTAACACATGGAAGTATGATGTCATTGCTGTCTCAGAGACATGGTTGAGAGAGGGGCAGGATTGGCAGCTCAATATTCCAAGTTATAGAGTCTTCAGGCGAGATAGGGAAGGGGGTAAAAGAGGAACGGGTATCGCAATATTGATCAAGGAATCAATTACAGCAGTAAGGAGGGATGACATCTTAGAAGGCTCCTCAAATGAAGCCATATGGGCAGAACTGAAAAACAAAAAAGGAGCAATCACATTGCTGGGAGTGTACAATAGGCCCCCAAACAGTCAGAGGGAAATAGAAGAGCAGATATGTAGGCAAATTTCAGTGAAGTGTAAAAATAATAGGGTAATAATAGTGGGGGATTTCAACTTCCCCAACATTACTGGGTTAGCCATAATGTGATAGGTTTAGAGAGAGTGGAATTCTTAAAATGAATCCAGGAGAGCTTTTTAAGTCAGTACGTAGAAGGTCCTACAAGAGAGGGGCGGTTCTGGGCTTAATTTTAGGAAATGGAGCCAGGCAAGTGGTAGAGCTATCAGTGGGGGAGCATTTTGCAGATAGTGATCATAATTCCGTTAGATTCAAGGTTGTTATGGAGAAGGACAAGCATGGGCCAGAAATCAGATTTCTAAATTGGGAGAAGGCCGATTTTAACAAGATCAGATATGATTTGGCCAGAGTGGACTGGAAGTAGCTACTTTTAGGTAAATCTGTGTCAGAACAGTGGGACTCATTCAAAAAGGAAATAGGGAGAGTACAGTGCCAACATATTCCAGTAAAGACAAAGGGTGGGACAAACAAATCCAGGGAACCCTGGATGTCAAGGGATATACAGGATTGGAAAAAGAGAAAAAGGGAGACTTATGGCTGATACAGAGGGCTCAAAACAGCAGAAGCCCTAGAAGAGTATAGAATGTGTAGGGAGGAAATTAAAAAGGAAATTAGGAGAGCAAAAAGGGGGCATGAAAATACATTGGCGGGTAAAATAAAGGAAAATTCAAAGTTAAATTACAAGTACATTAAGAGTAAGAGGATAACTAGGGAAAGAGTAGGGCCCATTAAGGACCATTGTGGTAATTTGTGTGTGGAGCCAGAAGACGTAGGTAGGGTCCTAAATGAATACTTTGTTCGGTGTTCACAAGTGAAAGGGACGACGGGTATGAAAATCAGGCGGAAGGACTGTGATATAATTAAAGAAATTAGCATAGAAAGGGAGCAGTTTCAATGTGGTCTGGCAGGCTTAAAAGTAGATAAATCTCCAGACCCGGATGAAATGTATCCCAGGCTGTTGAGTGAGGCAAGGGGGGAGATAGCAGGGGTGCTGGCAATAATTTTCAATACCTTTCTGGCCACAGGAGAGGTGCCAGAGGACAGGAGGACAGCCAATGTGGTACCGTTATTCAAGACGGGAGGAAGGGATAAACCAGGGAACTACAGGCCAGTCAGTCTAACCTCAGTGGTGGGAAAACTGTTTGAAGAAATTCTGAGAGACAGAATTAATCTACACTTGGAGAGGCAGGGGACAGTCAGCATGGTTTTGTTAAGGGAAAGTCATGTCTGACCAATTTGATTGAATTTTTCAAAGAGGTGAGCAGGTGTGTAGATGAGGGCAATGCATTTGACGTAATCTACCTGGACTTCAGCAAGGCTTTTGATAAGGTCCCGCATGGGAGACTGATAACAAGGCAATTTGGCAAATTGGATCCAGAATTGGCTGAGCGGCAGGAAGCAGTGATGGTCGAGGGGTGTTTTTGTGACTGGATGCCTGTGTCCAGTTGGGTTCCACAGGGATCAGTGTTGGGTCCCTTGCTGTTTGTGGTATATATAAATGATTTAGACTTGAATGTAGCAGGGCTGATCAGTAAGTTCGCGATGACATGAAAATTGGTGGGGTGGTAAATAGTGAGGAGGATTGCCTTAGATTACAGGAGGATATAGATGGGCTGGTCAGATGGGCTGATGAGCGGCAAATGGAATTTAATCCGGATAAGTGTGAGGTGATGCTATTGGGCAGGACAAACAAGGCACGGGAATACATGATGAATGATAGGACCCTGGAAAGTACTGAGGACCAGAGGGACCTTGGTGTGCATGTCCACAGGTCCAATAAGGTATCAGGACAGGTAGATAAGGTGGTTAAGAAGGCATATGGGATACTTGCCTTTATTAGCCAAGGCATAGAATATAAGAGCAGGGAGGTTATGCTGGAACTGTATAAAACGCTGGTTAGGCCACAGCTAGAGTGTTGTGTGTAGTTCTGGAATCCGCATTATAGGAAGGATGTGATTGCACTGGAGAGAGTGCAGAGGAAATTTACTAGGATGTTTCCTTGCCTGGAGAGTTTTAGTTATGAGGAGAGATTGGATAGACTGGGGTTATTTTCCCTGGAGCAGAGGAGATTGAGGGGGGACATGATTGAAGTGTATAAAATTATGAGGGGCATAAATAGGGTAGGCAAGAAGGAACTTTTCCCCTTGGTGGAGGGATTAATAACCATAAATTTAAGGTAAGGGGAAGGAGGTTTAGAGGGGATGTGAGGAAGAATTTTTTCATCCAGAGGGCGGTGGGAATCTGGAACTCAGTGGCTGAAAGGGTGGTGGAGGCAGAAACCTTTATAACATTTAAGAAGTATTTGGATGTGCACTTGCGATGCCATGGCATACAAGGCTATGGGCCTAGTGCTGGAAAATGGGATGAGAATAGTTAGGTACTTGCTTGACTGGCACATACTCAATGGGCCGAAGGGCCTTTTTCTGTGCTGTAGACCTCTGTGACTCTATCCCTCTATGCTCTTCACAAGCTCTCTCTCTGTAAATAGCCCCACAGCTTTTCATAAGCGTTCGCTCTGTAAATAGCCCCACAGCTTTTCACAAGCGCTCGCTCTGTAAATGGCCCCGCTGCTTTTTACAAGCACTCTGGCTGTAAATGACCAGTTTCTTTTCACATAAACTCTCTCTGTAACTGGCCCCACTGCTTTTCTGAAGCACTCTGTCTCTAAATGCCTCCACAGATTTTCACATGCGCTTTCTCTGTAAATGGTCCTACTGCTTTTCACAAGCGCTTTCTTTGTAAATGGCCCAGTGCTTTTCACAAGCGCTCTCTCTGTAAATGGCCCTGCTGCTTTTCACAGGCGCTCTCTCTGTAAATGGCCCCACTGCTCCTCTCACTCTCTCTCTCTCTCTCTCTCTCTCTGTAAATAGTCCCTTTGCTTTTCACAATCGCTCAGTCTGTAAGTGGTCCCGCTGCTTTTCTCAAGCACTCTGGCTGTAAATGTCCCCAGTGCACTTCATAAGCGCTCTCTCTGTAAATGGCCCCACTGCTCCTCTCACTCTCTCTCTTTGTAAATGGTCCCGCTGCTTTTCACAAACGCTCAATCTGTAAGTGATCCCACTGCTTTTCACAAACGCTCTCGCTGAAACCCAGTGCTTAAGTATTGTTAATTGTTTAATTACTTAATTTTTTAAAAAGGTTTTGTCATTTTTGTTAAGGGTTTTAAAATTTTCTTTAAATGTTTTAAAGTACTTTAAACTATTGGTATGGATTTTTAAATCTCTTTCAGCATTTTGGCCATATTTCCAATTTTTAAGGCTTCAGAGTGAGCCTCAGGCATCATTGGATTTTCCCTTGGCCTCCTCTATACATACACTTGGAGGTTGAAGTGCAGGAAATGCAAGCAATGCCTGTTACAATGATAGCCAGACTTTCCTGACAGCAGTTGCAGTTGAATTGCTTCACCATGATGGTCAGCAATAATTCAGAAGACTTCACTTCCTTCACAAAGCAATAACTGTGTTACAGTACCAGATGCCATAAGTTCGTAAGAGAGACCTCCCAGCTTAATAAAATCTGAGGCTACTGCCAAATTGTTCTATATTTTTTTTATTAATTCATGGGATGTGACCATCGCTGACAAGGTCAGTATTTATAGCCCATCCCTAATTGCCTTTTAAGAAGTGGTGGTGAGCCACTTTCTTGAACCACTGCAGTCTGTGTGTTTGAGGTACTCCCACAGCATTGTTAGGGAGTTCTAGGATTTTGCCCCAGCAACAGTGAAGGATGAGCAATATGTTTCCAAGTCAGGGTGAAGAGGAACTTGGGGTTGATGATGTTCCAATGCAATTGTTACCTTTGCCTCTGAGGTGTTGGGAGTCGTGGGTTTGGGAAATGCTGTGGAAATCCAGTCATCACATTCTCTTGAAAACAAACTTCATTCAGTCCCTTACAAAACCTAAGTAGTCTGGATGCAGGAAATCTAAAATAAACATAGCGCAGGGTTTTCCCGTTGGCGAGTGGGAGGCGGGGCCCGCTCGCCGACGTGTAAAATGGTGCGTGGTGATGTCAGGTGGAACTCCCGACATCACCGCGCCCCATTTAAATTTTCAGGTAGGCGGGGGCTCAGCAAAATTAGCTGTGCGCCCGCCGACCTGTCAATAGCCAATTGAGGACATTGACAGAGTCATTAAAGCACTTAATGGACCTACCCGTCCAACCTTAAGGATGAGGTTTTATGTAGGTTTTTAAAAATTTAATTAAAGTTTTTAAAAAAGTTATGGACATGTCCCAACTCATGTGACGGTGTCACATGAGGGGACATGTCAGGGAATTTTTTTTTCTATTTTTAATCATTTATACATTAGAGCCAATCTCCCTGAGGCAGCACTAGCCTCATGGAGATGAGTGCGCTCTTTCGTGCACATGCGCGAAAGAGCACACTCTGGGGTTTAGGGATTTCCCCCCCCACCCGCACAGGGAGCGCATGGAGCTTCCATGTGGACGTCACGCTGGGTGGGCCTTAATTGGCCCGCCCATGTAAAATGGCGGCGCACCCCCAACTGGGGGTGCCGATCGGAGGCACGCCTCCACGCACCTGCACTTCAACTTCCCCCACAACGGGGGGAAAACCCTGCCCTAGAAAATGTTGGAAATGCTGAGCAGGCCAGGCAGCACCCGTGGAGAGAGAAACAAAATTAACATTTCAGGTTGATGACATTATCCTTTTGGAAACAAACTGATGAAAAACCATCGACCTGAAATGTTCACTCTGAGTTTTGCAGCATTTTCCACTTTAATTTCGGTGCCTTCCCCTAGTGTCTCTTCTTGTTCGACTATTCAATCTTAGGCCAGGATTTTAATCCTCGAAGTGGATAGCAGGAATGGGAAAATTTCCAGCCAAACCTGCCTGCCTTGGGATAAAGTGCCCACGAAGGCTGGATCTTCATTGCCGGAGGCCAGGTGCAGGTTAAAGTCAGGCCAACGGACCTGGGAGAAAGTTTGGAGGCAGCCACAGTGGCTTCCAGGTGCAAAGGTGGTCTGTTTAAAAGGCCCACCTCAGTGCTGTGGGTCTTTGTCCCAGTTAAAATAAAAATGCAAGGCTTTCCGCCCTCACTCCTCACGCCCTTACACCCTCTCACCCTCCAAACACTCCCCATGCCCTATCCATGCCAAGCTCTGCCCTCTGTAGGATCAAAATCCCCTCCAACTGGGAAATGTATGGAGCATAATTTCAAACCCATGGTTTTGACCTCATGATTGGAACTATAAATTTCAAAAAGATAAGCTGCAGTCAGCAGGACAGGGTTGGGCAGCAAGGGATTAATTTGGACATTTAGTGAAAACACAGCGACTCATCAAAAGAGTTTGGACATTGACCAATGTGATCAAGAAGTCTGATTATCCAACACAGTGGACAAAGGGCATATCATCAATACAATACACTCAAGGAATTATCCAACCACCACAGACAATAGTACTGGAATAGGGTCATTCAAACCCTCATTAACTTTGGAGCCAGGTGCTGTTACTGTGCTGTTACTGTGCCACCTCACACAGCAGGAGAATTGCTCATACAATGAGAACTGATAATATTCTTCTGGGTACATCTGCCATGGAAAATGCTGTATTGTTTCAACCAGCAGGAGTTGATGACATTTGTCTGGATTTTGCGTGGAATCAACTAAATGGACATTGGTACAACAGGAAATATGTTTTGACATGTCTGAGTTAAATTACTATAAAAGAATAGCAGATCTAAGTATCTGGGCTGCAGTCGCAAGGAGGGTCAAGTTTGGTCACCTTGACTCAGGCCTACAGTCAATATCAGACAGACTAACCGTGTTGGAGATTGTAAGTTTCAGCCAAATCGTAGTGATATTGGTCTGAGGGTTTTGTGAAGGTTTGGGGCGAAAACTTAGGGCTGAATTTTGCCCTTGATGGGCGGGCGGGCGGCTGATCGCCGCCGCCAAAACGGGCCCCTCCGCCATTTTACATGGGTGGGCCAATTAAGGCCTGCCCAGCATGAAGCCCAATGGGAAGCACTATGCGGGCTTCCTGTGTGGGCAGGGGGGCGATTCCCCAGATGCGAGAGTGCGCTCTTTCGCGCATGCGCACGAAAGACCGCATGTCACCCTGAGGCTAAGTGGTGCCTCAGGAAGATCGCTGAAAGGATTTCAAAATTTCAAAATAGAAAAATAAAAAAAATCATTAACATGTCCCCCTCATGTGACAATGTCACACGAGATGGGACATGTTAATGAAGTGCACAAAAACTTTATTAAACTTTTTTAAAACCGACATGAAACCTCATCCTGCTGGTGGATGAGGTTTCATGTTTCTTCTATTCCCCGCCGGGGCTCCTGGCCTGCCCACCAACCTTAAGGTTGGACGGTCAGGGCCTTTAATTGTTTTAACTATCCTGTCAATGGCCTCAATTGGCCATTGACAGGTCGGCGGGCGGACAACTGATCGCACTGTTCCCCCTGCCTTCCTGAATATTTAAATAGGGCGGGATGACATTGAGGGTTCCACCCGACGTCACCCTGTGTCATTTTCGCGTCAGCGAGTGGGCCCCGCCCCCAGCTCGCCGATGGAAAAATTCAGCCCTTAGTGTTTTTTGCCGGTACCTTGTAATTTGTTTCAGCCATGTCTTGGTGATATTGGTCTGAGTTTTTTTAAGGCTTCAAGACAGGTTGTGGTGTTTTGCCTGTGTTTTTGTGAGTTTTAACTGAGTTGTGGTGACTTTGTCTCAGATACTGGGAATAGGTTGTTTTAAATTTTGGGTTTTGTACTGTGGGGTTGTGGGTGATTCAATAAAGCAATTGTGAATTATCAGAAGAAACTTGTCTTGCTGGTCCTTCTGTTCAAGCTATACACTTGTGAATCTGGTGTCATGAACTTGAGTGTGGGGAGGGTCTCTGAGGGAGAAAGGGGGCACCACCTTACACCATTGTGTCCATGTCACTTCTCTGCAAGAACAATTCAGCTAACCCCATTCCCCCACCTTTTCCCGTATACCTGGCTATATTTTTCCAGGTGCGTATCCAGTTCCCTCTTGAAGTCATAATTGAATCTGCCTCCACCACGCTCTCAGGCAGTACATTTCAGGTCCTAATCACTCGCTATGCAAACATGTTTTTCCTCATGTCACCATTAGTTTCGTTGCCAATCACCTTGAATCAGTGACCTCTGGTTCTTGCCTCTTCCACCTCTGAGAACAGTTTCTCCCTATTTACTCTGTCTAGGCCTCTCACGATTTTAAAAACTTCTATCAATTTCCTCTCAATTTTCCCTTCTCTAAGAACAACAATTCCAGCTTTCCAATCTATCCAATTAAACCATTGCCTCTCATGCCTGGAACCATTCTCTTAAATCTTTTCTGTACCCTCTTTTAAGCCTTCACCTCTTTATGAAGTACAGTGCCCAGAATTGGACATAATATTCCCGTTGTAGCCCAACTATTTTTTTATATATAGAGATTCATGAAGATTTATAATGGATCCATGTTATTAAAAAAATAACTTGCATTTATATAGCACCTTTCATGACTATTGGATTTCTCAAAACACTTTACAACCAATGAAGTACTTTTGAAGTATAGTCACTGTTGTAATGTAGGAAACTGCTGAATTTGATGTTCCATGCAATTGGCCAGTTTATTTATTCAAGAAGGCATCATTGCAGTGTTGAATGACATCAACTCATTCATGCTTAAGATGGACCTCTCCAATCTCTCGGTATTCGTGGAAAGTGCTTTTGAATACCCACAATTACATTGCACATTCTTTGCTGCTGCTCAGTAATTAACCTCTTCATCGACAGCCTAGTGAATATTTTCTTATATTCATTCACAGGATGTAGCATCACAGGCAAGGCCAGCATTTACAGCTAATCACTAATTGCCCTTGAGAAGGTGATGGTGAGCCACCTTCTTGAATCGCTGATGCTTTTCATGTGGTGAATATGCTCCCACAGAGCTGTTGCCAGCTTTTCCAGCCTTGTTCTTTTAGGTGGTAAAGGTCATGGGTTTAGAGGTGTTGTCAGAAAAGCCTTGGTGAGTTGTTGCAGTTAATCTTGTAGATGGTACACACTGCTGCCACTGTGCAGGGAATGAATGTTTAAGTTATTGGATGGGGTACTGATCAAGTGGGCTGCTTTGTCTTGGGTGCTTCTGATTTCTTGAATGTTATTGGAGGTGCATTCATCCAGGCAAGTGGATAGTATGCCAGCAACTCCTGACTCGTGCCTTATGGATGGCGGACAGGCACTGGGGAGTGAGGAGGTTCGTCACATTCTGCAGAATACCCAGCCACTGAACTGGGTTTGTAGCCACAGTGTATATGTGGCTGGTCTAGTTAAACTTTTGGTCATTGATGACCTCCAGATGCTGATGAAGGAGATTTTTCAATGGTAAAGCTATTAAATGTCAAGGGGAGGTAGTTAGACTCTCTCTATTAGAAGCTATAGTTGCATGCCACTTGTGTGGCGCAAATATAACTTGACATTTATCAGCTCAAGTCTGGTTGTTGCACAGGTCTTGCTTCATGATTCATTATCTGAGGAGTTGTGAATGCAACTGAACACTGTGCAATCATCCTCACTTCTGATAAGGTCATTGTAGAGTAAATGAAGACGGGTGCTAGATATGACTCCAGCCAGTGGAGAGCTTTCCCTCTGATTCCCACTGGTGCCAGTTTTACCAATGCTCCTTTGCTATCAAGGGCAATCACACTCACCTTACTTCTAGAATTCAGCTCTTTTATCTATGTTTACTGAGGTCTGCAGCCATATGGTCCTAGCAAAAGCCAAGCCAAGCATGGTGAGCAGATTATTAATAGGGTGAATGCTGCTTGCTAGCACTGTCAACACCACCTTCCATCACTTTTCTAATGATTGAGAGTAGTTTGATGGGACAGTAATTGGCAGGTGTAGATTTCTCCTGCTTTTTGTGAAACAGGGCATACCTGTGAAATGTTCCACTTTCTAGTGTAGATGCCAGTGGAACAGTTTGGCTAGAGGCAAACCTAGTACTGGAGCACAAGTCTTCAACACCTCAGCTGGGATCTTGTCAGAGCTCATAGCCTTTCCTGCATCCAGTGCGCTCAGCCTTTTCTTGATATCATGCGGAATGAGTTGAGTTGGCCGAAGACAGGCTTCTGAGTTGGCGAAGACATTAGGAGCAGGCTGAGTTCAATCATGTACTTTGCACTCTGGCTGAAAATGGTTGAAAACACATCAATCTTGTCTTTTGCACCTCCACCATCATGGAGGATGTAGACATTCCTGGAGACTCCTTCGTTTGAGTGTCCACCACCAGTCATGACTGGGCGTGTCAGGTTTACAGAGCTTTGATCTGATCCATTGTATTTTGAATAGCTTAGACCTGTATATATGATGCTGCACCCACTGTTCAGCATGCATGTAGTCCAGTGCTGCAGGTTCACCATGTTGGTAATTAATTTTTAGATACACCTGGTGCTGCTTTTACCATGCTCTTTTACACTCCTTACTGAAACAGCGTTGGTTGCTCCTTTGTTTTGATGGTAATGCAGTGATATGCTGAGCCTTGAGATAACAGACTGTCGTGGAATACAATTCTACAGCTGCTAAAGGCCCTCAACGCTTCATGGATGACCATATCAATGTAAAATGATGCCCTTCGGAAAAGAAGAATGCACCATCTACTTTTCAAAGGCTAACAGATCAGTGAACTATTAGTGGACTATTGAACAGTGTTTTCTATATGGATGATTTATTGGTGTACAGCAACACATAGTAAGACCATGTGAAATATCTCAGTGCATTATTTGAGGGACTACAAAAGGCTGACTTAGTGATAAATGCGGCGAAAAGTGAATTAGCCAAGGCCACTTATTTGGGCCTTGTCATGGGCAAGGTCAAGTGTTGCCCAGAAAAGCTAAAGTTCAAGCAATTATGGACATTCCTGTTCCTAAAACCAAATGAGAGATATTGTGGTTCCTCTGAATGTATGGATTTCACAGGAGGTTTGTCCCAAATTTCAGCACAGTAGCCACTCCATTAACAACTTATTGAAGAAGAAAATCAAATATGACTGGACAGAGTTTTATCAGACTGCCTTCAAGACAGATTAAATAAATAAGCCTGTGTTGGCTGCTCCAGATTTCAACAAACCATTCAAGATAGCAATTGATGCCAGTGATGTGCGTGTGGGAGCCATATTGATACAAGGTGATAACACTAGAGCATTCAGTCAGTCATTTTTCAAGAAAACTTAATCCTTGTCAACGAAAGTACTCCATAGTTGAAAAGCAAGTGTTAAGTCTTGTTGTGGCTCTTCAATAGTTTGAAATATATGTTTCAGGAAATGCCAGAGAGTCTGTGATCAACATGGACCATAATCTACTAGCGTTTTTGAGAAGTTCCAGACCAATAATCTCCATTTGTTCCTTTGGGGTCTAATGCTACAACCATTTATTTTTTAAATTGTTCATGTTGCAGGAAAAGGCAACATAATTGTGGATGCTTTATCCAGAGTTTGGCTATTTATTTAAATACCTCATAACTGTATAAAGCAGATTTAAAAACTTTATTTATATGCAGAAAGTTTTGGACATAATCTCTCCATCTGTTTAGATGCTATCATCTTTTGATCAAGGACCTGGGATCGCAAGATGTTGGACATTTGAATTTTGATTGAACTATGTGAAGCAGATTATTTTATGTATTGTATGTAATAAGGTAGTTGCTAAAGTGTTTAAAATAGTAAAACGTGTAATATTTCAAAGAGCTGTGTAAACTTTCATTAAGACTTTTTCTTTTTTAGAGGGGATGTGTGATTTCCCATGTGCTTTTGTGGAAAACTCTATATTTTATGTTGAGTTGATAGACCCTTTAAAGAACTAGGGGCAGAACTTTTTGTCCCACGACGGGCGCGCATCCGACCCGAATGGGAGTGAAATAGTACACAATGATGTCGGGCGAGTGTCCCAATGTCATCGCGCACTCTCACAATCTTTCAGTCAGTGGGCGTGCGTGAGAGGTGGCAGGACGACCACCAACAATTAAGAGGCCCATTTAGGCCCTTAATCAATTAATTAAATTGAATTTTTCGCTGCCTGTCCAACCGTTCGGTTGGGATCCATGGGCAGGTTGAGGTTTCAAACAATGACTAAAGAACCAATAACATGTTTTTAACCTCCTTCTTTACATGTTCCTCTTCATGTGACAGAGTCACATGTGGGGACATGACCTTCTTATTTTTGAGATCTTTATTTTGCAGGTTAAAAATCTTCAGCTCCCTGAGGCAACTCTGTGCCTTCAGGGAGCTTTCACTGAGCACACCCCCGCGCATGCTCACACTTCAGCGCTCGTGCTCCTCCTGCCCGCAACCCAGCAGTGCTGAGGCTCTTAGTGTGCCTTTCATCCTGGCTGGCTGTTAATTGGCCAGCCAGCGTGAAATCGCGGTCTGAGACCGATTGCAGGTGGGGTCGGTCTCACAGCTGCTCTCAGGCCTGACCACCGTGCCTGCCTGATGAGGAGAAAATCCTACCCTCAGTTTCTATGCAGGATGATTTCTGATGAAAAGCGGTTTGCTTCTAGTAATGATCATGTGACCAAGTTGTCTGGGAGATAAACAATAGAATGGCAAAGGGTCAACAAGAAGTTAATTATAAGGGTGAATACATTCCTGGGTGTGGTTCTCTGTTCAACCAGTTTTTAGGTTTAATTTAGGACAAGCTTGCTGCAGGAAACATCTCTTTACAGCAGAATTCAGATAAAATTCTGTGTGCTGGCTAAATCTCTTGTTAACTGAAGGACTCTACTAACAGTTAGTTGGACTTCCAGGATAGGTGAGCTGAGAAGAGACAGAAGGTTTTAGATAAAAGTCTGCAGAGTTAAAGAACAGTTAAACCAGGAGAGTTCCGACCTGAGGTGGCTATGCTTAATACGCTAGTGACACCTGTGTTGAACTGGGAATCAACAAACGTGGGATGATTGGTGGAAATTTGAAGGAATAACCTTACCAGGGGTAAACTGAAGGCCCAGGAAATCTTAGCCTTTATAGGAATCTTTGAAACAGTGCTCAGACCAATTGGTTAATCTTACAATTTCTGTTAAGTATCTGACTTAAGCTTATCGGGAGTGTAAGTCAAACTTGTGTAAAAGGAAAATTCAGTTAAGAAATTCAACTTAGAGTATAAGTAGCTGTGTTAATTGTACTTTTAATATCTTTAACATGACTCACTATTTAAGATAGAGTGTAGTTATTTGTACTCATGTTGTTTAATTTTTGAGTAGCAAAATTCTTTTGTTTTAAACCAACAACCTTGTGGCTTCATTCTTTTAATAAATACCTGGATTTCTGATTCTTAAAAAAAACCTAAACTTTGACTGGTCTCTACTGAGATCATAACAACCTGAAACGTTGCTTCTGTTAATGGTATGTTAATTATTTTGTTAGGGTTCGGTCCTTGGGCCCCAACTATTTATAATCTATATTAATGACTTGGATTCAGGGATAGAAGGTACTATAGCTAAATTTGCAGATGACACCAAAATAGGTGGGAAAGTAAGTTGCAATGAATAAGTAAGAAATTTACAAATGGATATGGACAGGTTAGGTGAATGGGCCAAAGTTTGGCAGATGGAGTTTAACATGAATAAATGTGAGGTTACCCATGTTGGTTGGAAGAATAAAAAGGCAACTTATTATTTAAACGGAGAGAAACCTCAGAATGTCTCAATGCAGAGGGATCTGGGTGCCCTCGTGCATGAATCGCTGAAAGCTAGTATGCAGGTGCAGCAGGTAATAAGGAAGGCAAATGGAATTTTGGCATTTATTGCTAAAGGAATAGAGTATAAAAATAGGGAAGTGTTGTTGCAACTGCACAAGGCATTGGTGAGGCCGCACCTGGAGTACTGTGCACAGTTTTGGTCCCCTTACTTGAGGATAGATGTAGTTGCTTTGGAGATGGTTCAGAGGTGGTTCACTAGATTGATTCCAGAGATGCAGGGCTTGTCTTACGAGGAGAGATTGAGAAGTTTAGGCCTATACTTGCTAGAGTTTAGAAGGATGAGGGGAGATTTAATTGAGGTATATAAGATGCTAAAGGGGATAGACAATGTAGACGTGGAGCAGATGTTTCCCCTTCTGGGGAATTCTAGAATGAGAGGCCATAGTTTTAGGCTAAGGGGTGGTAGATTTCAATCAGAGATGAGGAAGAATTACTTTTCTCAAAGGGTTGTGAATCTGTGGAATTCACTACCTCAGAGCGCAGTGGATGCCAGGACGCTGAATAAATTTAAGAAGGAGATAGACAGATTTTTAATTAGTAATGGGTTGAAAGGTTATGGGGCAAGGGCAGGAAATTGGAGTTGAGACCGAAATGAGATCAACCATGATCGTATTGAATGGTGGGGCAGGCTCGAGGGGCTGAATTGCCTACTCTTGCTCCTAGTTCTTATGTTCTTATAAGCAGTTGAAGGGCATTGTTTAATTATGTACTTTGAGAACATATAAATAAGGGACACTGGGTATGAAGGAGAGCTATGAGACTGAACAAAGTCAATAAACTCTTTCAGTAAAGAATAGCTGTGTCTTGGTTTTGCCTTCACCAACTGGCTTGGATTCTATCAACAACTTCTGTTTCTCTCCACAGATTCTGCCTGACCTGCTGAGTATTTTCAGCATTTTTTGTCTTTATTTCAGATTTTCAGCATCTGGAGTATTTTGCCTTTGAGTTACAAAGGGTTGCGGTAGGGATTAAGAAAGGAAAAGCATCGAAGCAGGAAGTAAAGAAAGGTGGTATGAATGGGTGACAGGAATTGCGGGAGATGTGAGCGAAAGGCACAAGCAGGGTCAAAAAAGAAGAGAAAAAATAGAGATGAAAGTAACAAATTTTGTCTGGGTTAACATCCAAACTGTGCACCTGATGGAAACAGGGGAATTCAGGCTGCACATGCAAAGTTTTTGAAGTACTGTCAATGAGTCTGAATTCTTTAAATGAATATGCTATTATTAGCAATACTGTTGACTTTTTTTTCTCTTTTTCCTTTTTATTTATCTGGGCTGTGAGCTGACTATAAATTAAGGTTAATGTAACAACAGTTTTGTGTGTGCCAAGATTCTAGTGCAGTGAGAGGTAGACCAAACAGCAATTACAATTTTTTTCTGTGAAGTTGGTGAAGACTAACCATGCTTTAAGTGTTCTCTACAAACAAATTTTTGACTGTAAAATTACTTGCAATAAGCAATGGTGGTTTGATGCCTCATCCATGAATACCTTAATGAAGATGACATGAAAAATATAAGTCCAGCTGAGGGAGATGATTTAGCTCATTCTTCTTTAGAAACCCATGTATCTGCCATCACAGCATCTAACTACGTCTTGAATGATTCCAGCATTTTTACCTCCTATATCCTACGTAGGATACACTTCAGATATAAATCACTCCTTGTGTAAAGAAATGCTTCCTGACATCGTCCTGAGTTTGTCTCTTTGTCCCCTTGCCCTACTGGTGTAATTTAACTTAAAACAAAACTTTGGATTTACTTTTTCTATTCTGCTTAGTATTTTAAATTGCTCCATAAGGTCTCTCCTTATTTGCCTCCTTTCAAGTTTGAAGAGTCTTGAGAGACTTTGCTTAGACTTTCCTCAGACTTGATACAAGGATTTATAGACCTTCTCTGCACTATCTTTTTCTTTATATCTTAGTGACCTTAGCAGTTTCAGCATACCAACCTCAGATTTGTACACCACAAATTTAGCAATATGACTCAGTGTTCTGGTCACTTTACTAACTGATCATTTTCTCCCACATTCACATATTCCTGCTGATTCTAAGCTCCATTACCACTACGTCTCATTCACAGAGAAAGCTATTCACATTCCCTCGTGACACCCTTCTGATCTGCCACCTGCATTAATGTAATTCTTTTCATGGCAGTTGCCTTGCCTCCATTTTTGATTCCTGTGTTCCCTCCAGATCCTAGTTAGTCAACCAACTTCAGTGATCTTCCAGCCAGCTTTGTGAACTTGAGTGTGCTCATGATTGCTGATTTGAGTGTATGCGATGAATGACCAGACTCCATTATCAGCTCTGACTGAACCATAAAGAGCTGTATACTTACACCTTTTTTACAGCTAAATCCTATTACGCCAAAGTAATTCTTGGGAGCAAGGATGGCTCCCAAGTTTTTTTTTCTATACTACAAAGGTCTCCTCAGGCATGAACAACATTGCCATAGATACCACTAGAAATCAAGGATCCTTGAAATTTACGGCACAGAAGGAGGCCATTCAGCCCATCTAGAACACAATAAGTAGGAGCAGTAGACCACATGGCCTGTCGAGCTTGCTCCGCCAATCAATATGATCATGGCTGATTTTGAGTTTCAACTCCTGCCTGCTCCCCATATCTCTTGATTCCCTGAGGGACCAAACATCTATCTATCCCAATCTTAAATATATTCAACGATGGAGCATCCAAAACCATTTGGGGTGGAGAATTCCAAAGATTCATAACCCTTTGAGTGAATGAATTTCTCTTGATCTCAGTCCTAAATGATCCTAAATGATCGGCCCCTTACCCTGAGACTGTGCACCCACGTTTTAGGTTCCCCGGCCAGCTGTAACAATCTCTCAGCATCCACCATAACAAGCCCCTTCAGAATATGTTTCAATGAGATCGTCCCTCATTCTTCTAAACTTCTAAACAAAAAAGGCCCAATTTACTCAGCATCTCATCATCCCCTCATCCCAGGGACCAATTTAGTGATCATTCACTATAATGCCACAAATGCAAGTGTATCCTTTCTTAACTACATACAGTATTCCAGATGTGGTCTCACCAAAACCCTGTACAATTTTAGCAGGACTTCCTTATTCCTGTTCTCCAATCCCCTTGCAATAAGACCAACTTGCCATTTTCATTCCTAATTGCTTGATGTACTTGCATGCTAACTTTCCACGTTCCTTATAAGAGCACACCCAGGCCTCTTTGAACATCAACATTTACAAGTTTCTCACCTTTTACAAAATATTCTGCTTTTCTATTCTTATGACCAAAGTGGACAACTTCACACATCTCTACATTATACTCCATCTACCATCTTGTTGCCCACTCACTTGATCTGTCTATATCTCTTTGCAGCCTTACCCTGCCCTCCCCACAGCTTACCTTTCCACCTAGCTTTGTATCATTATCAAACTTAGATACATTACACTCTGTCTCTTCATCTAAATTATTAACATAGATTGTAAATAGTTGAGGCCCCAGCACTGATCCTTGCACCACTCCATTATTCACTGCCTCCCAACTTGAAAATGCTCTATTTTTGTCCACTCTCTACTTCCTGTCTGTTAACCAATCCTCTAACCATGCTAATGTATTACCCCTAATTCCATGAGCCCTTATCTTATCTATCAACCTTTTATATGGCACCTTATTGAATGCCTTTTGGAAGTATCATGCCATTCTGCTTATGCCAGCTAAAAAAGAGCTACCCAGCCTAATGACATTTTCCAGCTCTGGGCCCATGGCCTTATAGATGATAGCACTTCAAGGGCATGGCTGAGCACTTTATAAATGCAGTGAGGATTTCTGCCTTTAACACATTTTCAGGCAGTGAGTTCAGGTCCTCCAACACCATCTGGATGAAAACATTTCTCCTCAATTCCACTCTAATCCTTCTATCAATTAGTTTAAATCTATGCCAGTCAGTTATGGACTTCCTAATGGAAATGGGTCATTCCTATCCAGTTTATCTAAACCCCTCATAATTTTATATTCCTCAATCAAATGTCCCCTCAGTCCCCTTTGTTCCAAAGAAAACAACCAGTCTATGCAATCTTTCCTCATAGCTAAAATTATCCAGTACTGCAACATCCTTTTATATCTCCTCTGTGCCCTCTCTAGCATTATCACATTCTTCCTTTAAAGTAGTGACCAGAACTGTATGCACTAGTCTAGCTGTTGTCTAACTAGTGCTTTGGACTGTTCTAGTGTAACTTCCCTGATCTTGTATTTTATGCCTTGGCTAATATAAGTATCCTATATGTCTTCTTAACCACCTTATCTACCTGTACTGCTACCTTCAGGGACCTGTGTACTTGTACTCCAAGGTCTCTCTGCCAGTCTATACTTCTCAGTATACCAGCATTTATTGTGTATTCCATTTTTATCCCCCATAAATGCACTTGCACTTCTCTGCATTGAATTCCATTTGTCACTTTTTAGCTCACCTGAGCAGTCTATCGCTATCTTCTCCCTCTTTCACCGAATCCCTAGTACATCTCTTCATTATGTCAAGGATTGACTTCCCAAACGTCCTCCTCATTTGCCTGCCTTCTTCCACACTTCATAAGCTTCAATTATTCCAAAACATTGTTACCTGAATTCTTTGTGAAACGTGTCATGTATAGGTCAAGTATCCTTTATCCATAAATCTGAAAACCCAACACATCCAAAAACCAAACTTTTTTGAACCTCATCGACCTTTAGCGTGGGAAGTCTCTGACCTGAGCTGACACGAACCTTGCTAACTGCAGCCAACCTTTAATGCAGGATGTCCCAGACCTGAGCTGACATAATCCGAGCCAACACGAGTCTTTAGCGCAGAAGTCCCTGACCTAATCTGACACAAACCTTGCCGACTGCACCTGACCTTTAACATGGGAAGTCCCTGACCTGAGCCAACACGTCCTAACATGACACAAACCTGGCTAACTGCACCCTACCTTTAGCACGGGAAGTCCCTAACCTGAGCTGAGACGAACCTTGCCGACTGCCCCAGACCTTAAGCATGGGACATCCCTGACCTGAGCTGACCCAACCCAAACTAACACAAACCTCGCCGATCGCACCAGACCTTTAGCATGGGAATTTAGTCATTTGTCTTCACATTGATACTCTGAACCCTCTCCTATAAGCAGAATTGCAGATAGCACCATGGGTGGGAACGTATTACAGGTACCCTGTATTTATTATTCAATGATACATCTTGCTTTTCTAGCCATTTTACCTACTTTAGATTATGCTAGCCTAGGCTTAGGCTATTGTAATGTAAGTGGGCCTCGGCCTATATGCGGTATCTGAAAGCTGAAATCTGAAATGCGATTGGCCCTGAGGATTTCAGATAATGGATACTTGACCTGTATTCACATTGCTCCTATTCTTGTTATGCTCCTATGGTTCCCTATTCTCCAAAGTAATGACTTTAAAGACTAATACAAAAGTAAAATACTGTGGATGCTGGACATCTAAATAAAAAGAGAAAATTCTGGAAATACTCAGCAGGTCAGGTAGCATCTGTGGAGAGAGAAACAGAGCTAAAATTTCAGGTCAATGATGGCCTTTTATCAGAACTGAGGAAGGGCAGGAAAGAAATTGGTTTTGAATAAATGGAAGGGGGGAGGGAGCAGGAAGAGCAAAAGGGAAGGTCTATGGTAGGGTGGAGGACAGGAGAGATTAAATGACAAAAGGTTTTGTGATAGTGGGCAAAGCAAAGAAACAGAAGATGTGTCCAGATGAGGTACCAATGGCTGGATAACCGCCATCTGAATGCCAAGTGAAGAAATAAAAAAAAAGAGATAAACCAAGCTTGTTCGGCAGCGTGAGCGGACAATATGGTGAGAAGGCCAAAAATCGGCTTCACAATGTTTGCGATCATCCACTCAGCCCATCGATGGCGGGCCGCGTTCCCTGCCATTGGGCATCAGGAACCTTATTGTAATACATCTGCATAAGGCTAGCCCGCTGGACTCATACCCCCATGCTGGATCGTCTGCCCACGTCAGCGTGATTGCCTGCCAACATGTTTCACAACTGCACATAAGTGATGTGCACCTGGCGAGCTGCACTTCGCTCGGGACTTCGAGGTTTGTTTGCCTAACTTGCTTTGGGCAGCACTCGTGGTCATCAGCGCCAGGATTTGCAAACAGCACCACATCACTTTTAGGGGGGCTCACAAACAGGTCTCTACCTACCAGACCAGCCGTAAGAAAGGGATGGCCATGTACGGCTGCAGGGCTAGGGCTTGCTGGGGAAGGGGCAGAAGTGGCCTCAGGCAAGGGAAGATGCTACAGGTGAGGGCTGCACCGAGGAAGGGGGTATCCCAGGGTGTGTGTGGGGGCACAAGTTGGTCTGTGCAAGTGGCCTCAAGATGGTGAGGGCTGATGAGGCAGTCTCAAGAGGAGATAAGGCCAAATGGCGATGTGAGGCTGCGCGTGAAAGTGAATGGTGATGTCTTTTTCACATTTTCTTAGATAATATCACCACCTTCAACACCTCTTTGATCCTTTTGTCTGTGACATCTTTTGATTATCTGCTCCTATCACTGCTTGCTTGTCCCTACAACCACTCCCCCCCCCTCTCAACTTCTCTCTCCACCCGCCCACCTTAAACCAGCTTATATTTCACCCCTCTCCTAACTATACTCAGTTCTGTTGAAGGGTCGTGAGGACTCGAAACGTCGACTCTTTTCTTCTCCACCGATGCTGCCAGACCTGCTGAGTTTTTCCAGGTAATTCTGTTTTTGTTTTGGATTTCCAGCATCCGCAGTAGTTTTTTGTTTTTAATAATTAAGAAGGCTGACTAACAAAATTCTAATTAATCTAAATATATTGACGAATGTAATTTAAATTAATTTAAATATATATTTAGTTTTAATAAAACATAAATAAAACAATTCAAATTAATAAACCAAAATGATTATAAAAATAAAATACCGCAGATGCTGGAAGTCTGAAACAAAAACAGAAAATGCTGGTAAAACTCAGCAGGTCTAGCAGCATCTGTGGAGAGAAAAACAGAGTTAACGTTTCGAGTCCATATGACCCTTCTTCAGAGCTGGATCACACCAAAATGATTGTCAGTCCTGAGTAGTCTGGCTTCAAGCTTTGGCATATATCTGATGATTCCAATTATGGTTAGATGGGTTTGCAGTCGATTAAACTTTTGAAAAGAGATGGTAAATGAACCCAATTGTTGGAAGACAGGTTTTACATTCGTATTTTGGAAACTAACACACAAAGTTACTTTCCACTAAGTGCCCTGAGGATTGGTGATGTAGGTTCGGGCAGCATGCACGTGATTTGAGCCGAAACTCTTTCGAGTTATCAACAGTCACAGATTGCAACCCTTTCGAGTACAATCACAGTTCTTGGTTTCCGGGAGTGGGACGTGAACCCACAACCCTCTGATACAAAGGCGAGGGTGCTATGAACTGAGCCACAGCTGACACCTCAAGTAGATGATTTGAGCCAAAACTCTTTTGAGTTATCAACAGTCACAGATTGCAACTCTTTCGAGTACAATCACAGTTCTTAGCTTCTGGGAGTGGGACGTGAACCCACAACCCTCTGATTCAAAGGCGAGGGTGCTATGAACTGAGCCACAGCTGACACCTCAAGTAGATGATTTGAGCCGAAGGCGGACTGAGAAACGCCACAGCCTCCAACAGCACCTTCCAGAACCAGCTCATTGACAAATCCCCACTGAACCTTCTCCAGCAGCAGAGTTTGGAACTGCTCGTATTGTGGCGTCATCTGAGTGGCAGCCCGACCAACCAATGAAGCTCTGAGACTGGGCCGGACCTGTGTGAAACTGCTAATGAGTGTGAGGAAAGTAGTTGAGCCGACTGAGTTACTGTGCGGGCTGATTTGGCTGAAAGTTGTTCCAATATGGCTGAGAACAAGGAAGAAGTGAAGTATTACCGGCTGGAAGAGTTAAAGCGACACAGCAGCGGGAGCAGTGCCTGGATTAGCATTCACAACAAAATCTACGACGTGACTACGTTTCTGGAGGAGGTAGCTTATGTCAAATGCCCTGATTACGTTTGAATGAATGTTGTGGCAACTTTGTTATTCCCCCAGTTAATTTAGTATCAGAACCCCCCATGTTGCCACAAACAGCGGGCGTAATGTTCAACGATGTAAACTTTCTCAATCGACAGCTTTGCCCCTAACAAGAGAAACGTACAGGATTTTTTTAAACGTGTAACTTAAATAATTTTCTATTAAAGGTATAAAACCAGAAAGCGTTTGCCACCGCCGTGGTGTTCCCTGAGTTTTAGCAACTACTTTTGATTATAACATTAACTGATGTGTGTGAACTCTTTGGACCTTTATTGCTTTCTAAATTAATTGTGTACCAACATTGCTGAGTCGAGCAGCAGAGTTCCTTGTTCCATAGGCTTCTCCCTTATGTACTCCCTCTATACAGGCATTTTATCATATATTTGTCACATTAGAGTTTAGATTTTACCTCTAATTATATATAAGAAAAAATGTTTTATGATTTGATGGACTCGGGTAAAAAATCAGGTGAACCTGTTCATTTTGGGGCTGTGGGTTTTTTTTTCTGACATCTTGGGCTGGGTTTGTTACTTGCATTTGAGTTTCTGAGAGAGTTTGCTCAGCTTGGGATGTACTTTCCAACAGTGCCTCTGTATCTCTAGGATCTTGTGGAAAACATCCTGAAGGTACAGAGAGATCTAAGGGTCATTGTGCATGATTCAGAAAAAGTTAGCATGCACATACCTTGAGTAATTAGGAAGGCAAATGGAATGTTGGCCTTTAATGCAAGAGGGATTGAGTATAAAAGAAAGGAAATCTTGTTACAACTGTACAGGATACTAGTGAGACAACACCTAGAGGACCGCATACAGTTCTGGTCTCCTTAATTAAGGAGCAGTATTGCATTGGAAGCAGTTCGGAGTAGGTTCACTACATTTATTCCTGGGATGAAACAGTTGTTTAATAAGGAAAAGTTGAGGTCGCACCTATACTCATTAGAGTTTAGAAGAATGAGAGGTGATCTTATTGAAACAAAAGATTCTGAGGGTAGATGCTGAGAGGATGCTTCCCTCTGTGGTGGAATCTATAACTGGGCACATAGTTTAAAAATAATGGGTGTCCCATTTAAGATAAGGAGGAATTTCTTCCCTGAGGATCATTAACCTTTGGGAATTATCTTCCCCAGTGAGCAGTACAGGCTGAGTTAGACAGATTTTTGATTGACAAGGAAGTTAAGGCAGGAAAGTGGAGTTAAGGCCATGATCAGATCAACTGTGATTTTATTGAATGACGGTGCAGGCTTGAGGGGCTGGATGGCCTACTCCTGTCCTATTGCTTTGTTCTTACACTGGAATTTGAATTCAGACCTTCAGATTATTCATCCAAGCACTTCTCTTTAGCTCTGAAGAGTCGTACGGACTCGAAACGTTAACTCTCCCTCCACAGATGCTGTCAAACCTTCTGAAATTTTCCAGCATTTTCTATTTTTACCTCTGGAATGCTAGTTCTGTAACATGTACAGAACTAGTTTTTGTTATAACTAGTGTTATTGTACTCCCACTGTTATCCTGAATATACTAGGGCAAAGAGGACGGCAATGTCTCAACGGAAGTTTACATCAAGCACATACTTCTGTTAAATTTGTGATGGTAGTGGGAATTTGGAATTTAAAAAAAAACTTTTCAGGTATGGCAAGCCTTAACTTTCTTCCAAGACCATTGAAGCAACTAATGTTTAACATTAAATAATACCTTTAATAATATCTTACCATTATGCCACTATCAGCACCACCTTTAGCCCTTACCACTACCATTAACACTTCCTTTGTCTTGTGTCCATGACATCTTTGTCAATCTCTCCTTTGCCCCCACTTATCGTTGGCCTTCTATCCAACTTCACCTTAAACCGTGTAAATTTCATCACATTTTTACTCCTCTTTAGCTCTGAAGAAGGGTGATACGGACTCAAAATGTTAACTCTGTTTCTCTCTCCACAGATACTGTCAGACCTGTTAACTTTTTCCAGCATTTTCTGTTTTTATTTCAGATTTCCAGCATCTGCAATATTTTGCTTCTATCTTAATGTTTGACATTACTACTTTTGCTTGTTAATGCAACTCTTTGGCAAAGGCCTGTTTGACTTTATGCAACGCACATCAAAATCTGACAGTTGACTCGCATTTGCAAATATGACTTCACTGCAAATACTATTTGCTGTAGATTAGGAAAGCTGCACAATCAGTTTAACCGTCAATTTTTTAGAAATTTTTCAAACTGTCATGTGATGGATCAACTTGGTATCTGAATTGGTTTGTGGGCCCTAAGAGGTACATGAAGAGATAAGAAAGTACATAAGGTATAATGAATTTTATCTATTGTAAATCCTTTTGAATGCATGGTACGCTAGATATTGGTACACGTGCATTGGGCTAATATAAGATTGCAAAAGTAAGCTTGAAAGCGAGTTGGCTAGTTCCTATGAACCGATTTTGTTGACTTAATTTTCAAGGATGTTGGGAAGTATTCTTTAGAGAACTTGATTTGTATTTTGCAAAGGCTTCAGTTGCTGAAGGAATGAGACGATAAGACATAGGAGCAGAAGTAGGCCATTTAGCCCATCGAGCCTGTTCCACCATTCATTGAGATCATGGTTGATCTGATAATCCTCAACTCCACTTTCCTGCCTTTTCCCCATAACCCTTAATTTCCTTACTGATTAAAAATCAGTCTATCGCAGCTTTGATAATGCTTAATGACCCAGCCTCTACAGCCCTCTGCAGTAGAGAATTCCACAGATTCACTACCATCTGAGAGAAGAAATTTCTTCTCATCTGTCTTTAAATGGGCGACCCCTTACTCTGAAATTATGGTCATAGACTCTCCCACAAGGGGAAACAACCTCTCAGCATTGATCCTGTCAAGCCCCCTGAGAATCTTATATGATTCAATAAGGTCACCTCTCATCCTTCTAAACTCCAATGAATACAGGCCCAACCTACTCAACCTCTCCTCACAGGAGAATCCCTCCATACCCAGGATCAATGTAGTGAACCTTCTCTGGACTGCCTCCAATGCCAGTATACCTTTCCTTGGACAAGGGGGCCAAAACTGTTCACAGTATTCCAGGTGTGGTTTAACTAGTGCCTTGTATAGTTTTAGCAAAATTTCCCTATTTTTATACTCCATTCCCTTTGAAATAACAGCCAACACTCCATTTGCCTTTCTGATTACCTGCTGAACTTGTATGCTAGCTTTTTGGGATTCAAATCCCTCTGTGCTGCAGCTTTCTGCAGTTTTTCTCTATTTAAATAATATTCAGCTATTCTTCCTGTAAAATGCAGAACCTCACATTTTTCCACATTATATTCCACCTGTCAAGTTTTTGCACAACTCACTTAACCTGTCTATATCCCTCTGTAGGCTCTGTCATCCTCACCACTTGCCCGCCCACCTACTTTTGTGTCATCCGCAAACTTGGCGATAGTACATTCACTTCCCTCATTCAAGTCATTTAATATGTAAGTAATTGTGGCCCCAGCACTGATCCCTGTGGCACTCCACTAGTCACAGTTGCCATCCTGAAAATGCCCCCCTTATCCCAACTCTGTCTTCTATTAGTTAGCCAATCATCTATCCATGCTAATATACTACCCCCAACACTATGGGCGCTTATCTTATTAAGTAGCCTTATGTGTGGTACCTTATTGAATGCCTTTTGGAAATCCAAATGTTACATCTACTGGTTCTACTTTATCTATCCTGCTTGTTACCTCCTTAAAGAATTCTAATAAATTTGTCAGGCATGATTTCCCCTTCATGAAGCCATGTTGATTCTGCTTGATTAGATTATGTATTTATAAATGCTCTGCTATTACATCCTTTGTAATAGACCCTAACATTTTCCCAATGACATGCTAAGCTAACTGCCTATAGTTTTTTTTGTCTCCGTCCCTTTTTGAATAAGGGTCTTACATTGGCAGTTTTCCAATCCTTTGGGACTTTTCCAGAATCTAAGGATTCTTGGAAGATTGCTACCAGTGCATCCACTATCTCTGTAGCTACTTCCTTTAATATCATAGGATGCAACCCGTCAGGTCTAGGGGACTTATCAGCCTTTAGCCCCATTAGTTTCCCTAGAACACCTTCTCGAGTGATAGTTATTGTATTTATTTCCTCCTCCCCGCACCCCCTGCTTTGTCCCTTGATTATTCAGTATTTTTTGGGATGCTATTAGTGTCTTCTACCATGAAGACTGATGCAAAGTATTATTCAATTCCTCTGCCATTTCCTGGTTTCCCATTATTATTTCCCCAGCCTCATTCTCTAAGGGCCCTATGTACACTTTGGCCTCTCTCTTTCTTTTTATGTTTAAAGAAGCTCTTACTGTCAGTTTTTATATTACTTGATAGTTTATCCCCAAAGTTTATTTTCTCCCTCTTTATTTTTTTGGTCATCTTTTGGTGTTTTTTCAAAACTTTCGCAATCCTCTGGCTTACCGCTAACCTTTGCCACATCGTATTTTAATTAGATACTATCCTTAACTTCCATGGTTGGTTTATCCTCTTCCTAGAATCCTTCTTCCTCACTGGGATATATCTTGTGAGCTATGAACCATTTTCTTAAACATCTGCCATTGTTTATCAACTGTCTTTTCTGCTAAACCTCTTTCCCAGTTCTCTCCAGCCAACTCTGCCCTCATTCCTTTGTAATTACCCTTCTTTAAACTTAGCACAGTTGCTTCCGACCCAAGTTTCTCACTCTCAAACTGAATGCTGAATTCTACTGTGTTATGGTCACTGTTTCCTAGGGGATCTTTTACTCTGAGATCATTTAATAAACCTGCCTTATTACACATTACCAGACCCAAAATAGCCTGATCCCTGGTTGGATCCACAACATATTGTTCTAGGAAACTGTCCCATTGCACTCAATGAACTCTTCCTCATGGCTAACTCTGCCAATTTGATTTTACCAATCTACATGAAGATTAAAGTCACCCATGATTAATGCACTGCCTTTTTTACATGCCTTCATTATCTCCTGATTTATTATCTGTCCTACAGTATAACTACTGTTAGGGGGCTTATAGACTACTCCCACCAATGTCGTCTTCCCCTTATTATTTCTCACCTCTACCCATATGGATTCTACATCTTCCAATCCAAGATCATTTCTTGCTCTTGTACTTATTCCATCTCGTACTAATAAAGCTACCCCACCACCTTTTCCTTCCTATCTGTCCTTTCAAAAAGTCACATACCCCTTAGTTCCCTGCTTTGATCTCCTTGTAACCATGTCTCTGTAATGGCTATAAGATCATACCCATTAACCTCTATTTGTGCCGTTAATTCATTTATTTTGTTCCAAATATTACTTGCATTTAAGTAAAAAGCCATTAATTTTGCCTTTTGACCATTTTTACCCCCTATCACCCTGTTTGCTACTTTTTTTTATGTTTGTACACTCTGTCTCTTCCTTTCCCACTCTGGGTAACATTACCTAAATAGCTGCCCTGCAATGCTGCCATATCCTTTTGCTTTGTAAGCCTACAAATCCATTTTCCAGAACCCTCTTATCCCCCTGTATTTAGTTTAAAACCCTCTCTGCAGCCCTAGTTATTTGATTTGCTAGGACACTGGTCCCAGCATGGTTCAAGTGAAGCCTGTCCCACCGGAACAGCTCCCTTCTACCCCAGTACTGATGCCAGTGCCCCATGAACTGAAACTCATTCCTGCCACACTAATCTTTGAGCCATGCATTCAACTCCTCCTTTATTTACCCTATGCCAGTTTGCAGCGGCTCAGGTAGTAATCCTGAGATTATTACCTTGGAGGTTTTAATTTAGCTCCTTGCTGTTCAAATTCTTTCAGCAGAACCTCCTTTCTGGTCCTATCTATGTTGTTGGTACCAACATGGACCACAACGACAACTGGATCCCTCCCTTCCCCTCCCACTCCAATTTCCTCTCCAGCCCCAAGCAGATCTCCTTAAACCTGGCACCGGGCAGGCAACACAGCCTGTGGGCTTCACGCTCACGGCTGCAGAGAACGGTATCTGTTCCCCTAATTATACTGTACCCTACCACCACTATGATCCTATTTCCTCCTCCCACTTGAATGGCTCCCTGTACCACGGTGCCGTGGTCAGTTCACTCATCCTCCCTACAGTCCCCAGCAAGAACTTCATAAATGTTGGACAATTGCAGGGGCCAAGGCTTCTTGAACGCTACCCACAGGGTCCCTATATCTGCCTCACCTGCAGTCACACTCTCCTGTCCCTGATCACAGGCCAAATTTGAATGACCTAATCTGAGGGATGTGACCACCTCCTGGAGCAAAGTGTCCAGGTTTCCCCTTCCTTGATGTGGTGCAATGTCTGCAGCTCGGATTCCAGCTCCTCAACTCTGATCTGAAGCTCCTTGAGCTGCAAACACTTGCTACAGATGTGTTTGCTCTGGATCACCTTGGTGTCCAGCAATATCGACATGCTGCAGCAGCAACACATCACCCGTCCTGCCATCACTATCATATTTTATTCAATTATATTTTTTACACCAGTATCAATCTTATACTTAAGCTATTTTTAAGAAAAAAAGCTAAATGCAAACTAAAGACCTTACTTCTACTTTTATTTTAAAGACTAGGAATACTCACCAATCAGCTACTTTCCCTGCACTTGTGTCACATTGTGGTTCATGACGTCACTCCACCGCTGTTCTCACTGCAGGCAGGCCTCTCGATTGGCGCCTTTTATCCTCTCCCGTTCACCTCTCGAATAGAATAAACCTTAATCACTTACCAGATACTCACTAAATGACCAGCTTCTTCTCCTGTAGCAGAGCAAGAATCAATTCCTGGAGGCTGGAAATGTTTAGGCAAAAGCGACTAAACACCTCTTAACTTCCCGATGCGCTCAACTCAGACACTCTTTTGTAAGTTGCACTAAGTTGGCCCCTAACACAAAAACCCTAGCTGAGTCACTTAATGAGGATCCAATTTCAGCTGGTTTTTAATTAAGCTGCTCTTTCACTGGAACCCTTGAAAAAACCCTATTTAAGACTGGCAACTGCAGAATTTAAGCATTAGTTTTCAGTTTATTGACAAATAGCTTTCAATTTATTGCCAACTACAAATTAAATTAGATTTGTATAAAATAAAAATAAACATTTAGACTTCTTATCCAACAATACATGCACTCAGTGGCACTTTTTTTTTGCATGCATAGATATGGGAATTGGTGGATGGTTCAATTTTCATAAAGTACACTCAAGCTGGATGTTTTGGGAAACTTGGTATGTTTTATCAAATGGAACTCTTTTTAAACAAAAAAGTAGCATTTTTCTGATAATGGTTTCAGGATAACTTAAACGGTAACTGCTTAAGCAGTCCTGAAAGATTGTCTACGTCCTTATTGGAAGAGCACTTTCTGCATTTTAGTGATACCATATTTGGCCTCGCGATTGCCTCAGTTCTTTTACCCCACCATTGGTAACTGTGGTCTTTAGCTGTCTAGGTCCTAAGCTCTGAAATTCCCTTCATAAATCTTTTTGCTTCTCCACCACTCTCTTCTCCCTCGATACAATCCCCAGTACCTACCTCTTTTGTTGACCACCTTTCCTAATAGCTCCTGCTTTAGCTTGGTGTCGATCTTTATCTGATTGCACATAGATGAAGTGCCTTGGGCCTTTTTTTCAGTGGAGGAGAGCAAAGTTGACGTTTCGAGTCCTCATGACCCTTCAACAGAACCTGTTCTGTTGAAGGGTCATGAGGACTCGAAACGTCAACTTTGCTCTTCTCCGCCGATGCTGCCAGACCTGTTGAGTTTTTCCAGGTATTTCTGTTTTTGTTTTGGATTTCCAGCATCCACAGTTTTTTGTTTTTATGCCTTTTTTTCAGTGTTAGAGACACTACAAACAAGTGGAAGTAGTTTCTGCTATTTACCTACCAATTCATTGTGTATTTAAAAGCAGTGCAACACATCAGTGTGCATAGATCTGAACCTCAGAATGCCCAAATCCTTTGTTTACCTTGCCTTTAGACTTTGGGCCTTAAAATAACACAACTCCAATTTTGCAGAATGATGCAATTTGCATTTAGTACATGCTGCATCTAGTATAATAAAGGGAAATAATTCTATTTAAGTATAGATGTCCCAAAATGCTTTATAGCCAATTATGCACTTTTTAAAGTGTAGGGAAATCTGGCAGCCAATTTGCACACAGCAATGTGTCAGAAACACCATGAGATACATGGTCAGATAATCTGTTTTGGTGATGTTGTTTGAGGAGTAAATATTGGTCAGGACACTGGGGAGAACTCCCCTGCTCTTCTTTGAATAGTCTCATTAATTTAATATCTAATCCAAAAGACAGTACCTCCAACAGTGCAGCACTTTCTCAATTCTGCACTAGTGTGCCAGCCTTCATTTTGTGCTCAAGCTTCTGGAGTAGGATTTTAATCCACAACCTTCTGACTCAAGAGGTGAGATTGCTTCTGGTTACGTGATAAAGTTTAATGCTGAGGTTCTCTCATTCATTTCTTTATACCAATTTAAGGAGTTATGAGTTTTCCATTGACAATGATTCAAGATCTTTGTAATTGTTTTGAAAACGTGCGCAGGGAGCTGCTGAAGAAAAGTGGATAAAATCTAAAAGGTGACCTCAAATTTGGTGAAGAATCAGTGTGTCATCTGAGAAGAACATTTCTTTTATCCAGCTTCGATAACTTCTTTGAAAGTGCAGCAAAGTCCAGTATGTTGTCGTTGCTGGTGATCTTTGTGTTGATGGATGTATATATTGTGGGCCTGAAAAAATATTTTCTTTTAAATCTCTATCTTCTAGTGGAAGGGTAGAACAGAACAACATTTGGAGGTTGTCAGTGCTCATCTTGGCTGATCTGCCAAATAGCCTATGCATGAGCAGGATGAAAAATATTCCAGAAATGTGCAAAACCTCATGGATGACCTCAGTTTAAATTCCACTTCAGCCCTGGAATTGAATTAAGAGACCAGAGTTGTTTGAAATGTGTGGCATGGAATATAGTGTGGAAAAATGTGAAGTTATCCACTTTGGTAGGAAAAACAGAAATGCAGAGTATTTCTTAAATGGGGAGAGATTGGGAAGTGATATGTCCAAAGGGACCTGGGTATTCTTGTTCATAAGTCACTGAAAGCTAACATGTACGTGCAACAAACAGTTGGGAAGGCAAATGGTATGTTAGCCTTTATTGCAAGGGGATTTGAATACAGGAGCGAGGAAGTCTTGCTGCAGTTGTATAGAGACTATACTTGTTGTATTATGTGCAGTTTTGGTCTCCTTTCCTAAGTAAGGATATAATGGCCAGAGAGGGAGTGCAACAAAAGTTCACCAAACTAATCCCTGGGATGGCAGGATTGTCATATGAGGAAATAATGAAGAGACTGTGCCTGTATTCTCTAGAGTTTAGAAGAATCAGAGGTGATCTTATTAAAGTATACAAAATTCTTACAGGGCTCAACAGGTGAATGCAGGAAGGATATTTACTCTGGTTGGGGGTCTAGAACCTGGGGACACAGTCTCAGAATAAGAGGTAGGTCATTTAGACCAAGATGAGGAAGAATTTCTTCAGTCAGAGGTTGGTAAGTCTTTGGAATTCTCTACCCCAGTGGGTGTGAAGTTCAGTTACTAAGTATGTTCATAGCAGAGGTCAATAGATTTCTAGATACCACTGACATCCAGGGATATGGGGATAGTGAAGGAAGATGGTGTTGAGGTAGAAGATCAGCCATGATCGAGTTAAATGACAGAGCAGGCTCAAGGGGCTGACTGGCCTGCTCCTCCTTTGTATCTAAGACAGAAAGATATGTCTGACATTTTCTGTGTCAAAATTTGCCAACTTTCAGGAGAGTGTCCAAAGCTCCATAAGTATCAATACCTGACGGGCAATCATGGAAAATTTTCTGGAATTTAAAACTTTAATTCACCATGTGAATATAGCTGAACTTTTTAGTTTGTATTAGTAAGACTAGTCTTATGAGGAGCTTTTTTTAACATAGTGCCTTTAAATAAGTTCCTATGTCAAGTTGCATAGAGTCAGATCTGTATATAATGTGACCAAAAAAATCTGACTGCCCAAATTTTTTTTTTCATTTCCATTTCATGGTTTTCATCATTATTTTTGTAATTGCATGCATCTTCATATGATGCATCGCCATAATATAGTAATGCAAAAACTTTGAACTATGTTTTTATTGTCATCTTTGTTCAGATACTGTTTGATAGGGTATGTATATTTTGAAAAATGAGTAATGTGGGTGAGTATTTCCTATTTTACCATCCTATGCTTGTAAGGGTTAAATAATAGATTCATTCCCCCTCCCTCATTTTACTGCCCTATAGATCAGAAAGTGCTAGACTTTTCTATTCTTGGCTTCCATTTGGAGAACAAGTAAATTTGGAAAGTCTGTACAAGCTCAAATTGAATTTGATTAGTTAAATAGACTCGATTCAATGGCTTTTACTCACTTCACACTTTATCACAATGCTTTAGACAGAAGTTCAAACCCCTTTAGGTCAAAAATTAATAATGTTTCTTTCCTTATTCCAGATGCAGTGTACAGGGGAGCAGGAGCTGTGTCATGCTGGTTTAGTCAGTTTTGAAGAACCAGTTGTGTTCTCATCTTATAAAATCATGATATAGGCCCTTATGCTGCGCTCCAGCAAATTTAAAATAATTTTAAAATATATTTTAATAGCTGGTTATGTTTCTAGCTTTTTTCTAATGTTTTGATCCATGGTCAGTCACATCCTATTCCAGATTATGTCCATGCAGTTATACTCATGGATGGGGCTTCGTTTGTTTAAACTGCTGATCAAATCCAGTACCTGCATGAATCTCCAGATAGACTGGATCCACATTCTGCAGATTTGAATTACGCAAAATGGCCTCAGATGATAATGTCTGAGGCGATGAGACCTCATTCTTCCAGAATACCAATCCTACTATCTTCCCACTGCAACATTTGAACACTTCTTAAATGAATGTAGTGCCCTGGTCTTGACCCGCCTGTGTTCAGATTTATACTTCCAATGTGGATTATTACTGTGAAAGCAAGAAAGAAACTAGGGGTCAGAGAAAAGGAAATAACTAGCTTTTAGAAGAATTCATAAGTGAATTGACCTTATTTTAAAGTTGGTAGAGTGGGATATGATTTCTAAGGATATTACACAGCTGTTTTTGTGTATACAATTTAAAATATTGTTTTTTTATTTTCCAGTATAAACCACATGCAAATGAGGGAGACATAAACAGCCATAAGCAAAACCAAGAGATGGCATTTAGCTTAGAGAAATGTAGTGTCCTGCATGCAGGCAGCACCAACACAGAATACAGGTATCTTTTGTAGGGAACGATACTCGGAGTTGGGAGAGGAAAAAATCTTGGTGTCACTATTCACAGATCACTGAAGGTTCATGAGCAATGTAAAGAAACTGTAGCTCAAATTAGCTGTGTATTGTGTTCTATTAATAGACCCTCTGGTATAAATTTGAGGACAGTATTTTGATATTCTACAGTTTGCTGGTCGGTTTGGAGCACTGTGCTAGTTTTGGTCCTTATGGAGGATATGGTGATCATGCAAAAAGTCCAAAGGAGACCTATGAGGATTATTCTTAGTTTAAGGAACCTTAACTACTTGGGCTTAAGGATCTGGGCCTATTTAGTTCAGAGCAGCGTAGATTTAGTGCTCTAAAATATTTCAACGGCTGGAAAGTGACCCCATTGGTAGATTATTCAAATTCAATAGATTGGGCAGAATCAGGTGATGCAAGTTTAAATTTTAAGAGTCAGGATACATGTATATTGTGTTTGTTTCCAGAGAGCCTCTGGAATAAATTGCTGGCTGTGTTAATTCTCTGCATGCCTTCAAGAGGATGCTTGACTGGGCAGAGCTTACATCATGTAAAAGACAAGTAGCTTTATAGATAGCGCGTCATCCATGTGAAACAAAAACAGAATTACCTGGAAAAACTCAGCAGGTCTGGCAGCATCGGCGGAGAAGAAAAGAGTTGACGTTTCGAGTCCTCATGACCCTTCAACAGAACTGAGTAATATTAGGAGAGGGGTAAAATATAAGCTGGTTTAAGGTGGGAGGGGTGGTGGGGGGAGAGAAGTTGTGGGGGGGTGTGGTTGTAGGGACAAGCAAGCAGTGATAGGAGCAGATAATCAAAAGATGTCACAGACAAAAGAACAAAGAGGTGTTGAAGGTGGTGATATTATCTAAGAGAATGTGCTAATTAAGAATGGATGGCAGGACACTCAAGGTACAGCTCTAGTGGGGGTGGGGTGGAAAGACTAACAGGGCATAAAAGGTATAGATTTAAAAATAATGGAAATAGTTGGGAAAAGAAAAATCTATATAAATTATTGGAAAAAACAAAAGGAAGGGGGAAGAAACGGAAAGGGAGTGGGGATGGAGGAGGGAGTTCAAGATCTAAAGTTGTTGAATTCAATATTCAGTGCGGAAGACTGTAAAGTGCCTAGTTGGAAGATGAGGTGCTGTTCCTCCAGTTTGCGTTGGGCTTCACTGGAACAATGCAGCAAGCCAAGGACAGACATGTGGGCAAGAGAGCAGGGTGGAGTGTTAAAATGGCAAGTGACAGGGAGGTTTGGGTCTTTCTTGCGGACAGACCGCAGGTGTTCTGCAAAGCGGTCACCCAGTTTACGTTTGGTCTCTCCAATGTGGAAGAGACTGTATTGGGAGCAACGAATGCAGTAGGCTAAGTTAGGGGAAATGCAAGTGAAATGCTGCTTCACTTGAAAGGAGTGTTTGGGCCCTTGGACGGTGAGGAGAGAGGAAGTAAAGGTGCAGGTGTTGCATCTTTTGCGTGGGCATGGGGAGGTGCCATAGGTGGGGGTTGAGGAGTAGGGGGTGATGGAGGAGTGGACTAGGGTGTCCCAGAGGGAACGATCCCTACGGGAATGCCGCCAGGGGGGGTGAAGGGAAGATGTGTTTGGTGGTGGCAATCTGCTGGAGTTGGCGGAAATGGCGGAGGATGATCCTTTGAATGCGGAGGCTGGTGGGGTGATAAGTGAGGACAAGGGGACCCTAACATGTTTCTGGGAGGGAGGAGAAGGCATGGGGGCGGATGCGCGGGAGATGGGCCGGACACGGTTGAGGGCCCTGTCAACGACCGTGGGTGGAAAACCTCAGTTAAGGAAGAAGGAGGACATGTCAGAGGAACTGTTTTTGAAGGTAGCATCATCAGAACAGATGCGACGGAGGCGAAGGAACTGAGAGAATGGGATGGAGTCCTTACAGGAAGCGGGGTGTGAGGAGCTGTAGTCGAGGTAGCTGTGGGAGTCGGTAGGCTTATAATGGATATTGGTGGACAGTCTATCACCATAAATTGAGACAGAGAGGTCAAGGAAGGGAAGGGAAGTGTCAGAGATGGACCATGTGAAAATGATGGAGGGGTGGAGATTGGAAGCAAAATTAATAAATTTTTCCAGGTCCCGACGAGAGCATGAAGCAGCACCGAAGTAATCATCGATGTACCGGAGAAAGAGTTGTCGTAGGGGGCCGGAGTAGGACTGGAACAAGGAATGTTCCACATACCCCATAAAGAGACAGGCATAGCTGGGGCCCATGTGGGTACCCATAGCCACACCTTTTATTTGGAGGAAGTGAGAGGAGTTAAAGGAGAAATTGTTCAGTGTGAGAACAAGTTCAGCCAGATGGAGGAGAGTAGTGGTGGATGGGGATTGTTCGGGCCTCTGTTCGAGGAAGAAGCTAAGGGCCCTCAGACCATCCTGGTGGGGGATGGAGGTGTAGAGGGATTGGACATCCATGGTGAAGAGGAAGCGGTTGGGGCCAGGGAACTGGAAATTGTTGATGTGACGTAAGATGTCAGAAGAATCACGGATGTAGGTGGGAAGGGACTGGACAAGTGGGGAGAGAAGGGAGTCAAGATAATGAGAAATGAGTTCCATGGGGCAGGAACAGGCTGACACGATCGGTCTGCCGGGATAGTTCTGTTTGTGGATTTTGGGTAGGAGGTAGAAGCGGGCCGTCCAAGGTTGGGCGACTATCAGGTTGGAAGCTGTGGGAGGAAGATCTCCAGAGGAGATGAGGTCAGTGACAGTCCTGGAAACAATGGCTTGATGTTCAGTGGTGGGGTCATGGTCCAGGGAGAGGTAGGAGGAAGTGTCTGCGAGTTGACGCTTAGCCTCCGCGAGGTAGAGGTCAGTGCCAGACAACGACAGCACCACCCTTGTCAGCGGGTTTGATGACAATGTTGGGGTTGGACCTGAGAGAACGGAGTGCAGTAAGTTCAGAGAGAGACAGATTAGAATAGGTGAGAGGAGCAGAGAGATTGAGACGACTAATGTCACACCGACAGTTCTCAATGAAAAGAACAAGAGAAGGTAAGAATCCAGAGGGAGGGGTCCAGGTGGAGGGAGAATATTGGAGGTGGGTAAAAGGATCCGTTGAACGGGGAGAGGACTCCTGCCCAAAGAAGTGAGCACGGAGACGAAGACGGCGGAAGAAGAGTTCAGTATCGTGCCGAGCCCGAAATTCATTGAGATGAGGGCGTAAGGGTATGAAACTAAGTCCTTTGTTGAGCACTGAACGTTCAGCATCGGAGAGGGGAAGGTCAGGGGTTATAGTGAATACGTCATCCATGTGGTCAGCTGGACTGCTTTTGATCACTTGTGTTTTGAAGAGGAACTTTCCAGAGTATTCTTTCCCTCTTTGGCCTGGTTTTTTTCTCTCCTTCTCTCAAGAGATTATTTGACGGAGGGAGGGAAGGGGAGGGGAATAGCATATCAGTCATGTTGTGTTTGGCTATGTTCAGAGCAGCCTCCTGTAGTCTCAAAAGCCAGTTCTTGTGGGTAATGGGTTTGAGGCTCTTTTGATGCTTTAAATTATTTTAAGATCATTATTGATTGTTGAAGGATTTTATTTGGATCCAGTTCTGTTGTTTGTGTTTGCCTTAGTATAATGTAGAATACCAGAAAAGCTAATGTTTGTCACTGATTTTGAAATGCTGAGTCCTTGAGTTAAACATTCCATAAGTAGGACTTTGAACTTGTTTAATCTGGGTGCTTTAGATTTCAACTGAGTTGTTCCAAGTCCTAGGTCTCACGTTTTGAAGGCATGTTATTTTTGATAGTTACGACCTACCCTTTATCCAAAGTTTATCTAGATTTTCAGATTAGCTATGTACTTCATTAGCTGAAATGGTTTGTATTTGTTTATTACCCTTCCTTTCATTTGTTTACTTGAGCTCTAAAAGATGTTTAAATGCTTTTGCAAAAGTGATAAATCTTTCCACAAATTTGCTTTGAGCTGCCAATTTTTGAAGTAACCAAGCTTGAATCATTGAGCTTTAATTGCTTTGAATTTCATTTGTATGGGTTGTACCCTCTTCGTTTCAAAGAATGTTTAAAATTGATTTGCGGAAGTATCTTATTTGTGCCGGTTCAGGGGTTTTTTAACATTTTTTTAACTGCTTCCTTTTTATTTATGCAGAGAATAGAAGGGTTTTGAGTAAATGTTTAAAGCATTGAGGGAGAAAGAAACAAGATTTGGAGGGATCATCAGAAGGCCAAAAACATGGTGGCTAAAAACAGTCTGCCACCAATGATAGGGGAACAATGGGGTAACAAATTACATGCGGGCAATGAGATTTGAGGACAGTCAGGGAGATAAAGGGTGTGACGAGGGGGAATCTGGAAATGAGCTGGAGAATTTTGAAGTCAATTTTTGCAAAACGGGGAGCCTGAGAAACGTGAAGAGGATCCGGTGATGGGAGGGAGGTACTTTTTAGGTGAAGACAAATGACCTGTTTACAAACTGCTTTGTATGCTCAGCTAGCTGAATGCGAAATAAAGCAGCCTTACAATTTGTGTCTGGCCTTGTTTCGCTATAGTTTGTTCTGGGTCTGCCTTTGGAAAGATAGAGAAGGACCTGTGAGGGCAAATGTGAAAGATATACCATCCAGGTGTTTGGACGCACCTGAATACAAGTCATTTGGATCACTTATGATGAGCACCACTATGCCCTAGAGAACAGCTCTAAAGTTGATTGTGTTATGTATATGTAGGCAATGTTTATCAATAACCTAGCATAGCACTGCTTTGAAATAGTGGCTTTTAAATGTTATAATCATGGAGCGGGTTCTGGCAGATGCCAATTAAATTAAAAGCAAGCGTGCTTGTGGTAGGTTGCATTTAACGTATTTACTGATTTTTTTTTTCCTTTAAACCCTCCCCACCCCAGACAGTCACAAAGTGTGGATTCGAAAACTTCCCCCCAACCCCCGCCACCTTTGCATCTCTGTAAACAGGAGGAGTTGGATGGGGTGTTGTATCGCTGACAGCGTCTAGAAGAGATAGAGTACCTCTGTGACTGGGGTGAGACAAGTTGAACAGGGGGGTGACAGTTGATGGAAATGATGTGATTTTTGTCTGTTTGGAATCAGAAAATCCAATATCACTTCACTTTTTCCTTTGTCTTTAAGATTAAGCAATTTAAATTGTAGAGTATAAGTATTTAAAATTAACCATGCCATTTTTAATGTAAATTATTGGATGGTTGGCCCCTCTGTCTTTCTATGGCCTATGAATCTTCTGGTCGGCGTGTGGGGGCGGGGCCCGCTTGCCGATGAGTAAAAAGAAGTGCGGTGAGGTCCGGCATGCGTCCCGGCGTCACCGTGTCGTTCCGCTCTTCTCTTCAGCGGGCGCGCACCAGAGTTGGCTGCGCGTCCACCGAACTATCAAAGGCCTATTAAGGCCACTTAAATATCCATTAAAAGAATTAATAGAGCTGCCCGTCCAACCTTAAGGTTGGCGGGCAGGCGACGAGCCCAGGCAGCCTTCACATTTATCATGAAACCTCATCCACGGGCGGGATGAGGTTTCATGAAGGTTTTTAAATTTTAATAATTTTTAATAAAATTCATAGACATGTCCCAGCTCATGTGACACTATCACATGAGGGGATATGTCTGAATAATTTTTAAAAATCTTCTATTGAATTTTTGAAAATGAAAGAGCGCAGGCCCCGATTCGGCCTCCTCTCCCCCGCCCGCACAAGGAGCGCTCAGCACTTCTGGGTGTGCTTCACGCTGGTGGGCCTCAATTAGCCCGCCCACGTAAAATGGCGGCGATCGGCTGCGCGCCCACCCACGTCCGCTCCTGCTCAGCTCCCCCGACGGGGAGAAAATTCTCTCCTATGTTTTCCAGTTTAGAAATGTCCAAGGAAATTCCTGGGCATTGACCTGTCGTTTCCCTCTGCAAGTTCTGTTTTGGGTTTCCACCATTTTCTACTTGTTTGCATTTTATTTGGGCAATGGAATGTTGAGTGTGTCTAGAGCTGAAGTGCCAATGTCTGCGTGACTGCTTGTGTCCACTTGTAACATGTGTATATCCAAGTGAGGCAAAATGGGGTTCGTCCTTGAGTAATTAGCTTGTATGGTGCAGTGCCAGCTGTTTTTGAAGTTGCTTTGTTCAGTTATTTAGGTTGACATGACACCTGATGCTGACCCTCGATGGGTACCAGAGTGAGGTACTGAAGGATTGCTTGATTCAGCACGAGCAGGAGAGGATAGGAAGGGGAGAAATTGAGGTGATAAAATAAACAGATAAGAAAAATAAATGGAACAAATCCAAATATCTCCTGCAAGTGTTTTTATAAATGTTTCTCACTTTATCTCTGATACTTTCTTCCTTGCTCTTATTTTGAACTTTTCCCCTTTTTTGTAAAATTCTATTTCTCCTCCCAGTCACAGATGCTTTTGTAATAAAAACAACAGAAAATGCTGGAAAAACTCAGGAGGCCTGACAACATCTGTGGAGAGAGAAACAGCGATAACGTTTCACATCCACATGACCCTTCTTCAGAGCTAAAGAGAAGTAGAAATGTGATGAAATTTATACAGTTTAATGGGGGTGGAGCAGGTGAAGCTGGATAGAAGGTCAGCGATAGGTGGAGGCAAAGGAGAGATGGACAAAAGGATTCCAACTGAAGTTCCATCCCTCATATTTTGAATCCACCCAGGATTACAGGTATCTCCGGGACATACAACGCTCCTCGGACTGCTGTTCTCGCCGCATCCTGAGATCCACACTCAGTGCCATGCGCTGCCATATGAACACACTCAACCTCACCATCCAGCAGCACCAACTTATCCTATCTCAAAGCTGTCCTTGTCCCCAGTTTCATTTTATTCTTTGTCTCATCCGACACCTTAACAAGAAACTTTTCCTCTTCCTTTCAGGTGCTGAGGAACGCAAGCTCCAACAACTTAAAGTTGGGAAAGTTGAAACCACCTAATATAATTACCCTATTGTTATTGTTTTTACACACCTCTGCAAATTGTGCACATTTGCTCCTCAATTTCCTGCTGACCATCTGGGGGTCTATAATAAACACCTAACAATGTGGCTGCCCCTTTTTTATTCCTAAGCTCTACCCACAAAACTTCATCCGATGCCCCCTCCAAGATATCATCTCTCTTTACTGCAGTAACTGACTCCTTAACTAATAATGCAATGCCTCCTCCTCCTCTTTTACCCCCTCCCCTGTCTCGCCTGAAGATTCTATATCCCGGAATGTTGAGCTGCCAATCCTGCCCCTCCCTCAACCACGTCTCAGTGTTGGCTATTATATCACAATTCCACATGTCAATCCTCACCCTTAACTCATCTGTTTTACCTGTAAAACTTGTTACTTTCTTCCCAATGGAAGACAGTCTAAGTTTCACTGACAGATTTAGACTTTGAAATTTTTTGACGCTGCAGTCATTTTCTGGGCATAAAACAGGCACCTAAATGGACAATATAACAGACTGCACGTACAGCAGCTATATTAGTCCAAGTGTACAAGGCCACTACTTGGAACAGACTGGGCTTTTGCACATACAAATAGGAGACTGAGTGACTCTTTCAGGGTCCTGACCTGAAGTTGGGCTACCTTGAACTCAGCTGTGGCCACACTTTATGGGTTCAGGGTAACTGTCTACCTGCAGCTGAACCAGCAGTTCTTAAAGGGACTGCTGGCAGCTTCCACCAAAAAGGCAAGTTTAAAAAGAAATATTTAATTATCTGAATGTGAAATCTGGAGGATTGGGAGTTCTCCCACTAGCTCCACAGCAGTTCCAAAGACCAATACCGGACCTCATATGTTTGTTTCCCTCCCTTTCTACACCCTAGCAGGATGTTCCTGAGGGCAGCTGTCAGCAGTGCTGCAACCCGAAATTTGCATCCTGTCTGCCAACTGCATGTCGACAAGTAGCGCGCAAGTCAAACTTGGATCAGTTGAGCCTACCTGTTCCATTGCAGGGATCATGCTCTGTGCACTGTTCGTATTGGTAGAAATAGTTTTAGGGTCTGGCACATATAAGGTTAACATGAGACAGAGTACAGTACCACCCACACAGTGCTGTGATAGAACACATAACCTGCATCTAGGGGCAGTGTAGTATTGGACAGAGCCATGTGCACAAGCAAGCACTTAGGCAGCTCCTGGCTTGAGCCCTTTACTGTACACATGTACACAGTTGTTGTAGTTAATAAATACTTGCAGTTAACCTGCTTAAGACTATGAAGACTTCATTAAGACTTACCAAACCATATCCAACACCCTACAACAGTAGGTTAGCACTAACCAATATCTCACTCTTAAGTTTCTAGTTATGAGCAAAACAGAAAATATATTGGAGCAGGGTTTGTATCTTGTTTTAGGTCTAAATTTAAGAAGCATTCTTATAGCCTTTTTCCCTTATATAAAATCTGGTTTACTGGCATGCAGGCTAAATATATAGGCCCATTTGCAAAAATATTTTGTTCACAGGTTGCAATTGCTACGGAGCCTATTTTGTCTTTTGTGATCCATTGTTTGGACTAATGTATTTCCTGCCTCTTTTTGTTTTTGATTTAAATCGATTGTGATTTGGAATAATTCCTTTCAACTATAATGCGTTCCTGTAGATTGTACTGAAAGCTGTATGTTTTTGTGGCAATCCTGTACCTCATGATTATCACAATCAGATGATGAGTCAAAAATAACACTGCAAGTATGCTGCATAAGACTGACAAGGGCCCCGCTAACTATCAGCATGTTGGAATACCTCAGTTGTAGGAAGCATATACAGACTGGTCAATATTTCCACTCAGCCTAAACAAGCCCAATTTTGTAGAACTTAGCAATCTTTGGTTCAAGCCAAAAGTGACTGTGTATTATTTTGTTTTAAAGTACATTTCCAAATTAGCTTGGCCCACATGCGCAGTTCATCCAGTAGTAAAGATTTTGTAAAATCTTCCTTTTTGCATAAGAACAACACGAACAAGAACGTAAGGAGCAGGAGTAGACCATAGGCCCCATTGGGCCTGCTCCACCATTTGATATGATGTTGACTGATCTTCAGCTTCAATTCCACTTTCCTGCCCGCTCCCTCTACCACTTGATTCCCTGAGAGATCAAAACATCTATTTATTGCAGTTTTAAATATACTCAACAGTGGAGCATCCACAATCATTGGGGTAGAGAATTCCAAAGATCTTTCCAAAGAGTCACAACCCTTTGTGAAGAGATTTTTCCTTATCTCAGTCTTAAGTGATTGACCCCTTATCCTGAGGTTAAGCTCCACGTTCTTGATTTTCCCCCTGCTAAGGAAAACAACCTTCCAGTGTCTTTGCTTTCACACCCCTTCAGAGTCTTGTATATTTCAAAGCAATCACCTCTCATTCTTCTAAACACCATAGAATATGGGGCCAGTTTGCACAGCCTCTCATCAGAGGTCAACCCTCTCATTCAACAACAACATCAATTAATATTTCTATAGTGCCTTTTAAAGTAATGAAATGTCCTAAGGTGCTTCACAAAGCATTGTAAAACAAAGTATGACACCAGGCCACATAAGGAGATATTAGGTCAGATGACCAAAAGCTTGGTCAAAGGAATGCTTTAAAGGGGACAAGTGTGGTAGAGAGGCAAAGAGAAGGTGGGAGGGAATTCTAGAGCTTGGGTCCTACGCAACTGAAGACACAGCCACCAGTGGGGGAGGGATTATGATTGGAATGCAGAAGAGGCCAGAATTGGAGGAATGCAGATATCTTGGAGGGATGTGGGGTTGGAGATTAGAGATGGGGGAGGGGCAAGGCCAGGGAAGAATTTGAAAACAAGGGTGAGCATTTTAAAATCATGACATTTCTTGACCAGGAGCCAGTGTAAATCAGCAAGCACAGGGGTGATAAGGGAATGATTCTCACTCCGAGTTAAGATGCGGGCAGCAGAGTTTTGAGTGACCTCAAGTTTACAGGGGGTGGAATGTGGGAGACCAACAAGGAATAGTCGAGTCTAGAGGTATTGAAGGCATGGATGAGGGTTTTAGCAGCAGATGAGCTGAGACAGGTAAAGAAGGGTGATGTTAGGGAAGTGGAAATGGGAAACAATCTAGTGAACCTTCTCTGTAGTGCCTCCAATGCAATTATATCTTTGCTTAAATATGGTGATCAAAACTGCACACGGTGCTCCAAGTATGGTTTCACCAAAGCCTTGTACAATTGTAACAAAACTTCCTTATTCTTCTACTTTAATCCCCTTGCAAAAAAGGCCACATGTCATTTACCTTCCTAATTACTTGCTGCAGTTGCATGCTACCTTGCTACGTTTCCTGTATGAGTACACCTAAGTATCTCTGAATATCAACATGTAGTAGTTCCATGCCTTTAAAGGTTATTCTGCTTTTCTATTCTTATTACCAAAGTGAATAACCTTAACTTACACACGTTATACTCAATCTGCCACCTTGTTGCCCATTCCCTTTATCTGGCTGTATACCTCTGCAGCCTCTTTGTGTCCGTCTTACATTCCCACTTAGCTTCGTAATGTGGATACATTTCTCTGTCTCTTCATCTAAGTCATTGACATAGATTGTAAATAGCTGAGGCCTCAGCTATATACTTCTGGCACTCCACAAGTTACAGTCTGTCAACTTAATGCCCCCTTCATCCCTACTGTCTGCATCCTGTCCATTTACTGATCCTCCATCCATACAAATATAATATATTACACAATTCCATGAGCCTATAACTTGCATGTTAACATTTTGTCTAGAACCTTATTGAAGAAAAATCCAAGCTTTTACTTGTTCTCCCTTATCTGCCACACTAGTTACATCCTCAAAAACCCAAAATTATGTTTGACAATTTTATTTCCTCATGTAAAACCATGTTGACTCAATCTGATCATACTATGATTTTTTTAAAATCCATTGTTAATTCCTTAATAAAAGATGTCAGCATATTCTGTGACTGATGTCAAACTAACTGGTTTGTAGTTGTTTTCTCTCTCCATCCTTTCTTGAATAGCAGTGTTACATTTTCAATCTGCTGGGACCACTCTAGAATCTAAAGAATTTTGGAAATATATAATGAGTGATTCCACTAACTCTCTGCAGCTAGCTCTTTTAGAACCCTAGGTTGTAGGTCATCAGGTGCTGGGGATTTGTTGGGTTTTAGTCTTGTAAACTTCTCCAATACTTCTAAGGTTATTAGTAGAGAAACCGCCTCACCCTTATTAGCCCCTTGGTTATCTGTTTCTGGTATGTAACTTGTGACTTCTACTGTGAAGACACACATACAATATTTGTTCAATGTCTCTGCCATTTCCTTATTTCCCATGATTTATCCTACCTCTAATGGACCAATGTTTACTTTTACCCATTCTCCTTTTTATATACTGATAGAAGCTCTTGCAATCTGTTTTTATATTATCAGCCAGTTTACTGTCATTCTATTTTCTTCTTTGTCAATTTTTTGGTCACCCTTTACAGGTTTTTAAGAAACCCTCAGACATACTACTATTCTTTGATAAACTGACCCCGGTCCAGTTTAAGTGGAGCCCAGCAGAACAGCTCCCTCTTTCCTTGGTGCCAGTGTCACTGGCCCATAAATTGAAACCCCTTCTTCCCACGCTAATCTTTGAGTTACGCATTTAATTTCTCTAATCTGTTTGACCTGATGCCAATTGGCATGTGGCTCGGGTAACAACCTAGGGATTATTACCTTTGAGATTCTGTGTTTTAATTTCAACCTTAACTCTTCAAACTCTCTGAGCAGAATATCATTCCTGGTTTTACCTATGTCATTGGTTCCAACGTGGACCATGGCAACTAGATCCTCCCATCCTCCCCCCCCCTCCAAAAGGTGGTATAATATTAAATATTGCAATTGACTAACAAAGAGCAGTTCCACTGGAGCGCTTTAAGGAGCATCAAATTGGAAGTATTACAAAAGGCTAAGATTGGGATGGATAAGCAGTGGCATTCTACCAATGTGACAGAAATTTAACGTGAATCCAGGAAAAAGCAAGTCAAGAATATCTCAAGTTAAAGGATCAATCAACAGTTCATGATCACTTTGTCGCCTGTAGTTGTGTGATCTGTCCAGTCATCTCAACAGACTATTTAAAAAAAAAACGAGGAGTATATGGAGTGCTCCAAATATAAGAAAGATGGCTTCTGAGTTTTTAAGGTTAGGAGGGAGGTGAATGCTCATTTTACATCTTTGAATGCAAGTGCATGAGTAAATAACACTGCTCACTCTTCGATTTAAATTGTCAACCTTGAACCTTTTTTTTTGTCTTGCAGCATCCAGGTGGCGAAGAAGTGCTGAAGGAGCAAGCAGGAGGCAACGCTTCAGAAGCCTTCGATGATGTTGGACATTCTACTGATGCACGAGAAATGACCAAAAAATACCTCATAGGAGAACTTCATCCCGTGAGTCCTGTAACCTCTGTTACATTTGTAGCACTTCTGTAAAAAGAAATTGGAGACGTGATGGCAAAATTTATGTAGCACTTTTAAAGTAGAAGAATGTCCAAAGGCACTTCAGAGGCTTGAAGATGAACACATCTAATGTCAAGCCAGGGTGAGACACAGAAATTAGGAGGAATGACAAAGCTTGGTCAGAGGTGAACTTTAAGGAGGACCTTAAGGAAGCAGTGGGAAGTATAGGCGGAGACGCTTAGGGAAGGAATCGCCAAAGAAAAAATGTACTACAAAAGACCTGAAACAATGTTCTAATACTCTAATTTTCCTTCATTGTGCGTGCCTGTTTGTTGCACAGTGCAGTCCCTTTAAAGATTGGCATGTGGCTGTACATGTACACATCTGAAAGGGTCTGTTGCTTTTCAGGGCCTGTTTGTCCCCTGTGCAGTGAGCCCTGGACTGTTGCATAGTTTCGGCTCCCCACAGCTTGGAGGGAATGTTGACCTGGAGGAAAAAGCACTAATGGTGGGGCAAAGGTCGGCAGGATGCACAGGGGGCCAGAGATGGAAGAATAGAGAGCTTGGGAATTGGGTTGTCAAACTGGAAAAAATTACAGCAAAACTAGAAGAATTTAAATATGAGGAATTGTGGGACTATGAGCCCATGTAGCTCAGTGAGGGTAGATGTGATGAGCGAGTGAGACCTGATGTGACAAAATATGGACAGCAGAGGTTTGAATGAGCTGATTTATGGAGGGGAATTGATGGGAATCCACCCAGATGAATATTGGAAACTGGAAATAGCAAAGACACAAATGAGAGTTTTTCTTATTTTGCCATCTCACTTTGAATAATTCCATTATTTGTGCTCCTCTTACACAGCTTGCCTAGTTAATTCTATTTATCATTGAGTAGAGGAGTTTTTTTTTCCTGATGTCTGTTCTAAATTTACTTTCTGCTAATCTTTATTTATGTTAAGTTTTATATTCTTGGTGTATTTATGAAGAAATAATCTGGGTTTACCCTATTCATACCATTTGATATTTTATGTACAATCTCCACCATGGAAAAGGGCAATATTTAAAATGGGCAGTTGCCCAAAACCGAGCCAAAACCTGATACCATTTGGCAGTTTGCATTAATACCAATTCTAGTTATAGCATTTTCATTGTTTGGTTTATTTCTGGCGCAAACAGCGTGCTCTTGATAGTGAAGTTTAAATGATTGTCCTCCAGTTGCCAGGATGAAGTTGGTTCTGTGGAGTTGGGTCCTTGATTAGACCTATGGTCTGGCACTAAGGTTCATTCACTGTGTTGGGCTGCCTTGTAACAAAGTTGCCTTGTAACAAGTATGTCCTGATGGTCAAAGTGCCAACAAGAATGGAGTGGTGCTTTGGGCAACCTCACGCTTTGAATATTTACAGCGATAGAGTTCTGCACCTGTAATTTGATTGCTTCATTCTGTTTATTGCTGAGCCAATTCACTTTTAATAGAAATGACCAGCTGCTGTTTTGAACCTTGAGACTTGTTACAATGGCAAACTGGATGGTGCGAAGCACTCTTTCAGCAGAGAGCTTGGCTAAGGAAAACATCTTTGGTGGAACCTCTTTCTACATATGCCTGTAGCAAGAGCACTACATTACTGGTTTTTATATTTAATCAGCAAACCTCATTCACACAATTGCCCCTGTTGAAAATGGTGAGATCTGTACTTCAATTGTCTTCCATATGGCAGCTTGAAAAATAACTAATAACTTCCAAGTTCATTATTCACTCCATGTTCTCTGGTAAATAAAAGGATTTGAATTTATATAGAGCCTTCCACGACTTGAACATCTCAGAGTGCTTTGCATCCAATGAAGTACTTCTGATGTGTAACAATTGTTGTAATGTAGGCAACTTGGCAGCCATTTGTGCACAGCAAAGTTCCACAAAGAACAATGTGATAGTGATCTAATAATCTGTTTTTTTACTGATGATGTTTAAGGGATAAATATTGGCCATGACACTGAACTCTTTTACATTCTTCTAAGAGGGAAGAAGGAGCCTCAGTTTAATATTTCATCTGAGAAATGGCACGTCCAACAGTGCTCCATTCTGTGCACTGGAGTGTCAGCCTAACCCACAACCTGCTGACCGAGGCAAGAGCTCTACCAATGAACTGTGGCTGACACTGCGGATGCCATTCCTTGGGGACTAATCTCAGCAAGTAATGGTTCATAGTTTTCACAGTTTGTCCACAGTCACTCATAGAGCTCTCTGTCACCTTCCATTTGTGTAGCATGTGGTTGCAGCACCTATGTGAAGTTCTGATGCTGTTTAGTGACCCATGTCTTGTGAAGCTAGGTGCTTTATTCGTGGGATCTGTGATCAGGCCCTGATTCTTGACCCTGTTTACTCCATGCACCAGTACTTGTTTTTAGGTTAGAGTTCTGAAGTTTTGAGACCTGACTGCTAAGCAGAAGGAATTCCTGGACTTAAAGCAGCATCTTTAGAGCTTCTGAACATCTTCATTAATATATAGTTCTGTGTTTGTTAGGGTTCCTGGTTGTATTTGATTATTGCTACTTCTCTTTTGACTGTCAGTGGCAAGATATGTGGAAGGTCAGGGAGTCAGACTATACTTCAAAGAGGTCTCCCTCTAACCCCTTTATTTTTTTTCCTGTTTAAACTTTTCTAACCTTTTATTGTAACCTACCCCATTTATACTTGAGATCAACCTTGTTCCTTTTTGCTTTCATGAAAGCATTTAGAAAAGTTTTTAAATATGGTAGGGTGATGAAACCTGACTATAACAGTCTGCCCAGATAATTATACAACTTCTCCAATTTATAATGGATGATTCTGTGATTGGACGCTCCCAGTGTGGAATGATACCTACAAGAATCGCTAATCACCAGCCTGCGTCTTTGATTTTCCATTCATTAATTCAGTTGAATAGAAACTCAAGGTATGTGGCCTTTCAATTTTGCAAGCACTATTCTGTGCCAGCACCACTCCTGACTGGCGGCATTCAGCCAGGGAATAGCTTCCTGGCCTTTACAGTGTTACCATGTTGTAATGTTAGACAAATCCTAGGTGTGAGTTTCAGTCACCAAGGGTATATGTCAGCTATTGTTTTTCAGCCTAAAGTACCAAGCTTGCATCAGTCACACAGGCTGCAGCCTAATTAACCGTTTCCTTAAATAGTGCATGTGGCATCCTTCTTAAACATTTTCAGTTTAACCTGTAATTATATTCATTAACAATTGTCCAATTTCTGCATTTTTTTATATGTAAAGGCAAAACATTAAAGATTCAAAGTACCTCAGATTACGTGAGAAAGACGTAGAAGAACAAATCTGAAGGGAAATTAGAGATGCAAGCATTATAGAGTAGTTATAATGGGGGACTTTAATTACCCGAATGTAGACTGGGACAGTGGTAGTGTAAAGGGTGGAAAGGGGCAGAAGTTCCTAGATTGTGTTCAGGAGAATTTTCTACAACAGTATGTGTCCAGTCTAACAAGAAAAGACGCACTGTTGGATCTGGTTCTTGGAAAGGAGGTGGGCCAAGTAGATCAAGTGTCATAGGAGAACATTTAGGAGACAGTGCTCATTGTATTGCACATTTTAGGATGATGATAGAAAAGGACAATGGGCAATCCAGAGTTAGAATAATTAACTGGACGAGAGCCGACTTCAATGGGGCAAAAATGGAGCAGGGCCAGATAGACTGGAATGAAAGATTGCCAGGAAAAACTGTAGCTGAACAATGGGCTGCTTTCAAAGAAGAATTGATTCAGGCCCAGGCAAGGTATATTCCATCGAAAGGGAAAGGTAGGGCAAACAAATCCAGAGCTCCCTAGATGAAAAGGGAGATAGAAATTAAAATAAAGAAGAAAAAGTGCGCCAATGACAGGCGTCAGGTAGAAAATACAACTGAGAACCAAGAGGAATACAGAAGGTTCAGAGGGAAGGTGAATAAGCATATTAGAGGAGCAAAGGGGAATTGAGAAAAGACTGGCAGCTAACATAAAGTGGAATCCTAAAGTCTTCCTATAGGCATATAAATAGTAAAAGGATGGTAAAAGGAAGGAGTAAGGCCAATTAGAGATCTAAAAAGGAATTTACACATGGATGAAGGAGCCATGGTTGAGGGATTAAATGAATACTTTGCATCCACTTTACTAAGGAGGTAGATGCTAATCAGGCCATGGTGACAGACGAGGAAACTCTGTCACTAGAAGTGTTCAAAATTGATATGGAGGAAGTGTTGAACAGACGATCGATACTTAAAGTTGACAAGGCACGGGACCAGATGAGATGCTTCCAAGGATATTGAAGGAAGTGAGATTAGAAATTGCAGGGGCACTGGCCATAATCTTTCAGTCTTCCCTAGACTCGGGTGGTCCCAGCGGACTGGAGAATTGCAAACATTACGCCCTTGTTCAAAAAAGGTTGTAAGGATAAGCCCAGCAATTAGAGCAATCAGCTAACTTCAGTAGTGGGCAAGATTCCAGAAACAATTATTTGGAGTAGAATTAGTAGTCGCATGGCAAAATGTGGGTTGATAACGAAGAGCCAGCATGGATTTCTAAAGGGGAAATCGTGTTTAACTAACTTGCTGGAGTTTTTTGAAGAGGTAACAGAAAAGGCTGGTGAGGGTAATGCTGTTGATGTCTTGTACATGGACTTTCAAAAAGGTAATTGATACAGTGCCACACAACAGACTTGAGAGAAAAGTTATTGCTCATGTAATAAAAGGGACAGTAGCAACATGGATACAAATTTGACTGAAAAATAGGAAGCAAAGAGTAATGGTCAATGGATATTTTTCAGGCTGGAGGAAGGCTTGTAGTGGAGTTCCCCAGGGGTCGGTATTGGGGCCCTTGCTTTTCCTGATATTTATTAATGATCTAGATCTTGGTGCGCAGGGGACAATTTCAAAGTTTGCAGATGATGCAAAGCTTGGGAGTGTGGAACTGCGAGGAGGATGATGTGGAACATCAAGAGGACGTAGACGAGTTGGTGGAGTGGGCATATAGCTGGGAGATGTTCAATGTGGAGAAGTAAGAGGTGATATATTTTGGTAGGAAGAACATGGACAGGCAATATAAAATAAGGGGCGAAATTTTGAAGGTGGTGCAGGAGCAGAAAGACCTGGGTGTATATGTGCATTGATCATTGAAGGCGGCAGGACAGGTGAAGAGAGCAGTTAATAAAGCATATAGTGTCCTGGGCTTTATTAATAGGGGCATAGTGTACAAGAGCAGGGAGGTTATGCTGAATTTATGAGACACCCGTTAAACCTCAGCTGGAGTATTGTGTACAGTTCTGGGTGCCACATTATAGGAAGGATGTAAACACATTAGAGAGACTGCAGAAGAGGTTTACAAGAATGGTTCCAGGGATGAGAAACTTCTGTTATGAGAGGTTGGGATTCTCTTCTTGGTGAGAAGGTGCCTAAGAAGAGATTTGATGGAGATGTTCAAAATCATGAGGGGGCTGGACAGAGTAGATAGGGAGAAGCTGTTCCTGCTCGTAAAAGGATCAATAATGCGAGGGCACAGATTTAAAGTGATTTGCAAAAGAAGCAAATGTGACGTGAGAGAACTTTTTCACACAACCAGTAGCTCGGGTCTGAAATTACTGCTTGGAAGTGTGGTAGAGGCATGTTCTACCGAGGCATTCAAGCGGGCATTAGATGATTATTTGAGTAGAAACAGTGTGCAGGGGTAGAGGGAAAAGGCAGGGTAATGGCACTAGGTCATAATGCTCATTTGGAGAGCCGGTGTAGATACAATGGACCGAATGGCCTCCTTCTGTGCTGGCAATAGGAACATAGGGGCTGGAGAAGGCCATTTAGCCCATCGAGCCTGCTCTGCCATTCAATATGATCATGGCTGATCGAACACTTCAATGCCTTTGTCGCGGAAAACGGAGTGAACACTCAGACCCAGGAGGTTTGTCTCGGAAGTCTTTATTGAATCATGATATCATGGAGAGCCCAGCAGCGTACAATGGAGCTAGCCGGCACTCTGAGGAAGCATCAGAGTGTACACATTTATAGTAAAAGTCGTACATATCAAAGAGCTTGAAGTTGGTAAGACTGTCTAACCTTCAATAATTAATTACATTGAGAATCATTGTCTTTGGCATGCAACACACAATTAGTCTATTCTAATTTATGACTATGCAGGATATTGGGGGAAGCCCATCTGGTAATAAAAAAGTGAGACAGAGAATAGATAACCATGCTTGACCTTATCTTTAGTGCTAGGGGGTGTACACTCTAGAGAACAGATGACCATTGCTTGATCCTGTCTCTTTGTGTTGGGGGCAGACATCCTAGCCTTGTCTCAAGGATTCTAGGAAGCTTGTTTAAGATACTCCTTTTCTCCTTTCCTGCTCAATTAGCTGGCAGCTGCAGGTGTACCTGCTAGAACAAAAGAGGGAACTGTGCTGTAGTATTCCACTACGGTTTTAACTGTTTAACCCTTAGTTGTCCTGTAGATGTATTTTATTCTTCCACAGCCTTTTACCCACACTATCTCTATAACCCTCTACGTTATTGTTAATCAGAAATCTATCAATCACTACCTTTAAATATACTCAATGACTGAGCTTCCACGGCCCTCTGAGGTAGAGAATTCCAAAGATTCACAACTGAGTAAAGAAATTTCTCCTCACCTCAGTCCTAAGTGACTTCCCCCTTATTTTGACATTGTGTCCCCTGGTTCTAGACTCCCAGCCAGGGGAAACATCTTACCTGCACCTACCCTGTCTATTCCTTTAAGCATTTTGTAGGTTTCAATAAGATCACCTCTCATTCTTAGAAACTCTAGAGAAGACCATAAGACATAGGAGCAGAAATTAGGCCATTCGGCCCATCGAGTCTGCTCCGCCATTCAATCGTGGCTTATAAGTTTCTCAACCCCATTCTCCCGCCTTCTCCCCGTAACCTTTGATCCCCTTACCAATCAAGAACCTATCTATCTCAGTCTTAAATACACTCAATGACCTGGCCTCCACAGCCTTCTGTGGCAATGAATTCCATAGATTCACCACTCTCTGGCTAAAGAAGTTTCTCCTCATCTCTGTTCTAAAAGTTCTTCCCTTTACTCTGAGGCTGTGCCCTCGGGTCCTAGTCTCTCCTACTAATGGAAACATCTTCCCCACGTCCACTCTATCCAGGACTTTCAGTATTCTGTAAGTTTCAATCAGATCCCCCCTCATCCTTCTAAACTCCATCGAGTATAGACCCAGAGTCCTCAAACGTTCCTCATATGTTAAGCCTTTCATTCCTGGGATCATTCTCGTGAACCTCCTCTGGACCCTCTCCAGGGCCAGCACATCCTTCCTGAGATACGGGGCCCAAAATTGCTCACAATATTCTGAATGTGGTCTGACCAGAGCCTTATAAAGCCTCAGCAGCACATCCCTGCTTTTATCTTCTAGTCCTCTCGAAATAAATGCCAACATTGCATTTGCCTTCCTAACTACCGACTCAACCTGCAAGTTAACCTCAAGAGAATCCTGGACTAGGACTCCCAAGTCCCTTTGCACTCCAGACTTCTGAATTCTCTCCCCATTTAGAAAATAGTCTATGCCTCTTCTTCCTACCAAAGTGCATGACCTCTCACTTCCCCACGTTGTATTCCATCTGCCACTTCTTTGCCCATTCTCCTAACCTGTCCAAATCCTTCTGCAGCCTCCCCGCCTCCTCAATACTACCTGTCCCTCCACCTATCTTTGTATCATCTGCAAACTTAGCCAGGATGCCCTCAGTTCCTTCATCTAGATCATTAATGTATAAAGTGAAAAGTTGTGGTCTCAACACTGACCCCTGCGGAACTCCACTAGTCACCAGCCGCCATCCTGAGAAGGACCCCCTTATCCCCACTCTCTGCCTCCTGCCAGACAGCCAATCTTCTATCCATGGTAGTACCTTGCCTCTAACACCATGGGCTCTTATCTTACTGAGCAGCCTCCTGTGCGGCACCTTGTCAAAGGCCTTCTGGAAGTCCAAGTAGATAACATCCATTGGCTCTCCTTTGTCTAACCTACTCATTACCTCCTCAAAGAATTCTAACAGATTTGTCAGGCATGACCTCCCCTTGATGAAATCATGCTGACTTTGCCCGATTTACCATGTACTTCCATGTATTCTGAAATCTCATCCTTAATAATGGACTCTAAAATCTTACCAACGACCGAGGTCAGGCTAATCAGTCTGTAATTTCCCATCTTTTGCCTCACTCCCTTCTTAAACAGGGGGGTTACATTAGCGATTTTCCAGTCCTCTGGGACCCTCCCTGACTCCAGTGATTCCTGAAAGATCACCACTAACTTCTCCACTATCTCTTCAGCTATCTCCTTCAGAACTCTGGGGTGCAATCCATCTGGTCCAGGTGATTTATCCACCTTCAGACCTTTCAGTTTTCCTAGCACCTTCTCCTTGGTAATGGCCACCATACTCATCTCTGCCCCTTGACTCTCTTGAACTTTGGGGATGTCACTCATGTCTTCCACTGTGAAGACTGACGCAAAGTACCTATTCAGTTCCTCCGCCATTTCTTTGTTCCCCACTACTACTCCAGCGTCATTTTCCAGCGGCCCAATGTCCACTTTTGCCTCTCTCTTACCCTTTATATATCTAAAAAAACTCTTGCAATCTTCTTTTATATTACTGACTAGTTTACCCTCATATTTAATCTTCTCCCTCCTTATTTCTTTTGTAGTTGTCCTCTGTTGGTCTTTGTAGGCTTCCCAATCCCCTGGTTTCCCATTGCTCTTCGCCGCATTGTATGCTTTCTCTTTAGTTTTTATGTTGTCCCTGACTTCCCTTGTCAGCCATGGACAATACAGGCCCAGTTTGCCCAATCTCTCTTCATAAGACAGTCCCGCCATCCCCAGAACAAGTCTGGTGAACCTTCATTGCACTCCATCTATGGCAATAATATTCTTTTTTGAGGTAGGTGGACCAAAACTGCGCACACTACTCCAGGTGCAGTCTAACCAAGCTTCTATACAATTGAATCAAGACTTCACTACTCCTGTACTCAAATCCTCTTGTGATAAAGGCTAACATTCCATTAGCCTTCCTAATTGCCTACTGCACCTGCATGTTAGCTTTCAGTGACTTATGGACAAGGGCACCCAGGTCCCTTTGTACATCTACACTTTCTAATTCTTACCATTTAGGAAATATTCTGCACCTGTTCTTTCTACCAAATGGATAACCTCACATTTTTTCCACATTTATATTCCATCTGCCATGTTCTTGCCCACTCAATAAGTCTGTCCAGATCCTCCTGTAGCCACTTTACATCTTCCTCACAACACATTCCCACCTAGCTTTGTATCATCCTTGAACTTGGAAATATTTCATTTGGTCCCCACATCCAAATCATTGATATATATATATATATATATATATATAGTGAACAGCTGGGGCTCAAGTACTGATCCCTGCGGTACCCCGCTAGTCACAGCCTGCCAACATGAGAATGACTTGTTTATTCCTACTTGGTTTTCTGCCTGTTGGCTAATCCTTAATCCGTGCCAGTATATTTCCTCCTATCCCAGTGCTTATATTTTGCTAATGAACCTCATGTTGGGTACTTTATCAAAGCCTCCTGAAGATCCAAGTATAATATGTCCGTTGGCTCTCCTTTATCAATTTTGTTAGTAACATCCTCAAAAAGCTCCAAGTTCGTCAAACATAATTTTCCATTTTACAATTTCATGCTGACTATGCCCAATCAGATCATGATTATCCCAAGTACCCATTTATCACATCCTTTATAACAGATCCTAGTATTTGCCTACAACTAATGCAAGGCTAATAGGTCTGTAAGGAGAGGTGATGGCATAGTGGTATTGTTGCTGGACTAGTAATCCAGAGACCCAGCGTAATGGTTTGGGGACCCACCATGGCAGATGGTGGAATTCAAATTCAATAAAAAGTCTGCAATTAAATGTCTGATGATGACCATGAAACCATTGTTGATTGTTGTTAAAACCCATCTGGTTCACTAATGTCCTTTAGGAAAGAAAACCTGCTGTCCTTACCTGATCTGGCCTACATGTGACTCCAGACTCAGCGATGTAGTTGACTTAACTGCCCTCTGAAATGGCCTAGCAAGCCACTCCATTGTAACAAACCACTACAAAACCACAGAAAGCAGATGGACCACCTGGCATCGACCTAGGACAATGCCCTGTCAACCCTGCAAGTCCTCCTTATTAACATCTGGTTCGAGTACAATTCTACTGTTGCTGATGACCCAAGGCGCCTTCTGAATGCCCAGTCTTGAGGCGTTAGATTTGTTTGAAATCTATCCCATTTAGTACGGTGGTAGTGTCACACAACACAATGTGAAAGCGGGACTTTGTCTCCACAATGACTGTGCAGCGGTTGGTGGGGATGAGGTCAAGTATGTTTTCCCCTCTTGTTGGTTCCCTCACCACCTGCCACAGACCCAGGTGCCTCAGAGTAGTCAAGCAACAGCCTGACATAGTCATCCTCAAGGAATCATACCTTACAGATAATGTCCCAGACTCCTCCATCACCATCCCAGCAGAGGTAAGCATAGTGGTATACAGACGGGAGGGTGTTGCCCTGGGAATCCTCAACATCGACTCCGGACCCCATGAAATCTCATGGCATCAGGTCAAACATGGGCAAGGAAACCTCCTGATTACCACGTACCGCCCTCCCTCAGCTGATGAATCAGTACTGCTCCATGTTGAACATCACTTGGAGGAAGCAATGAGGGTGGCAAGGACACACAACGTGTTCTGGGTGGGGGACTTCAATGTCCATCACCAAGAGTGGCTCAGTAGCACCACTACTGAGCTGGCCCAGTCCTAAATGACATAGCTGCTAGACTGGGTCTAGCAGGTGGTGAGGGAACGAACAAGAAGGAAAAACATACTTGACCTCATCCCCACCAACCTGCCTGCTGCAGATGCATTTGTCCATGACAGTATCGGTAGGAGTGACCACTGCACAGTCATTGTGGAGACAAAGTCCTGCCTTCACATTGTGTTGTGTGACACTACCACCGTACTAAATGGGATAGATTTCAAACAGATCTAACGCCTCAAGACTGGGCATTCAGAAGGTGCTGTGGGTCATCAGCAAGAGTAGAATTGTACTTGAACCAGCATATCCCCGACTCTACTATTACCGTCAAGCCAGGGAGTCAACCCTGGTTCAATGAAGAATGCAGGAGGGCATGCCAGGAGCAGTACTAGGCATACCTAAAAATGAGGTGTCAACCTGGTGAAGCTATAACACAGGACTACTTGCGTGCCAAACAGCATAAGCAGCAAGCGATAGACAGAGCTAAGCGATCCCACAACCAACGGATCAGATCTAAGCTTTGCAGTCCTGCCACATCCAGTTGTGAATGGTGGTGGACAATTAAACAACTCACTGGAGGAGGAGGCTGCACAAATATCCCCATTCTCAATATGGAGGAGCCCAATACAGCAGTGCAAAAGATAAGGCTGAAACATTTGCTTCAGCCAGAAGTGCCAAGCGGATGATCCATCTTGGCCTCCTCTGGAGGTCCCCAGCATCATAGATGCCAGTCTTCAGCCAATTTGATTCACTCCAAGTGATACCAAGAAACAGTTGAAAGCACTGGATACTGCAAAGGCTGTGGGCCCTGACAATATTCCGGCAATGTACTGAAGACTTGTGCTCCAGAACTTGCCGTACCCCTAGCCAAGCTGTTCCAGTACAGCGACAACACTGGCATCTACCCGGCTATGTGGAAAATTGCCCAGGTATGTCCTGTATACAAAAAGCAGGACAAATCCAACCCGGCCAATTACCGCCCCATCAGTCTACTCTCCATTATCAGTAAAGTAATCGGAGGAGTCATCAACAGTGCTATCAAGCGGCACTTGCTTAGCAATAACCTGCTTGCTGATGCCCAGTTAGGGTTCCGTCACAACTTCTGACCTCATTACAGCCTTGGTTCAAACATGGACAAAAGAGCTGGACACCCGAGGTGAGGTTTGAGTGACTGCCCTTGACATCAAGGCCGCATTTGACCAAATGTGGCATCAATTAGCCCTAGCAAAACTGGAGTCAATGGGAATCAGGGGGAAAACCCTCTGGTCGGAGTCATACCTAGCACAAAGGAAGATGGTTGTGGTTATTGGAGGTCAGCCAACTCAGCCCCAGGACATCACTGCAAGAGTTCCCCAGGGTGGTGTCCTAGGCCCAACCATCTTCAGTTGCTTCATCAATGACCTTCCTTCCATCGTAAGGTCAGAAGTGGGGATGTTCACTGATGATTGCACAATGTTCAGCACCATTCGCAGCTCCTCAGATGCTGAAACAGTTCATGTCCAAATGCAGCAAAACCTGGACAATATCCTGGCTTGGGCTGACAAGTGGCAAGTAACATTCATGCCACACAACTGTCAGGCAGTGACCATCTCCAATAAGGGAGAATCCAACCATTGCCCCATAATGTTCAATGGTGTTACCATCACTGAATCCCCCACTATCAATGGAGGTTACCATTGACCAGAAACTGAACTGGACTAGCCATATAAATACTGTGGCTACAAGAGCAGCTCAGAGGCTAGGAATCGTGTGACGAGTAACTCGCCTCCTGACTCCCCAAAGCCTGTTTACCATGTACAAGGCACAAGTCAAGAGTGTGATACCATCTACAAGATACACTGCAGGAATTCACCAAGGCTCCTTGGACAGCACCTTCCAAACCCACGACTACTATCACCTAGAAGGACAAGGGCAGCAGATAGATAGGAACACCACCACCTGGAGGTTCCCCCTCCAAGTAACTTGCCATCCTGACTTGGAAATATATCGCTGTTCCTTCGCTGTCGCTGGGTCAAAATCCTGGACCTCCCTTTCTAACAGCACTGTGTGTACCTACACCACATGGACTGCAGTGATTCAAGAAGGCAGCTCACTACCACCTTAAGGCCAACTAGGAATTGGCAATAAAAATGTTGGCCCAGCCAGCGAAGCCCACATCCCGTGAACGAATAAAAATAAAAACTCCCTGTTTTCTTCCTCCCTCCCTTCTTAAATAGTGGGGTGACATTTGCTACCTTCCAATCTTCAGGAACAATTCCAGAATCTATAAAATTTTGGAAAATTATCACCAATGCAGCCACTATCTCTATAGTAACCTCTTTCAACGCTCTGGGATGCAGAATATCAGGTCCCGAGAACTTATCAACTTTCAGCCCCTTAATTTCTCCAATACAACCTTCTTACTTGTACTAATTTCCTTCAACTCCTCATTCTCCCTCGCCCCTTGGATCTCTAAATCTCAGAGATTTCCTGTATCTTCCTCAGTGAAAACCGACAAAGTAATCATTTAGCCTTTAATGGACCCACATTTGTATTAGCCAAACGCTTCCATCTGACAAACCTATAGAAGCTTTTACAGTCCGTTTTTATGTTTTTTGCTAGATTGTATTCATATTCTATTCTTGTTTTTTCTTTACCAGCTTCTTGGTCTTCCTTTGCTGTATTATAAAAATCTCCCAACCCTAAGGTTTACTACTACTTCTGGCAACTTTATAAGCCTTTTCTTTTAATCTTATACAATCCTTAACTTCCTTTTTGTCAGCCACAGTTGACTGACGGTTTTTGGGTTTTTACACTTTGAAGGAATGTATAGGAATGTAAGCTGTGTAATAGTTCTTTGAAAACTATCCATTGCCTATGTACAGTCATACCTTTTAATGTATCTTCCTAATCCACCTCAGCTAATTTGCCCCTCATGCCTGAATGATTTCCTTTATTCAACTTTAACGCCTTTGCTTCAGAGTGAACTACCTCACTTTCAAACATAATGTAAAATTCAATCATATTGTGGTCACTCATCCCCAAAGGTTCTTTTGCAACAAGATTATTAATTAGCCCTTTTTCATTACATAATACTAGATCTAACATAGCCTGTCCTCTAGTCGGCTCCTCAACATACAGCTCTAGAAAACCATCCCTAACACACTCCAGAAGCTCGTCTTCCACAGCATTAGTGCTCAATTGGTTTACCCAGTCTAGATGCAGATTGAAGTCACCCACGATTACTGTATTGCCCATGCTACATGCTTCTCTCATCTCCTGATTAATACCATGCCCCATATTACCATTACTATTTGGTGGCCTATAAACCACTTCAACCAATGTCTGCTGCCCTTTGCTATTTCTTAGCTCCACCCAAACAGATTCCACACATTGTTCTTCCAACCTGAGATCCTCCCTTTCTAATGCACTGATCCCATCCCCTATTATCAGCTTAACTCCGCCTCCTTTCCCTTCTTGTCTGTCCTTCCTAAACATCAAATACCCTTGAATATTCAGTTCACAGCCTTGGTTACCATGCAGCCATGTTTCCGTAATGGCCATTATATCATACCCATTTACCTCTATTGCCTTTATACCATCTGCCTTATTGCAAATGCCGTGCACATTCAGGTAGAGTGCCCTTAACTTTGTCTTTTTGACATCATTCTGCATTCGAAGCATACCCAATACTCTGCTTTGTTTCTCCTGCCTTCTAGTCTCACTACTACTGCCTGTTACCTGCTTTACTTCCTTCCAATTTGACGCCACCCCTCAGGTTCCTGCCCTCCTGACAAGCTAGTTTAAATCCACCCCAACAGCACTAGCAAATCTCCCTGCAGGTATATCAATCCCAGTCATGGTAATATGTAACCCGTCCAGCTTGTACAGGTCCCACCTGCCCCAGGATCGGTCCCAATGCCTCAGAAACCTGATGCCCTCCCTCCTATACCAGTTCTCCAGCCAAGTATTTAATCGATCAATCCTCCTATTTGTATGCTCACTAGCACATAGCACTGGGAGTAATCCTGAGATTACTGCTCTTGACGTCCTGCTTTATAATTTCCTTCCTAACTCCCTAAAATCTGCTTTCAGGGCCTCCTTCCCCTCCTCCTACCTATGTCGTTGGTACCAATGTGGACCACAACTTCTGACTGATCCCCCTCCCCCTGAAGCATGTCCTGCAGCCGCTCCATCACATCCTTGCCCCTGGGACCAGGGAGACAACACACTGTCCGTCCTGAAGTCACATTTACTGCTGCAGAAATGCCTGTCTGATCCCCTGACTATGGAATCCCCTGTCACTATTGCCCTTCCATTCCAAACCTTGCTGGTTTTCAGATCTTGTGGTTCAATTTCAGAACAGGATCTTCATCCACCAAGACAACATCAACTATTGATTCTATTCCTCACTCCTGTCAACTCTTGGAATGTGTGCTATTAAAATTAGGTTATTTGCTGGTATAACTTCATAATTCAAGGACAGTAATGGAACAACGTGCATTTATATAATTCCTTTATTATAAAAATGCACCAAGATAGGGGTGAAATGGACATAAACTGCCAAAGCATAAGTTTAAAAATTGGTTTAAGAAAGGATTTAAAAGTGGTACAAGAAGTGATAAGATGGAGAGATTTGCAATAGGGCTGAGATTACTGATGTTAATCATACAACCAATGATTAAGTGAGTGAGAGGTGCCAGAGAGAATATAAGGCTGGGGGGGAGAAGCAAAATAAAAATGGAAAATGAAGGAAATTCTCAGGAGGTCTAGCAGCATCTGTGGGGAGATAAGTAGAGTTAACAGGTGGAATTTAGTGCCCCCCTGGAGGATCGGGGGTGCCGTATGCTCGGGTGGAGGGATGCAGGATGGAGATCCCAGCTCCTTCCAATTTAGACCTGGGTGGGAAGGCTAGAGGATTACCTTCATACTCAAAGGCCAATTGAGGCCCTTAAGTGACCACCTTAAGGAAGACTCGATGGCCTCCACTTGTCACCACTGATATTTAACCAGAGGTGGGTGGGAGCCACGCCATGGGACTTACTACCAGGGCAACACTTGACGGAGGCACCTGCCAGTGGGAACAGAGGAAGTCAGAGTAAGATCCCCACCTTTTTAAATCAACCCCCCCACCCCCCCACAACCAGCTAAACTAGCCGGGGTATTCTTGTCTGGCCCCGGCAAACCCCTTTTCCAGAGGCTGCAGTGATAATTCATGGTGTAGGCCACACTGGTGGTGGCATCATTCCTGGTGGTAGTGCTGCTGGTACAGGAGAGCTGCCAGCCTCTGATTGGATGGCAGCTCTCGGATGCAGGACGCCAATCTTACAGCAGAATTTCCTGGGGGATGTTCCCCTTACAGGAGCCGGGAACCCCAACACTAACCAGGTAGGTGCCTGCTCAACTCCCATCGGCACTCCCAGAAATGGCCATGGTGAGGTTGCTACTCATTTTCCAGCAGGTGGAAGGGCCTCGTGCCACCACCAATAACTCCACCTAATGTTTCAACTTAGTGCTTTTGGTTCTGACGAAAGGTCACTAACCTGAAACATTATCTCTGTTTCTCTCTCCACAGAGAGTGCCTGAACTGCTGAGTATTTCCAGTGTTTCCTGTTTTATTTCAGGTTTCCAGCATCTGCAACGCTTTATTATTGTGGAAAAGAAGCATGGTGGAGGGACCCTCTGAAAATCTCTCTCTTAATTAAATTTCGCCTAGCAGAGCATTCATTCATGTGTTCTCACAACTTCATGTTAGAATCTCTCCAAACATGTTCCCACCACTTCCGCAACATTGAAACAGCCCAGATTGAAGTCACAAATGACATATGTGACTGGCTGTGGTGCACTATCTGTCCTCATCTTTCTCAACCAGTTGGTAGCCATTAACATGGTTGACCATACCGTCCTTCTGTAACACTGCTCCATTTTCTAACTGGGTGGGACTGCCCTCATTAGGTTCCATTATCATCCAAAGTGAAAATGGAAAATGCTGGAAACATTCAGCAGTTCAGGGAGTGAGTTAATGGCCAGAATCTTCCGATCAGAATCGGAACCCCTTGATCCTACCCTTTTTTTTACAGCACTAGCTGCCATATTCTGGTAAGTAGGGTTTAAATGTCCCAAAGCTTCTTTCAAAACTGCGGAGAGAAGCAATGTGGGTAGGATGGCAGCTGGATAGGGTGGTGAGGTCAGGTCGTGGGGTTGGGGGATGGGTCAGGTCGAGGGGTCAGGAGGGGGGAGTTCAGTTGTGAAGTCAGGTTGGATCCGGTCGGGGACCCTGGTGGAAGGAGCGTCGCCTAGTTGGGGTGGGGAGGGGGGTGGGAGGAGAGTCGCCTGGTGGGGGCTAGTCTTGTCGATAAGGAGTCGGGTGGTCAGGTTGGGTCGGGGCATTAGGGGAGGGGTTGGGTCCGGTGTAGGGTTGGGGGAGGTCAGTGAGTGATTGGGAGGTCAGTTGTATAGTTACCCAGGAGTTAGACTAGGATTTTTCTGTGTAACATTTCCTGCATAACTATCCAGGTAAGTCAGAACTGTCCAAAGTCTCTGACTCTAACTCAGACTTTTGGAGGGTCCCAGGGAGCATGGGAATTGCTCATCAGAAGTTCAAACTTCCTAGACAATTCCCATGGAGTCGTTGCATTGGGACATCCGAGGGGTTCCATAGCACTTCTGGGGAGGTGTGTCCGATGTACGTCAATCCGGTGACAGGAAGATCTGTGCCAACCTTTCAGTTTGATTATTTTCATCAGAATTGGAAGAAGTTAGCAATTTAACAGTTTGTGAGCAAGTACAGAAATAAGGGGGCGGGGTAGGGGGGGCTAGATGAAGGAATAAAACGGACAGTCTGTATGAATGATTAAATGACAAAAAGGATGGTGCAATGATAAGAGCGTTAGGAATGGAACGATAAAGAAACAAAAGATGGACGCAGAGGAGGTGCAAATGACAACAGCAGAAACATTGCCAGCACCTGCCCTCCAAAAAAAAGAAATGCAGCAGTTATGAGCTGAAGTTGTTGAACTCAAATTGGCACCAGAAGGTTTTAAGGTGCCTAATCGAAAGATAAGATGTTCCTCAAACACGTATTGAGTTTCTCTGCAACAGCATAGGAGTCTGAGGTCAAAGGTTTTTGGAGAATTAGAATGGCAAGTGACTGGAAGCTGGGAGTCACTTTTCTGTTCAGTTGCTTGTCTCCCAGAGTGTGTTCTGCCACCACTTGGCTTGTGTTTTTTTGCTGATTGCAACTTAACTATTGGGATGCTCAATGACATTACTGAGTTGATGGAGGCTGGAATTATTAGCCAATATTTCAAGTGATAGTTTGCTTTGTTAATCTTGACAACTGATTCTAATGTTCTTCAAGGGCAATTTCATGGGTCCAAGAGCCATTGTATTGAGAAAGCAGTGATCGATGTGGAGAGAGGCAAATCGTTTCCTGCAATTCTGTTAAAATGTGTGTCACTGAGTAAAAACAAATAATTAGTCTGCATGTATTTTATTCATTGATGCAACAGAATGGATACAACTTTAAAAAATTGTACTGCGGCTTAAGTTTAACATTGTTGCTTTTCCTTTGAACAATGTTTTTTGTTTCTGACTATTTTCAACATCATGTCATAGAATTATACAACAGAAAAAGACATCATCTGACCCTTCATACCTGTGCAGACTCTTCAAAAGAACCTACTCCTTACTTCCATTCTCTTGTTTATGTACTCTCATACTCATTTATTCATTTCCTTTTTAAAATATTTAACCATTTCAGCCTTTGAAAAGCTATTATGACTTCTGCTTCCACTCCTGCTTCTGGTAGGGCATTAACTGTCCTAATAATTTTCAGCTTCAAAAAATCTTATTCTCCTACCCTCACCCTCCCTTCTTATGGTTTTGACCTTAAATTAATGTTGTCCAGTTGCTGATTCACTAACTAATGAAAATGGTTTTCCTGACCTGCTTTAGTTTTTCATTTTGTATATAATTTACTGCCTTCTAATTATTCCTCTCAAAGTGTCTTATCACCTCACATTTCTCTGCATTAAATTTCTTTTTACATCCATCCGCCCAATCTACTAATTTGTTTGTCCTCCTAAAGCTATCACAGCTTCTTGTTTTAGTGTGGTCTGCAAATTTTGATGAAATGACCCTTTAAATTCTAAGTCCAGGCCATTTATAGGAAATAAATCGGGGCTTGCTGAATGATCTTCAGGAGCTCAGCTATATTATTAGGTATGTGAATATACCAGTTTCTAACAATCAGTGTGAAATGGAGAGGTAGGTATAGGACTCAGATGATACAGGTTTAAACCATGGTTCAATAGGCAACTTTTGATGTGAAACCTTTAAGGCAAGGCTATTGGACTCTCAAAATCAAGTTTTAACATTCACTTGTTTTATTTTTCTAATTCCAGGATGATAGAGCTGCTTTTGAGAAGCCAAAGGTAAGGTGATCTTGTTTCTATTACAACAGGGTTATTTCTATTTTTGTTAAACACGATCAGTAGCCATGTGTTAAAATCTAATTTGATATCTTGCAAGCAGTTGACAGATTTCAAGGGAGCTCATTCAAAATTACGTTGTATTCCATGTTTGAGAAGTATATTCATGATTGCTGTCTGCCTGCTCACAGGATCCCAATGTAGAGCAAGTAGCAGCCACCGAGCAAGTATACTACCTAATATAAAAATATATTTTGAATCTTGCTACTTGATATTTCTGTTTGCTTTAAAATCAATATAATTGAAGGGTAGATAAAAAGCATTCCGCAGGTAGCCTTCCAAAGAAAGCGCCTCCATAGAGACGACAGATCATAGCACGTTTCCGGCAGGACAGAAGTTGCATCTACTTTGGAATTAGCTTTGGAATGTAGATGCTATCCAAATGTGGAATGTGAGCTTCCTGGACTGTACCAGGGAGTTGTACTGATGTGGGGCTGAGACTTGTTGCAACAAGCTTTGGAGCCAACTGTAATGGTCAGAAGAGGAAACTTTGAGCTGCCTGTAATTAGCACCCCCCATTGGTCTTGCACTGTGAAACCTTTTTATCATTTTAATTTCTCCTGACCTCCACCCTATCACAAATGTTTCCTTTCATTGTTTTCCCTCTTTTACTTGCTCAAACCTACTACATTTCTAACTTTCCCCAGTTCTGATAAATGACCATGCCTCTGTGGGCACGCTCTGTTGCCATCTCTGCTCTTTATCCCCCCCCACCCCCCCCACCACCCTCGCTGAGTATTTCTAGCATTTTCTGCTTTTATTTCAGATTCTGCACCCTCCCCAGATCTGCTGATTTTTTTTTTTACATTCTTTCATGGGATGAAGGCATCATTGACCAGGCCAACATTTGTTGCCTATCCCTAATTGCCCCTGAGAAGTTGGTGGGTGAGCCCCCAACTTGAACAACTGCAGTGCATGTGCTGTAGGTAACCCACAGTGCTGTTAGGGAGGGAGTGGCATGAGGTCAAAAGTCCAGGCAACTTATTCCACTCTGTAGTGCTGGGCTCCTGCTCTGTTCTCCTTAACACCAGTCCCCTACTGCACTCTATATACATTAAATGCAGTTTACAGCATTGGTGCAAGTGTAATCACTGTTGCAATGCCTCCTTGGTGTAAATGGAATTAGTCTCCTGTTTCTGCAGTTAAAGCTTTTGGTGGGTTGGGGAGGGGGTGGTAGGAATAAAGCCAAATAGATTGAAAAGTAAGGAATATCTTGTGCGTGAATCACAGCCAGTACAATTTTTTTTAATCGTTTCGGGATGTAGGCATGAGGAGCATTTATTTCCCATCCTTCGCTACCCTGAGGAAGTGATGAACCACGGAGTAGTGCTTTAGTACTGAGTCGTCTGGCCACTCCATAGGGCAGCTAAGAGTAAACCACATTGGTGTGGGTCTGGAGTCACATGTAGATGTAGGGCAGTAGATTTCCTTTCCTAAAGGATATTAATGCATCTGTTGGGTTTTTACAATACAACAGGTTTATGATCACTCGTGCTAGATTTTATTTCCAGACTTTAAAAACTGAAATTAAATTCCCATCTGCCAAGGTGGAATTGAATTTGAGTTCTCCAGGTTATTATTTCTGGCCTTTTGGGTTACTGATCCAGGAACCTAATCATTACACTACTGAACCCCTATATGGTGTATATATAGCAACTAGAATTTTGCAGTAAATCAGATAAAAACCCCTGAAATGTAATCGGGGCAACTACATGGGTAAAAGCTAGTGCAGCTGGTAACTTCCTGCATGTTAGCTTTCATTTTTTGCCTGCAGATCAAATCTCCCTGATTTGAGACTTTTCATATTCACGAGATAACGTGTTGGTCTTTCTATTATAGGAGCCAGCTGTTGTCATATTGGAGCCTGAATCAAGGTACAAAATTGTCTGTAAACAATTATCCTTTTTTTCAATGGAGTTGATGTCATTCTTTCGTAAAGCATATTGTAGCATTGACTTTCGAATAGTAGATGAAGTTTGAAGTATAGTGTTGGTCAATTTTCACGACAGTGCTTTCTGTCCTCGTTCGTATTTATGAATCATAATCTAACAAGCATCTTTATTAAATTAGAGATGACCTGATGGCTGTGTCTAATTCACCACCTATATTTTACTCCATTCTGGTCATTTTAAGTTCAATTTTTTTCAGTGTTTTCCATCTAAATTTTTGTTTTGCTATTTTTTTTTCTTGGTAAATTCCAACAGTTTGAGTTCATTTCATTCACAGGAGTTTATGTTCTTGCAGCATTCCCACCGCCACCTCTTTTTCCTTCCCCACACCTGTCCTAACCACTTTTTATGGTTGAGACCAGTTAACTCCAAGCAGACCCTGGAATGAACCTGAGGAAGGTTGGGGGCGGGGGAATTTCCCCTCAGTTGTATCAATTTTGTAAATGCTTTCTTTTATGCTAGAGTTCGGTAGCATTTGATCATGAACCAATGGGTTTGTTTGTCATGGTTGTTTTTGCTTAAAGGTACGCTAACCAAACGTTTGTAAGTTAATAAATAAAAGTGGCTCTCATACTATGATGTTTTTGATCCTGTGGCTGTTCTTTTCTTGCAGTTGGTGGTCCAGTTGGATAGTCCCAGCAATAGCCGGCTTGACTGTGGCCCTCCTATATCGCCTTTATGCAGCCGATCAGTAAACACTATGTATAGAAGAGACGTTGGCACTATTTCATGTTGATTACAACCTATTATAAATTAGTTCAAAATGTGAAAATTGTTACGGTTCATATGGGCAGTTCCCTTGAAGAATTACACAGAATTACATCATATCTGCAGCCCAGAAACTGGCTCATTTGGTCTATCTCAGTATTTGTACTCCACGTGAATCAACTTCCATTCAAATTACCTCTTCCTGCCCTCCCTCTAAAATCCCTCAATTCCCTTCCCTCCAATGTATGCATCAAGCCTCTCCTTAAATGTGACAGTGCTATCATTTTTAACCATTCATTGTTGCAGTGAGTTCCACATCCTCACCACTCTGTGTAAAGAGAATAATACTGACTTCGTCATAGATGGTCTAGCACTTGTCTTTCCGTGGTTGGAAAATGTTTCCTTCAAAATGTCAATGAGATAGGGTAGGGGTTAGTAATCTAGCATAGATTTCACATGACTGTATTTAACTGAGAGAATTGTCTCCAGAATGGGCCAGGTGCAAGAATTATTTCCCATCCGATTTATCATAATGAGGCTGTTCCCATCAGTAAGTTTCTTGGTGAATTGCTGAGGTTTTTGACGTTTTGGGAGTGCCTTTGTATTATTTGATTCACTGTGCCTTTTGTGTGAAGATCCCAGATGTGCAAAGAGAAACAATTCTGAACAACTAATATAAATCTGTATTGTATATAATCGTATCTGCTGACAAGTGTATTTTTCAATATAGTAATGAAATCATGTACTTCATTTTTACAAATAAATACATACAGATAAATAGTACATCCAAAGCACTTTCTCACCTTTTGTTGACCAAAGTTAGATTAGAATTTTGAGCATAAAACAGTTCAGATTGTGCTTTGTTTTCCAAATTTCTTCTCTTTGCCAAGCTTTTCAGGGTTTCTTCTCCATGAGCAGCCTCCAGCTTAAGGAAGGTTCCTTAAGTAGCCATTATTCATATGCAAGAGTTGATGGTGAATGTTGACACGCTATTTGACTATGAAACAGGAAGAATCATCATGAATGAGCCCTGTTCTCGCCCAGCCTCAGTAGAGACTGGAAATTAAATCCAGGACCTTCCCTTCATAAATGGCTCAGGTAATCTTTGAAGTCCAATGGAGGAATTTACACTCTGGGCTTTGAAACGGAAACAATATTTTAGTAATGTAACAGGGCACATCTACATTTTTTTTTGTGTAGTGGCAGAATGGGGAGAGGAATTCATTTGTTTTGAAGCTATAGGTGGGAATCTGTGCTGGTAACAGCAATTTTCACTTCAGAGAGCCTTCATTAGATGCAGACTGACAGTTTTAGCTCTATACAAATCCAGCTGAACATGACAATTACTGCTAAATTAAGAGAATTCCTATGAGATAGACTTAAAACCTAGAAGAAACTGGCTGAGATTGTAACATACTCATATACACATTGACAATTCTCATTGCAGTAGGTTACATTAACAAGTTGTAGTTTCTATTTCAAATTCCAATGTGTAAATTCCCTCATTGGAGCTTAGTGACTCCTCTGTTCTCCTCTCTGCTATTGTAAAGTATGCACATGGCCCTGTTGGTACTCCTAGCATTCTGTGAATCACCAGGCAAAATCCCAACTAACTGTAAGTGGACACAGTCAAGTGTGTGTATCTGTGCTAGAGCATGGCTGGATGTTCTGTGACAATGCACTCTTCAAAGGAATGAGGTTCTTTGAGCAATTACCCTCAAGGATGTCCTGTGACACTTGCTGTATGTGTGAAGGCCCTGGTAAACAAAAGAAATTCATATGATTTTGTTGTGGCAAAGTCACAATCTTCACAACTCCATACTTTGTCTTCTCATTACTCGGTCACTGATGAAATAGTCAGCATATGTGCACCAGAGATATTTGTAATTCTGTCAGCAGCTGCCTGCAAGCTCCCTGTCTCTCCATCAGTGACTGAGAGGGATGTAAATGTACCACTGATCTCCAGTGCCACCTCCTCTCCATCATTTAGCTGGATTATTTGTGACGTGTCACCTCCAGTCCTCTCCCTTGCATTTTCATTTCTATAACTGGTGAGAAAACAGACCTATGTGTTATAGTCAGGCAGGCATTTGCCCAATGGATGCAGTGCAGTTGGTGATGATGACTACAAAACAGATGTACCACGTTACACATGAATTGTTAGTGGCAACAATGGATAGATAAATGGGGAGTGATGAAGCGCCTATAAAGTGAATACTCCGATCTGCCAAAAGTTGAGTGGGTGCAAGCAATGATATGATGGAGAACATTTTGCAAGACAAGATGACAAGGGGCTTGACCCACGGATGCAGTTGAATCAACAAATTGTGATTTCCTGACCTAGACGGACCATTAAACCAATTGTCCTCAGTGGCTGGGTCTTCCTTATGACGTTCCAATATCTCTCAGGTCCCTGTCACCTGTGCTCTTTTTATCCTTACCTCCTGTGATAAAGAACAAAGAAAAGTACAGCACAGGAACAGGCCCTTCAGCCCACCCAAGCCTGTGCCGATCATATTGCCCATCAAACTAAGACATTTTGCACTTCCGGGGTCCGTATCCCTCTATTCCCATTATTCATGTATTTGTCAAGCTGCCTCTTAAACACCACTATCATACCTGCTTCCACCACCACCTCTGGCAGCGAATTCCAGACACTTACTACCCTCTGCGTAAAAAAACTTGCCCCGCACATCTCCTTTATAGTTTTCTCCTCTCACCTTAAATCTATGTCCCTTAGTAATGGACTCTTCCACCCTGGGAAAAAGCTTCTGACTATCTACTCTGTCCATGCCACTCATAATTTTGTAAACTTCTATCAAGTTGCCCTCAATCTCCGTCACTCTAGTGAGAACAATCCGAGTTTCTCCAACCTCTCCTCATAGCTAATAACCTCCAGACCATGCAGCATCCTGGTAAACCTCAAAAAAAATGATACTTTGTCTTGTGTGCATGACACACAGCACTGCAAGGTCTCAATGTCCAGCCAACTTAATTCATTGCATAAATAAAAGCAAATACTACAGATGCTGAAATTCTGAAATAAGAACAGGAAAAGCTCAGCAGGTCTGGTAGCATCCGCGGAAAGAGAAACATTGAGCCTGTGTGACTCTTCAGAATTAATTAGTTGCATGTTATATTTTTTAAAAGGCTTAATATACATATATGGCAGAGTTTAGGGTTCCTGACAACATCCTATTGCTAAGTGCTTCCAGTGTAACTATGGTATTTATCTGCAAAGTGAAAAATTGCCTAGGTTTATCCTTTCCATAAATCAAGGGAATAGAGCTAACCTCGCCAATTGCAGCTCTATCAAACTTCTTTAAATTATGAACAAAATGATCGAAGTTATCAATAGTGCCATCAAGTCTCATACTCACCAATGCTAAATATAGGTTTGGCCAAAAGTCATCACAGGCTTGACCCCAGATATGGATACTAGGATACACCCTCCACCAGCGCAGAGACACACACCCCAGTGGGACCAAACTTTAAAGTAGCCTTGGGGTCACAATCTGGTGAGCACATCTCACTGTCTGATTCACAGCAGGCGGAGACGGGCATCCCAGGTTTCCGGCACTCGGAGGGCTGCCGGGGACAAGAAATTTGCTGAGCCTGAGTCAGATGATGAGCCTCTGGACTCGGTCATACCTCAGGTGCTGGAGTTGCAAAGGCAAGCTCGGGAACATCAGGAAGGGATGTCTTCTGCACCCCTCAGAGTGCAAGGCACGATTGAGGAGTCTGTCTGCCTTCAGTCTGAGGTAATAGTGCCAACATGCCGACGTACTGAGGTCAACGCTGGTACGATGGTGGTGGCTATGGAGACCTTGGTCCAGGACATTGGCCCTGCGCTGTTGTACGGGCTGAACTCCATCGCCTGTGCCATAGTTGGCCTCCAACAATGTCAACGCAAGAGGGGTGCGGGGCAGCTCGATCTCACTCTAGCTTCCCCTTCTGAAGGAGTCACCCAGGGGTCCTCAGGCACCCATAGAGAGGAGAATCAGCTGGGGCACACCCCAAAACCATCCACCAGGTGACTCCGGGAATATCCGGCCCATCTGAATCCCCTCTTCTGGTGACCTCCAGCAGCTTCAGCTCCACAGGCGGAGGAGGGTGCCACTGCCGCACAGCAGGAGCCCGAAAGCAGGCCGGGACCTTCCAGGTCTCAGCCCTCCAGAGGACAGCTGACAAGTTGCTCACAGACAGGGTGTGGCAGTCAGCAGGCTGCCTCCACCTCCGCTGTGGATGGCGAGGGAGAACCAAGATGTAGCAGCAGAATGAGGGAGGTTAAGAAGGTGTAACTCTTTTGGAGCTAAACAATTAAACTAAATTAACAAAATAAGGGATAAAACAAGCACAGCCCCGAAGTCAGGTCAGCTGATAAACCAAGGACAAAGTTTAAAAGAAAGTTACAAACATTAAACCAAAATGTGGTTAAAGGGGTCGATAAAACACCCCAGTTCCCGTGGTGCTCACAAGGCATGGAAGGCCTCGAGGGTGTCGGCAGACACTGCGTGCTCCCCCTCCAGGGACGCCCGGCCGCGAACTTAGCCGCGGAAGAGGGACAAACAATCGGGCGGGACTCCCCCTTCGATCGCCCGCTGCCTGGACCTGTTAATGGCCAACTTGGCCAGGCCCAGGAGCAGGTTCACAAGGAGGTCCTCCTCCTTCCCGGCCCCCCTCCACACCGGGTGTCCGTAGATCAGGAGCATGGGACTGAAGTGAAAACAAAACAGTAATAAAAGGTTTTTTAAATAACTAAAAAGGGAGTGCAGCCTACCACACACTATGTATGTAAGGTCCACGGACTCCACAAGACCACAAAAAAGGCAGGTGTCCTGGAAGTCCATGAACCTACACATTTTACGATTGTGGGGGACTGCTGCGTGCAACACCCTCCAACCCAGGTCCCCGATAGAAAGCAGGAGGACACCTCCGTAGAGGGCCTCCCATCGGGCGCCTCCGCCGCCGGACGGCAACAAGGCACGCGTGTCCTGGCGGCGGACGAGGGCGAGATAATGGAAGGTGTGCAGCAGCAGTCCATACAGAAAGCTCCTCCGCGCCGTGCTAAATGGCACGGAGGGCATGTCCCCGAGGCGGCTCATATTATTGCGGGGCACCGGCACCCGAGGGATGGTTCGGGGCTTGGTGCCAATGTGGAATTCCATCCGAACAGGGGAACGTTCAGCCGGAAGACCACCGCGCACCAGGGCCACCTCGAGACCTAAAATGACATCGGGTTCGAGCATGACCGTCCTTAGGTCTTGGATGGCATCGGCTGTGATCTGGGCATTCACAGACGCGCAACGCGCCAACTCCTGCGGGAGTATCCAGCCCAGTCCTCCACCACCCAGCACGTCCCCGATCCTGGTCACCCCGGCAGCCACAGCCCTCCTCTCCGCCAGCCACTGAAAAGGACGGAGGGGCGGATTCCTGAGCAGCGGCTCTCTGACGATAGCCGCCACTCCTGACGGGGGAGAGCTGTGTCGCGAGGCGACCACGTTCGACTTTGATCAGGTCCTGGTAAAAGACGGGCAACGCCTGTAAGGAGCCACCAAGGCCCCTCTGCTCTATAAACAGGAGCTGCACGTCATAATTCAGGCCGTGCACCTGGCTGAAGAAATACGTCGCCAGGGCACATCATCTCGGAGGAGGCTCGACGTAAAGGTATCGCTGTAGGGTCTGAAGACGGAAAGTCGCCACCTGTGTGCGTAGGCACACTAGCGCCTGACCGCCCTCCCTAAGCGGGAGACTCAGAACCTCAGCAGCGACCCAGTGCAATCTTTTGTCCCAGAAGAATTCGACTAGCATTCTCTGGATTTTTGCAACAAAGTCCTAAGAAGGTGCAGTTGAACAACCTGGCATGGGAGTTAATCGCTTGTACATAATGTGACTTTGTTAATAAACTCCCAAGAATGTCTCCCTGCCTATGGCTCCTTGTTTTGATGAGCAGTGCTCGTGTCACTCAGATGTGAAACCTTGGTCCCTGCACAAGATGAAGGCAGGTGCCTCAGTCAGGGCCTCAACCCTGTGCTTTGTGTAACCTTCCCAGCACACTGCTGGTATGCCTTCACTGTCACTGGTCACATTAGTCATGCCTGTACCTCGATGGGGCTTATCATTGCTGCCAGAATGTCCTGAGCAGGTGGCACCGAGTTCCATCATTCTCCCTGTGTGCCCACAGCACCTTTGAGTTGTGGCTGCCACCCACACCCATCTCATCAGCACCTGTGTCCGGCGATAGTCCTGAAGGGTTCAGCTCATGAAGGAAACCATAGGATCAGGAGATGTTAAAGTTCCCCCACTGCATTTCCATGATATGACCCTGATTACAGAGCGTAAGTGAGGTGCCATCTGCCAGACAGGAGTGAGAAATTCGCATAAGCTGTGTGGGGATCTATGGAGTGTCCCCACTGCATGTCATCATCATCCTCCTGGAATGTAGGGACTATGGGCATTTGCTGCATCTCCTTGACAGGAGCCTTATCACAGAGAGTATGTGCGCTGCCATCAGCCAGACAGGAGCCAAACATTCGCAATGTGAAGATCTATGGTGTCTCCTCACTGCATGTCATCATAACCTCCACAAATCTAGCAGCTATGAGGGCATCCCAAGTGTGCCTGCCTTATCTGGCCAGTGCAGGGGCCTCAACGTGTTGTGTGGCACTACCACCGTGCTAAATGGATAGATTTCGAACAGATCTAGCAACTCAAGGCGGGACATCCACGAAGCGTGTGGGTCATCAGCAGCAGCAGAATTGTCCTCAACCACAATCTGTAACCTCATGGCCCGGCATATCCCCCACTCTACCATTACCATCAAGACAGGGGATCAACCCTGGTTCAATGAAGAGTGCAGGAGCGCATGCCAGGAGCAGCACCAGGCATACCTAAAAATGAGGTGTCAACCTAGTGAAGCTACAACACAGGACTACTTGTGTGCCAAACAACAGATGCAGCAAGTGATAGACAGAACAAAGCGATTCCACAACAAATGGATCAGATTGAACCTCTACAGTCCTAACACATCCCATTGTGAATGGTGGTGGACAATTAAACAACTCACTGGACGAGGAGGTTCCACAAATATCCCCATCCTCAATGATGGAGGGAGCCCAGCACATCAGTACAAAAGTTAAGGCTGAAGCATCTGCAACGATCTTCAGCCAGAAGTGCTGGTTGGATGATCCATCTCAGCCTCCTCAGGAGCTCCCCAGCATAACAGTTGCCAGTCTTCAGCCAATTCAATTCACTCCACGTGATATCAAAAATAGCTAACAGCACTAGGTACTGCAAAGGTCCCTGACAGTATTCCGGCAATAGTGCTGTAGACTTGTGCTCCAGAACTTGCCGCACCCCTAGCCAAGCTGTTCCTAGCTAGCTACAACATTAGCATCTACCTGGTAATGTGGAAAATTGTCCAGGTATGTCCTGTACACAAAAAAGACAAATTCAACCTGGCCAATTACTGCCCCATCAGTCTACTCTCCATCATCAGTAAAGTGATGGAAGGGGTCATCAACAGTGCCATCAAGCAGCACTTGCTTAGTAATAACCTGCTCACTGATGCTAAGTTTGGGTTCTGCCAGGGTCACTCAGCTCCTGACCTCATTATAACCTATATAGTGTAACAGGCTCGAAGGGGGCTGAATGGGCCTCCTCCTGTTCCTGTGTAACAGGCTGGAGGAGGGGGCTGAATGGGGCCTCCTCCTGTTCTAGTGTAACAAACATGGACAAAACAGCTGAATTCCAGAGGTCAGGTGAGAGTGACTGCCCTTGACATCAAGACAATGTTTGACCGAGTGTGGCATCAAGGATCCTTAGCAAAATGGGAGTCAATGCGAATCAGGGTAAAAAACTCTCCACTGGCACAAAGGAAGATGGTTGTGGTTGTTGGAGGTCAATCATCTCAGTTCCAGGACATCACTGCAGGAGTTCCTCAGGGTAGTGTCCGAGGCCAAACCATTTTCAGCTGCTTCATCAATGACCTTCCTTCCATTATCAGGTCAGAAGTGGAGATGTTCGCTGATGATTGCACAATGTTCAGTACCAGTCGCGACTCCTCAGATACTGAAACAGTCCGTGCCCAAATGCAGCAAGACCCGGACAATATCCAGGCTTGGGCTGACAAGTGGCAAGTAACATTTATGCCACACAAGTGTCAGGCAATGACCATCTCTAACAAAAGAAAATCCAATCATCACCCCTTGACATTCAATGGCATTACCATCACTGAATCCTTCACTATCAACATCCTGGGGGTTACTATTGACCAGAAGCTGAACTGAACTAGCCATATAAATTCTGTGGTTAGAAGAGCAGCTAAGAAGCTAAGAATCCTGTGGTGAGCAACTCACTTCCTGTCTCCCCAAAATCTGTCCACAAGGCACAAATCAGGAGTGTGATGAAATACTCTCCACTTGCCTGGATGAGTGCAGCTCCAACAACACTCAAGAAGCTTGACACATCCAGGACAGAGCAGCCTGCTTAATTGGCACCCTTTTCACAAACATTCACTTACTCCACCACTGACACACAGTAGCAGCAGTGAGTACCATCTACAAGATGCACTGCAGGAATTCACCAAGGCTCCTTAGACAGCACCTTCCAAACCCACGACCGCTACCATCTAGAAGGCCAAGGGCAGCAGATAGATGGGAACACCACCACCTGGAAGTTCCCCTCCAAGTCACTTACCGTCCTGACGTGGAAATATATCGCTGTTCCTTCACTGTCACTGGGTCAAAATCCTGGATCTCCCTTCCTAACAGCACTGTGGGTGTACCTACACCACATGGACTGCAGCAGTTCTAGAAGGCAGCTCACCACCACCTTCTCAAGGGCAATTAGGGATGGGCAATAAATGCTGGCCCAGCCAGCAAAGCCCACATCCCATGAATAAATTTTTTAAAAAGCAGCACAGAGGATGTTACCGGGGGTAGATAGGGAAAAGGACCGGGCAGGGGTGGGGAGTGTGGTGCTTGGGTCCTCAAGTGGCGCAGTGGTTGGGCTGGCAAGAGGATGGGGCTTGTGCTCATGTCCTTGAACAGCAGTATAGCAAAGCAGTGGCACATTTGGCTCAGGGGAAAGGAGGTGCCTGAAAGAGCCAGGCTCCAGCCTTTAGGGCAGGGTCTGTCATTATAGTGGACTTGTCCTTTGTGTCCAAGGGGGGCAGCTGTACCACACATAGCAGGTCAACAGTCAGGGTGTTTGAAGCCCTATAGCACAAATTTGCTGATCCACTGCACTCCCAGATGTTCCAGAATAGTCCACTTCATGGAGGCACACCTGCACCTGCCTCCCCACCCCTGAAGCTCAGCATCTGCATTCAGATGAGTAATTTGGAAGGCTCTGCACTCTCTGGCAGGGACTCTTGTGCTGTCCCTGCCTCCAGCACCTGCTGCTGCTCACCTTGAATTGCAACTTAATATGTGACAACCCCTTTCTCCCTCATACCCCAATGAAGTGTGTGTTTCTGAGGTGGTGGAGGTTGGGCATGAGAACTCTGAGGCATCATCAGGTTGTGTGACCTCTTCTGTGGATTCCTTGTCCTCCTGCTGCTCCAGCTATTGTGTCACACTTGATTTACCTGTGGAAGATGAAGGATGCAAATTTGAAGTGACATAGGGAAAGGGTAAAAAGTCATCATTGTGCAGATGTTGATATTTCAGATAGTGTTGACAGCAAAGGGAGATTAGTAATTGTTATGTGCCTGTGTGATTTCTAATTATATCACCAGTGTTGAGGAGACTCAGGTACAGGTTTCGATCGTTTATTCGAGCAATTGCAAGGAGGGCACCATGTCAATACAGCTTGAGACAGTACTCTGCTAAACTACAAGTGTTCACCATATTTATACATTATTGGTCACGTAAAAGAACAGTTTCCAGATTCCGATCTCGTCAACATATAGGTTTATATTACAAGACATCTCTGGTAACAACTACATCCCTATTTGTTTTCACCCAAGCAGAGACCTTACCATCTGTTGAAGAGCACACTTAATCTTAGCTGTTATTGCCATCCTCTGACTACAGTCTGGCTCCAAGGTCTTTCTATTGTTTGCAGGCCCTTAAGGCTGTGCAAGGTTCATCTGGTAACCTTTAACTGCTAATGTGCTTGGAGATTTTAAGTAATTCATTCCCTTTCAATAAGTTCTTACTGTACTCCTATATTCCCCCTAATAATTACTGTATCCCTTTATTTCCCCTAACAACCAGGTATAAAATGGGACACCCATCACCTCATCACCAATAGCCATGTACTCTGCCATCCTGCTAATCTCCATGGTCCTCCTGTTCCTTTGCAGCCAGGGTGGCTTTTACTGAAGGGTCACCCCTCCCCCATCCGGCTCTCTGGAGTTCTCTGCTCTGCTGCAAGGAGAGAAAGCAGAGAGTTATGAGTGTTAGAAATGGATTGTGTGGAGAGGAAGGAATGACAACATTTATGGAGGGTGACTGTGAAGGGTGCTGTGAGTTGGCAATAAGACGAGCGTGAGAGTCAGTGTTGGTAGTTCACATTGGGATGTGAGGAGGTGCCTGGAGACAGGGCAATAAGCAGAGCTGCAAGATGCGTTAGTCTGAGGAGTGTTGTGCAGGTGTATGCTGTGGAAGTCAGAGTGTGAGAATGGCATCTCAAAGTGTGATGCCACCCACTGTTCCAACCCTAGTGAGGTAACCGAACCTCTTGCAGCATTGTACCCAGGTGCGAGGGACCACAATCTTGTTGTTCACTTCCATTCCCGCCTGCTTGCCTTGAAAGGCTAGCCTCCTCCTCTCATCCGTGTGGAAACTGCACTTCTCTGCAGATGCTCATAGCCCACAGCAGGATCTCCAGGAAAGACTGTTAGAGAACTGAGGGGTGTCTTCCCACGTGTTACTTTCCATTCCTGTGATTCTTAAGACTTCAACAAATAATTCGAATTCAGCCACTCTGATCCCTGTCAGGATTCCTTTAACTGGAAATCCTTCTATTGACCGGCCCAAGTCGTCATCACGCCAGCTCTGTGGTTGGGAAACACCAAAGTGGGATGCTACTGCTGTGGCTGAGCTAAAGAGAGCCAAGGCAAAGCCCATTCCTCAGAAAAGAAAATCAGCTGGTCACTTGCCTCCAACAACCCGTCCTGCTTTGAGTGGGCCTAAAAGGCAGAAATTCAGCCCAAATTTTCAATGCACATTCAAAATATCAATAAACATTTGTAATGCATCACTGTATCACTGAGTCATGGGTCCTTGAATCTGTTTGAGTTTGTACAACCGATAGCAAGATTCCATTGCTGAATCTTCCCATCAAGAATTTCATTCTTTTTGTGGTTTGAAGTTGTCCCATTCTGCTTTATCATTGTAGATCCTGTAATTATTATAAATGAACTGCAGCTGCCCCACTTTTGGCTTGCTTTCAAGTACCGGATCCAGCTCTTGGTATATTGATTATATATTCATCAGATCTCTTAGCTTCTTCTGTCACGCCAAATAATTCATCTCTATCTCCTTATTCTTCAATTACTGAAAAGATTCTTCCTAATTACCTGATTATCTGAATGGTGAGAGATTGCAGAGCTCTGAGATACAGAGGGCTCTAGGAGTCTGAGTGCAGGAATCGCTAAAGGCTAGTATGCAGGTGCAGCAAGTAATTAGAAAGCTAATAGAATGTTATTATTTATTGTGAAGGAATTGAATACAGAAGTAGAGACTTTATACTTCAGATGTCCGTGGCACTGGTGAAAGTGTGGTGGCCTAGGCAACTGCAGGGAGCCCATTTGGTGCTGGAAGGGTTAATGAGAAGATGAATTGTATGTCTAGGCCTAAGAGAAAAATACTACAACCTTGAGAAGAATACAATCTTGTCTGACCACAGTTGTAGGATGAGCCCTGAGACATTCCATTTTGTTCTTTCTCAGGCCGAATGTAATCAGGGTTGTGATAAGCCACTGCGTAACCAAACACCTGTTGTGAGAGAAATGGAAATTTACTGGAATATGGATTGGTCAGTTAACTTATACAAATAAGCGGATAGGTTTGTTGTGAAACTTACTGATTGGCTGTAAAAGTGCTTTTAACAAGTCTGCGTGTGTTCTGCTACGAGACTGTACAGTAGCTCTCATTGTGCTGTCTCCCTTGTGCACAAGTAAAAAAATGGGGTTTCTACGTACGAAATGATGTCTCGGTTTGATTTATTTCCGACAAGACCACATCTGAAGTATTGGTTTCCTTATTTAAAGAAGGATGTAAATGCATTAGAAGCAGTTGAGAGCAGGTTTACTAAACTAATATCTGGATTGTGCGGGTTGTCTTATGAGGAAAGGTTGGACAGGTTAGGCTTGTATCTGCTGGGGTTTAGAAGAGTAAGAGGCAACTTGATTGAAACATATAAGTTCCTGAGGGGTCTTGACAAGGTGGATGTGGAGAGAATGTTTCTTCTTGCGGGAGAATCTAGTGCTAGGGGCCATTGTTTAAAAATAAGGGGTTGCCCATTTGGGACAGAGATAGAGGGAATTATTTTCTCTGAGGGTTGTGAGTCTTTGGAACTCTCTCCCTCAAAAGATGGTGGAAGGAGAGCTTGGATATTTTTAAGGCAGAGGTCGTTAGCTTCTTGACAAGCAAGGGAGTGAGAGGCTATCGGGGTAGACAGGAATGTGGAGTTGAAGTTACAATCAAATCAGCCAAGATATTATTGAATGGTGGAGAGTAGGCTCAAAGTGGCCTACTCCAGCTCCTAAATTAGCTTAGAACATACAAATTAGGAAAAGTGAAACACAATATTGATATGAACAGCTGTCATCCTGACAGGCGGATAAATATCCCTACACCGCCTTTTTAAAGTATAAATAAAGTAGTTGACAAGGACATCATACAGCCTTTCACCTGCTCCCTGTGGGCTGAAGGGGAGGGGAGGAGGAGTGGGGGGTGGTGTTGGTGGTGGATGGGATATAGGTTACACCATGTCAGGACACAACCTGCTTGATGGGCCAGTCCTGTCCTTATTGTATGCTTCTTATACCTTGTGCTAGAGTCCTGTTCATGGATTTATTCCAGAGAATTATAGAGAACTGTAAGCCACTAGGGGAAAGTTAAGTCTTTGAAAATGCATATATAAATGATAATTAAATGCATGTCTATTATGCTGTCGACATTGAATCAAACAATCAGGGAATAGGGCTCCTTTTAACTGCTGGCCAGTTTACACCTAAGTGCCACAAGTGAAAGAAGTGGTCACTTTTTAGACAAGGTCATCCCCAGGGCACTGGCCTCATTTGTAATCCAAGGCGTCTTAGGGAGTGGAACCATTTTCGTCTGTAGGGCAGACAAAATGTGTGTTCAATTTCAAGGAAAGGAATATCCATGAGCAATACTTGTCACTCTGAAGAGCCTCTGTAGTGGCTCAGTTGATACTCTTGCCTCTGACTCACAAGGTTCTATGTTTAAGTCCCACTCAAGGGCTTGAGGAGAAAAAAGTTAAGGCTGACACTCCATTGTAGTACAGAGGGAGTACTGTGTAATTGGAGGTACCCTCTTTCAGATGAGATATTAAACTAAGGCCCCATCTGTCTGTTCTGGTGGATGTAAAAGAACGCATGTCACTACTTCGAAGAAGAGCAGGGAAGTTATTCCCCACTGGCAATCAACATCACCAAGCCAGATATCTGGTTATTATCACTTTGCTACTTGTGGGAGTTCACTGTGTGCAAAATTGGTTGCTGTGTTTTCTGCAGCCATGACTACACTTCAAAAGCACTTAATTGGCTGAAAAATGCTATAAAAATGCAAGTATTTAATTTCTTTTTTCTAATTTCATTGTAAAAAGCACATATAAGATCATGAAGTTATAAATAATTTCTTTAAAATTTTAGTTTCCTGAGCTGCATGAAGAACACATTTGTTGGGATTTTCCTCCTAGCTGATTGCTTCAAAGGGGCTTTGCTGAAAATAATGACAAAACAACTTAATTGGGACCAGCTTATAACTGATCTGGAGGTTCCTGGTCCTGGGAATCATGCTGCCGGCTTTGTAGCTGTATACTGAGACAATTCCAGATTGTCCTTCGAGCCAATCCTAAATTAAGTATTCCATTGAATGGATTTGCTTCATGGCACATGTCTTTGACATCTGTACAGTGATAATGTGTAAATTAAACCAGGGAGATATTGTTTGTGAGAGAGAAACAATTCACACCTTGGAATCAGTTAACTGGAAGTTGAGCCATCATAAGAAACATACCAGGACGTCCCAGCATGACCTCAATGAGAAAAGTGATAGAAAAAATAATGGAGGCGGGGGTGAGGGGGCGAGGAGGGAATAAATGAAATACTTCTCAGGTATTTTGCATTGTTGAAGCACTTCTAGATCGCACTGTTCTCTTTGATTTTTTTTAAACCACTTGCGCTGAGACAAATTTCGGCCACCATCGTGATTTCATTTTAGGTAATTTCAATCACTGTGTCTCCTGCCAATGCAATATGGCCATGTGCACATGCGTACTGGTCCATGCAGATGTCACTCTGCTGGCAGGAAGTATGTGCAGGTCTTAACATCTTAAGTTTTTTAATATTTTATAGCTACAGATGAATGGCAGAAAAATGATTAAATATTTACGTTTCCACTCACAATATCAAACAGCACAGGCACCAAACAATAGCTGCACTCTCACCACAACCAGGCCAGCTCCCCCTCCTAATATTTTTATTATATTAAACAATTGTCAAAGAGCCATCATTAACAATTCACAAAAGAGACAAGACAAAAATTGCTGGTGCTGCAACTCGGAAACAGAAAGCTCTGGAGACATTCAATGCAAGATGCTGCCTGAGTGTCTCCGAGATTTTCTGTTCACTTGTTTGCTATTTTAAATTATTGACTTTACTTCTGCATTAAAATGGTGCAAAAGTTTTTTTTTTTCCTTTGATGCTGAATGAATTTCAATCTAGCAGCGTCAGGTCCATGGAATCTTGTTCTGTTGCTAGTCTGGTGCAATGTGCTCATGGCAGGCTGAGTCTGTAGAACAGTAAACATGGCGCAGAAGCAGTCGGACTGTGCCATTTGTGACATTGGCATCAAGCATAGCCTATTTCAATGGTTCATCCTCACAGCTGTTGACATTTTCTCATCCAGTTGGTCATTATTTATCTCTGAGCTTACACAGTGAATTCTTGCAGGCTATTCTACTGTGGAGGTCTGTCCTCACCTACCCTCCACACATGCATACTGTCCTCTTCCCAGGCCACAGGCATTGTAAAAGTCAACTGCTTCACAGAAAGATTTAATTTTAGGAGCTTCACACATGGGACAGAATTTAGCCCTTGTCGGGCAGACTCGGCGGGGGCGGACAGGGGCAGTTGTGAAGCCAACTGCCGCCCCCAATCGAGGCTGGAAAGCGATTTCACACTGGCAGGCCAATTAAGGCCTGCCCAGCGTGAAACGTAAGCGGCAATTCTCAGCGCTGCCTGTGCGGGAGGGAGGAGTAGGGCGAGCGGGGCTGGCGAGAACTTGGCGCATGTGCATGAGTGCGTGCTTGCGAATTTTCCTGAGGCACAGAGCTGCCTCAGGGAGATGAAGAGCTTTCAGAAAAAATAATAAAGAATTGAAAAATGTTATAAAACATTTCCCCTCATGTTATTAATTGAATTTTAAAATGTTTATTTTATTTTTATTTGCTTTTGCAAACCTCATCCCGCCTGTGGATGAGGTTTCCTCAAAAATGCAAAGGCCGCTTGGCCCTTATGCCTGCCCGTCAACCGTAGAGTCAGTTAATTGAGACTTTAATGGCCTTAATAGGCCTTTTAATTGTCGGTGGGTGTGCTGCTGATTCCCACGCACGCCCACTGACTGAAATATCGCGCAAATGCACGTTGATGCAGGGACACTCACCCGATGTCAACGCGCATCTTTTCACGCTCGAGTGGGTTGGGCGCCCACCTGTCCGCTGAGGTAAAAATTTTGCCCAAGGTATTGTTAAGAAGGCGTTTTAACTACTTCAACTTTATCCCAAATTTTTCTTTTAATTACTGCTGGTTGAGGGCCAGGGCATTGGGCAAGTTTTTTTCCCTTCCTTGAACAGTGCAATGGGATCTTTAATTTTGATTTGAGATGAGAAATAGGACTTTGGTCTCATGTGAAGTATGGCATGGCTGATAATGCAGCAGTCCCTCTTTGTGCACTGGGATGCCAGTCTAAATTGTGTTCAACTTCTGGAGTGGGGGCTGGAAATTTATAGCTCTCTCCGAGATGAGAGTGCTGGCCTGGTCAGAATTTGATAACTCCCGGAAAATGGACAATCATTTCTCGGGAGAATAAATCATGGACTTTCACAAATCAAACAAAATGCTGACAAAGTTTGTTGGTAATCCCCAGATCAGTATTAGCATTTAAGTAACTAAATTGTACAAAGGGGTCTCAAACTGATATGAAACGGGTCCCAACTAGTGCTCAGTTCTTGAAGAAGGAGACTCTATTGGATCAGATGTCTACTGCCTTTAAAAAAATACCTGGGGAAACAATCATTCCCTTTAAGGAACAAATGAAGCATTCTGCTGTGGCACGAATATTATGTGGCTCAATCAGGTTACCAAGTTTCAAAATATTCCAGAAACAGATGCAGGTGTCAATATAATGGAAGGATTAAAGATGGACTGAAGGATGATGAAAGCACATCCAGCAAATCTGGTTATATCAGCAAAAGACAAAATTGACACTGTAATAATGTGTCAATGAATTCCAGGAACGCCCAAGGTAAAATTAATGGGTGCTTTAATTGTGACTCAAAGTATCATTATGACAGGATTTTTGAAAGTACACATGGGGCAGAACTTTGCCCTCGTCGGGCAGGCTTGGTGGGGGCTAACGGGAGCGGTCTGGAAGCCGAATGCTGCCTGCAATCGGTTTACGACTGTGATTTCATGCTGGTGGGCCGATTAAGGCCCGCCCAGCGTGAAACGTGAGCTGCAGCGCTGCCTGTGTGTTGGGGGGGTGGAGGAGGGCAAGCCTGCAAGTTCGCACACGCGCACGGATGCGCACAGGCAAAGCTCCCTGGGGCACAGAGCTGCCTCAGGGAGATGAAGATTTCTGAAAATAAAAAAGAAAGATTTTTAAAATGTTAACATGTACCCTCATGTGACTCTGTCACATGAGCAGGAACATGTTAGAAATTAGTTTGAAAATAAAAATTTTTTTTAATGACAGATCGAAACCTCATCCCACCCGTGGATGACGTTTCGCAAAAAATCCAAAGGCTGCTTGGCCTTTTTGCCTGCCCGTAAGGTTGGACAGGCAGTGAAAATTTTAATTCAATTTGATCTTTAATGGGCTTTTTATTTTATGTCATTTTACGCTCGTTCGGGTTGGGCGCATGCCCGCCTGGCGAGGTCAATATTCTGGCCATGAAGAAGATAGTTCCAAGGAAGAAGTTGGAGATAATGATGAATCTGAACAGATTATATTGGTGGTGACATGAGCTTCAGTGTGGGGAGGGTCTCCGAGGGAAAAGGGGAACCCCTACTGTACCATAAAGAAAAAATTTCGGGTATCTTCATGATGCGTGTTGATGATTTTCATGGGGTGGTACTGCAGAATTCAAGAAATGTGTTATTAATAAGATTAGAGTTGAATGTAAAATTGGGAGTCAGGCTTGTGGGGCATTTAAATCTATTGGTTTAGATATTAAGCAGGGTATCTAGAATAACTTTAAATCAACAACCCTATTTAGAGTGTGTTACTCTGGTCCCGGCTAATTGTACTAGGTCACCATAGAAGACTGATCTTATATGTAAAGAGACAGAGCATTTGCAAAACTTGATTGGTCATTTGAACTGGTTCTGCACTCAGATGAGACTAGATGCTAATTTTAATGTATTTGTGATAAGTATTTCAATGAAACACCTTAAGTAGAGGATATTTTAAGGGCCAATAAAACATTATGAAAATTAAATCTTATTAATGTGTTCTTTTTTTTGGAAAATTATACTTTATTCATAAAATATCTGAAAGAACATTACAAAACATTTCTAAATCACCATCACAAACAGTGCAATCAGATTCAACTTTTACACATGGATTACGAGGTGCTTTAATGCAATCAATGAATATTGCAATCATTTCAATATGGTCATTACAGACAGTCAGACAGTTGCAATGGCATTGGAGTTATCAACATACATCATGTTGCACTCTGAGGTGCTTCAATACAATTATAATACAATTATTATTCAATGCATACATTCATTGTGAGCTGTACATCCCGAGGGGTCTATACAATTCCCAACCCCTCGGTGCACTATGGCAAAAAGGTCTCAGACAGAAACCTTTCCCCATTGCACCTTTGTGGCGGCTGCCCCAAGCTTTAGTGCGTCCCTCAGCACGTAGTCCTGGACCTTGGAATGTGCCAGTCTGCAACACTCGGTCGGGAACAACTCTGCGCTGGAAGACAACAAGTTTCTGGCAGACCAAAGAACGTCTTTCACCGAGTTGATGATCTTCCAGCTGCAGCTTATGTTTGTCTTGGTGTGTGCCCCTGGGAACAGCCCATAGAGCACAGAGTCCTGTGTCACAGCATTGCTTGGGATGAACCTCGACATCAACCACTGCATCTCTCTCCAGGCCTTCTTTGCAAAGGCTCATTCCACAAGGAGGTGAACAGCAGTCTCCTCCCCAAGTTCCCATCCTTAGGTGACCCAAAGAACATGAAGCTAGTTATTTTTAGTGATGCCACACATGCCAATCTTTCTGATGGGTATTCTAGTGCAGCTGGTTTCATCACATTTCTTACGGGCGAGATCGGGAAATGCTATTGTTTAACTCAGGAAGCTACGAAAATAAAAAAGGCTATTGAAAATACTTTGGCTGCTAAAACACTGGCATTTGTGGAGGCAGTGGTGTGGGATTGAAGTGAAGTTCTGTACAATGGGAGTACTGAAGCTTGTGTAACCATTGAATGTTATGTAAATAATCATTCATTGTGGGTTAATCTACTCTCTGTGAAAAGTGTGATTGAGAAAAGATTATAAATTGACTTTGCCAGCTTGAAACAAATACTGGAGAGAAAGGAAATATTTGAAATTAAATGGGTAGATTCAAGCCATCAATTGTCAGATCATTTTACTAAACTATTCTTTGTGTGCACAAAGGAATTGTTAGGAGTCCTGTAGGAGAGTTTTCTCTCAATATAATGCTTTGTACAGAGTGTGGAAACCATTAATTTTCTTTTGATATTTTGGTTGTACACATAAATTCAAATTTTTGTTTTTATTTAAAGAAAGAAGGGAATCTGTTACTTGTATATTAATTGTGTGTTGATGGTATTCAGTATGTGGTGGGTATTAATTGGGGACTCACCTGTGCTCAGATGTGATGCACGATATGCAATGTGTGTTTCTGTAAATAAAGGCTTGTAAGGAAATCCTATATATGCTTATATAGCTACCCTTCACCGTCTGGCTATCTGAATTCTAATATCTATATATTGCCTTTAACATAGGCAAACTTCCCAAAATAGATTCATTTCCTAATGATCATAATTTAGCATGTTCAGGTTAAATGGCCAATTCACACTAGTTAAAGACTTTTATTCCAGTGCACATTTCATGCAAAAAAAATATAATTCAGCTCATTACTCCATACAATAAAAACAGAGGGAAATTTTAAAAAATGATTCCAGGGATGAGCAACTGTAGCTATGAGGATAGATTGGAGAGGTTGGGACTGTTTACCTTGAGAAAAGAAGGCTGAGAGGAGACTTGATAGAGGTATTCAAGATCCTGACGGGTATGGACAGGGTAGTAGTGAGAAACTGTTCCTACTCAAGAATACATCAAGAACTAGAGGGCACAGATTCAAAAAATGGGCAAAAGGAGTAAATGTGATGTGAGGAAATATTTTTCACCCAGAGGACGGCTGGAGTCTGGAACAAACTTACTGAAAGGGTGATGGAGGCAGGTTCAATTGAGATATTTAAAAGGGAATTGGATTGTTATTTGAAAAGAAAGAATGTGTAAGGTTACGGGGATAAGGCAGGGGAGTGGGGTTGGGTAGAATGCTCTTTCAGTGAGCCAGTGCAGACTTGATGGGCAGAATGGCCTCATTCTGCACTGTAAAGATTCTGTGATTCTGTGAATACAATGTGCCATTACAATATCCTGTGTGTGTCTTGGCAAGAGGGAGACAGTATCATTTTATTCCCTTCATCCTGAATCTGTCTTTATCACTAATTAATATATGAAATAATGACGTGAATTACAATTTGTGTATGAAATGCGCATGGGAGCAAAAAGCTCTTTAACCAGCGTGAATTGGCTGTTTACCTTTAATACGCTAAATTATGATCAAAAGGAAATGAATATTTAGTTTCTTAAAATAATACTAGAACATTTTCCTTTACATCAGCAAACATTTGCTTTCAACCTGTTGAATATTTACTCCATCAATACTAATCTTATTGAAACAACATTGCTGCATCACTCACTGCCATGTAGTTCTGGATTTTCACCAGCAGGTGGCAGCTATGTAAAGAACTTGACCATTAACTGGAAGAACCACAAAACAAATCCCAGTCGGAGAGGAAGACAAATCCCAGTCGGAGAGGAAGACAAATCCCAGTGCTGTCTTTGAGTGCACGTGTCATAATATAATGATCACCGTTTTCGCTTTACATGCAAAATGTTGCTGGTTCAAAACTAGGTAGACACATATGTGTCTTCTGGTGGATCAAGTGATCTAAGGCTCTATACTCAGCTTCCTTTAGGCCCGAGTTCAAATTCCATTTTGTTAGTTCGAGGAAAGAAGAAGAAAGAATATAAAACTAAATGAAGATTTCTGCATTTATTTCTAAAGAACCAAGGTAGCTTCTTTTGAACAAGAAGATGGATCAAGTTGATGCCTTTGTCAAAATTAAGCAATGTCTTCTCTCCAGATGCATCCTGCCCCATTGTGAATAATTAAGCTTTTCGCCTCTGGGCTTGGTAACTTTACTGCTTTTATCGCTGGACCCCAGCTGTCTATGGGCAGAATTTTACGTCCCGTGGCCGGGTGCGAGCCTGATTGGGCGTAAAATCGTGCGAGATGCTGTTGGACGAGCGTCCCGACGTCATCGCGCACTCGCACAATATTTCGCCTGGTAGACGCCCGCAAAAGTCGGAATCGTGCCCGCCGACAATTAAGCGAGCAATTAAGACCATTAACGGCGCAATCATCTGAGACTTTTTGTGGCCCATCCAACCTTATGGTTGGCGGACAGACCAATTGGCCAGGCGGCCTTTACATTTTTCATGAAACCTCATCCAAGGGCGGGATGAAATCTCCGTTAGGAAATAAAATAAAAAGAAATATCTGAGGACAATACTTTTATGAGATGTGCTTTCAGGTGCTTGATTGTGATGCATGGACATTTTTTGCAGCTTTTTAGCGCTTCAGTTCATTATTTGTGGTCTACAGCTCCCTGAGGCAGCTGCCTGCCCTCATGGAACTCTCTGGAAGCGCTCACCCGTACCTGCGGTGACGTCAGTGCCCTCCCTCTTCCTGGACCCCACCTGTTCTGAGCTTCTCAGCTCGCGTTTCACGTTGGCTGGCTGTTAATTGGCCAGCCCCCGTGAAATCGCGGTTGGGGACCGATTGCGATCGGCAGTCCGTTTCCCAGCCGCTCCCGGGCCTGCTGATAGCGCGCACCCGACAAGGGAAAAATCCAGGCCTGTGTTTTATAAACTCTAATTCATCTAAAATGTAGCTGCCTGTATAAGGTTAGGGCCCACTTGCCCACTTGTTCATCCTTACAACCTGCATTGGTTCCCTCTTCCCTCAACATGTTAAATTTAAAATCTTTGTCCTCCTCATCAATTTCTTCCATGGCCTTTCTCCACGTTACTCCTGCAACCTTCACCCAACCTTTCTCTCTCCTGCGCCTTTTGATCTCCTGAATTAGGCCTCTGAAGATTCCCACTCTTCCACTGCTCCATCATAGCCAGCAGAACTTTCTTCCATCTGTAGGGTCTTTCATTTGCATTCTCTCATGAGACTTCTCCCCCTTTGAAAATCTTGCCAAAACCCACCTTTTCATCTAAACGTTTATTCACTTTCTAGGAAGGGAACAGGAGTAGGCCATTCAACCTCTTGAGCCTCTTGCACCATTCAATTGGACCACGGTTTCAGATTTTCAAAATCCTTTTTGTGAAGGTTTTTGTTTTCCTGACGTCACACCTGATTGGCCTAACTCTAATTTTAAGGTTGTGCCCTGTTGCTCTGGGCTCCCCAGCAGAGGAAATAGTTTATTTATATCTACCCCATTAGATTTTTTAATTATATGAAACAATTCAATTAAGTCACCCCTTCGTTTTCTATATCCAGGAGATTACAAGCCTAGCCTATGGAAGCTGTTCTCACAATTTAACCATTTAACTCAGTATCACTCTGGTGAATCTCCACTGCACTCCCTTCAAGGCCTTCTGAAGGTGTGGTGCCCAGAACAGATCATTTCTCCAGATGAGGCCTAACTTTCAGCCCTTTGTATTGCAGCCCTCCTGAGATAAAGGCCAACATTCCATTTACCTTTTGAATTTTTTTATATATAGCTGTCCACTAACTTTTAGTGATGTTTGTACTTGGACCTCAGACTTTCCCACGTCAAACTACATCTGCCACAGTTTCATTCTCTTGCCTGATCTTTCAATATCCCTTTGCAACTTTCTGCTCCCATCCACACTATTCACTGTGCCCCCAAACTTAGTGTCAGCAGTGAACTTAGATATATGGCTTGTCTATCTCATTAATAAATATAGTGAAAATCTAAAGCACTGGTATAGATCCCTGAAGGACACCATTATTGCCATCCTGGTAATTTTGAGTACATTTTGACACCTGTCTCCTACCTCCTAACTAGCATCAAATGTGAAAACCTGTCTAATCTTTTATGGAGTGCCATGTATGTAACATTCATACATGCTCCCTTATCTATTGTTTTTCCACAAGTGTTTCCACTAAATAGGCTTGTTTTCTAGTTTATCTTCCTTACGCTCTTTCTGAGTGTCCTGTTACTCCTGTTTTGTATATTAAGGCGGTTATTTTGTTTAAAACAAGTGTTAAATGGATGATGTGTTATAAGACACACTGTGCAAAGGCCTGGTGTTTAAAGTTAATTTTTGGCCTAATTGCTGATTACCATCACTTGACTTTGCCTGCAGATGTTAAAACACACACCTGCAGGTTTAGCATACAAGTGGAGATTGGATGCAATTTTTGTGGAGCAGTATATGTGGGGTCCGTGCACCTACTTTCACTGAAAGTGTGGAGTGCGCTGGCTGACACACTTCAGATTGGCTCAGTGATTGAGGAAGGGAGTACACTGTATCTTGGACGTGGCACTGTAAGTCCTAGTGGAGGAGGTCCAGAGAAGGAGGAAGTTGCAAAGGAGGCAGCTGTCTGCTTTACCCTCATGCCCTTCTGTATCAATTTCCCAAATCAGCTGGTGCTGCTCTGTCTGGCCTCACGTTCTCCTTCCACTCTTCCTGCAGACCAAGAGGGATCCCTTGGCAAGTTGCCCATGACCAAGCATACCCTCTCTCCCTGTCACCGCTATAAGATGTCCGTTAGGGCAGAACAGCACAGCACCTAATCTTTTTAGGTAAAGTCCTCAGAGTATTTCAGGAATAAATGTTGATAAGACTTTTGGTGAAGTCTGCCTGATGTGTCTCAAAACTCCTCTTTAAATTGCCAGCAGGATGAAAAATGAAATCTAAGAATACCTATAAGTAACACTTGAAATTCTTAGCACTGACTTGGGGTAGAGAGCCCATTGCCATCCCAACTACACCAATTAGGTCCAGGGTGGGAAGGATCAAGGACAGCCTTCCCGCTTGGAGGCCAGTTGAAGCCCTTAAGTAGCCAGTTTAAGACCTCAACCTGCTGCCACTGGTAAATTACCAGCAGCGGGTTGGGGACATGCCATATGGGCAAGCTCACCAGGATGGGCATGCGTGCAGCCTGGTGAGGAGCAGCCTGGTGGCAGTAAGGACTGCCCCAGCTGGAAGCCCTCACTGCCCTTTAAACCCCCGCCCCCTCGCCGGGCACTGCCTGACTGGTTCTGGCGATCTTGCCTCACTTACCTGCGTTCTGGGGCTCCGGTGACGATCATTCTCCTCGGGCCTACTGCGTACCAGCAGCTGCTACTGTTCCCAGTGGCGCTGCTGTTACTGAAGAGCTGCTAGCCTTTGACATTCTGGCAGCTCTCAGAGGTGGGACGTCTGTTCTGCAGGAGGCAGGAACCCCAACAGCAGCCAGCAAACTGCCTGGCTGGAATTTAATCCCACTGGGGATCTTGGAATTGGCTGTGGCAGAGGAAACAGTTTTTACTCAGTGAGTTATGATCTGGAATGCACAGCATTGAAGAGTGGTAGAAGCAGATTCAATTGCACTCAGGGAAAGAAAGGTTACAAGGCTATAGTGAAAGGGCAGGGGAGTGGGACTAAATGGATAGTTCTACCAAAGGGTTGACATAGCAACAATGGACCAAATGGCCTCCTTCTGTGCTATATCATTCTATGGCTTTAATAGGCAGTCGGCAAGAACATACCCGCAACTTGTCCATTTTAACTGCTATGAGGCTTTATTTTGTGGCTTTGCATCATTTGCTGGTAAGTTGTGCATGCAAACATGTAATTCCAAGGCAGCTTGTTGATTGATAAAAAGGAAAATGTCTCCTGGCCCTCTAAAAGTCAAAGTAAAACAATTGTTGGGCTGCTTTGGGACCGTGCCTTTAACAACTGCTGGCCAGGCTACTCAACAGCAGTACAAATAGGCAGAGTGTTGGCAGTGCACATTGTTTCTGCTCATGTGTACCTCAAGACTGCATTCAGGGACCAGATCTGAATTAGGCAGGTGCTTTGGCAGGTCTTCCCAGGACCCTAGCTATGATGGTCTCAGATGGTGACTTTGCATAAATGGGGCAGTCAGTACCCAACTCCGTTTTCTGACCCCTTTTATTTCACCCCTCTCCTATTTTTACTTAGTTCTGTTGAAGGGTCATGAGGACTCGAAACGTCAACTCTTCTTCTCCGCCGATGCTGCCAGACCTGCTGAGTTTTTCCAGGTAATTCTGTTTTTGTTTCCGTTTTCTGACCGTTCTGTCCTGTTTATGCTGGGAGGAAGTGGTTAAAATTGTCATCAGTGATTTGAACCTTGAGAATAGGCCATATTTCCATTGATCCAGGGACGCACTCACAGAAGATGTAAAGAAATGAAACAGCTGGTACCTCATCCATTCTAGTGGAGCTCCTAGCAGTTGGCTTCATGATAGAAGCCTGGAATAGGTTTCCTATCCATTAGCCTTTGCTAGAGAGGGGTTGCAATGTGAATCTATTACAAAAGAGGGAAAAACTTCGATTTGAAAAGCTGCACTTGAATATTTTGCCCTCTCAGTTATATTTATTAAATATACTTTGACATTGCAATCAATAAATCCAGCAAAAGTTTAAATCTAAGGAAAACAAGCCAGTTTTCCATTTGCAATAAAGTGACATAAACTGGTTCATAAAAATAGTCTAGACGGTTTTATATTAGTGGAAAGCTTGCAAAATGAAATGGAATACTCATACTCATTTACATCTGTTAAGGCATTACACACTTTTCCATCTACAGATTAACTATATGAGATATAATTCATTTGTCACTGAGTCAAAGGCTACGTTTTCCTTGCTAGCTGTTTGACATATTGAGAGAATTTTTTTTATTCATTCACAGGATGTGGGCCAATCCCTAATTGCCCATCCCTAATTGCTCTTGAGAAGGTGGCGGTAAGCTGCCTTCTTGAACCGGTGTAGTCCCTGTGGTGTAGATTCACCCACAATGCTGTTAGGGAGGGAGTTCAAGGATCCACTCCAGAGATCCAGTTCCACTCAGCACTTCTGGCTGAAGATTGTTGTGAATGCTTCAGCCTTATCTCTTGCACTGATGTTCTGGGCTCCTCCATCATTGAGGATGGGGGTATTTGTGGAGCCTCCTCCTCCAGTGAGTTGTTTAATTGTCCACTACCATTCATGACTGGATGTGGCAGGACTGCAGAGCTTAGATCTGATCTATTGGTTGTGGAATCGCTCGGCTCTGTCTCTCACTTGCTACTTATGCTGTTTGGCACACAAGTAGTCCTGTGTTGTAGCTTCACCAGGTTGACACCTCATTTTTTAGGTATGCCTGGTGTTGCACCTGGCATGCCCTCCTGCACTCTACATTGAACCAGGGTTGATCCCCTGTCTTGATGGTATTGGTAGAGTGGGGGATATGCTGGGCCATGAGGTTACAGATTGTGGTTGAGGACAATTCTGCTGCTGCTGATGGCCCACAGCGCCTCAAGGATGCCCAGTCTTGAGTTGCTAGATCTCTTCGAAATCTATCCCATTTAGCATGGTGGTGGTGCCACACAACACGATGGAGACAGCTCTCCCAATTTTACCCCCAGGTGTAAGGAAGACTTTGCAGGGTTGACAGGGCTGGGTTTGCTGTTGTCGTTTCCGGTGCCTAGGTTGTTGCCGGGTGGTCCGTCCGGTTTCATTCCTTTTTACTGAATTTGTAGTAGTTTGATACAACTGAGTGGCTTGCTAGGCTATTTCAGAGGGCATTTAAGAGTTAACCACATGACTGTGGATCTGAAGTTACATGTAGGCCAGATTAGGTGAGGACGGCAGATTTCCTTCCCTAAAGGGCATTAGTGAACCAGATGGGTTTTTATGACAATCGACAATGGTTTCATGGTCACCATTTGACTTTTAATTCTGGATATTTATTGAATTTAAATTCTGCCATGGTGGGATTCAAAACCTGAGGCAGAATTTTCTGCTTGATGTGCAGGGGGCGGGCCCCGCATGTCAGTGCGTAAAATGACGCACGGTGACATTGGGTGAGCGTCCCGATGTCTCCGCACACCATCACGATATTTCGCTGGGTGGGCGCACAATGAAGTTCGACGTGCGCCCGCCATTAATTAACGGGCTAGTTAAGACCCTTAATTCATCAACTGATGCCGATTTTCAGGCGCCCGTGCGATCTTCGGCTCGGTGCACTGCCGCAACGGGCAGGCGGGTAAGAGACTTTATAATGAAACTCATCTACGGGCGGGATAAGAGGACTCAGTGGGGTTGTCAATCTGGTCTGTGAGTATTTATTGCAGAAAGTTTTTTAAACTTGCCTGTGTGATCTGCAGCAGTTCAGAACGAATTCCAGCAAATTTCTGTGTACATTGAACCTTCAGGTCAGCACCCTGCAGTCAATAATCTTTATCGGGCCTGCAGCTTTCCGGAGGCCTCCCTTGAGCCTGAGTATGGGTTCTGACATGTCCACTGGAGGCAGCTCCTCTGAGGAGGAAGGGAGGGCTAGAATAAGGAGGAGGCCAGGATTGCACAATTAGCCTCCAGGGGAGCCACCTTTGGGAGTACACAGGCACAAGGGGTGCAGGGCCAAGAGGTTGTCCAAGGTGGAAGGGGCCGCAGAAGACGCCGCTATCCTGCTGCCAGGGTATACAGGCAGAGAAGCGGCTACCTCAATATGACTGAGGTGCAATGCCAAAGGAGGCTCTAGCTGTCAAGGGAGACAGTCAACTACATCTGTCAGATGATTGGCCCTGAGATCTCTCCTAACTGTGTGGGCAGACACCCCATGTCAGTGGCTCTGAAGGTCACAGTTGCCCTCCACTTCTATGCCTCTGGCTCCTTCGGGGCTCGGTGGGCGATCTTAGCGGTGTCTCCCAATCAGATGTCCACACTTGTGTCAAGCAGGTCACAGACGCTCTGTTCAGGTGTGCATTGACCTTCATCCACTAACGTTGGGACCAGGCAAGCCAGGCACAGCGAGCCAGAGGCTTCGCGGCCATTGCTGGCTTCCCCCGTGTCCAGGGTACAATAGACTGTACACATGTGGCCATCAAGGCGCCAGCAGGTGAGCCCAGTGCCTTCGTCAACAGGAAGGGCTTCCACTCCATGAACGTGCAGATAGTGTGTGACAACAGGATGCTGATTCTGCAAGTCTGTGCAAGGTACCCAGGCAGCTCCCATGACGCCTACATCCTCAGACACTCCCAGGTGCCGGGACTCTTCAGTGCTCCGGCTCAGCTGGATGGATGGCTGCTGGGTGACAAGGGCTATCCCCTCAGAAGGTGGTTCATGATGCCTCTCCGCCATCCAATATCTGAAGCTGAGCAGCGGTACAATAGGAACCATGGCACCACAAGGGCTATGGTGGAGAGAGCCATCGGTCTTCTCAAGATGTGCTTCCGATGCCTAGACCACTCAGTGGGCGCACTCCAATACCCCCCAGATCGTGTCTCAGTGATAGTGGTTGCATGCTACGCTCTGCACAATCTTGCGCTGGAAAGGCATGACACAGTGGACGATGAAGGCGTTGACGCAGTGAATGCGGCTGTACACGATGAGTCCAGCACTGATTCTGAGGATGAGGAAGCACAGGGGAATTCTGAGGGGCTAAACGCTGACCTGGGACTACACCAAGGAGGCAGGGTCAGCCAGGAGACTTTAATCCAACAAACCTTCAGCTAGCTCCACACAAATGGATCAGGGGGACCAGCCTTGCCTGGTGCTTCCATAGTCGGCACTTAAGTGCTAAATCTGCCAGGTCATCACCTGCAACTAAGGGCTTTGGACATAAACCTCAATATCCACTCAAACACTCATGATATGTATGTAAAACATACAAATGCAGAACAAAGGAGCCACCCTCAGCCATGGTAACACATCAGGTTTTAATTTTCACCATCAGAAGTTCTCACAAAGTCAAAACAAAACGTTATTCAAGCAGAAACAAATAATAAGTCCCTAATCTAGGGCCAACACAAAAGCACCAGTGAAAAACCCGTGGTGTGCCTAAGGTGTCTTATGCTTACGTTTACGGGTGCTATGTCTTGGTTCCTCCCCATCGCTCAGAGTGGCATCTGAGACAGCCTGCTGACTCTGCTGTCCTGTTGGCCTCGATAACCTTGGCGGCTGTCCTCTGGCCCATGGAGCCTGTGCTGGCCCTGCCTGGGAGGGAGCTGCCAGTTCCACAAATGGCATCCCCCCAGTCGTCGTAGCCTCATCGGATGAAGTGGTAACTGGGAGAGGGACGGAGCAGCTGTTGCCCTCATCCGGAGCGCCCTGAGAGGAACCCACAGATACGACAGGCAGCTGTTGCGCCGACATGAGGTCGCCCCGGACCTCCCTGCTCACCATCGATGGATGGGCAACGTGCTGGGAAGCTTGAAGCCAACACCATCTCCCACATTGGCAATGACCAGCTGTGGCCATTGGCGCTGTGAGGGCTTGTAGGTCTGAGCGTAACCCTCGGAGAACCTGATTGTTCTCCTGGAGGCCCCTCTCCACGAGAGTTGCCACTCTCTCCATGGAGGAAGCATGACGCTCTGCCATGAGGCTCATTGCATCACTGATGCTCCACGTGGACTCCTGCACCACAGACACCAAGCAAAGCGAAGTCTCATGCAACACTCCCAGATGCTCCCGCACACCCGGCCGCATTTCCTGCAGCTGTTGCGTCGCGGGCAACTCCAGAGGCACATCATCATGCACCGACTGAGCATATGCCTGGCCCCCTGCAGTCCCCTGACTGCTGGCGCCATTGGCACTCTCTGTCTCTGCCAGTTCCTCCAGCAATTGTGAAGTGCCCTCTCCACTGTGACCCAAGACACTAGCCGATGTTGCAATGCCCACCGAGGTGCTAGTATCTGTGCTGGCGTCTACCTCACAGAAATGGTGTGACATAGGTGACACTTGAGGTCCCTCAGGTGTGAGAAGGGGCATCTAGAATTCCTCCTGGTGGCCAGGCTCTGATGATGCTGAAATTAACAATAAGGACAGTGGATCAGTTAGTGTGCACACAGTGACAGACTTCATCCCTTTCCCCCAGGCTCATTATGCGCTCAACCTTTCAGAACCTATAGACATGAATATTGGTGGAGTGGCAAATAGTGAGGCCACAGCTATAGTTCTGCGTGTAGTTGTGAAATGTGCTTCAAGGGAGGGATGTGATTGGAGTGGAGAGAATGCAGAGGTCATTGAGCAGGACATTGGCTGGGCTGGAGAGTTTGACTCATGAGGAGACACAGCATAGACTGGAGTTATTTCCCCTGGAGCAGAGGAGATTGAGGGGTGACATTATTGAGGTTTATAACATTATGAGGGGCATAGATAAGGTCGACAGGAATGAACTTTTCCCCTTGGCGGAGGGATGAATAACCAGGTGGCATAGATTTAAGGTAAGGGGCATGAGGTTGACAGGTGAAGTGACGCACAACTTTTGCACACAGAGTGTGTTGGGAATGTGGAACACACTGCCTGAAAGGGTGGTAGACGCAGAAACCCTCCTAACATGTAATAATTATTTGGATGTGCAGTTGCGATGTCATGGCATACAAGGCCATGGGCATAGTGCTGGGAAATAGGATAAGGTGACTTAGGAAGGTGTTTGACACGCGCATCTTCAAAGGGCAGAGGGACCTTTTTCTATGATCCACACCTCTGACTCTATCACTCTGTGACCGAGCAATGTTGCAACAATAACAAATCGAACAATCATCAGTGCTATGGATGGTGGGAGGACATAGGGGGTTTCACTATTGGCCTCAAATACCTGGCTGTTCCACCCCAGCCTCACCAACACCAGTTGACCTGGGCGCATGGCGCCTCTCAAGCTCCAGGGCCTCCTGTTCGAAGCGGCTTAACACCAGGAGCTGGGCCTGGCCGCCTCCAGTCCTCAAATGCTCAGAAGCATTGTGAGCATTCTTCTCCTGAAAAACATTCACAGAATCACAGAATTATACAGTGCAGAAGAGGCCCTTCGGCCCATCGAGTCTGCACCGACACGTGAGAAACACCTGACCTACCTACCTAATCCCATTTACCAGCCCTTGGCCCATAGCCTTGAATGTTATGTCATTTCCAAGTGCTCATCCAGGTACTTGTTAAAGGATGTGAGGCAACCCGCCTCCACCACCCTCCCAGGCAGTGGGAGAAGACCTCGGCTTGAAAGAGCAAGATGCAGAATAAGCACGGGTAGAGACAAGAAACAGCAAAGGCAAGAGGCATTGCGGCAATTTGCACATGGACTCTGCACACACATGCCGCACCCCAACCACAGTGGCCCATATCAGGCCTCCAGTGCCTCCTCTCCCCGCTACTGCTGATCAGTGACACAAAGATAGTACACCTGCTCCCAATCCCTCCCAACGGCCACCTTGGACACATTCTGCGTCCATCACTTTAGGAAACACAGTCTTTGCTCCCATAGCAAAAAGGCACAACTACGTGCAGCATCGAGGGGAGCAGATGGCTCTTGACAACAACACCTTGAGGCTCCCCTTCCACCACCTCATCACAGTGAATAGGACATAGTTGGAGTTCTGAGTATGCGCCGAGCTGCATCTCCTGCCGGTTGTCCCCATACTAGTCATGTGCAACTAAGAGCAACACATGGTGTGGGGGAGAACCCATCTCCTCATGAACCACTCAGGCTGATGTAAGCATGGGCACTATCTGCTTGCCCACCCAGCGTATGAGAAATGTCCAACATGGTCCAACGTGAAAGCTGCCAGACCTTCCTTTAAACAGACAGCCGGGTCGCCATTGGACCTGGCGGTCTGTGCACGCCTGCTGCAACCCGCACACTCCCGCTATTCAAGGGAGTTGGGAAATGTGCTGGACGGGCCTTAATTGGCCCGCCCGCGCAAAATGGCGGCGCGGATCCATTCACGACTGCTCCTGCTCCTCCCGCTCGACAGGCAGAAAATCCTGCCCCAGGTCCCCACAGCTTTACCCTGGGTCTCTGGATTACCAGTCTAGTGACAATACCACAACGTCCCCACCTCCCCCTAAGTACAAATAACAGTGAACAATTTTTCATTTGTTTATTCTCAAACTTTAAGCAGCTGAGCAGGTAACAGAACACAACACATATTTAGATTATCATAGTGACACTGTTCCATTACTAGGTTCCAGCTTTAAATGGTGATCATCATTGACACATGATGAAGGCTGATACTGATTTTAAGCTTTCCTGTTTTTCCCCCAAATGTAAAATTTTCCTGAGAGACAAAGCTCTCAATAGTTGCTTGATTATTTCAAAATATCTTTTTTTTGTCAATATAATAAACTTTTATGAAAAAATTTTCACTAGGAGACATTTTCTGCCCCAGGAGAATGTTAATATTATTCTGATGTGAGTCAGGGTAAAACATTTCAGACTTCAACAGAGATTGATCGTACGCATTGAATGCAATAACAGGAAACAAAGCAAATCAATTTTTTAAAGAAAGAGATTATAATAATATGTTTGCAGTTATATAACAAAATATCTCAAAGGACTTTACAGAATGAAAGGCCAATGCAGCAGTAACCTTATGCAAATAACAACAAATGGTTAACCAGTTAATTCTGTTCTTTCCTTTATTCTTTCATGGGATGCGGGCATCGCTGGCAAGGCCAGCACTTGTTGCTGATCCCTGAATGGCTTGCTAGGCCATTTAAGAGTCAGCCACATTGCCGTGGGTCTGGAGTCTCATGTAGGCCAGACTAGGTAAGGATGGCAGATTTCCTTTCCTAAAGGGCATTAGTGAAACATGTGGGCATTTTTTAACATGACAATTGATGATAGTTTCACAGTCACCATGCCTGAGGCTAGCTTTATATTCCAGGCTTATTAACTGAATTCAAATTCCATCAGCTGCCACAGTGGGATTTAAACCCATGTCCCCAGAGCTTTAAAAGCAAAATACTGCGGATGCTGGAAATCTGAAACAAAAACAGAAAACGCTGGAAAAACTCAGCAAGTCTAGCAGCATCTGTGAAGAGGGAAACAGAGTTAACGTTTCGCCTCCTTATGACCCCTCCTCAGAGCTCTGCAGAAGAGAGTGCAGAAGAGGTTTGCGAGAAGGGTTCCAGGGATGAGACACTTCAGTTATGAGGAAAGACTGGAGAAGTTGGGACTGTTTTCCTTGGAGAGGAGAAGGTTAATAGAAGGCTTGATAGAAGTTTTCAAAGTCATGAGGGATCTGGACAGAGTAGATAGGGAGAAACTGTTCCCGCTCATAAACAGATCGAGAACCAAAGGGCACAATTTTAAAGTGTTTTGCAAAAGAAGCAAATGCGAGGTGAGAAAAAACTTTTTCACACAGTGAGTAGTTAGGGTTTGGAATGCACTGCCTGGAGGTTTGGTGGAGGCAGGTTCAATTGAGGCATTCAAGAGGGCATTGGATGACTATTTAAATAGAAACAATGTGCAGGGTTACGGGGAAAAGACAAAAGATTGGCACTAAGTTAAAATGCTCAGGGAATCTGTGCAGACACAATGGGCCGAATGGCCTCCTTCTACACTGTAACAATTCTGTGATTCTGTAATAATCTGAAGAAAAGTCATATGGACTTGAAACGTTAACCCTTGTTTCTCTCTCCACAGATGCTGCCAGATCTGCTGAGTTTCTCCAGCATTTTCTGTTTTTATTACAAGTGTTTTCCCGGTTCTTTTGCTCTTTTTTTCCCTCTTCTTCTTTCCATCCTATTTACCATAATGAAAGAACTGACATCAGGACATTTTAAAGGTCTTTACAGATAATGACTTACTTTTGAAGTGTATACACTGTCGCAATATAGGGAAATGTGATGGCTAATTTCTGAACAGCAAAGTCTCACAAAAAAGCAGAGATAAATGACTATGTAATTTATTTTAGTGACATTGGTTGAAGGATAAACGTTGACTAGGACACTGAGAGAACTCCCCTGCTCTTCTTTGAATATAGCCATGGGCTATTTTTATGGCTTAGAATGCAGCCGTGTCCTCAATTTAACAGTTCATCAAAAAGATGCCGCCTCAGCGCTCCCTCGGTACTGCACTGAAGTAACAGCTGATGTGAGCAAATCTCTGGGGTGGAGCTCAAACTCTAAACCTTCTGAATCAGAGGCCAGAGTGCTCGGCTCCAACCCAAGGTTGACACCTCTCCTTCGTTTTATCGTATTCTCTTCTTCTAACAAGCATTCTAACAATTACCCCCCCTTTTTAAACCTTCAATTTTTTAACCTAGCTTTATTCTTCTGTCTTCTTTCCCCTACAATTCATTTTCAACGTGGGAGCAACATGAGAACAAAAACAATGATTTGACCAGCTAGCAAGCTGAGCTATCTGTTAGTCAAATGCCAGACCTGAACCCTGGCTTGGTCAATCATTGAGCAAACCCAATCATTCTGTGGGAAGACACAGACACTAGATAAATACAGTTATTCATTCTGTATTAAATGGCCACATGAACTTTCTTGATCTTACACTAATGGCAGTGAGCTAATGCAAGTATGGAAATCCTGAAGCTCTGAAATTCCATGGTCTTATGCCATAACTCCAGAATCCCCAGAAAAACACTGTAAACCTTTGAAAAAGATAATTTTTCAGGCATTTTGCCAGTCTCCCATCAGTTGCAGCAGGACCTCTGCCAAATTTCATGGCGGAAATATGTAAATTTCTTTTTTTTTAAGATTTGCTTTTGTCACTTATCACATCCCATTCGCTGTCTGATTAAGAAGGCATTTTGTACAGGATGACTGACTCTGCCCTTGCAATTGGGCATGCACGTGGATGTACTCTAACTTTGCCATACTTTTAAGTTATAATTTATTTTCCAATATGTTTATTTCAGTTTATGTTCTGTTTGAAGGATCCAGCACTTGTGTCCCAATTTTCCCTGTGCCAGGAAGCTCAAAACCTTTAGAGTATGCTATTGTACAAATATGTAATCTTTACTTCAGAGTGGCCTGACTTGTCATAATGAAATATCTAAGTCAACATATAAGAAGGATCACACTTCACACAAAAATCCTCGGACATTCATCTTCTGCCCACTCTCCCAGTGCATCATCTTTTACCAGCCAAGAAATCAAATTACTCCTGTCAAACCTATAAAAATGCTGTAAATAATGATCATGGGACCCTAAGATAAACTACAGTTTAAACTTCCTAAACAACAAAAAAAAATCTTTAAAGTCTTAAAGAAAGCACTTGGTTGAAAAGAATATTTAGTTAACTTATTAATTTAAAGCATACAAACCTGTTGATCACTTTTCTACCTGGAAATGTCATGAGTGTCATTTCATGGAAGGTGCTTAATTGCTTGATTGATGGCACAAGACTTACTGCTAAAAATATTGATTCCATTAGTGTTGGCATTTTGTTCATGGATGCAAAGCAATTTTCTTGTTAACTGCACACTTTTAAAATATGGACAATATCAACCATTGGTGTTGAAATCAAGATCTGAAGAGTGCTCTGGGGGGTAAGAACAATTTTTACTTAAAATGATGAGGGAAGCGATTAATGTTCAGAGAGACAGCATTTTCTCTCCCACCGAGACTTCTTATTCAAAAATTGTGATATTTGTGCAGCAAATATCGTGACAAAGAGCGTGTGAAGGAATTTTCAGGATTGCTGCATGGTGTTGATTAATGGTAAGTTACTTTTCCTAATGATTATAGGCATCTGTGGTTTAAGTATCTTCTCCTCTGCTGGTGACAATGAATTACTCACAGGGAGAGTAAATATCAGAAACAAACTATCATAGGGGGAATGATCAAGCTGTCTCCTAGTTTTCCCACGTTTAAAATACATCAAGTCAAGGGTCAACTTTGCACAAGCAATGTCCTTTCGGGAAGGAAATCTGTCAGCCTTACGAGGTCTGGCCTACGTGTGACTCCAGATTGTTACGAACAGTAGGGGTTTAATTTAAACAGCCCTGATTTCTCCTCTCACCACCCATTTGTAAACAGAAAGATGTTTTGATTTTTATTTCCCCCCTTATAAGCAGTGGCATATTTTTCCAACCCCTCAATTTTGGTGTGATTCAATACCCTGCAACAAACTCAAGGGTAAACTCAGAGGGTTAGTTTATTTGCATACACTCAAACGTGGGAGGAAGGTAGCAACATGGCCTCCTTTTCACTCATACAATAAAAGAGGGAATAGAGAAAGAAAGATTTACAGGACAAAGACCACAGTGTAAAGAATTATTGTTTCATGTGTTCAGAGTCCAGAATGAAAGTTCAATGGTGTATTCCTTCACAGAGGTCTGCAGATTGAAAACTGATGCTGGATAATTCAATTTTCCAGTAGAGGTGACTTCCACGATGGGATAGGCATGCAGAGGTGAATTAATCTTGTAGGTGATCGTACAGAAGTTCTAGCAGAAACACTGTAGATGTTGGGGTGGTGGTGGGGGGGGGGGGGGGGCAGGCAGGCAGGCATTTAAACATGGACAGACCCCCTTTTCTGAGCTGCTGCTTGGGAGATGGAGGATGGCAGACTGATTTTCAGTACAGCATGAGAGTATAACTGTTTCTTCCAGCTAGCTAGGGGAGGGGTCATGTCACATGACTCCCACCTCTCCACTTTGGCTTTGACAAAGGGTGTATATTCCTTTGTCTGGGTTCCTGGGATTGTTAATGTTCCAACCATCAAGAATTTGAAAGAAGGGTTGCAGGGTCCTTTGTCCTAGCAGGCAACTTGGTGCCGGTTGGCCAGGCTTGGCTTATGAAATGGAGATGAGCTTCGTATATTTCCCTTTGAATGTGGTCTCTGCAGGCCCCAGGGATCATTAACATCTCTTCAGAGACAATGGGGCGCATTTCTCTACGATACTGGCAAAAAGCTCTTATTGTTCGAGGGTCACAGCCAGATATAGCTTCAGTCATTTTAAAAGGTCATTGTCCAGTTTTTAAATTTTAGGAATTAGCCATGATGATATACATACATTTATTTCAGAAAAATATAGCATGAGATCTTAATCTCATCACAAGACTGACAACAATGTGGTTGACCCTTAACTATCCTCTAAAATGGGCCAGCAAGCCACTCAGTTCAAGGGAAATTAGGGATGGGCAACAAATGCTGGCCTAGCCAGCGACGCCCACATCCCATGAAGGAATAATGAAAAAAAAAATTGCCTTTGTATTTTTCAAATGATCCACCTAGACAAAGTGGCAAATCCAGTCTTGAGCAGCTACATCTGCAGTTAACATAAGAATAGAAAATGCTGAACATGCAGAGAAGGATAACTGGCATATGAAGGGGAAACATAGCTTAATGTTAAGGTAGGAACCTTTATCTCAGTCCCTTTGTAGAACAAAGTAAAAATTGTTATTTTGTATCACTCTAGTGCCATCAATATCTGACCTGTGGACCTCAAATAATCAACAAGAAAATATAAATGAGTCAGCCTCCACTCATCCAAAGGTAACAGTGACCCATTTCATCATGGACCTCTTTATCCAACACCAGAACAATAGTCTTATTCTCTGACCCACGAAATGGGCCAAGTTTGCACAATGCTGCAAAATACTACCATAGTGCAATGGGACTGGCTTTGTATCAGATTAAACAGGCACAAAAGCAAAACCTGCATTCAGCACATTACAGAGGATAACATTCTCTGAACAAAGAAATAATGCTGTCCTGTTTCATCACTCTCTGTAGATCCATTGCAGGAGGCTAAATTGGAGAAGATAGAGATGAAGGCTGGTGGCTATTGCACCTATTATGCACCCATGCATTAGGTGTAAAGGACCAGAGAAAAGAGAATCTCTTCCCTTTTTACACTAGATTCACAGTTCCGTGTAAAGTAGAGATCAGAACCTCCTTTTAAATATTGAAAAATGGCTTGCATGCAATTTCTGAACAATAGTACACATAGGACACTAGGTAGTACAGGCAGTGGCTTTGAATTTCGAGAGAAATGGTTAGAGACATCTGTGCTATGGTGGAGGAAGATCTTGTGCTGTAGTAGAAGGGTCTGGTGTATAAAGGGTTAATGAGGGACTGAGTACAGTACCACTCACACAGTGATGTAAGAAGACACCGGACCCAGAGACAGCGTCAGCTTGGAGATGGACACAGTTGGGTTAAGACCTAGAATGGAGACAGCTTCATATCTGTACCCTCTACTGTAAATATGTACATAGTTATAAATTATTAATAAAGGCTTGTTGTTAACATAACCCAGACTACAAAGCCTATTTTACCTTGTCCAAAACAGGACTCTTCATGGTGGCAGCCATGGGGTTAAATCCCCTATCCTCACAACAATGCTGAGAAACTAAGAAAAAGGACACCTTCAACAGATTCTACACTGAACCTAACTCCCAAATGAAGCTACAGATGCTGAGAAAATTCACCGGAAAGAAAAAAGTTCCAGAGACAACGAACCTGGAAGCAAATAAGAAAGGTAGAAATTTTACTCAAACAGAAGACTTCATTGCATCCTCCTTGGAAGTCCAGCTTCAGCAAGCAATGCTTGCAACTGCAAGGGTGAGGTAAGTTTTTTTACTGCTAGGCCAGCTAGTCCTGAGAAACCTCTTTTAAGTAATTCAGTCAGAAGTGCCGTTTGAAAACAACCCATTACTAAGCCCGATCCCAGCCTCCAAGGGCAGAATGTTAAGTCTCATGGGCGGGCGCAGGCCTGACCCAACTGGGCGTAAAATCACACAAGATGATGCAAGCATCCCAACATCATCGCGTCCGCGCGCTACATTTCGCTCGGCCGGCGCGCGCAAAAGTTGGAAGTGCGCCCGCTAACAATTAAGAGGGCAATTAAGCCCATTAACGGCGCAAGTTTCTTCGATTTTTCGTGGCCTGTCAAACCATACAGCTGGTGGACGGGCGAATCAGCCAGGCAGCCTTTACATTTTTCATCAAACCTCGTCCGAGGACGGGATGAAAGCTCTGTTATGAAATAAAATAAACATAAATATCTGTGGACAGCATTTTTATGAGGTGTATTTTCAGGGGCTTGTTTGTGATGCATGGACATTTTTTTTTGCAGCTTTTTAAACTTTCATTTAATCATATGAAAGTCTGCAGCTCCCTGAAGGCAGACGGCTGCCTCAGGGAGTTCTATCGCAGCGCTCATCCGCACCCGCGGTGACATGGTCCCCTGCTTTCTTCCCACCCCACGCTGGCAGCGCTGAGCTTTTCAGCATGCTGGCAGGCCAATGTGAAATCATGGTCGGGGGCCGATTGTGGTCGACGGTCCGTTTTCCGGCCGATTCTGGGCCCACCGATTGCGTGCGCCCGCCAAAGGTAAAATTCAGGCCCAAGTCTCAACACGTGGCTCCTCATCCGGCAAAAAAAAAATCATTAATAATTAATCCTGTCCGCTTCGGCTACCTCACGGCTGTCCAGGTTCGGAAACAGCGAGCGCGCTGTTCTTTTCCAATAGTCCCAACTCGTAATGCGATACCGCTGAATAGATTAAGTCTGTGGCCAGCAGGCCTATGCCACCATTACAGTCCCTTATTCTTCATGCAGAAGCACACCGCCGCCATTTTGAAAAGCCCGCCAAAATCTGGGCAAGCGCGGGATGATCCTTTTATCAGCACTAATTGGCAATGCCATCTTGGAAGCCTGTAACCTCTTAAAGCTGTACCCACACTTCTTAAAACCTTCAACAGCAGATTGCAATTCCACACTTCCAGCTCCACTGGGATTCGCCCATGGCCCAGACCAGTCACAGAATTGGAATCTTTGGAGGAGAAGATTTTTAAGATACAGCACTGCTGCAGGTCTCAATAAAAAACTCAGAGGCAGAAAAAGTTAGTACACTTCTTTACTTGCTTGGGCCAAGAGCAGATGACATCATTGCACGACAAGCAATTGTTCATCATCTGCCAAATTTGATGATGTTTTGAAATCTTTCGACATCTATTTCAACTTGAGATCCAATAAGATGCTGGAGAAAGCTAAATGTGATAGGAGAGTCCAGCTCCCTGGGGAATCGGTGGATTCCTTCATTAACGATCTCTATAGGATGTCAGAGAGATGTGAATATGGCGATTTAAAGTCTGAGCTCACCTGAGATAGAATTGTGGTGGGTGTTGCAGACAATTCTCACTCTGACCTCTAAAAATGATCTTACCCTTGACAAGGCTATCCAGCTAGCTAGACTGTCTGAGCTACATGAACAACACAGGACCATCCTGAGGGGAGAGAATACTTCATGGGGCAGAAACCAACCCTATCCTATCCACCCTATCGGGTCACTAAAATGCAGGGACCACCCAAGCCAGGGAAAGAAACTCCTGAGCCACCCAGCAGAGTGACCTTGCCAGCGTTGTGGTGAAAAGCGCCTCACAGAAGAGATCTGTGTCCTGTGAGTACTGCACAATGCTTCCACTGCAACTGACAGGGACACTTTGGTAAACTGTGCAACTCAAATCCCCAGCGCTGCACAAATCCCAAAGATTATCCACAAGGTCGAAAAGGCACACAGTTATTCTTCTTGGGTGAGATTAAAGAGAACAGCTCTTCGTTTTAGGGATGCTGACATCTTGGTAATGGTCATTTAACAAATCTTAAATTAGATTCAGGTGCCAACGTGACAGTTCTGTCAGGCTCCAAGGTCTTTGAATTTGAACACTAGACGCTCCACTGTATGGAGCAGGGGAAGTCAGATTCCTGGTCCTCGGCATGATCCTTGAACCACTGACATATGGTGATGAACAACGTTTGAGCTGATGTATATTGTCCGCAATCAGCCATTCTCTCTACTGAGCCGAGATGCCTGCATAGCCATCGATCTTACCCAGCCAGCAGAAGATATCAAGACCACCACAGTTGTTAGTTGGCCAGAACAGCATGGTCTTGAGTCTTCAAACACTAAAGAATATTCAGACTAAAGAATATTTCACCTGTGATTCCTCTTCTCTTTTTGTGGAGCACGTTTGCCCATCATTGTTATAGGTCCTGGAAAGTCCCCAGTGATCAAACTAAAATACCACACACGAGATTACCAATACATCTTCAGTGGAAGTGGTACAAGAGAAGGACCAACAGTCTGAGGAACCTTTACTTCCAACCATGATGACGGTACAGTCGGTTGACACACCAACCACTGTGCACACACAGCAACTTCCAACCAGCGTGCCAAAACCACAAGGGATGCTGGAACCTGATAGTCGTTGCATACCATCAACAACAACAAGCAGAGGTGAGCATGATACCTAATCGTCTTCTTGCCACAGGAATGCTCTTCCTCAGCCTCAGACAGCTTCCAGATGGCCTAAACAAAAAAGGAAGAGAAGAAAAGCCAAGTAAACGAATATCATTTTCATCCATCCTGCAAGAAACGACCAACAGTCACTACAACCATGCACCACCAAACCAGCCAGACCAGGTGTGGTTTAACATCAAGCAATGGAAGAAATGGATGAAACCAAGCCAAAACACTAGTCCAACCTCCAAGCCAGCATGAGCCAGAACCACCAGAGCCTACCACTCTCCTGACAGAAGAGCGAATGAGATGTGGAAGGGTTATAAGATCTCCAGACTGCCTGAACCTCTAACTTCAAAGACTTGAAGGGGGGAGATGAGGTAGTGAAAATGTTGTGAATGTTAATACTGTAATAGCAAAAATATTAGACTAACATTAAGGTTGTAACAGTAAGGTTGATACATAAGACTTATAGCAATGTAATACTTGGAAGTAAACTAAAGTAACTCTATATCCATGGGATAAAGACTTGGGGGGAGATGTAGTAAAAAAAAGTATGGTACATAAAGGGTTAATGTGGGACTGAGTACAGTACTGCCCACACAGTGATGTAAGAAGACACCTGACCCAGAGCCAGGTTCAGTCTGGAAATGGATACAATTAGGTTATGACCTAGAATGGGGTCAGCTCCATACCTGTACCTTCTACTGTAAATATGTACATAGTTATGAGTTGTTAATAAAGGCTTGCTGTTAACGTACACTGGATTATGAAGCCTACTTTGTGGTGTCGCCAGGGACCTCTTATTAAAGAGACCATTCACCGAAACAGTCTATCGGATCTGAATACAAATCCAGCAGCAAGTAATGGCGAGCTATTGCCACATAAGTGCCCATTAACATAGGCACACCTTCCAGGAGATGCCCATCCCCAATAAGAGCTGAATGCTAGCAGCAACCCTTGACATTTAATGTCATCAGTGTGGCAAAATCCCTCTCCTCCAAAGGGGGCTGTGCACAAATGTCTCTAACTCCGACATCTCCTCCTGCACCCTGGTGTGGTGCCTTTTGCCAGGTGCCACCGAGCCATTGGAATCTCCATTCACATCGGCAGGATCGGAAGTGCGTGAGGGGCTGAAAAATTCCAGCCATTGAGGTTGATTCATGCAATGTTGTTTGCAAATCTTAATTCTTCAAGGTTCATGGGGAAAAGGCAGGAAAGTGGAGTTGAGGATAATCAGATCAGCCATGATCTCATTGAATGGCGGAGCAGGCTCAATGGGCCGAATGGCCTACTTCTGCTCCTATGTCTTATGGTTTTATGATCTTTCCAGTACTTTCTGTTTTATCTTCAGTTTTCCAGGATTCATGATTTTATTTATTATTACATTTTTTAAAATCAGAATGAACTCAGTAGTGATGAAGGCAGTTGTTATAACCATTGATCATTCCAAACGTATTTGTAGCCCTGATGAACTATTTCACTCACATGTTTCCACTGTCACAAAAATGTACCCCAGCCAAAAGTAAAGCAATATTAATAGATATTAAAAACAGCAAATGCTGGAAATACTGAGCAGGTCTGGCAGGCAGCGTCTATGGTGAGAGAAACAGAGTTAACATCCCTGAACTGAAATGCAAACTCGTTCTCTCTCCACAGATGCTGCCAGGCCCACTGAGTATTTCCAGCATTTTCTGCTTTTATTTCAGGTTTCCAGCATCTGCAGTATTTTGCTTTCATTTCACAGGTATTCGTTTGGATGCAATCAAATGGGTTAAATTTTCAGCCAAGATAAATACACAGATTTGTTGCTGTTAACAATGTATTATCAACCAACTAGAGAAAAATTTAGGCTCAAATGTACAAATGTTCTCAAACTTCAATTTATTTGATTGCCAGAACTAAGGTACTCCCTTTTTATTGATGAAACTATTTCACTGGATGAAGTGGGGACAAGCCATAATGGATAAAGTGAGGAGCCTGGCTGAGTATGAATCATCAGTACAACATTGCAATGGATAGCAGGGTGAGTAGCACAAACCTTTGGACACTTGAATTTTAATAAACAATGATTTCATAATTGTCTGAACTTTTCCTTAAAACGTGTTTGCCTTTCAGCAGTTACAGCTTGGGTTTCCTGGTACGACTTTGTGTTTTGAAGTGAACCTTTTTCTGTTTTGCTTGTATCACTTTCCCAGAAAAACCTCAATTCTCTCCATTCTGATGGAGAGGGTGTTTGAAATGTCTCCAAGTAACTATGACAACGCGTGCTGCAAAGGCTGCGCAGGCAGCGGCCAGCAGCACAGCTGGGAAAGGAAAGAAATAATCAATGTTAACACTTTGTATTTCAATTGCACAATGAATAATACAATGTAGAGTGAGGAGAAATGATTAAACTACAGAAAGAACATTGTTTTAATTCTATCACTATTCATGTGGTCTCTGGAGACATGTTAACTCTTTGTTTCCTTGGAATGTTTTCATTTTAGAATAAAGGCAGGATGGGAAATTATGGAGTTGAGGTCACAGTAGATCAGGCACAACCTTACTGAATGGTGAAGAAGGCTTGAGGGGTTGTATGCTCTACTCCTGTTCCTGTCTCTTATGTTCTTTTTGCACTAGACAAATACTAAAAACAAACAGTTCATCCCATCTGACTTCTTAGAGGCTGATTTGTGTGTGTGCACCAGTAAGCTTTTTCCTTATCTAGAGCCAGGTGCGAGGTAGATGAGTGGCTGCATTAACTCTACAGGCAAACTACTTTCATGCAGCTGGCACTGCTGGTTTTACTACAGTGTCATGTTCAGCCGCAAATATGGCATACAGTTCTTCAATTAACTCCTGCTGGAGAGGGCCTCCACCTCTCCATACTCTCTCTCTCCTTTTCTTTTGACAAGGCAAGGTTACCAACTCCGAGATCCTGGAGCTCGCTAATTCCATCAGCATACACTGAGTGAGCTGAGTTTTAGAAGTCAGGACCATAACATCGGGAAATGCCGCGACTTGTGGTTCCTGAACAGAAGACAAAAATTGGGCCCATGGTGTCTGACAACTAACAATGTGAGGCATGATGGTCATGCTTGAAGCCCCAGAAGCAGCCTGAGTTCATGCAAAATTGGGGCTTGAATGTTTTTCCACTTTTCACCTCCCAAGAACATCAAAAGGACATCCCCTCAGTGCTATGTTGCAAATAATTCTCATTTCCTCTATTCTTATGGTCTGCTTTTGTGATCGGGCAATCATTGTCGACTGTAATAAACTAAAAGGCAATTGTGTGCTGCTGTCTAAAAAAACTTCTGAAGGCACTGCATTTAGAATATACCATATCTTACTCAGGAAATGTCATGAATGAGACATATTCCAGTAATGAATTATGCTAACAAAAAGCACTGAGGAACTATTTATTGGAAAAAGAAGGGGTGACTAACTAATATGAATAAGACAGAAAAATAAAACTGTAATAATTTAAATACCTGATTGGTAGCTGTAGTTTGTACTAACTACAGAGGAAGAGGTCCTCCGTGTGCTGAATGTAGTGCAATCATCACACACAGTGGAACATATATCTTCCCTCATAGTGAGTATTTGGCTTGAACCAGTTAAGTGTATTTTTCCCGGGGGGCGTAAGAGAAGAGTACACTTAAATGTTACAGTCGAGGTTTTGTCCTGTTGATACCAGGATAGCGCTGTAAATTAATGACTTAAAGAAGGTCACAAAATGTGACCAAAATGTGGTCAAAAAAACCACCTGCTGTGGTTTAGATAAAGCCAGCTTCAAACTTGTCTTCTGCCTAATATTGGAAATAAAATCACCTGAGGGACATATGTCCACCAGATCACTAACTACTAACTTTATTTTCTTAAGATCCTTGGGCAACTCTTTACAATTCACCCTAGGGGAGAATATTAAACAGTTGTTCCATTTCAGCTATTGCCACCGTGACATAAATCACATTGTTGACAAAAAAAAATGATCTTTGACTTCTTCTGTACATTATTTTTAGGGCCCTTGGATATTCTGGCTGCGATAAATTCCTGCATGCGCTACTTTAAGTTATTCCTTCAACAAGTCAATGGGTGGAATTTTATGACCCCCTCACGGTGGGGGGACGGACGGGATGTAAAATGCAATGAGCATTTTACAAAAGTCCATTGATTTCAGTGGGGCCATAAAATCCCACTGGCATAAAATTCCACAGAATGACATGAAATTGCACACACAGAAATTTATGCAGATGCATTAGTCCCTATGAAAACAGTTTGCAGAAGGAATTGAAGGCCATTGGTATATTACCAATATTTATTTTGTCCATATCACTTACCAATATAAATGTTGTTTCTGGTTGGAGATATAGAATTGTAATTTTTGTCTAAAGCTCCTGACAATGCTACAATGATGACTGGATAGACTGTGAGTGTGTAGCGCACATACTTATCAAACAAAAGATTTTCTAAATTGAACCTGCAGGAAAAAATAAAATATTATTAATGCTATAGTTAATCTGACATAAGTAGTTAGCATATGGTGGCATGAACTAGCCATATGGAATTATATTGCAGCTCTACAGCACCCTCCAATAAAGGGACAGCACAGCACTGCTCACGTTACTTGCATGTGCAATGTTTTTCTAACTGTCATCCAATATCTGTGAATTTTTTAATGCAGTGATCAGCAAGCTGCCAATTTTCTTCCATCCTCACCCCTCCCTCATCTGCTGAAGGCACTGGCTCTATCTGTGGTATGGGTTCAGCTCACCATTTAGTGCCATCCCATTCTTCATAAATGACCCTAGTGAGTGTCAATGGGCTAGATGTTAGGCTAGTCTCATTCCAACATCCACGTTATATGGATTACATGGAGGGCCCTTACATGGAGGAAACAGGATTCCTGGTCAATTTTCTTCTCCATCTTTTGGGGCAGTTCCAAATGATTCTTCAGCTAAAATCAACTGGGACAAAGCTAGGTGATCAATAAGATACAGGCTAAAGTATAGAAATCAACAGGCATTGACTAAAAGAGTACTGTCAGGTTGATAGAAGGCAAGCACTGGGAGTTATCCTCGAGGGATCAGTGCTGGGCCAATGACTCTTAGGGCAGGTTTTTCCGGTCGGTGAGTGGGGGCGGGGCCCGCTCGTCAACACATAAAATGACATGGGGATACGTCGGGCGTGTGTCCTGATGTCACCCCGTGTCATTTAGGTTTTCAGTTTGGCGGGCACGCAGCCGAATCGGCTGCGCACCTGCCATATCTGTTAACGGCCTATTAAGACCATTAAAAAACTAATTAACATGATTGATGGACCTGCCCGTCCAACCTTAAGGCTGGCGGGCAGGCCGGGAGCCCAGACGGGCTTCGGAAAAAACATGAAACCTCATCATGGGTGGGATGAGGTTTCATGAGGGTATTTAAGTTTTTATTAAATGTTTAAATAAAAGTTATGGACAGGTCCCCACTCATGTGGCAGTGTCACATGAGGGGACAAGGCAGCGAAATTTTTCAATCACCTTTATTGAAAGTTTTAAATCGGAGCCGATCTCCCTGAGGCAGCACTTTGCCTCAGGGAGATCTGTGCGCTCTTTCGTGCGCATGCCGGCTGAGGGAATCCCCCCCCCTGCCCGCACAGGGAGCACATAGCACTTCCTGGCGGATGTCATGCTGATGGCCCGCCCACATAAAATGGCAGCACGCCCCCAACCGGGGTTGCCGATCGGAAGCCCGCCTGCCCGTTCCCACCCTTCCCTCCACGACAGGGGAGGGGGGGGGGAATGTTGCCCTTAATATACACCAATGACTTGGAATATGAATTCAACACAAATTTGTTAAATTTGAGGATTATAAGAAACTAGGAGGGACAGTGGAATTAAGAGGCATCTCAGAAATTACAGAGTGAACTGAACAAAATATGTAAATATCTAAACAGTGGCAGATTACATTTAATGCAGACATATTGCGCGTAAAAATTGGAAAAAATACACATTTAATGAATGGTGTTGAAATAGCTAAGGACGAAGTTGAAAGAGACTGAGGAATCTTAGTGGACTCACTGCCCCACATGTCCAGTCAATGTAGAGCAGCAATCAACAAAGCTAATAGGATAATGAATTACACAGAGCCAGACAGAAAAATATAAGCCAGAAAAAGTCATGTCCAAACTGTACAGTGCTCTGGTCAGACCACATCTTGCATAATGTGTCCATTTCTCATCGGCAAGAAACAGGGGAGACTCTCAAACAATGGAATAAGTATGGAGAAATGCCATGAGACTGCTCCATGATGTTATGAGTTTGAAAGAGTAATGTGTTAGGCTCTTAGTTTGGAAGAAGCGATCTTATAAATGAATACAAAATAGTAAATGGTGTGGAAAAAATTAGTCTAGAATATTATTTTAAATCAACCTATGGGAGTAGTTCAAGGTTCAAAGCTAGTAAAGGCAATCTTAGGAGAGATATCAGGTGGTTCTCCTCCATTTGGAGGGTGACCAGTGAGTGGAATGGACCTCTGAACAAAGTGGTGGAGGCAAAATCCCTGGAATTATTTAAGAAACAGTTAACTGCAGTGATGGGGGATGGGAAAAGATTGAAAGGTTGTTTTGGATAGACATATCAAGATGGGCCAAATGGCTTTCGTCATCAGTAAGTACTTTGCGGTTTTGCAAATTCAGCAAAGGTTATGAAATTTTGGTCGGAATGATAATGAAAACCTTTCTCGGCTTTGATCTAAGTGCCTGACATTTATCAGCAGTTCCATAACTAACTAGGCCATCAGGAAAGCTCTTTACTAGCATAAGACAGTCTTTGAAACATCTTAAACCTCAAAATTAAATTAATAATCAGAAACCCTGCTTATTTTTACCAGAATATTTAATTAACTATCAGAAACCCTACATATTTTTCCTCTCCCCAGTCCGAGGGTACTGGAGCCAAAAGTGTTCCAACTGCGATCAGTGAACTCAGCACAGATTGCAAAGCAATCCTAGGGTTTCTGCTTTTCCCTGCCCGCTGCTGTCAGGCATATTTGGCAGCGTGAACAGACAATATGGCAAGAAGGGCAAAACTCGGTTACACAACGTCGTGAAACAAGTTTGCAATCATCTGCTCTGCCTGTTAAGAGCGGGCCGCATTTCCCACTGTCCGGCGTCAGGAACCTCATCATAACACACCTGCATATCATTATAAGGCCAGCCCGCTGGAATCACCCCCTCCTCCGCTGGACTGCCTGCTCGCATCTGCAGGAAAAAACACACCAGTGCAGAACATGTCTTGACAAGTGTGACGTGCAGAAGTCGGGACTTACCGCCAGGACCTCGCTCACATCGTGGGCATCTGAGGTGCAGGAGATGCTGGAGCCCGATAGCAACGGCACATTGGAGGAATGTCCATGGCATGCTGGGTGGATTCCCATGGACATGGCTCTGCTGTGAAGCAGCTCATGGAAGGCGAAAAGTCACTGTTGTGGGTCTGCTCACAACGGATGATGGTGGAGAGGGTGGAGAGGAAGGTTCAGCTGTGTTTAGGAGAGGAAAAATGTACCGCGCAGTGGCAGAGGAAGGTCTAGGATCGACTGGGAGAGGACAAGGTGTCGGGGTGGGAGGGGGTGGGGTGAGGTTGTTGGGGGGGCAGGGGGTGGGGTGGGGTGGGGGGGAAGGAGTTTCAAGAGGGGAATATGTGCAGAGGGGGGAAGGAGTCCGGGGGTGGGGGTGGATGTTCAGGGAATGTGCAAGGGAGGACTCATAGTAGCTTCCTGGGGAGCGAACTGAAGTTGGGTGTGGTATGAGGGAGTGGTAAGAATGACCGAAGGCAGAGTGAGGTTGTAGGGTGGGAGGTTAAGGGCTCGACAGTATCGGTAGAAGGGACAGTGACGGTGGTTGGAATGCAGAGGCAGACACGGACCCTGGGGGTGGGAAGGAGGAGGTTGGGGAGGTTAATGTGCATGGTGATGTGATTTTTAGGAAGGAAAGGAACGTGCATGTTCACCTGGACATCCTCGAAGGAAAAGGGTTGTGGATGGTAGGTCACGGAAGTGACGTGTAAGGTGATGCCAGGGGGAGTTGACAGTGATGGAGGAAAGTAAATGGGTGAATGGGGGAGGGGAAAGGACGGGGGAGCGTAGGAAAAAATGTAGCTGGACCATGCTTGCTAAATCAAAAGTGAAACGAAAGGTGGGTGAGATCAAGTGCTGCATGGGAGTGTGATCAGTGGGTGGGTGGAGATGCAGCTCAGCTCAGATGGACAACTGAAAGCGAACCCCAGCAGGCAGCATTGAAAATGCTCAGGACATTGAGATGAGTGTGATATGGGAAGGATCCACGTGCGTTAGAGAGTGCTTGCACAAGGTTCTGAGAAGCCCTGTCACACACAACTTCTCCCTCCAGAATCACTCGTGGGCCAGCTGCGTGCAGCTGAACTGCCAGTGGTGGGGGTGCAGTGGGGGCACTCACAAAGCCTGTCAATGAAGCTGAAGGACACCATTACACATTATTCACATATATTTCCAGATTGTAAAATGACAAAATGTGTTCACCCGTGCAACCAACTTTGACCAGAATTTCTTAACTATTGAGCGTCTTAGACTTCTAGGTGCTGCCCTGACATCCACAGCAGGGGTGGAGACAGCTTGTGCAGTGGCTGGCCCTGTTGCCCCTGATGTCTTTGGCATGGGTCCTCTGGAGACCCGAGGCCTTGAGGGTCCCAGCTTGCTTTGGCTGTCCTCCAGTGGGCCAGCTGCTCCCTCTGCGGTGACAAGGATGAGGTTGAGGGGGTCACAGGCAAAGGGGACTCGGAGGGAGATTACTGAGTGGATGACCCAGGGGTGTCCAGCTGCTGCTCATCCTCCCTTCGGTTGCCCCAGGGCCCCGGCCTGACTCCTTGAGGGGAAGGAACACCTTGGAGGAAGTCGAGGCACCTCGTTTCCCTCTCGCATCGCCACTGCAGGAACTCACCCATGGCCATCATGATGGGGTACAGGGCTGTGCACATCTCTGCATTCTGCTGGACCAGGGTCTTCATGGTGTCTGCCATCCTCGCCAGGGAGACCTCCATACTTGCACATGTGGGCACCGCTTCATCAGAGAGCAGGCAGATACACTCTTCCGACTCACTTGCCATTCTGTTGAGGGCTTCCAGCAGCTCTGCGTGATGTTTCCCCGCCTTCTGCTGATTCTCCAGACTGAATTGGAAGGCCAAATCCAGAGGCTCGTCATCTGACTCGGACCTCACAGATGCTTCTTCCTCAGCAGTCCTCCGAGTGCCGGGGAGTTTGGCTGAACCTGCTTCCTCCTGCTGCAGACACGTGTCCGTGCGGTGACCACCAGATTGTGAACCCGAGCCTGCTCTAGATCTATGTTCCAGTGAGGTTGTGTGTATCTCTGCGCTGGTGGAGGGTGTGGGTAAGCGCTGTGATGGGTCTTCCAGGCTGCTTATTTCCAACTCTTCAATGGAGGAGTCGTCGTCTTGGCTGGAGGTGAGGACGTGGATGGAGCTGAGAGACTGACTGGCTGAGGGTGTCAGTCACTTGGCAAAGCTCCCTCTGAACCGAACAGATAATTAGTGCATGGCAGCAGAGTCAAAAGCAGGAGAGAGAACGCTCAGCTTTGCGTTGAGAGGGGGATGATGTGGTGCAGGATCTTCACGAGGGTTTTCGCTGCCGACCTCACCACTCCCGCAGGCACAGTCAACGCGATGGCACACTCCTCAAAGTGAGTGAGGGGCCTCATGTGGGCCACTCCACCCCTGGTCTGGGACCTCTCCCTGCTGTTGTGAGCCAGCTTCTCCTGCATGGAAACAGATGGCGAGAGTGTGAGCAGGATGCATGACACTGCGTGGAATGTTTGTGTGGTGAGTGGAGACATGGGCGGGATGAGGATGTGAGCTCCAGAGGATATGAGCCTGATGGAGATGTGAGGGTGTGTGTGAGTTAGTGGTGTTGTCCCTTGAGGTATGAAATCCCTGTGGATGTGTGATGTGTTTGTGAGTGTGTGTGTGTGAGTTGAGAGTGATGAAAAGAGTGACTTACCCTGGCAGAATGGATGAGACCACTCATCCTGTTGCAGCACTGGGTGGCTGTCCTCTTTTGCAGGGCATTGGTGCTGACCACCACTGCCACTGCCTCCCATGTTGGATTCGTGATGGTGCTGCCCCTGCTGTGGCCAAAGTGGCGTACAGGACATCACGACAAGCCTCCACTACATCCAAAAGGCACTTGAGAGACGCATCATTAAACAAGGGGGCTGCAGTCTTTTTGCCTTTTGGGACCATGTCTTCTGTGCAGCAGTCCTGGGCTGGAAGCACTGAGAGGTGAGCGCACGGCTGCACTTTAAATATGGCGCCCGGCATGAGGAAGCGGTGAGATAATGGCGTGGCATGTGAATGAGAGCCCGCCCGCCATTGATACAGTGTGTTTCCCGGGAATGCATAATTAATGAGATGCGTTTGGGACGATATGGCATGAAAACCCACCATTGCGGCCGGCGGGAAATATCTTCTTTTTCCCCTCCTGCTACTGCACATAGCGCAAATCTGGGATGCTGCCCCTAGTGCCACGTAATGAAAATGTTATTACCAGATAATTGATAAATGATAAATTGATACAGATAATTATTAAAATTGTAACCGTGCATACCATAAAACTACTTCAAAGGCCAGGATGGAAAGAGAAACTGTACCAGACGTTTCCACTGTAATACCTCCACTGTAAGTCAGTACAACGGCGAAATTAATCAGTGTTGCTATGGTTGTCCACGTTGCATAAACTGTCAATCCATTCTGTACCTATAAAATATGGAATGCAGTAATGGTAAGGAAGACAGCCTTTCTCAGTAAAGTATGTAAATTCTTACAGTAACAATTACTTTTTGTGGCTGCTTTTGCAGAATCGCAGGAGAATCGGAAAAGCAGAATAATATCCTGCGAAGTTAAACTGTTTCAAGACACAGCTGAGCTTTTCGTCAAGAGTGCAGATCCTTTTCATGTTTACCAAGCACTTTTAGCAACATAGCAGCCTGGAAATTAACTGTTGACCATACTAGCAGATGAACTCTTAACGTGCTTTTATCATCCTCTATTAAACAAGGGCATGACCCACTTGAAATAAACAGATTAATGACCATGTTAAAGTAGTGGACAGCAGGATTTCATACAAATGTGCTCAGCAGTAATTTATAGGCTATAAAAATTTTCACTTTCTCCCTTCAAAAGTACTAAGGCTGTTGGTGGAAATCCCTTAGAAAGAGCTTTAGGGCAGCCCTGTAATTAAATTCTGCACCATATTCAGGAAATAGCTTTTCCAGATTTCCTGATCTGACAATAGCACCTCCTACACCCTCATCTATCTCCAGGCTAAAATCCAGGCCCAAGTTTCTGTCAAGACCATCATGCCCATTTTAACTACTGCTTCCAGATTCCTGCTTTTATGCTTTGAACATTCACATATAAAAACACTGCACTTTGATACCGCCCATGGTCATTTCCTTTAAAAAAAAAACTGCCCTAAGGCATGTCTCACAAAACCCCAATTTGATATTTTAATATTTGCTTAATATCTTTGATATTTCTACCCTTCCCTATTCTTAACTCCTCTCCAATATAGAATTGTTATATATCCTGAGATTTAACCCACCCCTCCCTCATTTGCTTAAATATTCCCCAAAACTCCTTGGTCCTTCTGATGCATTCCCACTGTAACTCTGGCAGGATTGAAGATCAGGTACCTCTAGAGGCCACTACAGTCAGTAACAAAACCGCTTTGCGGAACACCTTCGGTCTGTCCGCAAGCATGACCCGGGCCTCCCTGTCGCTTGCCATTTCAACACTCCACCCTGCTCTCATGCCCACATGTCCGTCCTTGGCCTGCTGCAATGTTCCAGTGAAGCTCAACGCGAACTGGAGAAACACACCTCATCTTCCAATTAGGCACTTTGCAGCCTTCTGGACTTAAAATTGAGTTCAACAACTTCAGATCATTCTTGCCCTTGTTTAATAGAGGATGATAAAAGCACATTAAGAGTTCATCTGCTAGTATGGTCAACAGTTAATTTCCAGGCTGCTATGTTGCTAAAAGTGCTTGGTAAGCATGAAAAGGATCTGCACTCTGACAAAAAGCTCAGTTGTGTCTTGAAACAGCTTAACTTCGCAGGATATTATTCTGCTTTCCTGGTTCTCCTGCGATTCGGCAAAAGCAGCCACAAAAAGTAATTGTTACTGTAAGGACTCTCTCCTCCACCTCCTTTCCGATCCCGCTTTTTCCAATAATTTATATATTTTTTATATATATATTTTTCTTTTCCCACCTATTTCTATTATTTTTAAATGTATTTCCATTCATTGTTTTATCTCCACCTGATAGCCCATTTTGATCCCTTCCCTCTACCCCACCCCTACTAGGGCTATCTGTCACTTGCTCGTCCTGCTTTCTACCCTTAATGTCACCATTAGCACATTCCATAGCTAATATCACCACCATCAACACCCCTTTGTCCTTTTGTCTATGACATCTTTGGCAATCTCTTCTTTGCCTCCACCCATCACTGGCCCTCTATCCAGCTCTACCTGTCCCACCCCCCTCAACCAGCTTATATTTCATCTCATTACTTTTTTTCCTTACTTCTGATGAAGAGTCATACGGACTCAAAACGTTAACCATATTCCTCTCCGCAGATGCTGTCGGACTTGCTGAGTTTTATCAGCTATTTTTATTTTTGTTTTTGTTTCAGATTTCCAGCATCTGCAGTATTTTGCTTTTATCTTAGCCTTTTCCTTTGGTTGGACCAGTGAAATTGCAGCTTTGTTTAAAAAAATTACCTGCAGCCCTCTTAAAAAGGGTGCCAAGGCTGCAGAGTTTACAACTTTCCAAGGTGGAGATTGGTGGGGTTACTTAGTATACACTGAAAACATGTAATACCAGATTCAGCGGTATCCCAGAGTGTGTGGGCACCTGTGATCCACACCTGGTGGATTGGACTTCTGCCAGCATTATATGAAGCAGGTGAACTCTCTGTGCCCTCAAATGCTCTGGCAGTCAGTAGTAAGGGGGGTCATCCGTAAGCTTGGGGTTCATCCAAAATTCTGCTGCCCTGGTCCTTACTCACACCAACTTCCATTCACCAGTCATGTCTGTGCTCCTAGGCCTAAAAATGGTTCCTCTGACCCTGGTCCCTGGAATGCCTCAATTTTAATAGTTCCACTCTTAGAACAAAGAAAAGTACAGCACAGGAACAGGCCCTTCGGCCCTCCAATCCTGCGCCGATCATATTGCCTGTCAAACTAAAACATTTTGCACTTCCAGGGTCCGTATCCCTCTATTCCCATCCTATTCATGTATTTGTCAAGCTGCCTCTTAAACACCACTATCATACCTGCTTCCACCACCTCCTCAGTGAATTCCAGACACTCACTACCCTCTGCATAAAAAACTTGCCCCGCACATCACCTCTAAAGTTTTCTCCTCTCACCTTAAATCTATGTCCCCTAGTAATTGACTCTTCCACCCTGGGAAAAAGCTTCTGACTATCTACTCTGTCCATGCCACTCATAATTTTGTAAACTTCTATCAAGTCGCCCCTCAATCTCCGTCGCTCTAGTGAGAACAATCTGAGTTTCTCCAACCTCTCCTCATAGCTAATAACCTCCTGATCAGGCAGCATTCTGGTAAACCTCCTCTGCACCCTCTCCAATGCCTCCATATCCTTCTGGTAATGTGGTGACCAGAATTGCATGCAATATTCCAAGTGTGGCCTAACCAAGGTTCTATACAGCTGCAGTATGACTTCCCAGCTTTTATACTCAATACCCCTGCCAATGAAGGCAAGCATGCCATATGCCTTCCTGACTACCTTATCCACCTGCGTTGCCACTTTCAGTGACCTGTGGACCTGTACATCCAGATCCCTCTGCCCGTTGATGCACTTAAGGGTTCTGCCATTTACTGTATAATTCCTACCTGTATTAGACCTTCCAAAATGCATTACCTCACATTTGTCCGGATTAAACTCCATCTGCCATTTCTCCGCCCAAGTCTCCAACCGATCTATATCCCGTTGTATCCTTTGACAATCCTCTTCACTATTTGCAACTCCTCCAACCTTAGTGTTGTCTGCAAACTTACTAATTAGCCCAGTTACATTTTCCTCCAAATCATTTACGTATACTACAAACAGCAAAGGTCCCAGCACTGATCCCTGCGGAACACCACTAGTCACAGCTCTCCATTCAGAAAAGCACCCTTCCACTGCTACCCTCTGTCTTCTATGCCCAAGCCAATTCTATATCCATCTTGCCAGCTCACCTCTGATCCCATGTGACTTTACCTTCTGTACCAGTCTGCCATGAGGGACTTTGTCAAAGGCCTTACTGAAATCCGTGTAGATAACATCCACTACCCTTCCATCATCGATCATCTTTGTCACTTCCTCAAAAAACTCGATCAAGTTAGTGAGACACGACCTCCCCTTCACAAAACCATGCTGCCTCTCACTAATATGCCCATTTGCTTCCAAATGGTAGTAAATCCTGTCACGAAGAATCTTCTCCAATAATTTCCCTACCACTGACATAAGGCTCACCGGCCTGTAATTTCCTGGATTATCCCTGCTACCCTTCTTAAACAATGGAACAACATTGGCCATTCTCCAGTCCTCTGGGACCTCACCCATAGCCAGTGAGGATACAAAGATTTCTGTCAATGCCCCAGCAATCTCCTCCCTTGCCTCCCTCAGTACTCTGGGGTAGATCCCATCTGGCCCTGGGGGCTTATCCACCTTAATATTCTTCAAGACGCCTAACACCTCCTCTTTTTTGATCTCAACATGATCCAGGCCATCTATACACTCTTCCCTAGACAAATCGACTGCTAAGTCCTTCTCTTTGGTGAATACTGATGAGAAGTACTCATTTAGTATCTCTCCCATTTCTTCTGGCTCCACACACAGATTCCCACCTCTGTCCCTGAGTGGGCCTACCCTTTCCCTGGCTACCCTCTTGCTTTTTACATATGTATATAAGGCCTTGGGATTTTCCTTAATCCTGGTTGCCACTGACTTTTCATGACCCCTTTTAGCCCTCCTGACTCCTTGCTTAGGTTTCTTCCTACTTTCTTTATATTCTCCACGGGCTTCATCTGTTCCCAGCCGTCTAGCCCTTACGAATGCTTCCCTTTTCTTTTTGACTAATCTCACAATATCCTTTGTTATCCAAGGTTCCTGAAACTTGCCATACTTATCCTTCATCCTAGCAGGAACCTGCCGGTCCTGAATTCTTATCAACTGACGTTTGAAAGCGCCCACATGTCAGTTGTTGATTTGCCCTCAAACATCCACCTCCAGTCTAGATTCCTCAGTTCCTGCCTAATATTGTTATAATTAGCCTTCCCCCAATTAAGCACCTTAACCCGAGGACTCCTGTTATCCTTATCCACCAGTACCTTGAAACTTACTGAATTATGGTCACTTTTCCTAAAATGCTCCCCTACTGAAACTTTGACCACCTGGCCGGGTTCATTCCCTAATACCAGGTCCAGTATTGCCCCTTCCCTAGTCAGACTATCTACATATTGTCTCAGGAAGTCCTCCTGGATGCACCTTACAAATTCTGCACCATCCAAACCCCTAGCACTAAGTGATTCCCAGTCAATATAGGGAAAGTTAAAATCACCCACCACAACAACCCTATTGCTTTTACATCTTTCCAAAATCTGCCTACATAACTGTTCCTCAATCTCCCGCCGGCAATTGGGAGGTGGGTAGTGATCATACTTTCAGCTGCCTCGGCCCCAAGCTCTGGGATTCAATCTGTACACCTCTCTGCTGCATCCTCTTTCTTTCCTCCTTTAACACCCTCCCTTTGACCAAGCTTTTAGCCATCTGCCCTAATATCTTTATGTGGCAGTTTCAAATTTTACTTTATAATATTTCTGTAAAGTGCCTCCTACACCCATCCTCCTGACTTTGTGGACAACAAAAAAAAACTTACCTGGTTAAACCACACAAGTTATGATCCAAGATATCCTCAAATTTTCCAGTCAGGGTCCACAGTCAGTGTTGCATGGTCTGATATCAGCAGGGCCACACCATTTGGGTCCCCAAAAAGCAAAGACCCAGGAAAATGAGGCAAGGGGGCATGATGATGCCGATCCCACCTAACTTATACATTATTACCACCCTTACCCTCTTCTCCAGGTATTGGGCACCTCTTCTCCTGCTCTACCCTCCTTCTCCTCTCCATCAACCACTGGAAGCTCCTGTGCAATGCAAAAAGGCATAATAGGCCCCTGCCCAACCTTCCTCAGTTTTGCATCCAGGGATCAATGTTCCCTGGGTGGAAACAGGTGAAAACTGACCTGTTATTTCCCCATGGATACACTAAACCAATAATAAATATTTTCCCATTCCATCTTACGAAATGTTAAGTGGGACAGTTTTATGACATTCTGTAAACACATACCAGTATTCTGACAAGCCACAAATCAACCTTCTGGTACTTTTGCATCCAGGGTCGCTGAGTATGTAGGGCACGATAGGAAAGGAATAAAACCACGTAACTGGTGAACGTAACTAAAGCCAGGAAAATTAATGCAGGGATAATGTATCTGAAATAAAAGAAAATTCAGCTCAGACATTAGATATAGAGAGCGGCTGACTTTAGTGGAACTCAGTGCTGGTTGGAAGTCCAAATAATTGACAATTTTTAGGAGCAGGAACACATTTATCCTGTCAATTTACCTAGAAACACTCCTACATTTATTAGAAGGTCCCTTCTATGCACAATTGGGTTTCAGCTTCCCTACTTCATCTTTTATGAAAGAAGAAAACAGCTCTCTCTGTCTCATCAATATGTTTGAACATTAACCTTCTGAAACAGTATGCCTATAAATAGCATAAGCTATTTCAACCAATGCCATTATAATATCTGATTGAGGGAAGAGTTAGAAGTGTATGTGAAAAGGACATTCAGTGGAAAACAAAATTTACAATGTTTTTTTTTAAAAAAGACCCATTATGCAAAATATATTAATAGCTTGCTCTCAATGATTCTACTGTTTTACAATACTTTCTAAAAACTCTGCCCCAGTATAATGCCAAATTCCACAAGCTCTGTTTACCTACTACCTCAATCAAGGTTAGATCTCAGCTTGAGTACTGAGTCCATTTCTGGGCACCGCACTTTATGAAGGATACCAAGATCTTGGAAAGCCTGTCGAAGATGTTTACTAGAATATTACTAGGGATGAGAAACTTCAGTTATGTGGAGAGACTAGAGTTGAGATTAACCTTCTCTGCTCTAAGGAAGACAAAGAGAGATTTAATAAAAGCAAAATACTGCGGATGCTGGAAATCTAGAACAAAAACAAAAATACCTGGAAAAACTCAGCAGGTCTGACAGCATCTATGGAGAGGGACACAGTTGATGTTTCGAGATTGGATGACCCTTCATCAGAACGGAGATTTAATAAAGATGTTCAAAATTTTCAGGTGTTTACATGCCCATAGAGTACATAGAGAGAAATTATTCCCACTGGCAGGTGGGTTGGTAACCAAAGGACACAGGTTTTTTAAAAATGGCAAAAGAACCAGAGGGAAGATAAAGGGAATTTTTTCTTCCTCAGTGAATTGTTATGAGAGCAGGGTCCCAGTTCACCATCTCACCTGAAAGAGATCACTTTCCAGTGCACTGGAGCGTCAGCCTTTTTTTTGTACTTAAGTCCTGGGGTGGGATTTGAACCCACAACCTTCTGCCTCCAAGGCAAGAGTGCTACCAAATCCCACCCCATAGTTCTGAAGAAAAATTACACACGACTCAAAACGTTAACTTCACAGATGCTGCCAAACTTGCTGAGTATTTCCAGCACTTTCTGTTTTCACTTATTATATATTTAATAGCACTGATAAAAACTGACTGCAAAAATTAAGCCAGACCTTCCGGGTGGAGGATCTTATGGCACACCCTGTTAGTTAATCTTTTTCCAGTCCCCTTCAGCCTGTCATTTTTTTGCACTGCAACCTTCCACTACTGCGAGCTGGTAACAGTGCGGTGAGAGCAATGGGCAACTGGGACCTCAGTGAATGGTGGGACCAACAGTGTGTCTCCTTAAAACAAATAAGGCTTAAGAATTGAGAAAGAAACAGAGAGAAGGAGGGTGAATTAGAATCTGATACAGCAAGATAAATTAAAGGGAAGAAAGATTAGTTTAAGAGAGAAAAAAAAGAGACTAAGGAAAGGTAAGAAAAAAATTAATTTAAAATTTGACATTTTTAAAAATCCCAACATGATCACATGCAAGAATAATATTGAACAGCTTAAACTGTTTGCATTTTGAGCTAGAGAGGTTGATTGGCATTGCATTAATTATCTTGTCATTGAAAAAGTACCTTACATTATAAACCGAAATTGAAAATTGATGTACAAATCCAGAAAGTTCTTAAAAATAACAGGAAGGCTAAGGGGGAGATGCTGACTGTGTGAGGCAAAACTGCAGGATATTAAACTGACCAGCAAGTCAAGGAGAACCTAAAATCTCTTTAAAATCTCTAAAAACTCTTAACTGCCTCAAGATGCTGGTCAAATTGTACATTAATAAAGGTGTGTTATTGACATGCCAATATTTACAGGAGGAATACAATTGGCAAGAAAGTGCTTATAATGATGAAGGTAGTAACACCTGCCATAGAGAGAACTGGTGTAAATAAAAAAAAATTCACACAGAGTCAATATGGCTAAAGATCAATGATAAGAAAAGATTGCTATACTAGTACATTTGGACTTCAGAGGAAAAGGGAAAGAAAATCTGCAAGCAGGTCCTTAGTTTGACACTATGTGAAATATTAGATTCAGTTCTGGACATCAAACCTCTGGAAGGATATATTTGTCATTTAATTAGAACATGGCTGATCTCTATCTCAACTCCATTTACTCAACTTAATCCAATATCCCTCCCCAGAATGAAAAAACAGTAAAAACTGGGAAATAAAAATACTGGTCCGAACTTGTCTTGTATATCTTAAAGTGGAACACCAGTAAAAACGGGGATAGCAGAGTACTGGTTCGAATTGTTTCCTCCTTCTGGGTCATTACCCTTACCTAACAATAAGGCTATGGCTGTTCAACTTAAAACACCCAATTGTCTGAGCATCCATAGCATTTTAGGCCAGAGAATTCCAGATTTCAACTACAAGATATCACAGTTGTGTTGATCTGGCACTTTCACAGTTAATCCACTGAGTTTTCAATCTGCTAAATAAAGGAATGCTTATTATCTGCATTGGTCTTACTCCTGTATATCGGCTAGTTTGCCGGACTAAATCGGTGATCATGATTTGGTGTTGGAACAGGAGATTGCACAGAGGTCAACCTGCATTTCACTACAAAACAAATTGGAGACTATTTTTTTCACGGGGAATGGAGTAATTAAGACCTTAGGCCCAATCTTGGGTCTGATCCATTGTTCTGAATAACATAACTAATAGGTAGATCACATATGATTAAACTGAATTTTCTAGGGGTGTATTTCTTCTCCGTTCCTCAGTGGGGGTAGAATGGAAAAAGAAGGCAGAGGTCAACTTTCCAGGGAGTACCCATACCTTAAGATGTTCCTCTGTGCTTTGAACAGAACTATTGCTTTACAGGACAGACCATAAATTACTTCATTTTGCTATCAGGCTTTTTGCATGCATAACTTGAGAGAAATTACATTGTACTTGGTTCTGTTGCTATAGGACCATAATATGACTCCATCATTGTTTAATCTAACTGGTATCCATCTGGGAGTACTCTTTCCTCCTTCCATCTCAATGTAAGTCTTTTGAGTGACAGCAAGGTTTTGCACTACAAACGGCTTTATTAAAAGTGTAAGCGTTATTTCCTGAGAGCCCTGCTAAAATTGATGAAGAAAGTAACCATATAAGTTTTAGCATTTCGGTAGAGTATTCACATATTATGCGATATTCCAAGCAACAGCATTTTCTACAAGAACCATCAAGATAATCTTACTGGATTCATTTGAAGTAGCTCTCTGTTACTTACTCTCTGTCCCAAAGGAAAATCCATGCTATGTTTAAAAGATTGTTTATAATCCAAACAATATAAAATTGGCAGGACAGTACAGATGGCATCCATGTAAGGGCATTCCTGAGTGAACAAACATCAAAAAGAAACTGGATATTAATAACAATGATGTTTTAGTTTGTACAGGAAAATCTCTATATATTATGGGATAAATTGCATTTATATAGCATCTTATCACATCAATCAGTGCTGCAATGTAGGCAAATATTTATTTTATGAAGAATAAATAACTTCCTTACCCAATAAGCTGTGAATGAAGTTCAATTAATTGACTTATAACCCAATTCCACAATTGAGTTGATGATATGGGAAAACTATCCAGAATTATGGGCCAGAATTTTGACGACAGCGTGCGGGGGCGGGCCCGACACGCAAAATGACGCGTGGTGACGTCAGGCGTGCATCCTGACGTCACCGCATGCCATCGCTATATTTCGGTGGGCGGGCGCGTTATGAGCTCCGATGTGCACCCACCATTAATTAACAGGCCACTTAAGGCCCTTGAGGCATTAATAGACTGGGATTTTTCGGAGCCCGTGCAATCTTCAGAGCGTCGCACAGGCACAATGGGCAGGCGGGTAGGCCACTTTTTAAAAACCTCATCCACGGGCTGGATAGGAGGGGTGAGTGGGCTTGCGAGTGGTATTTGTTAGACATTTACTTTTTAAACTTACTGCTCCTTGCTTGTGTGAACAGGAGAACTTCAAATCTCTTCAGAGCTGCTTGTACAGGAATAACAGGCTTCAGGTCAGGACTCTGGAGTAACATCATTCTTGGGGCCTTGCAAATTTCAGGCGCCTTCCCTTACCCTGGGAATGGGAGCTGTGCTCTCCACTGGAGGCACCTCCTCTGAAGAGGGCCAGAAGGTCGAGGAGGCCAGGAGTCCATATTCAGCCTCCAGGGGAGCCACCTTTGGGAGGACAGGCGCAGGCACAAGTGGCGCAGGGCCAAGAGGTAGACCAAGGTGGAAGGGGACACAGAAAACACCACTATCCTGCTGCCAGGACACACGGGTGGCGAAGCAGCGACCTCAATATGCCTGAGTGCAGTGCCGAAGGAGGCTCTGTCTCTCAAGGGAGACAGTTGACCTCCATTTGTCAGATGTTAGGCCCTGAGATCAACGCCAACTGTGTGGGTGGGCACCCCATGCCAGTAGCATTGAAGGTCCCGGCTGCCCTCAACTTCTGTGCCTCCGGCTCTTTCCAGGGGTCGGTGGGTGACCTTCGCAGAGTATCCCGGTCAGCTGTCCACACGTCAAGCAGGTTCAGGCGTGCATTGACTTTCATTCACTACTGTTGGGACCAGGCAAGCCAGACACAGCGAGCCAGAGGCTTTGCAGCGATTGCTGGGTTCCCCCGTGTCCAGGGTGCAATAGACTGCACACATGTCGCTATCAAGGCGCCAGTGGGTGAGCCGGGTGCCTTTGCCAGCAGGAAGGGCTTCCACTCCATGAATGTGCAGATAGTGTGTGACCATAGGATGCAGATTCTGCAAGTCTGTGCAAGGTACCCAGGCAGCTCCCATGACGCCAACATCCTCAGACACTCCCAGGTGCTGAGGCTCTTCAGTGCTCCAGCCCGGCTGGATGGATGGCTGCTGGGTGACAAGGGCTATCTCCTCAAAAGGTGGCTCATGACGCCTCTCCGCCATCCAAGAACAGAGGCTGAGCAGGGGTACAATAGGAGCCACGCCTCCACAAGGGCTGTGGCAGAGAGAACCATCAGTTTTCTCAAGATGCGCTTCCGATGCCTGGACCATTCAGGGGGCGCACTCCAGTACCCCCTAGATCATGTGTCAATGATAGTGGTTGCATGCTGCGCTCTCCACAATCTGGTGCTGGAAAGGGGGGCACGTAGTGGAGGAAGAAGATGTAGACTCAGATGCTCTGGCTGCACATGATGAGTCGAGTAGTGAGACTGAGGATGAGCACACACAGGAGAACGCTGAGGGGTAGATACTGACCTGGGCATACTCCGGGAGGCTTTAATCCAACGGACCTTCAGCTAGCCCACCACCGATGGACCTTCAGCACATGCCAGGGCTGCAGGCTCCATATTTGATACTTGAGAGCAACATCTGCCTGGTTAGGAACATTAACTATGTGCCTTGTCAATAAAGCTCAATGACAAACAATTCACTCATAACATCATGGGTTCCCCTTCACCTGCAGAAGGAAACACCCTGAGCCTTGTTCACAACTGAAGCATTTAATGAATTCACGAAACAAAACTGAAAATAAACTTCATTCACAGGTGTTGAGCTGCACACCGACTAATAACAACTAACACCGGGGCAACAGAAAACCACCAGTGAGAAGCCCGTGTTGTGCCTAAGGTGCCTTACGCTTACGTTTTCGGGTTCTACCTCTAGGTGCTCCCTCCTTGCTGGCACAGGCATTCGAGAAAGCCTGCGCACTCTGCTGTCCTGTTGGCCTTGATGACCTTGGCGGGCGTCCTCTGGCCCGTGGAGCCTGTGATGGTCCCACCTGGGAGGGAGCGTCCAGTGGCACAGCTGGCATCTCCCCAGTCGCTGCAGCCTCATTGGATCCCACGGTCACTGGCAGAGAGGCGGAGGAGCTGCTGCCCTCATCTGGAGTGCCCTGAGAGGAGCCCACAGAGAGGACAGGCAGCTTGTGTGCCAATGTGAGGTCGCTTTGGATGTCCCTGCTCACCATTGATGGATGGGCACTTAGCTGGGATAATGGGTGCCCAATCCATCTCCCACACTGACACTGACCAGCTGAGGTCAATGCCGCTGTGAGGGCTTGCTGGTCCGAGCGCATCCCCAGGAAGCCCTGATTGTTCTGCTGGAGCTGCCTCTCCATGAGAGTCGTCACTCTCTCCATGGAGGAGGCATTGTGCTTGGCCATGAGGGTCATTGCATTGCTCATTCTCCGCATGGACTCCTGCATCACAGAGACCACGGCACACATTCCCTCATGTATCTCCGCTAGATCCTCCCGCACACCCTGCTGGACATCCAGAATCTGCTGCCTTAGGGACGACTCCAGAGGCCCATCATCAGCCACCGACTGAGCATGTTCCTGGTCCCCTGCAGTCCTCCGACTGCCAGCGCCCTGGGCGCTCTCTGTCTCCACCTGCACCTCAAGCAAGTGTGAAGTGCCCTCACCACTGTGCACCGAGACACTAGCCGATGATCTAATCTCCACCGAGGTGTTAGTATCTGCGCTGGTGCCTGCCTGGCTGAGATGGTGTGAAGGCCACATGCTGTGAATGATTCAATGCAGTACTACATTCAGAGTTGGGGGGGGGTGGGTGCCAAACTATCTTCTGTGCTAAGTGACCCATGCCAACACGGTACTCACCCTGCCCGATCGCAACAGGTTGTTGAAACGCTTGCGGCACTGAAGCCAGGTGCATCACACCACATTGTGCGCACTGAACCTTTCTGCCACGTCCTCCCGGGCACGTTTCATCATGTAGGGGGGCCTCCTCCTCCCGTCCCTCAGCACAAGGATGTCACGCCGTGCTGCCACCTCCTCAAAGAAGGCAGCGAGGCACTCATCTGAGAATTGAGGGGCACAGTGCCCTGCTGACCAGCTTGGCCTGATCTCCGAGAACGCTCTCGGGAACCCTTCTGTGTGCCATCGTTGCCAGCCTTTGGAAGGCTGCCTGTGTGCTCTTTAAACAGGCCACCGGGTCGCCATTGGACCCGGCGGTCACTGTAGTCCCACCGCCGCCTGCTCCCTCCCGCTGTCCTCGGGAGCCATGGTTCACGTTGGGCAGGTCTTAATTGGCAGGCAGCGGTCGACTCCGCGCCCACCCGCACCCCCTCCCAGCCTGACACACAGAAAATTCTCCCCGTGCTGATATACCTCAATCCTCAACATTTCTGCAATCAAAATCCATCAGTCACTTTTTGACATGACCTATAGCCCCTAAATCAACCTTATGTGGTGCAGCATTACATACGTACCCCGTAAACTCCATTTTAATTTCTGGTTTCTTACTTTTGAAGGCTCCTTCCTTGATTCAATGTTTCCAAAGAATTTACAAAGTCTCTTTCACTGTTTCCTCTCATTTTTTACAAACATGTATCATGTACATCTCAATGGTTTAACAATACATGTTATACAGCAAAGGGGTAGAATTTGGGATTGCGTTGCAGATCCCACCACATGGTGAGCCCCTAATAATAGACATTGTTATTCTTTTTGGACATTTCTGGTCCTTTTTAAAGCACATTTTTTCTATTTTATATCACTCTGATAGATGAGCCTTAAGGCCTTCAGAATATCTTCACTAGGCCTGATGTCTAGCTTTGGTAACATATTAGGATAATGAACAGAAAACTTCTCTTTAGTATTTTTGTTGACTTCTAGAACTATCCTATGTCCCCATAGAATCTTTCCCACCTCTCCAAAAAGTAGCAGAGCATCATAACCAGATCTAATTTGAGCTTTAACTATCAAATGAATTTATTAAAATGATAGATGAAGCAAATATGAATGATATATATATATATCAATATCTATAATATATCAAATCATCTCTGTAAACCATTCCTATAATTGTTATATAAATTATGAAAACTGCTTATGTAAATTTTTCACATTGTAATTGTGCCAACCACCAAAGATGGATCTATAATGCGTCAGTTTTGCATCTCACAGTTCCTTCGAATGCAGAGAAGCTCCTATGCTCCAACTAACTCTCTCCTTCCCAAATTGTCCTAATTTTCCATAGAATCAAAGAATGGTTAAAGCACTGAAGGAGTCTTGTCATGTCCATGCTGGCTCACCACAAAAGCATCTCACCTATTCCACTCACCCACCTTTCCCCATAGTCTTGCAATTTTTTACTCTCCAGATAATTATCCAATTCTCTTTTGAAAGCTTTGATTGAATCTGCCTCTGCCACACTCTCAGGCACTGCATTCCAGATCCTAAACACCCACTGCTTAAAAATGTTTTTCCTCATGTCAATGTTGCTTATTTTGCAAATCACCTTAAATCTGTGTCCCCTGATTCTCAGTCCTTCCACCAACAGGAATAGTCCCGACACCTCAAAATTTTGAACACTTCTATCAAATCTCCTCATAAGCTTCTCCTCTCCAAGGAGAACAGCCCCCGCTTCTCCAATCTACCCAAGTATCCAAATTCCTCATCAATGGTACCAACCATTCTTGTGAATCTTTTCCGCACCCTCTCGAATATCTTCACATCCTTCCTAAGGTGTGGTGCCCCGAACTGGTCACTACTCCAGTTCAGACAGAACCAGTATTTTATGCGGGTTTATCATAACTTCCTTGTTTTTATATATATGCTCCTATTTAATAAAGCTTATGGGAGCCTGGGCTTTTATAAGTGTTTTATCAATGTGCTTCACCACCTACGCTGATTTTGCACATATACCACCGGGTTCCTCTGCTCCTGCACCCCTTTTAGAATTGCATCCTTTATTTTATATTGCCTCTGCTAATTCTCCCTGTCAAAATGTATCACTTCAGACTTCTCTACAATAAATTTCCTGTGGCATTTGTCCATCCATTCTACCAGCCTGTCTATGTTCTTTTGAAGTTTATCACCATCCTCCTCACAGTTCACAATACTTCCAAGTTTTGAGTCTTTTACACATTTTTGCCCACATTATCAAATTATTATATAAAAATAAGAACAGAATGCATGACTTTAATATGGGGAGTGAATCATGTCTGATTACCCTGATTTAGTTATTTCTTAACTTCTAATTCCAATTTTTAAAAATTAAATAACAGGATTCATGTGTTGTTGGTGTGGCAAGCTTCCATTAGCAATCATAGTTACTCTTGATCTATGTGTAGACTAGATTTGGGGCAGAACTTTGCCCTTGGATGACGTGCGGGCCCCACCGGCTCGGTGGCAGGCGGGCAGCCGAACTCCTCCGCTGAAACGGGGCCGGCCGACATTTTGAGTGGGCGGGCCAATTAAGGCCCGCCCAGCGGCCTGCCTGACAGGAAGCGCTGTGCACTTCCTGTGCAGGGGTTGGAGGGATTCCCCATCTGTCAAAGTGTGCACTGCTCCCTGAGGCAAAGTCCAGTCTTAGGGAGTTTACTGACAGGTAAGAAAAGTCTAAAAATAGAGAAATATTAAAATTATTAACATGTCCCCTCATGTGACAATGTCACATGAGATGGGACATGTTAATAAAAAACACATCAAGTTTATTAAATTTTTAAAAAACGGAAAGTTTCATGAATAATCTGGAGTCCGCTGGGGCTCCTGGCCTGCCCGCCAGACTTAAGCTTGGACAGGCAGGTCTTTAATTATCTTAATTAGCCTGTCAATGGCCTCAAATGGCTGGTTTCGCTGTCTGCCCACCTTCCTGAAGATTTAAATGGACCGGGATGACGTTGAGGGTTCCTCCCGATGTCAAACCACGTCATTTTCCCCTCGGCGAGCGGGCCCCGCCCCCAAATCGCCGAGGGGAAAATCCTGGCCTTGGTCTCGACTTATTGCTTGCAAAATCACAGGACACAGCCTCCTAGTACATAAATATATATATATAATATATATATAATATATATTATTTATATATTAATTAATCAAAAGGAAACTAAATGGTCATAATCCATATGCTAACCTATTATTTTATAGTTGCACTTTACACATGCAGTTATTTTTTTTCCCTCTGATATTCTTAACAACTGCAGGTGCTAACAGTCAATCTCCTCACTCTCAAAGTTGCAACCCTGTTCCTTGGATTGCGCATAACTATTTCCTGCCTAACAGTTATGGATTTCAATAACTGCCAGCTAAATTTAAACATAACAGCCAGTCATACAAATAACTGAACTAATCACAAGGGTATGTTGACTGGTTGTGGCTTAGCTCCTCTTTCCAACCTTTTGCTTTAGAGACAGCTAAACAAATCCTCAAAATAGTTGCCTTGGCTTAGCTTGGGGGTCTAATTGCTGGATATTAAACTCCTTGGGAACTAAATTGGACAGCCCCCAAAAACAGGCACGGGAATTGTGATCGGTGATTAGCACATTACTTCTGATGCAGGCAGCACAACAATTTGGTGCTAATTTGCATGATTGAGCTGTACAGCCAGCACTAAATGGACTGCTGAGCATGTGTCAGCAGGGAGCCCAGGTTTATGGGAGGCTTAGCACTACTTAAAGGCAGCCTGCGCTTCTTAAACCGGAGCAGGTGCTGGAACTATCATGGAAGAGAGTCTGAGCACAAAGAAAAGCAAATTATGTGAGCTGTGGATCAGTTCATAGCACCCTCGCCTTTGAATCAGAGGGTTGTGGGTTCATGTCCCACTCCTGGAAACCAAGAACTGTGATTGTACTCAAAGGAGTTGCAATCCGTGACTGTTGATAACTCGAAAAAAAAAAAACAAAGAAAAGCAAATTATGGTGCAACAGGGAAGAGATTGTACTCCAAGTTTCTCTGACGCTGCACTGGAGGCCTTGACGGAGGAGAGATGTAACCTTCCATTGGAGGCAACTTTATGAAGGCAGTGGGAGAAGGTAGCCCTGACAATTAACGCCAGGACTCTAGTTCCAAGGACCTGAATACAGTGCCACAAGGAGTTCAATGAGCCCAGACCAGTAGTCAAGGTCAGTAAATGTATCTTCAAATGCCGTCTTCCACCAACTGCACCACTAGCCTCAAAACCTACTCAATATACCACACGCCCATCACTCACCTACCAACAATGTTCATCAATCGCGACTCACACTCAACATTTATACCTTCACCTCGACTGACAGACTTGGCACTGCTGCAAGCCTCACACCCACATTTAACAGTTTCCACATACTGCTAGCTATTCTACCACATCATCCAAACATATTGCATCACACTCACTGACTTCCATGTCTCTTGTGTGAAAAGTTGACGGTTAACCAGAGGCATCAGTTGGACAAACCACTGGATTGCTGTGATACCCTGGACACCCCTTGGAAGTGTGATGGACACAACAATGATGGCAGGAGTCTGAGCTTGTATGGCACAAGTCTATCTTGTGTGAGGGTAGTCTGAGCTTCCATGGCAGCAAGTTGGCCTTGCATGACCTTAAACTGAGCTTCCAGTGCAGTATCCAATCTTTGTGAGGCTTCTGCTGGTGTTGTAATGGAAGCTGAAGCATAAACAATCTTGCAATGCATCATAGATGGCTCTGCAAGTGTGGTAATGATGTTCTTCACCACTTCCACTCGAAAGGATGGGTTTCAAGCTCTGCACAAATTGCTGGGCCAAGTTAGTGCTGAACTCTTCCATGATCCTTGGCATTGTCAGACTTGCCAGAAAGCCTGTATGCAATGCACCATCACTGTGCATACACATCAACTTACTTTGGTATGCCACCCCATCAAAGTCCTCATCTGAGTCTTCTGCAGCAGAAACTGTGTGTGACCTCACCTTCCAGCAAAGTGGCATTTGTGCTACCCTTGCCCCCTGCCCAGACTGTAGGCTACTCGTGGTCTGTACTTCAACATGTGCAGTTCCCACCTCTAAATTACTCTTTAAAATATTTACATTTTGGTATCTGAACTGGTTTGAGAGTGACTGTGTTTCTTCTGCTCTGCCATGTCTTGCTCTTCCAACATTGCCTAGCCAAGTGGCAGTTGATATCTGAAAGGAGAAGGGTACAAAGTATTGTCGTGGTGAGGGGAGGGATGGTAAGTAAGAGATGCATGTTTATACTGTTTTGGAAAGCCAATTACAGCCATGGATTACTTACGGGCATATTGAACTTTTTAAGGAAGACTTGTGTGTTTTTAAAGAAATGTAAGCAAAGACACTGAGCAAAAGATGGCTGATAATGTAAAGTGACCACTTTCTGGAAAAATTCTTATGTGGGTCATACTGACAGAGCTGTCCTGAGGGAACATGGAATGTCGCAAGATCATGGCCTTCTTCAAGCAAAGACACTTAAAAGGGAGGTAGGAAAGATGCAAAAGACTGAACTTTAATCTCCTGTGATGGCAGAGACAAAAGACTGATTACCACATCTCAGCAGTCATCTAAAATCTATCTCCTTTTGATTCATATCTCAAAACATGTAAAATGGTCAGAGATCAAGAAAAACAGACTCCGGGCGCAAGACATCGGTTTTTTTCCCCTTACAGAAATACACAGGGAAAAATAGGTTGCAGGGCAGTGCTGTGTGCTGATGTGTTGTGACAGTGACAGCACAAAAAGACCAACTAGTCACCCCTACACTCTCTCTCTCTCTCTCTCTCTCTCTCTCTGTTGCTGGAGGTGCAGGCACTTAAAGCAGAGGCCGTAATCAAAAAGTAAACAGGACAGCTTCTTCAGCTAACCTGCAGAACCAAGTGTCTCCAAACCAAATGCAAAACTGCCAAAGTCAGTTGTACCAGAATCATCCAACTTAACGGCTGCATCATTTCACTATCTATGCCTCACGATCAAGCCAAAGACTGATTCGTATATCTTTTTTAACTTTGATTTGAACCCTTAACTTCTCATTTCTGCTCTGTGTGCATATGTGTTATGTTTTTATTATTTTTCTCATATTTTTGTAACTAATAAACTTCTTTCTTTGATTCAAGAAAGCCTGGTTAAATTGGCTCCTTCTAAAAAATAAATACATCTGGACTGGGAAAAGGTATCCATGGGGAAAGAGATCGCTTTTCAATTAATCTTGTTGCGACCAACTGAGGGGGTTGAACAAAGAAGGGAAACCAGCTCATCCCTCCTCACCGGGAGCATAACAAAATTGGGGTCCCCATGGGAGATAAAAGCAAAATATCGCAGATGCTGGAAATCTGAAATAGAAACAGAAAACAATGAAAAATTTCAGCAGGTCTGGTAGCATCTGTGAAGAGAGAAACAGAGTTAACGTTTCGGGTCCATATGACTCTTCTTCAGAACCCAGGTTCCTTGCAGTGAAGACATACAGACTCGAAATGTTAACAAATTGGGGGACCTCGCATGGGGACCAGTCATAACATTGCCATCTGCAGCTTATAAATTGGAAGAGATTGTGAGATGAGGGGGAAGTGGGGTGTGAGAATGAAGATTACGTATGAGGATTCCGTCATCTTTGACTATTTCAGCCCCAAATCTGGCCACAGCATCATGTATGGCTGCTTCAAAGATAACAACCACCCTTCTCCTCATCAGGGGCAGGACATACAACCGTGCTCGTTCTCTGCTAGTTATATCCTGATGCCTTTAGTTAACCACCAACTTGTCCCACGAGAGGGAAGTCAGTGAGTGTGGTGCAAAGTGCTCGAGGGCATCCTGCAGGACTATCTGTGATCCTCCACTGAAAGTTGGCAGCCTTTCCACTAGCCATGCTGGGGTAGCACTACACAGGTGCACTAGGAATAGACAAAGGCACTGGAACAGGCACTAAGGGAAGGCACAAGGCAGTGTTTGTTTTATATATTTGGTTTTGAATGTATATTTTGTGGTGGCTTTTGTTTTAGCATTGTGGCTAAGTGGATGCTGTGTTAGTCAGTAACAGAGAGGTGATGAGGTGTATTGAGTGTTTGTGATTGGGGAATTAGAGTTGTGTTTAGTGTTTTCGTAACCAAATAAGTTGATCGTGGACATCCCACCCAAAAAAGAATGTTGGTTGCCTCCTCCCTTCCTCCCTCCAACTTCTCTTTCTCCTTCTGCTCCTCAGGCGGTTCCTTTAGTCTTCAGCAACTTAAAAGAACTCTAGAAATCACCAAACACTTCTACAATTGCAGCAATAGCCACTAGAAATCAATCAAGAGCTAACTTGATAGTAGTTGATTACTTTAGATAGCACCATTGAGTGATTCTTCCAGCTGCTGAAGATGTGTTCAGCTGTGTGTTTAAGAGACAGCATTAGCTCCAAAATGGCAGTGCTGACATCAAATCAGCTTTACATGCTAGTGATGTCTCGATCTGCCTATTCTGCATGCTCCCTGGGTGTTACACAAACAACCTCATCAAAATGGCATCTGGCGCAACTCTCACCGGAAATGTGAGGGTGCATGCCATTTCGGAGCCAAAACAACGCTCATAGTACCGAGAAAACAGGCAGTAAGGAGGTAAATTTTGCAGTCCTTGTGTATGTAGACTGAATTAAGTATAACTTTAGATAGAGGCTTCATTTTTATCAGAGCCAGAGTGTGAAATATTTGCATTGAACAGAGGAATTTCACTTTCATTTGAAGGGAAGCACAGATCCTACTTGCTAATGAGTTTATTTGGTGAGAAGCTCATTTACCTTCCTTCCAGTTTGAGGAAGATGATTAATATGGAAGAGAAGGAAAATAAATGGATGAGCAGCTGTTTTATTTATTCGGTCATGGGCTGTGTGTGGTATAGGCATGACTAGCATTTATTGCCCATCTCTAATTGCCCATAACAACCTGCTAGGCCATTTAAAGGGCAGTTATCTGACAGTCATCCACATTACTGTAGATCTGGAGTCACATATAGGCCAGAACAGATAAGAGTGGCAGGTCTCTTTCCCTAGAGAATATTAATTAACAAGGTGGGTTTTCATGGCAATCCAATAGTTGTATGCTCACCATTATTGATACTAGTTCTTTCAGCCATATGCTTGACTTTGAAAGAAACAGTAGGGTAAAGTTTATGCTATGGATCGAATTGGTAATTCCAGTGCAAATTACTCCTAAAATATTCTACCAAACCCCATTAAATTGTAGAATGTGGCCATCTAGGAATTTACCATTTTTTAAAGAGATAAGTCTTCTCTTTGTCACTGGGACCTCAATTATGCCTCAAGAGAAATGATTTTACACCATCACGAATGTAACATTTCCGTTTACCTTCAATCTCAGTTATGTGACCTTCCATTCATTCCTTATGAAGGTAGAGGTTGCAGGTCAGGCTGTATTGAGTACAGTTGATAGCCTATATTATGCTGAAGTAAAATAGCATGTATAGTTCCCTGAACCTGACTTCATAGATAAAATTGTTCCACATCCATCTAATGCATCACTGTTCATTTGGGTATAAATTGAACAAAATGAGATGATATTCAAAGAGTGGTCTTAATGCAGCAGGATAGAGACAATAATAGAGACATTATTTAGAGCACAGTATTACCTTCGGCACAATCCACTGCATACATAGAGAAGCCATACAGCTTGCCATATATAAATGACTCCCCAAATAGAGAAGGTCCATCCCGCAGGGGTGATTTCAGTGCTGTACTTGTTTGATACATTTCCAATGGACTGAAGAAAGAGGCCTAGTAAATTGACAAATATTATTATTGTATGGCTGAAGGTCTGTCTTAGCGCAGTCTTGTAATATGAAGCAAAACACTGAAATTTTAAGCCAAAACAGGAACAAAATCACAGAATTGTTATAGCACAGAAGGAGGCATTTTGGCCCATCATGTCTACACTGCCTCTCCAAATAAACAGTTCACCTAAGTTGTTCTCCCACCCTCCTGCACATTCTTTCTTTTCAGATAACAGTCTAATTCCCTTATGAATGACTCTTGAGCCTGCCTCCACCGCAATCTCAGGCAGTGCATTCCAGACCTCAACCACTTGCTGAGTGAAAAAGTCTTTCTGCATGTCACTTTTGCTTCTTTTGCCAATTACTTTAAATCTGGGCCCTCCCGTTCTCCATCCTTTCATGAGTGGGAACAATTTCTCCCTATCTACTGTGTCCAGGCCCCTCATGATTTTGAATATCTCTATCAAATCCCCCCTCAGCTTTCTGTTCTCTGCTGTGGTTACTAACACTTGAGCTGCTTGGTGCAGAATAATGCTCAGGGCTTTTTAACAGATAAAATCAGCTTCACTTAATATTATATAAGGGAATTCAGAACATTTTTTATACTTTGGACTTGGGTCTTTTTGGAGCCAGAATACCATTGCTGGCTCTGGTAGACCATCTCATAGATTTGGAAGAATCTGAGACTGTGACCTGACTGGAGAGCAAGAGACACCTAAAAATGCTATGGGGAAGAATTTTATGCTCCCCAGGGAGCAGGTTACAGCTGGGCAGTAGACGTAAGATTAGGCATAATGCCATGGGTGGCATTCCCTAACCCCTACCCACCCACCCCTGACCTCATTGCAATTTTACGCGTGCCAGGGCAGGCACCTGGTGACCCACCCACTGTTGAGTCAATTGACGCACTCTAGTGGCCTGCTCCCTGCCCTGCCACAATTTGCCCCATGATGGGTGGCAGAGGAAGCCAGGTTTGAAGCCTGCCTGGTCCCATGCCTGGTGGTACTGGCAGGAAAAGGTGTGGGATGGGGTTCCTCACATACCTACTAGGCACAATTCAGGACCCCCCTGACCAAGATCTGGCTCCCCAGGGTTCCCTTCACCCCCAGACTATGCATCACGGCCCCCGCTCCCCTTGCCATGGCCTCCTATCCTGACCCCACCAATGCCACCCCCAAGTTATCTTTGCATCTGGCTCCGGCAACAATCATTGTTGGGGCAGATGCAGTCCCAGCAGTGGCCACTGCTCTTGGTGGCACTGCTGAGATCAGAGAGCTGCTGGCCATTCGGCTGGCCAGCAGCTCTCAGAGATGGAGCTTCCTCCCCCGATGGGGGCAGAAGTCTTACCCTAAGGCACTTAATGCCCCTCCAAGTGTTAGTTGGCTGCGAGCCAGCCCGCTGGAGCGAGGGGTGGGTTCATTGTCAACTTTCTCACCGAGGGGCCAGGAAACCTTGCGATATATAAAATCCTACCCAGGGGGGAGAATTTTCTTCCCTTCAGGCAGACGGTTTGGGGCTGGGCGCAGGCGGGCGTGTCTGCGATCGGCTACACGCAGCCATTTTGCTTTGGCCCGCCCAACGTGACGCGCATCAGGAAGAGCTGAGCGCTCCCTGTGCGGGCAGGGGTAGGAGGGAGGGTCAGGGCCTGGGACATGTCAATGCATTTTAATTAAAATTTTTGCTAAATTTATAAACCCTTCATGAAACCTTATCCCGCCCGTGGATGAGGTTTCATATTAAATCGAAGGCCGCCTGGGCTCTTCGCCTGCCCGCCAACCTTGGACGGGCAGCCCTGTTAATTGATTCAAGTGATTTTTAAATAGCCTTAATAGACCTTTGACAGTTTGGCGGGTGCGCAGCTGACTTGGTGCGTGCTCACTGAACTGAAGATCGGAATGATGCGCGGTGACGTCAGGACGCACGCCCGATGTCGCCACGCCTCATTTTACGTGTCAGCGAGCGGGGCCTGCCCCCACAGGCCAACCAGAAAATTCATGGAGTTGGTACTTTCCCAGAATCCAAAGATTAGTGAAAGCTGTCTATTAAACCTAGAGGCCCTGTAGATTTTGACATGGGATTTCATTAGTACGTGAATGCTGGTGATTTCTTCGCATTATTTTACTTAAACTTGCTTTCCACCAAGGAGACTGCATTGGGACCTCCTTCAAACACAGTCAAGTAGACCATGAAGACAAACCAGAAAATAAAATAAGGGAGAGAAAATGCATAAAGGTAACTTTTGCAAAAGTGAGAGGTAATTAGAAATAAAAAAGTAAAATGATAGAAAAGATAAACAACAAAGAAGGACCAGAAAAAGTTATGATGGACAGAGGAATTAAAGATGATAAAGTGAGAAATGATTTAAAAATATACATAATATTGCATCTCTCTTTCACTGGCATAAGGCAATACCTCAGGTACGCATCTGACCTGTGAATGAAAACATCACACTTCGATTGACCCATGTTGATGGGCCACATTGCAGATTCACTGAGAGAGTGGCTACAGGGTCAGTTACTGCTTGAGATTGTGCCCCTTATCCAAAAGTTAGCAACTATCCCAATATTAAACACAAACATATGCATGTATTGCTTTACCTCTAACTTATTGCGGGAATATGATCATTAACAACAATTTGCATTTATATAGCATCTTTAAATTTAGAGGAAAAAAAGCCCAACATGAAGAAAATGGATCCTGAGTCATTAAAAAAAAGTAATTAGGAAGAGTAACCAAAGGGTCACTCAAAGTTTTGGGTTTGAAGGAAGGGTGAGCTGTGGAGGTAGAGGAGTTGAGAGAAGAAACTCCAGAGATTGAGACTTAGGCAGCTGAAGGCACACTGTCAATGGGGTGGGGGGGGGGGGGGGGGGGGTGCAATGGAGGGGGAATACGCAGGGGCTGGAACAGCAGGTTTAGAGGTTAGTGTAGAGCTGAAACATATACAAAAATAGAGGGGGCATGATCAGAGATGACTTTATAGACAATGAAGGGCATTTTCAAGTTGAGATGTTTGAGGACTGGGGAAACTGGAACTGAGCCCGGATGGAAAATTGGAACTGTGAGAGGATGGTGATGATAAGTGACCTGAACCTGGTGTGCTAGAAATACAGCCAGTCAACCTTGCAAAGTTCTCCTCATTAACATCTGGGGACTTGCGCTAAAACTGCAAGAGCTGTCCCACAAAATAGTCAAGCAACAGCCTAACATAGCCATACTCATAGCACCTTTCAATCAAAATCTCTAACTCCTCCATCAGCATCCCTGGGTCTGTCCTATACCACTGGCAGGACAAGCCCACCAGAGGTGGTTGCATAGTTGTACACAAACAGGAGGGAGTGGCCCCAAGAGTCCCTCAACATTGATTCCAGGCCATGAGAAGTCTCATGGTATCAAATAAATATGGCCTGCAGTAGGTGGGTCCTTAATATTGAAGGGTACATGACATTCAAGAAGAATAGGAAACTGGGTAAAGGTGGATGGGTAGCACTGTTAATCAAAGAGGGCATTGGTGCAATAGTTAGAGATGGCCTTGGTTCAGGAGATCAGGAGATAGAATTGGTTTGGGTGGAGATGAGGATTGGCAGGGGAAAACAGTCATTAGTGGGAGTGGTCTACAGGCCTTCTAACAGCAGCAGTGTAGGACAAAGTACTCAAGAGAAAATTTTGTGTGCTTGTGATAAAGGGACGGCAATAATCATGGGTGATTTTAATCTACACATAAACTGGGAAAATCAGATTGGCAGTAGTAGCCTGGATGAGAAGTTCTTAGAATGCTTTCGAGATAGTTTCTTAGAGCAGCATGTTCTAGAACCGACCAGACAGCAGGTTATATTAGACTTAGTATTGTGTAATGTGACAGGATTAATTAATGACCTCAGAGTAAAGGCACCCCAAGGTAGCTGCGACCACCATATGATTGAATTTTACATCCAGTTTGAAAGGGAGAAGAGCGGGTTTAAGGCTTGTACCTTAAACTTAAATAAGGGCAACTATGTGGGGATGAAAACTGAGCAAGCTGAAGTGAAGTGGGAAACTAGGCTAGAGGATAGATCAATAGAGAAGAAGTGGCAGATATTTAAGGGGATGTTTCAGAGTATTCAGAATAAGTACATTCCTACTATAAAGAAAAACTCTAAGGGGAGGACCCACCATCTGAGGTTAACTGCAAATGTTAAGGAAAGCATCAAACTTAAGGAAAAAGCATACAATTCCGCATAGATGAGTGACAGGACAGATGATTGGTCAGAATATAAAAAACGGCAGAGAATAACTAAAAGATTGTTCAGGAGAAAGAAATTAGAGTATGAGAGGAAGCTAGCTAGAAATGTAAAAATGAATAGCAAGAGTTTCTACAGGTATTTAAAAGGAAAAGAATAAGTGAGTGTTAGTCCTCTAGAGAGTGACAGTGGGGAGTTAATAGTAGATAGTAAGGAAATGATGGAAGAAATGAACAAATATTTTGCTTCTGTGTTCACTATAGAGGATACAAAAAACATTCCAGTAATATCTGTAAATCAGGAGGTGAATGGGAGAAAGGAACTTGGTGAAATTGAAATCACTAGGGAAATGGCACTGAGCCAGTCGATGGAGCTGCAGGCTGGCAAGTCTCTGGGTCCCGATTGACTACATCCTAGGGTCTTAAAAGAGGTGGCTAATGCGGTAGTCGATGCACTGGTGTTAATTTTCCAAAATTCGTTAGGTTCTGGAAAGATTCCATCAGATTGGAAAGTAGCAAATATAACTGCTCTATTCAAGAAGGGAGGGAGGCATGAAACTATAGGCCAGTTAGCTTGATGTCTGTCATGGGAAAGTTATTAGAATCGATCATTAAGCAGGTTATATCTGGGCACTTAGAAGAACTCAAAGCAATCGGGAAGAGCCAGCATGGTTTTGTGAAAGGAAAATCATGTTTAACCAATTTATTGGAGTTTTTTGAAGGAGTAACATGCGCAGTGGATAAGGGGAGCCTGTAGTTTGGATTTCCGGAGGGCATTTGCTAAGGTGCCACATCAAAGATTATTACGGAAAATAAAAGCGCATGGCGTAGGAGGTAATATATTAGCATGGATAGAAGATAGGCTGGCTGGCAGAAAGCAGAGAATGCATAAATGGTCTTTTTCAGGTTGGCAGGATGTGACGAGTGGAGCCCCACAGAGGTCTGTATTGGGGCCTCAACTTTTAATGATTTATATCAATAACAAGGAGGAGAGTAAAGACCTGGCAGCTAAATTTGCAGATGACACAAAGATAGGTAGGAAAGTATGTTGTGAAGAGGACATGTGCAGATGGATATAGATAAGTTGAATGAGCGGGCAAAGATCTGGCAAATGGAGTTTAATGTGGGAAAATGTGAAGTTGTCCACTTTGGCAGAAAGAACAAAAAAGCAAAGTATTATTTAAATGGAGAACGGGTGCATTATTCTGAGGTGCAGAGGGATCTAGGTGTTCTAGTACGTGAGTCACAAAAAGTTAGTACGCAGGCACAGCAAGTAATTAAGTAGGCTAATGGAATGCTATCCTTTATTACGAGAGGGATTGAACATAAAAGTAAGGGTGTTATGCTTCAGTTATATGTGGCTTTGGTGAGCCCGTACATCCAATAGTGTGTGCAGTTTTGGTCTCCTTATTTAAGGAAGGATGTAAATGCATTAGGGGAGGTTCAAAGAAGGTTTACTAGATTGATACCTGGAATGAGTGGGTTGTCTTATGAGGAAAGGTTGGACAGACTGGGCTTGTTACCACTGGAGTTTAGAAGAGTGAGGGGTGATTTGATTGAAGTATAAAAGATCCTGAATAGCCTTGACAAGGTGGACGTTGAAAGGATGTTTCCTCTTGTGGGAGAGTCTAGAACTAGGGGGCACTGTTTTAAAATTAAGAGTCACCCTTTTAGGACAGAGATGAGGAGATTTTTTTTTCTCTCAGAGGGTTGTGCGACTTTGGAATTCTCTGCCTCAGAAGGTGGTGGAGGCAGGGTCATTGAATATTTTTAAGGCAGAGGTAGATAGATTCTTGTTAGGCAAGGGAATTAAAGGTTATCAGGGTTAGATGGAAATGTGGAAATCGAAACACAAGAAGATCAACCATGATCTTATTGAATGGCGGAGCAGGCTCGAGGGGCCAAATGGTCTATTCCTGTTCCTATTTCTTAAGTTCTTAACTAACATGTGGGAAAGCCCCATTTGATTTCATCCTCACCAATCTAGGTGTGGCAGACACGTTTGTCCTTGAAAGTATAGGCAGGAATGACCACTGCACACCAAAGACCCTTCACATTGAGGATGCCTGCCATCATGATATGTGGCCCTACCACCATGTTAAATGGGATTCTGACCTTGTATCTAAAAGCAGGGCATCCCTGAGCATTGTGGGCCATCAGAAGCAGCAGGATTGTATTTCAGCACAACTTGTAACCCCATCATCCACTTATCCCTCACACTACTATTACCATCATAGAGACCTGCCCTGGTTGAATGGGGAGTGCACGAGAGCATGCCAGGAGCAGCACCAGGTGCCAACCTAGTGAAACTACAACACAGGACTACATGCATGCCAAACAGCATGCGATACACAGAACTAAGCGATCCCATGACCGATAGATCAGATCAAGCTCTGCAATTCTGCCACATTCAGTCATGAATAGTGGTGAACAATTGCATAACTAATGAGAGGAGGAGGCTCCATGAACAATCACATTCTCAATGGTGGGGAAGCCCAGTGCTTCAGTGCAAATCAAGGCTGAAGGGTTTGCAACCATCTTCAGCCAGAAGTGCCAAGTAGATGATCCCTCTTGGCCTCCTCCAATTATTATCACAGAAACCTGACTTCTGAACCAATTTGATTCAATCTATGTGTTATGCAGAAACGGTTGAATGCACCGGAGGCAACAAAGGCTATGGGCACCAACAACATACCAGCTGTAGTACTGAAGACTTGTGCTCCAGAACTAGTCGCACTCCTGGCCTAATTGTCCCAGTACATCTGCAACACTGACATCAACCGGAAAATGTGGAAAATTGCTCTGATATATCCTTTCCTCAAAAAGCGGGACAAATCCAGTTGGTCAGTTACCACCCCATCAATCTACTTTCACTCAACAGCAATGTGATGGAAGCTGTCACCATTAGTACACTTCCTCAGCAGTAACTGCTCACCAGAGCTCAATTTGGGTTCTGCCAGGGGCACTTGGCTCCAGACCACATTGGTCCAAATATTGGCTGGAGAGCTAAGTTCCCGAGGTGAGGTGCGAGTGACTGCCCTTGACATCAAGGCAACATTTGACCGAGTGTGGCATCAAGGAGCACTAGCAAAACTGGAGCCAATGGGAATCAGGGGGAAAACGCTCTGCTGGTTGGACTCATACCTAGCACAAAGGAAGGTGGTTGTGATTGTTGAAAGCCAACATCTCAACCACAAGACATTGCTGCAGGATTCTTCAGAGAGGTGTGCTAGGCCCAACCATTTTCAGTTGCTTCATCAATGACCTTCCCTCCATCATAAGGTCAGAAGTGGGGGTGTTCACTGATGATTACACAAAATTCAGTTCCATTTGCAACTCCTCAGACAATGAAGCAGTTCATACCCCATGCAGCAAGACCAGGCTTGGGATAAAAAATAGCAAGTAACATTCGTGCTACACAAGTGCCAGGCAAAGACTATTGCCAACAAAAGAGAATCCAACCTTGGCATTTAATGGCATTACCATCGTTGAATCTCCTACCAATTTCTTTGGGGCTGGCGGGGGAGTTAAGGGGCTGGTGGGGGGGAGTCGGGGTTTGGGGGCAGGGTCACCATTGACCGGAAACTTAACTGGACTAGCAACATAAATAACATGAACACTGTGGCTATAAGAACAGCACACTGCTTGGGAAACCTTTGGGAGTACTTCACTTCCTGACTTCCCAAAGCCTGTGATGGAATACTCCCCACTTGCCTGGATGAGTGTAGCACCAACAAAACTCAAGAAGCTCGACACCATCCAGGACAAAGCAGCCTGTTTGATTAGCACCCCATCCACCACCTTAAACATGCACTCCCTCCACCACTGATGCACAGTGGCAGCAGTGTGTACCATCTACAAGATGCACTGCAGCAACAGCATCTTCCAAAACTGCCACCTCTACTACCTAGAAGAACTAGGGCAATAGGTGCATGAGAACACCACCACCTAGAAGTTCCCCTCCAAGTCACTCACCATCCTGACTTGGAAATATATCGCTGTTCCTTCAAGGTCACTGAGCCAAAATCCTGGAACTCTCTTCCTAACAGCATTGTGAGTGTACTTATACCACGTGGACTGCAGCGGTTCAGGAAGGCAGCTCATCACCAACTTCTCAAAGGCAATTTGGGATGGGCAATAAATGCCAGCCTGGCCAATGATGCCTTCGTCCCATGAACGAATATATTTTTTGAAAACCCCAACAGAAATATTATAATGGAAAGAGATAGTTTATGCTTTTAGTAGTGTTAAAATGTTCCCAATCTGGCTGTAGTAAAAAGGACCTTGCCTCAGGTAACTTGAGAAAGTTTAGTTAACACAGTTGATGTTGGGTTTATCACAAAAAATGAATACTTTAAATTGCACTGAAAATGATTTGAAATATGCACAAATCTCTTATATATTGGAGTAAAGTAAATAAATTCTTCAAGGTTAAAAGAAAATAATCTGAAGCCTTTGAAAATTTATCAATTAGTGCCCTTGCACCCAAAAGTTCCAGCTTAACTTTTGGAGCCTCCTCAAAGATCTGCAATCAAGCACAATTAGTGGAAACTCTCAATGGTGATTAATTTACCCTTGGAAACATGGCCAGTTTTGTGATGAAGGCCTGCTTCCAGCAATAATTTTTTTTAAACCAGAGCAAAAGGTCACAGAAACCTGAGTTGGGCAGAACTAACTTGCACTTAAATTTCTACCATCTTTTGCATCGGTTGCATCAAAGAAACCCAGCGCAATCCACCGGCAGCTCCAGACCATTATGCTTTACTTTACTAATGAAAGTGGTTTAAGTGACCTCAGATGCATCTGGATTATGTGCTCAGGTGTTCACTAGCTTCAAAAAGTTGACCCAGGCCAGTTTTGGATATTCCTTACCTGATTCTGATCCTCTCCCTGCAAGAGTGTTCATAACCATAGTGACGCTGTAGACAACCAAGGCAAGGACCACAAGAAACATCTTACATGTGCTCATCTTGGCCATTGGGGAATCCTAATTAAACATTTTCATTAAATGAGAAGCAAAGAAAGAAATGCACAAGAAAAAACATTTGTGGTTATTCTATTACCATGTTCTTCTGACTTCTTTAGGTACCAATATAAATATAAATTAATTTTAAGGCATAGATTGTAATAGTTCAGTATGCTGAAGCTCCACCCAAGTTATTAAATAGTGATAGTTCATTCTCATAATTCACTGCACATTTTTGCCATGCAATTATGTGACAGGCACTGTGCAGAACCCTGACATCATACCACAGGGTGGGAATATTGGATTGGAAGTCACTGTCTAGCAGAATTGTGAGTTACTCTCCATCCTTTCTGCCACTGGGGTGCCTGCCTACTCATTTTTTCTTTGAAAATTATCTCTGATATCCCTGTGAAAGCATTGACTCCTAGTTGTGTAAGGTTCCATAAGTGCAGCTTCTTTCGAGTATTCATTATTCACGTGTAAGTTTTGAAGGTAAGTAACGCCCAGCTAATTAAGCACAATAATCTTGGTTTTACCTTCACCCAGTGTTCACTGACATGCAATTCCAACAGGTGCTGGTGGATGGTGGTCAGCAGCAAGAACTTCTCCTGCATAAGCCAGCAGTGGTGGACCCAATCCCCAGTTTTTCTACCTCTGAACTGGTTAGGATCATCTGAGAGCAGAATAATGATGGAACTTGGGATATCCCTGACTTCTATGACTCTGCTACTCACTTAATAAATTCACTGTTATCCACTCACAAGCAGAAGGGGTGCAAAAGGGGAAGGTGAGAAAAATATTTTAAAATGTAGATATTAGTGCCTACAATGGCTTACTGATTTAGTACAAAATATACTGTGATACTGAGCTATCAAGACCAAATGGGACGGTGCTGTTGATCTTAGTTGGGTCAATAGTGAAGTACTAAAATTGATCTGTGTGCCAGGCTAGGGAAGGGATGATATTTTTTTAAAAATCAATTTAATCTCACTCTTGATTTCTATCCAGTGGAAAGTAAATGTATCTATATGTCGGGCAAGAACAGGGTCAGCTATGATCGTGACACTCTCTTGGTTGAATAGACTACCAGCGTACAATGCTTGAACTAAGACATGAGGTAATAATCTCATAGTATCATGTGAAACCATCCCTCCATCCCTTGACACTATCACTTTCAGTGAAGGAAGAAAAGGGAAGGAAATTCATATCAAAAACAAAAATACCTGGAAGAACTCAGCAGGTCTGACAGCATCTGCAGAGAGGAATACAGTTAACGTTTCGAGTCCGTAATTCATATGATTGAAATGAATAGGAAATTTCTACCTATATATTTTGTGTGGAAATTGAAGGTGAATTCTGGACTGTAGGTCTGAGTCACTAGCAGCAATGTTATAAGACCTATTTCCAACCCATGGTCCTTAGGGATCAGGCTTCCTTGCTGGAAATGCTGGGCTAGATTTTGTTGGAACAATACCAGCACATGAACGGTACACACCGTTAATGATGTGTAAGTCAGCCAGCAACTGGTAGCAAAGAAATTATACTGCATGAATTGTGAATCACCACAGTTGCTGGGTTAATTGTGTTATTAGCTTTGCAAAAATGAAAAAAAGCTAGCAAATTAATTGCCCATTAAACTCACAACAGAAGTATGTCTTGCAATTAATTAGACAAGTAAGCTTTTAATGACCTGATAATAGTTAATGATTGCCAATTAACTTCTCTTGTCTAAAAAGTGAACAACTAAGTATACAGCTTCATTCCTATGAACTATTTTAGGAGATTTTATAAATATCACAATTTAAATTTTTGCGTTTTTTGTGTTTTTCCTTTGCGTTATTGTTAAGAGTTTTGTCATTTATTAGCAAAGGCTACCTAGGATAGCAGTAGCATAGCATGACAGCAATAGGAGTTTTAGCCATGAAAAGGTATCAGTAAAGCAAAGGCTGCTGGGATATTTTACATAAGGACATAAGGATATTTTAGACAAAGGACACAGCAAAAACTAGACTTGCCTGAAGCAGGTGTGAACCCAGAGATTATAGATAGGTGTCAGTCACTAGAATGCTAAGCAAAACGAGACAGTTGGTCTACAACACTTAGCACTTATTGTGATAGATTGTGACAGTGATTACACAAGACGTCAGTCACTGGAATGCTAAGATACACAGCAAACGGGACAGTTGATCTGAAACATTTTGCACCTATCGCAATAGATTATGAGCCTATGTGACCAAGAATGCATCTTCAGTCACGAAAGGAAGGTCTAAATGAATAAAAGACAATGTAAAAACTCAGAGGGCAGAGTATTGACTTGGATTAGATTGACTAAAACAGGCTCTCCCTGCTTTTGCTTGAATAAACGATTGAAAGACGTCCCGGAGTCTCCGATGTGTTTCAAATTCACCACAACAGGTTTTTTTCCCTCCTTTTATCTTAATCTAATCTTTCTTTCTGTAACTGATTTAACATTGAATTCACCCACTTTAATTCACCCCCTCCCCCCCTTCTCAATCTTTTCTCTATTTAGTTCTCAATCCTTAAATCTAACTGCTTAGGAAGATGCACTGTTTGTACCATTATTGACCTAGGTCCCAGATACTCTGTTGCTCAGACTGCGCCTTTATCGGCAACTTTCTGGTCAAAACATTTTAAAACCTAAACATGCATGGACAAGAGAGAATCTAACCATCACTCCTTGACATTCAATGGCATTACCATCACTGAATCCCCCACTATCAACACCCTTGGGTTACCATTGACCAGAAATTGAACTGGACTAGCCATCTAAATACTGTGGCTACAAGGGCAGGTCAGAGGCTAGGAATCGTGGGATGAGTAACTCACTTCCTGATTCCCTAAAGCCTGTCCACCATCTACAAGGCACAAGTCAGGAGTGTGATGGAATGCCCTCCACTTGCCTGGATGAGTGTTGCTCCCATAACACTCAAGAAGCTTGACACTGTCCAGGACAAAGCAGCCCGCTTGATTGGTACCCCTTCCACAAACATTCACTCCCTCCACCACCGACGCACAGCGGCAGCCGTGCATACCATCTACAAGATGCACTGCAGAAACTCACAAAGGCTCCTTGGACAGCACCTGCCAAACCCATGACTGCTACTATCTAGAAGGACAAGGGCAGCAGATAAATGGGAACACCACCACCTGGAAGCTCCCCTCCAAGCCAGTCACCATCCTGACTTTGAAATATATCATCGTTCCTTCACTGTCGCCAGGCCAAAATCCTGGAACTCCCTCCCTAACAGCACTGTGGGTGTACCTACACTACAGGGACTTCAGCGGTTCAAGAAAGCAGCTCACCATCACATTCTCAAGCGCAAATAGGGAGGGGCAATAAATGTTGGCCTAGCCAGCAAAGCCCACATCCCACAAATGAATTTTTTTAAAAGTCTGTCTAATGGGATATGCTGTGAGATGACCTGCTCCAGCAAAATCTATAATGATGTTATTGAAATAAATACCTATTCCAGTGCTACCGTTCACACACATTTAATTATTTTAATTGTATTAGTGAGAGGCAGCATGATTTTGTGAAGGGGAGGTCGTGTCTCACTAACTTGATCGAGTTTTTCAAGGAAGTGACAAAGATGATCGACGATGGAAGGGCAGTGGATATAATATACATGGATTTCAGTAAGGCCTTTGACAAGGTCCCTCATGGCAGACTGGTACAGAAGGTAAAGTCACATGGGATCAGGGGTGAGCTGGCAAGATGGATACAAAATTGGCTTGGTCATAGAAGACAGAGGGTAGCAGTGGAAGGGTGCTTTTCTGAATGGAGAGCTGTGACTAGTGGTGTTCCACAGGGATCAGTGCTGGGACCTTTGCTGTTTGTAGTATACGTAAATGATTTGGAGGAAAATGTAACTGGACTAATTAGTAAGTTTGCAGACGACACTAAGGTTGGAGGAGTTGCAGATAGTGAAGAGGATTGTCAAAGGATACAACGGGATATAGAGGTTGGAGACTTGGGCGGAGAAATGGCAGATGGAGTTTAATCTGGACAAATGCGAGGTAATGCATTTTGGAAAGTCTAATACAGGCAGGAATTATACAGTAAATGGCAGAACCCTTAAGTGCATTGATGGGCAGAGGGATCTGGGTGTACAGGTCCACAGGTCACTGAAAGTGGCAACCCAGGTGGGATAAGGCAGTCAGGAAGGCATATGACATGCTTGCCTTCATCAGCAGGGGTATTGAGTATAAAAGCTGGGAAGTCATGCTGCAGCTGTATAGAACCTTGGTTAGGCCACACTTGGAACATTGCATGCAATACTGGTCGCCACATTACCAGAAGGATATGGAGGCATTGGAAAGGGTACAGAGGAGGTTTGTCAGGATGCTGTCTGGTCTGGAGGTTATTAGCTATGAGGAGAGGTTGGAGAAACTCGGATTGTTCTCACTAGAGTGACGGAGATTGAGGGGCGACTTGATAGAAGTTTACAAAATTATGAGTGGCATGGACAGAGTAGATAGTCAGAAGCTTTTTCCCAGGGTGGAAGAGTCAATTACTATGGGACATAGATTTAAGGTGAGAGGAGAAAACTATAGAGGAGATGTACGGGGCAAGTTTTTTACGCAGAGGGTAGTGAGTGTCTGGAATTCGCTGCCAGAGGAGGTGGTGGAAGCAGGTACGATAGTGGTGTTTAAGAGGCAGCTTGACAAATACATGAATAGGATGGGAATAGAGGGATACGGACCCCGGAAGTGCAAAATGTTTTAGTTGACGGGCAATATGATCGATGCAGGCTTGGAGGGCCGAAGGGCCTGTTCCTGTGCTGTACTTTTCTTTGTTCTTTGCTCTTTGTTCAAACTATGAGTCCCTCCATCACGTTGAGCAAACAAAGTCTACGTATTATTCAAATTGTAAAACTAATGACCCAGAATTTGCAGTCAGCGGCCACTCACTACATTTACAGATGCTCATAGACTTTGTGAGCTTTTGTGGGCAATGTATGGTATTTGAAGATCATTGTCAGCATGATGCCTTCCAGCGGGAATGGCGTGTGTGAGTAGGGCAAGCAACAGCGTGGCTCTTCAACCAATCAGAGTTAAGAATCCTCACTGAGACAAGATGAATCTAGACAGTGAAGTATGAGTTAGAATAGCTAATTCCATGTAAAATCATGTATAGAAAGTGTAAGAGAGAGAGGGAAATATAGGATTGAGAGAGAGAGTGCATTAGGACACCTAGATCCCTCTGCATCTCAGATTACTACTTCCAGGGAAATTCTAAACATTTTAGGAATACAGGAAATCTTTATTATGTTAAGGATGTCATTAATATCTAGTAACCAGAGGAAATCCTCACCTCCCATATATCTTCATTTCATTAATCCCATTCATACTACTTAAAATAGAAGCAACACTGCTTCCAATAAGGTAGCTATGCTAAAAATAGCCGCCCATCACCACCCCCCCCCCCCCCCCACCAAACCCAGCTTCAGGTGCAATTTATGTCCAAAAGTCCACTGTTAATGAAGAACTGCAAAGGCATTACATCAACTGACTGTGGCTGTAGTCCCCACAAGATTTTTGTTCATTTCATCTTGTGGCAGGTTTGGCAGCACAGTTAATTGTTGGGAGTCACTTGTTTTTTAAAAAAGTTTCTATAACTTATTGATTTACTATGAGACCCAATATACAGAGGTAATCAGTACAGTAGAAAACATGATCCTCTTGTTGTAACCAGATGAAAAGCGTACAGATAATGAAGGTCATCTGGACTATCTTAGCTAGCCAACCAAAAAGAAAATGCAAAAGCCTATAAAAAAATGCTGGCATGTCAGATGAAAACTTCACTCATTTGTACATATAACATTCCTATTTTATGAAGATGTTAATCTGCTTCAGTTAAATACAGAAAGAGGAACACCATCTGAACAAGTAAAGCATTCATTTGCTGGCACTGGCATCAGTAAATTCTTCTGTATAATGTCCCAGCATATCATCTAACTGACCCTTGAACGATTCCAAGGTTTTCATGTGGCTTGGAAGTGTATTCCAAGTGATCACTCTTTATGTAAAGATATGCTCCCTGTGACCAATATCAAATATATTTTCTAGGGGTTTGAGTCTATTCCCATTTCTCCGAAGCATCTTCAGTACCACAACATTCACAATCTAGTCTGCTGGCATTTGATTAGTGATTAATGGATCTTCTTTGACATTGCTCATGGAAATTCAGGTTACATGCTGTTTTAGGACAATGGAAATGTGTAGTACTTTAAGGTCATTATGTTTAATTGTCATTAATAAACCCAGGTTAAGGGCACTTAATTATTGTTTGGTCAGGGAACCTTTGCAGTTTAGGATGGGCCTGCCAGTTTCAAACTGCATTAATCAATCTTTTAAGATTGTTTTACGTCTTGCATGCTGATGTGATTTCTCTGCATGCTGCATACCATTTTATTATTACTTGTTGATTTGCGATAGTATGATATGCAAGATATGTTATGAGAGATATGCTGAGGTATTCTGTTATTGCTAATTTAATGCTAAAATGGTTGTGAGAAAGTAGTATAGAGAGAAGAAAGATTTGTTTTTATATAGCACTTTTCACAACATCCCAATCAACTTTGCAGTCAAGTAAGTATTTTGAAGGGTAGTCATTTCTAAGATAGGAAACCTGGCAGCCAATTTGTGCACAGCAATGCGATAATGACCTCTAGGTTTCTTCAAAATAGTGCCAGGGGATCTTTTACAACCACACAAGATGGAAGATTATGCTCTCCATTTAACATCACATCTGAAAAATGGCACTTCCGATTATACCGCACCCTCCAAGTAGTGAACCAAAATGTCAGTCTTGGATCACAAACTTCACACTCAGGTCAGATTACTACCACTGAGCCACAGCTGACACACAGTAATTGTCAAGTGCAGTTTGGTGCCCTTTAGTAATGAATTAATATCATTAAGGAAGAGGCTAAGCTAGGTACAAGTGGTTTCACTTTAAGGAAATAAAGTGAAAATTTGATATGCTAGCTTGCAGTGAATAGTGGTTCTCTGTAGGCCATGTGTTTCCTCATACTTGATGTGTGCTATGTCAAGTCATCTGCTGTACACCCTGACTGTGAGGAAGATTTTAGCAATTTGCATTCTGTTTTGACTTTTGTTATCAAGAGGGCAATTTTCATAGGGGAATCATGTAATGGGGGAAATAAAGTGAGAAAGGAGCAAGCCCTGAGCTGTGATTATAGAGCAATATGCAAGTGCAATAAATTGAAAGTTTATTTGATTCAACTAGAATCAGCAAAGAACTGCAATATCCTGTAATCAGAAATTGTTGTTGTTCATTAATGCAGAAACTGTAGTTATTCCAGGAAGTTAGACAAGCAGTGAAATGGGAAATGTGGTGTAGTATCTATGTGGAGAGGCCAGACCTGGGCCAGGATTTTCCGATCCTGCCAATGGCAGGCATCATCATGGGCGGGATGGAAAAATTTGGAGAGCCACTCTCCAAATTTTCTCATCCCGCCCATGATAATGCCTGCTGAGTGTGACTACAAGACAGAGACATGTAGAGGGAAAGGTGTGGGAGCTGGCACATGCACGGTGGTGTGTGAGATATCAGGATCAAGCATTAGTAAAACATTTGAAATTGAATACTACAAAGAATTAAAATCAGCTTTAATTTGGAACAAGGTGAAAATATAAAAGAAAATCACTGTGATTCTGTGATCCAGTGGGGAGCAGTCACACAACTTTTGTAGCAATAATATATGTATAATTAGTTATACATAATGGTACAAATTGGTACTTGAGAAGAAAACAATGACATCTACACACAATTAACAGAATTTTCCATTCTGTGGCCTTAGCAATGTTTTCATTGTGTCACTGATTAATATCACAATGGTTTCCTTCGTGACTAGATTGGTGAATGCACAAGTGCGGTTTGAGACAGAGAGACCAGGAACCCTGTTTTGTGCTGGTAAGATAACAAAGCTGAGTACTTGCATTACTTCTAAATGAAAGCTTGATAATAGATTGGCTCCAGCAGGCAGAAGGGAAAAAATGACTCTTGTAAAGATTAAAGGTCTCTTAAAAGGATCATTGATCTACATCAAAAACAGAATCACCTGGAAAAACTCAGCAGGTCTGGCAGCATCGGTGTAGAAGAAAAGAGTCGACGTTTCGAGTCCACATGACCCTTCAACAGAACAGTTCTGTTCAGAAGTGTTCTGTTGAAGGGTCATGTGGACTCAAAACGTCGACTCTTTTCTTCTCCACCGATGCTGCCAGACCTGCTGAGTTTTTCCAGGTAATTCTGTTTTTGTTTTGGATTTCCAGCATCCGCAGTAGTTTTTTGTTTTTATCATTGATCTATATGTTGTACAAAGACAATGAGAGAGAAGGACAGATCACCAGAGGAACTTGACCACAGATACTGAAGGAAAATAAATGAAATGTGCAGACCCATTGCTGACAAGCCACTGCCTAGAGGTGTGCTTCAAAGTAAAAGACTTTAAAAGTTAAACAGAAGTTAGAGTTAGTAAGAGACATAACTGATCTAACCTCACATTTCAACTCCTGATGACACTACTCAACTGGAACCTTCATGGCTGCTCTCTACCTTACAGTTTCAAGCCTTGATGCAGGCTTTAGATTGTCTGTGAACAGGGTGACCAGAAGACGTAGGAGCAGAGGAGTCTGCTCCGCCATTCAATGAAAGCATGGTTGATCTGATAATCCTCAACTCCACTTTCCCACCTTTTCCCCATAACCCTTGATTCCCTTACTAATTTAAAAATGTCTATCTCAGTCTTGAATATACTTCACCACCCAGCCTCTTCAGCCGTCTGCGGTAAAGAATTCAACAGATTCAATACCCTCTGTGAGAATAAATTTGTCCTCAACTTTGTCTTAAATGGACGACTCTTTTTCTGAGATTATGCCCTCTGGTCCTAAACTCTGCCAAAAGTGGAAACAACCTCTCAGCATCTACCCTGTCAAGCCCCCTAAGAATTTTATATGTTTCAAGAAGATCACGTCTCATTCTTCTAAACTCCAATGAGTACAGGCCCAATCTACTCAATCGCTCCTCGTAAGAAAATCCTTCCATACCCGGGATCAACCTAATGAAGCTTCTTTGTTTCCAATGCCAGCACATCTTTCCTTAGATAAGAGGACCAAAACTGTTCACAGTATTCTAGATGTGGTCTAACTAGTGCCTTGTATAGTTTTAGCAAGACTTCCCTATTTTTATACTCCATTCCCTTTGAAATAAAGGCCAACACTCCATTTGCTTTCCTTATTACCTGTTGAACTTGTATGCTAGCTTTTTGGGATTCATGCACAAGGACTCCCAAATCCCTCGGTGTTACAGCTTTCTTCAGTCTTTCTCCATTTAAATAATATTCAGCTCCTCTATTCTTCCTACCAAAATGCATAACCTCATATTTTCCCAAATTATATTCCATCTGCCAAGTTTTTGCCCACTCACTTAACCTGTCTATATCCCTCTGTAGACTCTTTGTGTCACTTGTCTTCCCACCTATTTTTGTGTCATCTGCAAACTTGGCGATAGTACATTCACTTCCCTCATCCAAGTCATTAATATAAATTGTAAATAATTGTGTCTCCAGCACTGATCCCTGTGGCACTCCACTTGTTACAGGTTGCTATCCTGAAAATGGCCCCCTATCCCAACTTTCTGTCTTCTATTAGCCAATCTTCTATCCATGCTAATATACCACCCCCAACACCATGGGCTCTTATCTTATTAAGTAGCCTTATGTGTGGTACCTTATCAAAGGCCTTTTGGAAATCCAAATATATTACATCTACTGGTTCCTCTTTATCTATCCTGATTGTTACCTCTTCAAAGAATTCTAATCAAATTGTCAGGCATGATTTCCTTTCATGAAGCCATTTGACTCTGCTTGATTAGATTATGTATTTCTAAATACTCTGCTATTACATCCTTTATAATAGACTCTAACATCTTCCCAATGACAGATGTTAAGCTAACTGGCCTAAAGTTACCTGTTCTTGTCTCCCTCCCTTTTTGAATAAGTGTGTTACATTGACAATTTTCCAATCCTCTGGAGCTTTTCCAGAATCTAAGGATACTTGGAAGATTACTACCAGTGCATCCACTATCTCTGTAGCTACTCCCTTTAATATCCTAGGATGTAATGCATCAGGTCCAGGGGACTTATCAGGCATTAGCCCCATTAGTTTCCCTAGTGATCATTATTATAATTATTTCCTCCCCCCCTTTTGCCCCTTGATTATTTAGTATTTTTGAAATTCTATTAGTATCTTCTACCATGAGGACTGATGCAAAGTATTTATTCAACTCCTCTACCATTTCCTGGTTTCCCATTATTATTTCCCCAGCCTCATTCTGTAAGGGGCCTATGTTCACTTTGGCCTCTCTCTTCCTTTTTATATATTCAATGAAACTCTTACTGTCCGTTTTTATATTAGTTGCTAGTTTACCCTCAAAGTTTATTTTCTCCCACTTTATTTTTTTTGGTCATCTTTTGTTGGTTTTTAAAACTTTCCCAATCCTCTGGCTTACCACTAATCTTTGAAACATGGTATGCTTTTTTATTTTAATTTGATACTATCCTTAACTTCCTTGGTTAACCGTGGTTGGTTTATCCCCTTCCTAGAATCCTTCTTTCTCACTGGGATATAACTTTGTTATGAGTCATGAACTATTTTCTTAAACTACTGCCATTATTCATCAGCCGCTTTTCTGCTACACGCCCTTCCCAGCCCACTCCAGCCAACTCAGCCCTAATTCCTTTATAATTACCCTTATTTAAATTTAGTGCAGTTGTTTCCGACCCAAGTTTCTCACTCTCAAACTGAATGCCGAATTCTACCATGTTATGGGCACTGTTTCCAAGGGGATCTTTTACTCAGATCATTTATTAAACCTGCCTCATTACACATTACCAGATCCAAAACAGCCTGATCCCTGGTTGGATCCACAATATATTGAACTTGCTCACCAGAGGAAACCATGCTATACCATCTGCGTCCAATAAAGTACCAGGAATCTTCCTCACAAGCATGAGCCATCCGTGTGCATATGATTTTTGTATGGATTTGGTTTACTGGCAGTCCAGGCTCACACACACAAAGAATAGTAACTTGAAAGAGGTACAGCCAGTGCCAAGGAACCATAACCTGATAAATAGACACTACCTACATACAAAGGATTCGGAAGGGAAAATTAGAAGCAAAAGAAAGCATAATAAAAGAAAATAAGCTTTCATAGCAGTACCACAAGAGCTTTCACTTGCACAATGCTATTAACCTTGTAAAATGTCCCAAGGCATTATACAGGAGGGGTTAGTGAACAAAATTTAACACCCATTTACATAAGATTAAGGCAGGTTGAAGGCTTGGTCAGAGATATAGGTTTCCAGGAGCTTCTTAAAGGAGGAGGGTAGAGGGGTTAGGGAGGGTATTCCAATGCTTAGGGCCCAGGCAATTGAAGGCAACACCGGCAACGATAGATTTCACATTGCTTCATGCTTTTCCCCTCCCTATCTCTGTAACTGAGGGAGGGCTGCACTATTGGAGATGCCGTCTATCAGATGAGACCTAAAACCAAGATTGAAGAAAACAGGGATTGCACAAAAGGAGGTGTGCAGAGATCTGAGAGCTGTAGGCTGAAAGTGGTTAAAGAAGGACAGACAGACAGATATGTATTTAAAAATGCCATTCACAATCTCAGGATGTCCTAAAGTGCTTTACAGCCAATGAAGCACCTTTGAAGTGTAATCGCTGTTGTAGTCAGTTTATGCACGACAAGTTCCCACAAACAACAATGTGATAAAGATGAGCTAATCTGTTGTTTTCAAATGATGCTTTACATCCACCCAAGAGGGGTCTTGGTTTTTCTGCAGCTATCAGAATTTATATATCGCCCATCAGAATGTCCCAAAGTGTTTAAGAGCCAATTAAGTCATTTTGAAGTGCAGTCACTGTTATAAGGCAGGAAATGTGACAACCAATTTTCTCACAGCCAGCAATACGATAATGACCAAATAATCAGTTTTTGTGATATTGATCAAGGGTGATATTGGCCAGGACACTGGCGATAACTCCTCTGCCTCAAAATAATGCCATGGGTTCTTTATATCCACCATGGAAAGAAGCAGGGTCTTGGTTTAACGTTTCACCCAAAAGAGAGCACCTCTAATAGTCCAGCACTTCCTCACTACCGCACTTGTGTTCAAGTCTCTGGAATGGGACTTGAATCCGGAACCCTCAGAGGGACCGGAGGGGAGGAGAGGGAAATGGAGTGGAGATGGAGGAAAGAGCACAGAAAAGATGTGACTCAAATGGGTCATAATTAAAGCGAAAAAGAGAAATGAAATTTTAAAATAAATACTTTTAGTTTGGGGTCATCAAGACACCCTTATTGCCCTGCATCTGTTATGAACGTAATAAGAAATCTACATAAAAGTCAATAAGAACCGCCCATCTACAATAGTGTAAGCAAAACTGGGCATTTGTATTTGGCAATATAGGCACATTTAGAAGCTTACAAGCAAAAAGTAATACTCACTCGAGTAAACACTAACTTTTCAGTGAAATATCCTTTGGCAAAAGACTTTACAGAAACTGCGCACTGTTACCACTTTTCGCAATGTATCTACGGAAGAGTAAATGTAAAAAAAACCACTGCTGACGTTGCATAAGATTTTTAAAAATAAATTACTAGCTTTTATAACAGGGAAGAGACCGCCTCCAGCAAGTTACTAAACTCTGAGCGGGGCGGGTTCTGCTGCCTGTAACATGATGCTGAACTTACATAAACGCAATTGATTCATCAGTCAACAGAGCAGAGTTCCCTCCATGTAACACTGAGCGGAGCATAAAACCACTCCGTCACAGCATAGAGCAAAGCTTCAATATTCAAAACATCACCCAGTGAGACAAATACACTACACTACTCCAGACCAGCCACACATCCGCACTCTAAACAGGGCGTGTCAGCACTGTACTGTACACCACACCACTCTACCACACATTCTCCCCCTCTGAGCATCATGTCAGCACTATACACACCAGTAAAGAGCATAGTGAAAGATTCCCTCTATTCAAAACATCACTACTACTTCAACGTTATAGTTTGTGGATTACATCATGATGGCAACCACCCACGTGGTCTTGTCCACTGAAAGGCTGGTAAAACCGCAGTATGAAAGAAAAGGTAAAATCATCTTTAAAATGGCATAGGTAACTGTTTTATAATTTAAATAAATCACAAGCCAAATCGGTGAATTAACTGCTGCACATGGTGTGGTATTCAGCAAAACAGGTCAGGAAGATCCTGTGTGCCATGTGTGTTCAATGGGGAGTTAGTTGGAAATGGATGCACCATAGTTGGTTTCAGGCTGGTTTCAGGCTAGAGAGGAAAACTAATCCAGAACTCCTGTTCTTTTAAAAAGCCTTTGCCATGTTGTCCAGCAGTCCTAATTTAACATCAAATGAAACTCCCTATTACCATTTTCTATTTCACTTTGTCTCTTGTATATATTTAAGGTCCCCTCTTAAGGCAGCCAATTCATACACAGCAAGATCCCACAGCGGCAATGTGAAAATGACCTGTTTTAGTAGTTGAGAGATAAATGATGGCCAGGACACTGGGAACAATTCCCCTGCTGTTCTTCAAAACAGCGCTGAGACCTTTTACTGCCACCTAAGTGGGCAGATGGGGCCTTGGTTTAATATCTCATCCAAAAGTCAGCATCTCTGCCAGCATAACCGCTCCTCAATACTACCCTCATTACATGTTCATGCCTCTGGAATGGGACACAAACCCACAAACTTCAGACTCAGAAAGCCTCCACTGAGCCTCAGCATCATTGCCCTGCACCCACCTGATTTCACTGGGTGCAGTGGAAACTTGGTGCCCAGAATGCCCATAGGCCTGAAGATAGTGCAGCACCCTTCCCAAGCCCCTGTATATACACTAATGACACTCCAACCTGCTTCAGGGTCACCATCAGATTTCTAGATCTCTGCTGTCATGACAGTGCCCCAAATCAGGGCGATGGCAAGAAAAAAATCACCTCTTCATGACTCACTGCAGTAGCTAAGGTGTAGAGTGTAGGGTAAACATCAACAACTTCAATACAATAATCTCAGAATTATACTTAGCTGATTTGGCAATATTTGGCTACGGTGTTCTGTTTGCTTTGTTGATTGCTGCTTACCGGTCACCGACAGATGTCCTGGAGTGTGCCAATTTCATCACCTTGCACTCATTGCTAAGCCAATGATGTCTGTGTTAGCTCAGCCATGTTAATTGGATGGATGACAGCCATATACACTAAGACCTTCTGTACAGTGAACTGGCCACTGGATCATGACCTCCTGGGCGCCATATCTCTGCTACAAGGACACCTACAAGCGAGATATGAACATGGCGGATATTGATACTGACAACTGAGAGACAGTTGCTGATGGCCGTGACCTCTGGAATGTGGCTGTAGGAAAGGCATTGGAAGAGGTGAGCAGAAACAAAAAGTTCAGCTGGATGAGAAGAGGGCTCATAGAAAACAGAGGCAGTGAATCATACACCTTCTCAGCCCACTGTCTTCCTCTGCAACAAATAAGGCAGGGACTGCCATGCCAGGGTGGAGTTCCTGAGCTACACCAGGTACTGCTTAATACAGAGCTGACCACTACAGCACAAACCATCATCTCATGAGACAGAAGGCTGGCATCACAGTAATCGGATATGATAGAATATAAATTAATTTTCAGTGTTCACACAAAACAGGCGATAGTGAATCTGATTCACTGTACCCTAAGCTAAATTTATATCCCAGGGTGTCAAATCTCTTCCAGCCTTTCCAGTGGTTGTGATGCCACTCATTGTTAAATAATCAGTTTTTATTATTCAAATCAATCATGAGGTTCAGAACATGAAGAATAGTCATGTAGGTTTGGGACAGAAAATAATTCCTACATACTAACATACGAACAGGGGCAGGAGTAGATCAAGCAGCTTCTCAAGCCTGCTCCATCATTCAATAAGCTCATGGCTAATCTGATTGTGGTCTCAACTCCACATTCCAACCACCCCCGATTACCTGCTTGAAGAACGAGTATGGACAGTGCTGGCAAGTTATAGTACCATGGTAAAACTTAATCCTGTTTCCTCTTCCTACACCTTTTCTCACCTTTGCTACCAGCCCTCACCTCCAGCACCCTTCCCCCCACCCCACCCAAACCCACATATATACTTCCAGCATAAATCACCAATAAGGTTTTACATATCTTAAAAATGAAACATTGAAATGTGAAATATAGTATATAGCTCTTGGTCAGCTGTATTTTTTTTTATTTATGTGCTTTGAAAAAGACCAGAAAAGCTATCATTATTATTGCAGCAAATCCTTCAAGGATTTACTGTTATTAACATTTGCCAAGAGGTTTGGAATGAAAGTTCTGAATTTGATTAAGTTCATTTAAAAAGAATACTTTTGTAACACTTTGCAAAAATATTTGGTAAAGATGAAACATTTTTTCCCCCTTTAAATTGTATATATTTCCTGGCCCTTGGAATAAAACTAGTACCCTGAATAGGTGGGCAGTGTAGCATCTCCATTGCTACATGTAAAGAATTATGCATAGAACTATGGCATATGAAGGGGCCCAATTTATTAATGTGTGTGCCTTTAGTTAATAAGGAGAACATTATTAGCTGGAATTTGGGTGGGGTTCTCCAACCCACTGGTGTAGCTCAGCAGAAGAAGGGCTGAATCCCAGAAAAACAGCTGTGTTCACAATCTCCAGGGATTTCACCAATCCTCCGCTAAATGTTGTGGCAGGTGATCAGAAAAACCCACATAGGAATTCTCCTCTATTTATTCATTTTCTAAAGACTCAAAACATATTGCTCAATATACTATCCCCATGCCAACATGTCTGTAGTTATTTGCAACAGTGAACCTTCCAACACGCCACCAGAAATACCACACATCTGCTCTTATATTTCAATAATTCATAAAATTCATGGTAAGTCATTTATTATAACAGCAGAAAAGGTAGACCATACAAAGTGCTATGTATTATTGTATAACTGACAAAGGCCTGCAAAATGTTTGTGTTGCAATTAGTACCTCTATTGCAACAATACTTATTTAAATTCCCATCCCATGTAATTCCATTCTTCCCACGCAGTCCCTCTCATCGCATGCCTCATCCCACCCATTCTTCCTATACCATTCCCATTCCGTACCTCTCATGATTTCTCCCCCTCCATTGCTGTCCCTCCCATGCTGTCACCCCACTCCATGCCATCCTCCCCCCGCAAAATGGCGTCCCCGCACCCATTCATGTCACTATCCACTCCCAGGCCTACCATCCTCCTACTCCTACCCCTCTCCTGTGTCGTTCCCCCTGCCTCCCATGCCCTTCTTTCCCCCTTATGCCATGCCCCCTTCATGTCATTCCCTATGCTCATGTCATTCTGCCTCTTCCCATGCCGTTCCCCTGCCCCACCTGCATGTGGTTCCCTCCCAATACAGTTTCCCCCCACCCACCTTTCCTCCCTCCCATGCTGGCCCACCCCATGCCCCACCCCTCCAACACCCCAGTCCACCCCCACCCCCCATGCATTTCCACCCCTTCATACACTATTTCACCCCCCACCGTGCTGTTCCATCCCCCCTGTGCTCTTCCATTCCCCCCCCATGGTGTTCTATCCACCCCCCCATGCTGTTCCGTTCCCCCCATGCTGTTCCATTCTCCCCCGTGCTGTTCCATTCCCCCCGTGCTGTTCCATTCTCCCCCATGCTGTTCCATTCCCCCCATGCTGTTCCATTCCCCCCTGCTGTTCCATTCCCCCCCATGCTGTTCCATTCCCCCCATGCTGTTCTATTCTCCCCCATGCTGTTCCATTCCCCCCATGCTGTCCATCCCCCCTGCTGTTCCATTCCCCCCCGTGCGTTCCATTCCCCCCCGTGCTGTTCCATTCCCCCCATGCTGTCCATCCCCCCCTGCTGTTCCATTCCCCCCCCGTGCTGTTCCATTCCCCCCCGTGCTGTTCCATTCCCCCCCGTGCTTGTTCCATTCCCCCCCCGTGTGTTCCATTCCCCCACCATGTGTTCCATTCCCCCCCGTGCTGTTCCATTCCGCCCCGTGCTGTTCCATTCCCCCCGTGCTGTTCCATTCCCTCCCATGCTGTTCCATTCTCCCCCGTGCTGTTCCATTCCCCCCGTGCTGTTCCATTCCCCCCCGTGCTGTCCATTCCTTCTCTTCCCCGTGCTGTTCTATCCGCCGCTGCGCTGTTTCATAACCCCTGTGCTCTTCAAAACAGCACAGGGCAGATGGAACAGTACGGGAGGGGTGGGTGCATGGAACAGCACGGGGTGGATGGAAGAGCATGGTGGGGGGATGAAACAGCACGGAAGGGGATGTAACAGCACAGAGGGGGATTCCCCCCATCTTCCTGTTCCTTGTTTTTAATTCATTCATGGAATGTGGGCTTCACTGGCTGGGCCAGCATTTACTGCCAATCCCTAGTTGCCCTTGAGAAGGTGGTGGTGAGCTGCCTTCTTGAACCTCAGCAGTCCATGTGGTGTAGGTACACCCACAGTGCTGTTAGGGAGGGAGTTCCAGGATTTTGACCCAGCAACAGTGAAGGAACAGCGATACAAGTCAGGATGGTGAGTGGCTTGGAGGGGAACTTCTAGGTGGTGGTGTTCCCATCTGTCTGCTGCCTTTGTCCTTCTATGGTAATGGTCATGGGTTTGGAAGGTACTGTCGAAGGAGCCTTGGTGAATTCCTGTAGTGAATCTTGTAGATGGTACACATTGCTGCTACTGTGTATTGGTGGTGGTTGGAGTGAATGTTTGTGGAAGGGGTGCCAATTAACCAGGCTGCTTTGTCCTGGACAGTGTCCAGCTTCTTGAGGGTTGTGGGAGTTGTACTCATCCAGGCAAATGGGGAATATTCCATCACACTCCTAACTTGTGCCTTGTAGATGGTATTCAGGCTTTGGGGAGTCAGGAGGTGAGTTATTCGTCACACGATTCCTAGCTTTGGCCTACTCTTGTAGCCACAGTATTTATATGGTTAGTCTAGTTCAGTTTCTGGTCAATGGTAACCTCCAGGATGTTGATAGTGGGTGATTCAGTGATGGTAATGCCTTTGAACTTCAAGGGGTGATGGTTGGATTCTCTCTTGTTGGAGATGGTCATTGCCTGACACTCGTGTGGTGCAGATGTTACTTGCCACTTGTCATCCAAAGCCTGGATATTGTCCAGGACTTTGGACATAGACTGGTTCAGTATCTGAGGAGTCGTGATTGGTGCTGAACATTGTGCAATCATCAGTGAACATCCCCACTTCTGCTTTATGATGGAAGGAAGGTCATTGATGAAGCAGCTGAAGATGGTAGGGCCGAGGACACTACCCTGGGGAACTCCTGCAGTGATGTCCTAGAGCTGAGATGACTGACCTCCAACAACCACAACCATCTTCCTTTGTGCCAGGTATGACTCCAAGCAGCGAAGATTTTTCTCCCTGATTCCCACTGACTCCAGTTTTGCTAGAGTTATTTGATGCCATACTAGGTCAAATGCTGCCTTGATGTCAAGGGCAGTCACTCTCACCTCACCTCGGGAGTTCAGCTCTTTTGTCCATGTTTGAACCAAGGCTGTAATGAGGTCAGGAGCTGAATGTCCCTGGTGGAACCCAAACTGGGCGTCAGTGAGCAGGTTATTGCTAAGCGAGTGCCACTTGATAGCACTGTTGATGGCCCCTTCCATTACTTTACTGATGATGGAGAGTAGACTGATGCGCTGGTAATTGGACGGGTTGGATTTGTCCTGCTTTTTGTGGACATACCTGGGCAATTTTCCAAATAGCCAGGTAGATGCCAGTGTTGTAGCTGTACTGGAGCAGCTTGGCTAGGGGTGCAAAAAGTTCTGCAGCACAAGTCTTCAGTACTATTGCCGGAATATTGTCAGGGTCCATAGCCTTTGCAGTATCCAGTGCTATCTGCCGTTTCTTGATATCACGTGGAGTGAATCGAATTGGCCGAAGGCTGGCATCTGTGATGCTGGGGACTTCCGGAGGAAGTAGAGGTGAATCATCCACTTGGCACTTCTGGCTGAAATTCGTAGCAAATGCTTCAATCTTATCTTTTGCACTGATGTGCTGGGCTCCTCCATCATTGAGGATGGGGATATTTGTGGAGCCTCCTCCTCCAGTGAGTTGTTTAATTATCCACCACCATTCACAACTGGATGTGACAGGACTGCAGAGCTTAGATCTGCTCCGTTGATTGTGAGATTGCTTAGCTCTGTCTATCACTTGCTGCTTATGCTCTTTGGCACACAGGTTGCCCTGTGTTAAAGCTTCACCAGGTTGACACCTCATTTTTAGATATGCCTGTTTTTGCTCCTGGCTTGCCGTCCTGCACTCTCCATCCCCTCTCCCCCGTGCTGTCCCATTCCCCCACCCCGCGCTGATCCACCCTCCCCGTGCCATTCTATCCTCCACTGTGTTGTTCCATCCCCCCTGTGCTGTTCCATGGTGCCTGCGATCAGCAGCGCACTGGGATTTCACGCTGGTGGGTCAATTAAGACCCACCCAGCAAGAAAGGTGGCTGGAGAATCAGCGAGAAGGGACGGGCATAGGCAGGGTCTTGATGTCCTCCGGGTCCAATGGCCAACCTGGAGGCCCATTCAAAACTGGCCCAGGCCGCCCCTGAAAGGCTGCCACAGATGGACGCGGTAGTGAAAATGGATCCTGTTGCATTTGGACATGGAGGCGGGAGGGCAGGTTTTGGGGGCAGTCGGCCTCGCATTTCTTGGATGAGTACCTCGCAGCCCTCCTGGAGGAGGTTACAGCCAGGAGGGAAACCCTTGTCCCCAGAATCAGGAGGAGGAGGCCCCCGCACCTCACCAGAAAGGCCTGGGAGGAGGTGGCATCCAAGGTCAGCAGCTACGATGTGGTGAGGCGCACATGGGTGCAGTGCCGGAAGCGCTTCAATGATCTGCTGCGATCAGGAAGGGTGAGTACCGTGTTGGCATGGGTCACTTTGCAGGACAGTAAAGAGCCATCCCCCCACCCCCCGTGGACCTCAGCGGTGTTAGAGTGTGAGAGGCAAATGTCAATGAGGCAGGAGCTGGCCAAGGGGGTGAGCGCTGGCTGCTTGAACTGAGTGCCCTGGGGCTCCAGGGTCACGAATCAGCTGAGCCCTGCAAGGTATTCCTCAGGTGGGGTTGGCCAGGCTGCAATGGCACTGCAGGTAGACAGTGGACTAATCAAGGCTCCTCTATCCTTTCAGGAAAAGGCATCCCATAACAATATTGAGAGGTCATGTTACGAGCAGGAGACCGTGGAGCTTGAGAGATACCATGTACCTCGATCAAGAGGCCATGGCAAAGTTAGGCAGCAGATGCTGGAAGTCCAGCGGGGTATGTCGGAGGACCTGGTGGAGATACATGAGGGAATGTGTGCCATGGTGTCCGCTGTGGAGGAGTCCCTGTGGAGTGTGACCACTGTGTTGACCCTCATGGCCGAGCGCAATGCCTCCTCCACGGAGAGAGTGGCGACTCTCATGGAAGAGCTGCTCCAGGGACTCAATCAGGGGTTCCTGGCGATGCACTCGGACCTGCAAGCCCTCACACCAGCAATGACCTCAGCTGGTCAGTGTCAGTGTGGGAGATGGATTGGGCACCCAGTATCCCAGCTAGGGGTGCGGCCATCAATGGTGAGCAGGGAGGTCCAATGCGACCTCGCATTGGTGCACGAGCTGCCTGTCATCTCTGCAGGCTCCTCGCAGGGTGCTCCAGATGATGGAAGCAGCTCCTCCACCCCACTGCCAATGACCATGGCATCTGATGAGTCTGCGAGGACTGGGGAGATGCCAGCTCTGGCACTGACCGTTCCTTCACAGGCTCGAGGACGACTGCCAAGGTCATCAAGGCCAACAAGACAGCAGAGTCAGCAGACTGCCTCCAATGCTGGAGCCAGCGAGGGGAGAGCACCAAGACGTAGCATCTGCAAACGTAAATGTAAAGCACGTTAAGCACAAGATGGACTTATCATGGGTGATATTTTGTTTCCCAATTTTGGTTTGAATTTTTTCATGGTGTGATTAAAAACAGCGGTTAATGTTCCTTTCAACTCTGTTTCACATTCACAACTGAATGAGATGTTATTTGTGTATGTATTTGTGTTTTGGCCTCTGTATGCTTCATTTGTTCTGTAGGTGCAGGGAAGACCATTGTGTAATGATGGATGCGTGTCTCCTGAAACTTTATTGCAAAGGCACCAAATTTATGTTGTTGGCCAAGGAAATGGTCCTGTCAGGGATCCCGCAGCCCTGGCATGTGGCGGTGGTTCTTATTTGGTAGCGTTCTGGGTGTCCCTGACTCCCTGGAGGTTACCCAGGTCAGTGTCTATACCCTCAGCATTCTCCTCACCATGCTCGTCCTTGAACTCACTACTGGACTCATCGTCTATTGCCTATGCAGCTGTGCCAAGATCTTCTTCCTCCACTGAGTCCCCCCTTGCCAGTGCCAGATTGCGGAGAGCGCAGCATGCAACCACTATCAGCGACACACAATCTGGGGGGTATTGAAGTGCGCCCCCTGAATGGTCCAGGCATCAGAAGCGCATCTTGAGAAGACCTATAGTTTTCCCTACCACCGCCCTTGTAGAGGTGTGGCTCCTATTGTACCACTGCTCTGCCTCTGTTCTTGGATGGCGGAGAGGCGTCATGAGCCACCTTCTGAGGGGATAGCCTTTGTCACCCAGCAGCCATCCATCAAGCCGGGCTGGAGCACTAAAGAGCCTCAGCACCTGAGAGTGTCTCAGAACATCATGAAAGCTGCCAGGGTACCTTGCATACACTTGCAGGATCTGCATCCTGTGATCACACACTATCTGCACGTTCATTGAATGGAATCCCTTCTAGTTGACAAAGGCACCCGGCTCACCCGCTGGTGCCTTGATGGCCACATGTGTGCAGTTGATCGCACCTTGGATAAGGGGGATCCCAGCAATTGCTGCAAAGCCTCTGGCTCACTCTGCCTGGCTGGCCTCGTCCGTACGGTAGTGAATGAAAGTCAATACATGCCTGAACAGAGCTTCTGTCACCAGCTTGACACAACTGTGGACAGCTGATTGGGAAACTCCACACAGATCCCTCACTGACCCCTGGAAAGAGCCAGAGGCATAGAAGTTAAGGGCCACTATGACCTTCAGCATCACTGGCATGGAGTATCCACCCACACATTCGGAGTTGATCTCAGGCCCAATCCTCTGACAAATGGAGTTAACTGTCTCCCTTGAGAAGCGGAGCCTCCTTTGGCATTGCACCTCGGACATATTGAGGTAGCTGCATCGCCGCCTGTAAACCCTAGTTGCAGAATAGTGACACCTTCTGCGGTCCCTTCAGCCTTGGAGTTCCTGTTGGCCCTGTACCCCTTGTGCCTGCGCCTCTCCTCCAACAGGTCGCTCCCCTGGAAGCTGTATTGGGACATCTGGCCTCCTCTCCCTTCTGCCCCTCTCTTCCTCCTCAGAGGAGGTGCCTCCAGCAGAGACCACAATCCCCATTACCAGGGTAAAGAAAGGCTGCCTGATGCCTGGGAAGGCCCACATGGTCTGAATCCTCCGGGGGCCTGGAAGACAACAATGAGTCCTGAAGTGAAGCCTAGAAGTGCTCAAAATGCAGCTCTGAAGCGAGATGAAGCTGTCCAGTTCACAGAAGCAACCAACAGCAAGTTTGATCCAAAACCCCTCACTACTCACATTGACAATGCCAGTGATCCTTCTTATCCCACCCGCGGATGAGTTTTTGCTAATTGTGGCCTGCCCGCCTGCCTGTTTTGCCTTTGCAACAGCCGTAAAATCACATGGGCTACGTAAAGCTGAAGACAATTGGTGTCGCAAGGGTCTTAATTAGCCTCTTAATTAATGGAGGCCGCGCCTCCGCCTCCATCGTGTACCTGCCTAGCGAAATATCACACGAGTGTGTGTTGATGTCAGCACGCTCGGCTGACATCATTACGCTTTATTTCACACTCGAGCGCGCCCGGCCGAGCGAAAAATTCTGCCCGTGATTATTGGTGCAAGTAAGGCACAAGTATAGCAATCTATGTGGAATGTATAAATGTGATTATATGCAGAGATTATTAAGCAAATTAAGATAATAAAGCAGTTTGTCATTTTCCATTTTAATAGGAGTGCAATCTAAATCAAAGTGATATTTAGACAATTTTGGGAAAGTTTTTTGATCACCTATATCCAGTAGGTTAGTAATTGGAAATGCACCACAAGTCAATCAGTATTTGAAATGAGAAGGGACACATTAACCTTTTAGACCATAAGACCATAAGACATAGGGGCAGAAATTAGGCCATTCGGCCCATCGAGTCTGCTCAGCCATTCAATCATGGCTGATAAGTTCCTCAACCCCATTCTCCCGCCTTCTCCCCGTAACCTTTGATCCCCTTACCAATCAAGAACCACCTATCTCGGTCTTAAATACACAAACTTTAGCTTCATATTCTTTGTCAGGCCTGAAAAGGGAAGGTCGCTGATCCCCTGAACAAACCAAAGAGGGAAGAGAGGATCCAGTTTGCCTGTTTAGAGATTATTTTATGACTTTCATGCCTCCAACATTTAGTTTTACAAGAAGGTTCATGGACTTGAGTACACCTCACAGAAACATAGAGCTACAGTTTCATACAGAGATTATCTTTAGCTAACAACAAAGAGTGAGTAAGAAACATCACAAAATCTGTCCTGGAGGCTTCAACTGCCTGGCTGAATAAACAAATGATCACTCAGTCTATTGGAACATTCTGTTAGGTTAGGACCTATCTGTCCTAGCTAACTACAAAAAGCTTAAAAAAAAGCTTGACATTTTCTTAGTTAATTTTTTTTAACTTGGTGTCCCAATTTCTTTCATGATTCTCACAGTCATGTTACATTTAGAATAGCCAGGAAGTGAAGGACAGAATACTTACACAAGTTGTTTTTTGTTTTACAGAGACACACATGACAGACCATATGCCAGCAATTATAATTTCAGTTTGCTCTGACATAGACTCTTCTATAAAACAAAATCAATAAATTAAATTAAATATCAATAAATAAGAGGGGTTGACAGCTCCTGGTGGGACGCTAAATAAAATAAAAATTTGAAAGGAAACTTACAAAATCAAATCAAAATCTCATTTCCAGGGGTGATGATACACCCCAGCCCCTGTGGTGCTCACCGATTGCGTAAGGCCTCTAACATACCGGTGGACATCGCGTGCTCCCTCTCCAGGGTCATCCAACCGTGAACATAGCCATGGAAGAGGGGCACGCGGTTGGGCCGGACGACCCCCTCGACCGCCCGCTGCCTGGACCTGTTGATGGCACCTTGGCCAGGCCTAGGAGCAGGCTTACAGGGAGCTACTCCCTGCCTGCCTGTCCCCCCCACCGCCCCCACCACCACGCCCACCCCCAGCCCCCACCCCCTGGCCATATCCGCCGAGGGGGAGGGGAGACGTGCTGAGGTGGGGCCTTAAAATCCTGGCCATGGAGATAAGTTATGTATATCCATTCATGGATAAGGATTGGGGTGACTTATAAGGTCATCTTTCAGTGCAGATGGATAAGAGATAACTGCTTAAAAATGACAGCACAATGACCCAAGCCCCAATCTGGTTGCATTGATTGACAGACGTTTGTTAGAAAAAAAGAACATGGTAAAGTGAAATCTACATTTTCTCCTCTTCCTGAACCAAATTATAGTTCCACATCAATGTTGTTCTCTTTATTCTGTTTGAGGGCATAATTCAGCTAGGAATATCTCTACACAGATTACAAATGCGTTTGTTGATACACGATGTGCTTTAGGAGTAAAGTAGACCATTTTCTCCCATGTTTACAGATGATCCAATCACAATTGATGGAACTACCTCTCTTAATAAAGCTTGTGTACAGCTTTCAGTCAAATTTGGAATTCATCTGGGTGTCGGGTTTCCAACCATACTTTGAAAACCTGGCAAATTAACTCTTGTTTCTGTCTCCACAGATACTGCCAGACCTGCTGAGTATTTCCAGAATTTTCTGTTTTCTTCCTCTCATCCTTTTGCTGATTATCTGTGGGGGAAAAAACTCCTTATGCTACGATCTCTGTAGAGACCAATAACCTTCAAAGAGAAATTCAAACTTTTAGTTAACAGCTGAAAGAATAACATGTCAAGATCTCACATTTTAGAACTTTTACGGTATCTAGTGACTAAAAATGCTATTGACTAAACATTATTTTCTTCTGTAGGCAACTTACACTTTAAACTATAGAAATAGATGGTTCCTTTTTGCATATTGCACTAGTCACAGAATTATAGTTCATATCGCAAACAGTTCACAGCTGCTCCCAGTTTCCAATGGGTCACTTCCTTTTTACTTTCCCAGCTGGGTAACCCCTAATCCCAGAACTATCTCTCATTATGAGAGTTACACTGTTGACTTCTTCCTGCAGCTTCAAATTAGGCCAGCCTTCCAGCCTCCTTTAACTCCTCACAAACTCAGTCTTCAATCTGAGCACAAGCTCCCACCTGCGTCCTGCATGGTCAACAATAGATTCAGCATTTTCTCTGCTTAAGGTGCAGGCCTGACTGGTTTTACCTCATGCTCTCTACTTCTCAGTTGGCTACAGACCACACAAGACAAAAATGCAACTGCTGTCTGTCTGTGATATCCCTGTGTTTAAGGGCAAACCTATAACCTGATCTCAAAACCTCTTCCCTATGACAACAGGAAACACGTTATCATTGTATCTATCTAAGTAGAAATGTTAATTAGTTTTCCTTGATCCCAGCTTCCTTTCATTTTTAAAGTAAAGGAATAGTTTGCAGCAGAACTATTTACAACTTAATATCTATAACACCTTTCTGGGACTTTCGAAGACTCTGGGTCTACTCATTGTAGGCATAGAAACTGCTATCATTACCCCCAAATGTAAATACCTTGCACCTCCCTCTCAATAAAACAATCTGAGTCTTCCTCAGATTGCTAACAATTAAATCATCCAGGTTTACTGTAAGGCAGACTCCAGCACAGGTCACACAACCCTACATTTAAAGCTACAGTCCCAAAAAATGGTAATCTTATAAATGAAAAGATACAATCCTAAAACATCATCATCTTATAATCTGCACAATTGTAACACTTATCTTCAGACTTTAGAGCAGTGTCTATCTACGGTTATAATCATAATATTCATGATGATTATTATATGTCCTTTTGAAATATCTCCTCAGAAGAAAACCATCAAATTGAACAGAACCCCCAATATTTGTGCAGGTTCTTATATTAAAAAAATATTTCTTAGGGGAATCATTTATATTAGGTAATCTGTAACAAACAAATCATCAACAGAAGACTTGGGGTTTTCAATTTACTCTGAATTTTTTTTAATAGTTACATTACTCTTCTTTTATAAAGTTTTAAATGGAATGGTCATACACATCAGCAAAAGCTCCAAGATCATACATTATCCAGGTGGGCCAGAGCGGGAAGCTGTAGAGATTGACTTCATACCTTTACTGAAACGAAAACATAATGTAGGAACTGCAGCAAGTTCGGGAGGTCAAACATCCTGCACTGAAAATCTTGGAATCAGTGTGTTAATGGTATTGCAACTGTTGTGGGGTAGGCCATGATTATTTTAGCCGTGTAAAATAAACAATATGGATCATCACTAAACATCATAAGATCAAAAATTATGCATTCCAAGTATATCTAATAGGAGGGAACTCAGACCTTGAGAAAGCCTGAAGATGAATTTCAATTTCTACAGTCATTTTAGATTCCAGTTGGTTCGAGCTGCACTGCTACATGCAAATAGGGGAAATATAAGTTTCTTGTTAATAGGTAAGCATGAAATTTCTCAGCTACAAGGATCAAAAGTGCATCTTGCTTGTGGTATTCATAAAAGCACCGGGCAGTTAGTCACTGTAGGCGATATATCCAGCAGTGTGCTGACACTGATACCTGCATTTGTATTCTACTTCAGCTACTGGTATGGACAGGCCTATTTTTCTTATTACAGAGGCCTAGCAGTTTTTTTAAATTGAGCAGAGTGTTTTCGTTCACAGACCACAGCAAGACTACTTGACAAAGTACACACATGCATATTCAGCCCATGAATGTAAGAAAGTATAACTCATCAGTCATTTTAGTTAGTTTGTTCTAGGGGAAACAGGAGAAATCCCTGATTAACTGGGCAGAAAGGCAGGTGGAAAGATAGAAAATCAAGTAATTATTTTGTAAAAAATTATTTAAAGCTGAGTACACTCCTTTCAAGATGAGAGAACGAGTCACAAATGTGCATCAGGCCGCTTTTTTAAAATCTGCCTGACTGAGAGATTCTTTCAAAGAAACGATTTAAAAACGTTCCATAGTGAAATGATAGATAACCAAACTACAACAAAACATCTTACTGAAAGTTGTGTAGGAGGAAACAAATTAAGCACATTTAAGCCTTCTTTTTAACATGGAGGTATTGCTTGGCTCCTAATAAATGCAGGTGAATATATTTCAGTAGGTTTCAAGTTATTTTATGTGGAGACCCTCTCCAAAAACTGAAACAATTCCAAAGGCTTTCATCCTAACATGCAAAAGCAATCCAAACTTAAACAGTACTAGAAAGATATTAAGTTCCTCTGTCGAGTCGCTTTGCTCGCGAACACAGTTGCATGTCTATCTACCGGTGGGTGAGTTGGCAAACAATATACTGCAGAACAAAAACAGAATTACCTGGAAAAACTCAGCAGGTCTGGCAGCATCGGTGGAGAAGAAAAGAGTTGACGTTTCGGGTCCACATGACCCGAATATACTGCAAATGCAGAGACCAATATAAAATGAAGCACATGCTGTTTATTTACACAAGTAACAGAGCTCTAACACAATGTGTGTTTCTCCAACCAGACCCTATTCTAAACCACTGATTAACATTGTAGCCCACGCTACACAGCCATTGGGTAATACAGTCATATAGTCAATCTGCTCACATTCTCTTAAAGGTGTATTGCGCCTCAGATTACCGCATCCCTCTGTTATGACACAGCAGTTGGTAAAGCTGAGTTATTTAAAAATCACAGAGGGAACCTTTAAACAACTGTCATAACCTATATTTTCATTTGGTGTGTTTGTGATGCAACTCTGAATTCAGGCATAAAACCACCAATTCTCGAGAGGTTTTATATCAAATTACATGAGACATTTATTAATTTACACAAGTTAAATATATACACATGGCTACAAATTACTACTATCATAACTTTTAACAAATTCCAAAATTAATCTCCACTAAAGCAACAGCAACCCATAGACTTTATGAAGACACCAGGCAAAGCATTTTCACCTTACAAATTCAAAATAAGGTTCCTTTCACTTTGGTTCCTTTGCAGACACAGAGTTAGGCTTACAGGCTTTGATCTTCAATTGCCTCTGCTCTGCACACACAAAACTGCTGTCTGTTATACCCAGCACATCTCTTTAAATGTAAATTCTCATTGTATCACCTGCTTCTTTGAACTCCACCTCTTCTAACAATAAAACCCCTTTCATAGTACCAATGTTATTAGTGATATAAACATTGTTTGGCCTCTGGTAGCTAGGTGCCAGATTTCACTCCGCTTGTTGAATACCCCATTCAACAAAATGCATACACACTCTACCTCTCTTACATCTCAACTAGTATACATCAAAGCATGCAGACTAGCTGGCTTTACTCCAATTAACACACATCCACAATCTAAACCTCTATTTTAAAAGAAAAATAATTTCCAATAATATTATATACATTAATAGCTTCATGGCATCCTCCCCTTTACTTGAAAGTACAATTTACAATCTTTACAATATATCAACTATTTGAATAAATAAACTATTTGCAAACTCAGTCTCTCTGGAGGCTTCTTCAAGCATGTTAAACGTCATAGTTCTACAACTTTGGGGGTTTTATCCGAGGCTTCCATCTCAGGAGTCACCTGTCCATTAGGCTCTCCAGTAAGAACCTGTAAGTTTGTCTCTTCGACTCTCTCAGGCAAATGGATTCTACAGGTACTTCCAAACCAAGTGGAGTTCCTTCTACGTGTGGCGTAGAGTCCAATGGGAATGCTTGGCGCATCCTTTTTTATAGGTCTGTTTCCCTTTTCCTGAGGTGATCTACATGTCTCCTAATTATCCGACCTTTGACCAATATGTGATAGGACAGAGGTCCTGTCACTGCACTAACTTCACCTGATAGCCATATAGGCTGATATCCAAAGTTGTTTGCAAAAACTGTGTCTCCAACAGTGAAGTTTCTTTCACGACTGTGGTAATCATGCCCATTTTTCTGGGCCTCCTGACTTCTGTCTACCCTCCCCTCTAAATTCAGCCTTACGAGACTCAAACATGTCCTGAGATGTCTCTTCATCAATAACTCTGCGGGGGCAATACCAGTGGTCATGTAGCCCTATAGCTGAGCAGGAAACATGATAATCTAGTTACAATAGGTCTCCATCCAGTTTTTTTCATTCCAGACTTGAAGGTCTGGACTACCCTCTTGGCCAAACCTTTGGATTCAGGGTGGAATGGTGAGGTCTTAACATGTGTTGTGCCATTGAGACTTGTGAATCTTTGGAATTCCCCGCTGGTGAATGCCGTTCCATTAAGCAGACACTATTACCTCTGGTAACCCAGGTATCGCAAAACTCTGAAGCAATCTGTCTATGGTGGTGGCAGATGTGGCTGATCTCACCTCGTGTACATCCATCCGCTTCAAGTGAGAGCCTATAATCAAGAGGAACATTGTGCCCAAAAAAGGCCCCACATAGTCAATGTGGAGGCAGACCGATAGCCTTACTGGCCACTCACAGGGAAGCAGTGGAGCAGAAGGGGGATATTTCTGTACCTGTTGGCACTGTATGCAACTCTTGACTAAGTTTTCGATTTCTGTGTCCATCCCTGGCCACCATAAGTAGCTGTGTGCCAACATTTTCATTCGAGAGATGGCGGGGTGAGCGCTATGCAATTTGGTCAATTATGGCTTTCTTCCTTCACTCCCCACAGCAAGATGCTATCCTGGCAGGTGAGCTCGTATCTCCTATTAAAATAGGGCTTCATTTCGTCCGACTTTGGCTCATTAGACCATCCCTGCAAGACTTGTTCCCTGACATGAGACAAAACTGGATTATGGTCTGTCCACTCTCTTATTTGTTTGGCATGTATTGGTGACAAATCCAGAAAGTTTAATAACAAGACAAATTCTTGCAGAATGGGGACATTCACATTGCTGTCTTTTAGAGGTAATCAGGTCAGTGCGTTGGCATTTGCAATCTGGCTTCCGGACTGATGGATAAAAGTATAGCAGCTAGAATTGGTTCCCACTTTGGATGCCTGCTGAGGCAATTGGGGGTATTGCCTTATCTTCCCCAAACAAGCCTAGTAGTGGCTTGTGGTTGGATACGATAGTGAAGTGGCGACCATGGATCTATTGGTGGAACTTCTCAACAACAAATACATTGGATAAGCCTTCTTTCTCTATTTGTGAGTATCTTCATTCTGCCTCACTGAGTGTTCTTGAGACATAGCCAATGGGCCATTTGGAGCCACCTGCCATCCGGTGGGAGAGTACTGCCCATAAGGGGATGCATCACAGGTTAAAATTAATTGTTTCTTTGGGTCGAAATGTACCAACTGGGCTGATGAATGTAGCAACTGCTGTATTGTCGTAAAAGCCTGTTGTTGTGGAGCTTGCTAAGTCCACCTGTGGTTTTTCTTGAGTAACCCATATAATGGATTGACAAATTTGGGACAAAATGGCCATGGTAGTTAATCATTCCCAAGAAGGACTTGAGTTCTATTGCGCTTTCCAGGGCTGGTGCCTCACAAATACCTCTCACCTTGTCTTCTATTGGATGAAGGCCCTGCAAGTCAACCCTATGACCCAGGTAAACTACTTCTTTTGCTTGGAAGATACATTTTTCTCTTTTCAAGCATATTCTGTTTTGTCAAAAATGCTTCAATACCTCTTCCAGGTTAGCCAGGTGTTCTTCATCAGTCAGTCCTGTTACTAGGACATCATCGAGATAAACCATAATATGGGGCAGACCTTGCAGTAAATTTTCCATAGTCTGTTGGAAAATGGCACAAGCCGATGAGACTCCAAAGGGTAACCTGGTATATTGGTATAAACCCCTATGTGTGTTGATAGTCACAAAATCCCGAGAGGCCTTTTCTATCTCGACTTGCTGATATGTGTGGCTCATGTTGAGTTTCGTATATGTGGTTCCCCCTGCCAACTTGGAGTACAATTCATCAATTTACGGTATAGGATGCCTATCAAGTCTGGCTATCTTGTTAATGGTCAACTTGTAGTCCCCGCATATTCACACACTCTGGTCAGGCTTTAGTACTGGGACTATGGGCGCTGCCCATTCAGAAAATTGTACAGGTTGTAAGACGCCCAACTTTTCCAGCCTGTCTAATTCATCATCAATTTATTCTCATAATGGATAGGGGACTGGCCTCGCCTCCAAATATCTGGGGGTTGCCCGAGGATCCATGTGGATTTTAGCTTGCAGCCCTTGAATCTTCCTGAGCTCTTCCCTGAACACAGAGCCATATTTTTGTAATAATTTTTGCAGGTCTTTCATTCTGAGTTGAAAAATTTCAGTGCACTCCAACTTTATTTCCTTAAGCCAGTTCCAGCGAAGTGGACTTGGACCCTCCCCTGCTATTACTATTAGGGGTAAATTAACAGGATGGCTTCCAAACTGTACTGGAACCTTGCATATACCTCTTACTCATATGACTTTATCAGTATGTGTCTTTAATTTAGCATCTGAATTTTCCAGGTTTAATGAGTGGTCTCCTCCATTCAGATATTTGAACATATGTTCCCCTATAACTCTCGTGGATGCCCCTGTATCCACCTCCATTTGGATGGGTTTTCCGTTGACTTCCACTGACACGTAGATTGGCTCTGTTTTACCCATTTTTAAGTTATGTAGTGAGTAAGTATCCGACTCTGTTTCTTCTGGTTCCTCTATTACGTGGATTTCACGATTTCTACCTTTTTGTTTAAAATTTTGTCATAATCTGTCTTTGCAATATTGCATAATGTGCCCATTGCGATGGCAGAAGAAACACTCCATTCTTTTAAATTGCCGTTTGTTTGCAGGCTGTCTGGTTCAATTTATGCCATTATTATTGTGGGTTTTCTAATGACTGGAGTGTAGGGCAAGTCATGTGATCAAAGTTCCAGGAATATATTTAATTACAGTTGGCAACCCTACCTTCTGGCCCACTAAGAAGCCTGAAAACAAATGTAACATTTACCTCAGTACCTCATCTGGGTCAGGATCCCAGCAGACGTTGCCTGATGGGACAGCTGACCCTGTCCATCCCCCGAAGCTGACTTATGTAAAACAGGAATAAAAATACCTGGAAAAACTCAGCAGGTCTGGCAGCATCTGCAGAGAGGAACACAGTTAACGTTTCAAGTCCGTATGACTCTTCAACAGAACTAAGTAAAAATAGAAGAGAGGCATATATTTCACCTCTCTTCTATTTTTACTTAGTTCTGTTGAAGAGTCATACAGACTCAAAACCTTAACTGTGTTCCTCTCCGCAGATGCTGCCAGACCTGCTGAGTTTTTCCAGGTATTTTTATTTTTGTTTTGGATTTCCAGCATCCGCAGTTTTTTTGCTTTTATCTTTATGTAAAACAGGGCTCTGCTTTCTTCCTACAACTGTCCTGCTGACTGCTCACAACAGCAGCTTAATAATTGGGACACCACGGAAAGGAAGCAGACTCCTTTTTAAATAAGTAGATTGTGTCTGATGATGTCATCACATGACCCCTTTATTTTCACTGCCCATACCGCCCTCCCCGCCCCCCACCTCCATACCCTTCCACCCTGGGCTGGCTTGCTCCAGTTGAAATTAGGGCCAACCTTTTCGTAAACTAACAAGTATAAAAATCTGACTTGGTGCATCCTTGCTGTCTCTTCATGTGCCCTCTAGGACAGGATTTTTCAAGCTGCAACCATTAGAATTTTACTAACCCAACCGTCAAAGTTAGGATGATTCAGCTCCATTCACAATAGTATCATTTAGTGGTTTGCTGTGTTTGAACTTGTTGGATTTGTAGATTTGGAGAGGTCTGCTCTAAGAGCTGTTGCCTCATTGGTGGATAATCATTGAATTATACAATCAACGAATCTTACAGCACAGAAGGAGATCATTTAGCTCATTACTATTGGCTGTTCAAAAGAACTTTGTTCCACACCGCTGTGTTTTTGAACACTGTAAATTCCTCATCTTCAAGTACTTATTCAGCTCCCTTTTAAAATTATTTATGCAAACAGATTCCACCACATTTTCAGATAGAGCATTCCAGACCCTGATGACTTTCTAAGTGGAATCACTTCTCTACATCTCTGCTCTAGAATTTTTGATAAAGCTAACACACTCCTTCCCTTAGGTCAATGAGCTCCATGTGAAGGCCTATAATCAACTCAGATAAAAATGGAGATGATTCCTTTGACATTGCTGTTTTCATTTTTCTTTATTCCCTTCAGAGGATGTGGTCATTGTTAACAAGGCCAGCATTTAATGCCCATCCTTCATCAGGGCCAGGGAGAGAAATCACGGGCCCTGGTGCTTCTCCTGTTTCTAGACTCCTTATTCCACTCCCCACCATCCCCCCAATCCACCACCACACCCACCCTCCACCCCCGCCCACGCTTAACCCTCTCCCTCAATCATGCACAATACTTTTTCCCTTTTTAAGACTCACCGAACAATCACAGTGAGGTCCTAGTAAAATGTGATAATGCCCATTGTTGGCATCTGGTTACAAAATATCATGTAATATGTTTGCAGCATGGGTCATTAATATTAAGCAACTATATAATGCAGTGTTAGTTTGTGGGCACCCTATAGGAGATCCTATTGTGACTATTAAACAAACCAGAGGGTACAAATTTTACTTTAACAACATTGTGTAATATTGTTAATTTGACAGGAAAATATCCCACTGGTTATTTATAACACTGTGCAGATGATAACACTGATTTTGGTGACTGCCTGAGCCCTCTTTAAGATGTTCTGCATATTGCATATGGACACGGTGACAGTAAAGTCATACTTGTGGGAAAGATTCAATTCTTGCAACTCAGCCTGGCTGGCCTCATCTGTACGAACATGAATGAAAGTCAATACCCCAATGAACAGAGCTTCTGTCACCAACTTGATGCAACTGTGGACAGCTGATTGGGAGACTCCACACAGATCCTTCACTGAGCCCTGGAAAGAGCTGGAGACATAGAAGTTGAGGGCCACTGTGACTTTCAGAGCTATTGGCATAGGTTGTCCACCCAAACAGTCGGACGTACCCTCAGACCCAATCATCTGACAGATGGAGGTCATTGTCTCCTTTGTGAGGCGAAGCCTCCATCGGCATTGCAGATGTATTGAGGTAGCTGCATCGCCGCCTGTAAACCCTGGCAGCAGGATAGTGGCATCTTCCGCAGCCCCTAACGCCTTGGACTGCCAGCTAGCCCTGTGCCCCCTTGTGCCTGCGCCTCTCCTCCCACTAGTTGTTCCCCTGGAAGCTGCAATGGGACAACTGGCCTCCTCTGCCTTCTGCCCCTCTCTTCCTCCTCAGAGGAGGTGCCACCAGCGGAGACCACAATCCCCATTACCAGGGTAACGGAAGGCTGTTGGATACCTGGAAGGGTCCACACGTTCTCCAGGGTCCTTGGAGACACCAAGGAGTTCTGAAATGAAGCCTGGAAATGCTAACAATGAAGCCCCAAACAAAGGTGAAGATGCCATATACCAATAAGTCACCAGCAGCAAACTACATACCAAACTCCTCACTATTCACACTGGCAATGCTGCTGGCCCTTTTTATCCCGCCCTTGGATGAGGTTTTTGAAATTGTCGGGTGGTCACCTGCCCGTTTTGCCCATGTGACAAGCACGAAATTGCACTGGCAATGTAAAATCGGCTCAGTTGCCTTTTTAATGGACTTAACTGGCCTCTTAATTAATGACTCCAGCACCCGCGCCTGCCTGCTGATTGAAATATCGCACGAGTGCACGATGACGTTGGGACGCCCGCCTGACGTCATCACGTGTTATTTTACACTCGAGCAGATTGGGCGCGTGCCTGCCCGCTCAGCTAAAAACTCTGCCCCATGTGTTCTACACTTAAATAATATATATTTTAATTAATGTACACATACAAAATATATATTAGAAAAATTACACTGTCACATTAAATATTGTAATGAATGATTTATTACAAAGAAGAGAAGCTATGAGGCATTATATATTATTCACAGAAACATTGGGGTTGAAATTCCATGGTAACTGGTTTCAGTTGCAAAGGCATGAATGCAGTAGCAAATCACTAGAACTGGGAGGCCTAAGGCTGGCCCAAAATTGGGCCTGGCTTCTCACCTAAATAATCTGTTTGAATTGTCAGTACATGTTGACCTTCACAGATATCTCACCCATTTTAAGTAGATGAATTTCTGGCCACTTGCCACGCTGGCAGAGGCCCACAGATAACTCCTGGGAGCAGGAGTCCACCGGCAGTGTGGGAGGGGTGGGGGGGTGAAGCATCTTTACAGTGGTATTGGGGAAGTACTCATGCTTTTCTTGTCTGCACAGGAACAAATCATTAAAAATAGAATTATGCTTGGTTGTTGTCACTACTCAGGTTACAGTGACCGCCGAAAAATCCATTGGAATCCAGTTTCACAGAGTGGGCCTAAAGCAGTCATTCGGTCCTTCATTTTGACATGTAAGGAGCATAATGTCTGTTTCAGGTGGCTGTCAGCGATGCCTGAAAAAAGCCCAACTCAGTATCAGGTCAAACATCTTTCAGGAGTCATTGGAACACCCTGAAATTGGACCTTTTCATATTCACTTAATACCTGTAAAACAGATACAACTAGGTCTGATTTTCTACCCACAATGGAAAAATTGGATCGCTCCTGCTTTTCGGGGTGGGGATCATAATTCTCAATTATTCAGCACACCATCCTGTTGAAGAAGCAGCATGCACACTTTGTGCTACCTCATGGGTTTCAGAGTGCAGCCCAGCATAGAATGCACTCATGGCTGTGGCTGCATGCTCAACAGGGGGTCAAGCAGCATGCATGGCCAGCATGTGTTTTAGTTAGCTTGCACCTCTGAAAGGCAGCTTAAGCTTCTTAAAGAGAATCTGCATTTATTACACAGATTGTGCTGTAGGCTGTCTCTGCAGGAATTGGGCAGGAAAGCACCTCAGATAGAGTAACAGAGAAGAGAGTGTGTTCTCAGGTTTTCTGATGTGACGTTGAAGGCATTGGTACAAGAGGTGGAAAAGAGGAGAGGAGCAGTCTTTCTGTAGGCAGCCTGGAGGCCTTCAACTAGGAATAGGAACAGGTGGCCAGGGAAGTCGATTTGAGAGTCTGGCAGCAGTGTCGCTAATAATTCATGACTTCACACGTATGGTCAAGGTCAGTAAATGCATTTTCAAAGGTCATCTCCCACCCTTCTTACCACTAATCCCTGCTACTCATCTGCAGTCTCAGGCCTAACACACTCTCTTGCAGGGCAAGGTGGTCTATAACAGGAGGGAGCAGACTATAACTAGAGCTGGACAGGCAAATCTGCATCCCCTGAGCCCTGTGGAGGAGACAGTGCTTCACACCATGGCGCCAGCAGTGACTGAGGCCAATGCATCCATTGTCGCTGAGAACATTTAGATGATGGTATGTTCCTGCCTTATGCCCCCTCTCAAATCCCTTCTCACCCTCATCCTGCTATTTGGCATGAAGTGGAAGCTGCAGGTAGAGTGACCATGGACCCCTTGCCTTCCACTCAGCCCCCTTCCCTTACCCGAACCTTCCCCTCCTACATTTACAGATATTGAAAACTGCTGCCTGGTCAGCCAGTGCAGTATTACAAGGAAGGGTGAGAGCTCCTACAGACATCTCAGGAAGCAGCACCATCACTTGATCTAACAATTGCAGCCACCAGCTCAGATATTGATACAGGAGCTTCCTTAGAGGGTAATGTTAGGTTGGGATCCACACGTGGTGTGTCAATGTTCCCTCTAATTTTTTCCATCTATGTGCAGAATGAATTTTGTTATGTGCACCAATATCGAGGCAATGGTGCAGATGTGCACCACCAGTGGAAACAAAAAAACCTATATCTAAATGTATTTTTAAAAAGTTACCATAGGTATGCAAGAAGAAAGAATACCACCCCCAGCCATTGCCATGGCAACATGCTAGTCCACAATTTATCAGATTTACTGAATTCAATTTTAAATTTGAACTCCTGCCAGCTAGGTTTTAAGTTCAGTACCATAACCACTACACTACCATATATGAAAGAGCATTTGTTAGTTTTTATATTGTAGCTTGTATTTTACTCATTTGATAGAAGAAAAGTTGAATTGGTAGTGATCTGTCAAGACAAGGATCCTTTGTTTCAATTTGACAATCTCAAAATAGAAAGAGCTAAGGAGGCTTTGCCTTTTCAATTGATAGAAAATGTGCAAAAGGCAACTTCTATTTTTTTTACTTATTGAGTATTTTTATACTTAAAATTTCTATGAATACTGAGGAAGTTAGCTCTGTCATTTCTTCATATCAACAAACATAATCAGGCATAGGTAAAGGCGTGGATTTTCACCGAGTCAGTTTGACTTGGAAGCCCTTTAAAAATGTCAGGCTGGTCCCGATTCCGGGACTCCCGACCTCATTCCTGGACTGTCTAATTTTCAGGAGTGCCTTTAAAGAGTATGGGCTGGTTCCTGTCAGAAACCCATATCCTGACCTGGCTGGCTCCATTGCGGAGATAGGGATCTCCTACTCCTCTGCAATTTTAATGGATTCAGGCTAGGCTTTTACAGAGTCGTGGTTCATGGCTTGTCAGAGGAGTTATGAACCCTAGTGTGCATGAAGGGACTTTTTAAAATGTAAGTTCAAAAGGTGTCTATGTCTCCCCCAACTCACCCCATGTTCTCTCATGCTCCCTGTGCCGAGCTCTGCCATTCCACTTGCCCCCTATGTTCCCCAATGCACTGTGCCAAGTTCTGCCCTTCACCCACCCTCTCAGGTCCCTCATTCTCCCTATGCTGAGCTCTGCGCTTCCATGCCCATTGATTTACCTTGCACTTTGTAGAACCAAGGAACACCACAGTGTCTAGTGGTATATGTAAAAAAAAAACTTTGAAAAAATGTAAACTATTGATAACTTTATCCTATGCTTGGAAAGTAAATGTCTGAACCAAGCTAGTAAAAGTGTCAATCATCCAGGCCCTTTGAAGTTTCAAAAGTCAACAACTACAAACCACAAACCCTTGAAACCACTTAACTTGTATCAACAGACATTTTGTAATTAACCGGAGAGATCAGAGAGCCTGAGCTATCAATCAAACGATGTTTCCTCTGGGGAGCAGGTGCTCTTGTATTGTAATAGGTGTCTGAGGTCTCAGCCAAGCTTGGAGTATTCAAAGGCTCAAGCACTAAGATGCTCCTTGTATCTTTCATGTCGACCAATCTTCACTCTAAAGGAGGCTGAATGATCAGACTCTACGATCAGATGCTAGGTACCAGATGCATCTTAAGCATGAGCATTGGGTGCAAGGCATTCATCTGCATTGCAGTGTCACATAGTGCCTAGGTGTAGGGATCACAGCTCGAGAAGCCATGAATCATGTAGATATTATTGGTTGTCTGCTGTGCCTACTAATTTCGCTGTGTTTGCATTCCTAGTGTCACAGGATGTGCTTTGTGCAGCAAGAGGAGGTATATGGAAGGCAAGAATGTTGCATATGGCGCCCACTGCAGAAACTGGACCATTGGCTGGAATGGATGGTGCGCAAGTTCTTCAAAGAGCTGTTGTTGCACAGGTATGGGCTCATCATGCATGAAATGCCTTATCTGCATGTATGCTGCAACATAAAATCCTATCAGCATGTATAGGGGTTGAATTCTGACATTATGTCACTCTCAGCATTGTGGGCATTGTTTGATTAAGGACAATTTGGGCCCTTTTTTTTTACAGTCATTGGCGTTCATGTGAAGGGGGTCAGGCTGTGAATGACTTATTAACTTGTGTGTTTGCAATATGATGAGCCCCATGGTTATGATGGTGAGGGTTTCAGCCATAAGAATGAGACTGAGTCCAACTCATTGATGTTGATTCTCTCCCTTGTGGGGGTTGGGCAGTCCCTTGAGTAATTGTGGAGTCAATATACAAGGTACTTTAGATGGAAGTATGTCACCAGAGCCTGGCTGATGGCAACTGTGATATGGGAGGATCTTATGAGAATCTATTTTGCATAAGGACTCGTCTGGTGATGATCCCCTTCTGCACAGAGTCCACATGGCCATGCCTCCAAGCTGCTCTGCCATTGGCGGCCCCTTATCCTCATCCATTTTGGCATCCTCTGAATGGACAGAGGCTTCTTCCTCCTCCTCAGAGTTGGAGCTTGTTATCATCGATTTATATGCCCCTCCACTGCGCAATGTTATGCAGTTTGCAGCACACTGCTGCTATTCTTGACACCCTCGCTGGGGCATATTGCAGAGCTCCACCTGAGCGATCGAAGCACCTGTAGCGCATCTATAAAATGCCAATTGCTTGCTCAATGGTAGTCCTAGTGTTGACATGTCTGCTATTGCAGTTGTGCTCTGCCTCCATTTGTGAGCTCTGAATGTGGGTCATTATCCAAGTTCTTAAGGGTTAGCTCTTGTCCCCTAGAATCCAACCAAGGATCTATATTAGTGGCTGAAATAGCTGAGGAAGTTTGGGATTCCTTAGTATGAAGGAGTCATGGAAGCTGCCAGGGAAGCTTGCACACACATGAAGGAAGGTTTTGTGGTGGTCACAAACCACCTGTACATTGATTGAGTGGAAGGACTTCCAGTTGGGGCCTTTGTGGCAACATGTGTGCAAAAAATAACACCCTGCACCTGAGAATAGCCTGTCAATTGGGCAAAGGCCGTGGCTCTCTACATTAATGCAGCTATGTGCTGCTGACTGGGATATACCAGACAGGTCTCCTGATGATCCCTGGAAAGATCCTGAGGCATAGAAGTTGAGAGTGACGGTTACCTTCACAGCCACTGGCAGGACATGGGGGTTGATGGATTGTGGCTCTAGCTTTTGATGGACTATGCAACATATGTCTGTCACACCTCACAGCTTAGCCTCAGTTGCCTTTGACACTGGTATTCCATCATGTTGAGATAGGATGTCCAATGTTTGTACACCCCTCCCACAGGGTAGTATCTGGTTGTCCTACTTCTGCTCCTCCTCCTTCCTGGTGCATGAGCAGCAGCCTCTTCCTCCCATCCTTCTGTCCTCCCTCTAACCTCTAGCTGCTCATGGTGACTGGCTTCTATGGCTTCTATGTGCGAGGGTGCCTTGCCCATCTTCTACGTTCCTTTGTATGAGGCGCTATGTGCCCTTCTCCAGCACAAAGATCTTCCTGGCACCTGAGTGCATGAGTCAGTGGGGATGACCATAATTGCCCTGCAAGACCAAGAGACCCACCTTCCTACTCCCTTGGGTTAAGGGAAGACAGTTGGAATTTGTTTTGTGCTGCTTCTGGGACAGTGAATACAATTTTAAGACAAATTAAACCGACATGCCCTATCTCTCCCTGCTTTCCAAAAAAAATACACCAAATTCAGATGTGCTCTTACCAGGTCTACTTTGCACACCAGGTTTCACACTCCTAGGCTACCAAAATCCAACTTGAGTGGATGCAGCTGCTGATTTAAATGGCCAGCTGCCTCCATAAAATGTAAATGTGTGAAACACGCCCTACCTCACAAAAATAGTAATGGGGCGGGATTTACCATTTTGAGGCAGCTCTGCTATTTTTGCCATGATGGAGAGGCTCTCCATCAAGGTGCAAATCTGGGCCTGTGAATGTAAAATGTGAATATTTTAAATGTAAACTCTAATTTTCACCTTCATTACTTACCTTTGCTAATATAGCTAACAAATTGGAAAATTAGAAAGCTAAACGTCTCCACACTCTGTGGTTACAGACTATCCAATGCAGATGGCTTTTTTGCATTATATAATCATGACAACATTGTGTGACACCAGGCCTATGTGATTCTGTAACAGCCATTTAACATTGAGAAAACACACCACATCATCTACAGGTATAACAGGTACTGCTGTGTACTAAAAAGAGTATTTTCAATAGGACCAAGGCTGAATATGTACTTTCAATGAAATATATGATCCAGAAACCCAAACTTAATAGATTGTCATTTTGCATGAAAACTATGACTTTGGGAGGCTTTGGGCTGTGTAGAAATTAACATAACTTGCCCTTTAACATTTGTGTTTTGGGTTCAAATCCAGTCAAGTATAATGATCTTTCTCTGTTGGCCTCAGGGTCTTACATGAAATGAGCCTTGGCAATTTCAAAGCAGTTTTAAACAGATGCTTACAAACAGAACAACACTCGCTCAATGGTTGTCTGGTGTAGGAGATGAAAACATGACACCAGTGCAGACTGGATACTTTTCTGATCTTGGGACTAAAGTTGAATGTTGAGGCGGCATAAAGGGAGCTTTAAACTACCGGCAGCTCTCTTATGCCGCAGTTGGATGTGCTTGATGTTTAAATTGGCTGCCTTACGTGAGAAGTATATAAGTGGGAAGTGGGCACAGGAATACATGATGAATGGTAGGACCCTGGGGAATACCGAGGATCAGAGGGACCTTGGTGTGTATGTCCACTGGTCCCTTAAGGTAGCGGGACAGGTGGATAAGGTGGTTAAGAAGGCAGATGGGGTACTTGCCTTTATTAGCCGAGGCATAGGATATAAGAGCTGGGAGGTTATGCTAGAACTGTATAAAACGCTGGTTAGGCCACAGCTAGAATATTGCATGCAGTTCTGGAATCCGCATTATAGGAAGGATGTGATTGCACTGGAGACAGTGCAGAGGAGATTTACCAGGATGTTGCCTGGGCTGCAGAGTTTTGATATGAGGAGAGATGGGATAGACTAGGGTTATTTTCCCTGGAGCAGAGGAGATTGAGGGGGGACATGATTGAGGTGTATAAAATTATGAGGGCCATATATAGGGCAGACGGGAAGGAACTTTTCCTCTTGGTGGAGGGATCAATAACCAGGGGGCATAGGTTTAAGGTAAGGGGCAGGAGGTTTAGAGGGGATGTGAGGAAACATTTTTTCACCCAGAGGGTGGTGGGAATCTGGAACTCACTGCCTGAAAGGGTGGTAGAGTCAGAAACCCTCATAACATTTAAGAAGTATTTGGATGTGCACTTGTGATGCCATGGCATACAAGGCTATGGACATCGTGCTGGAAAATGGGATTAGAATAGTTAGGTACTTGTTTGACCGGCGCAGACTCGATGGGCCGAAGGGCCTTTTTCTGCGCTGTAGACCTCTACGACTCTATGACTATTTTGCTCCTCAGTGCTCATATCTTTTGCTACAAAAGCAAGAGACAAAAGAAGGGCATGGCTTTGGACAAGACAGAAGTAGCCCCCCCTCCCCAATACTATGGAACCATTGCACTATGGGGTGCACAGTGATAGAGAGTGGTTAAATATATGGCATATTAAAAAGACAGTGTAGCTATGGTGAAGTATATTGCAAGACACTTTGCACATGGTGGTGCAGATAAATTGATGTATCATATGTCATCTGCCAATATAAAGTTTACTTCATACTCATTATAAAGTTGAAATACAAGGTTGGTAGGGTTAAAAAAATTGCAGTACTGCCGAGGTAATTCTTGCTGTAGAGTTACATTCCCTCAGAAATGTTGCAGACAAACAGCCTGCCCCAGACACTGAACCTTTATAAGAGCTCCTTAATGAGTTCTCTGATACTAACTTGGAGTGGTAACAGGTATGTCATGGAGCGAAATGGAGTTCATGTGTTTGTCTGAGTTCCACTCCCAAAGGGTCTCTAATAATATAGAAACGCCATGCATTTCAATCTGTCAAGTGCCTCTCAGTAGACTTTACAATCACTTATTTTATTGATGTCACTTTTGTTGATCATAAATGCCATTCCTACCATTTCCATGATGTTGGCAACTTTGTTAAGTAGCTGCAAATAAACCAATATAAAGCTGTTCTAGCTGGATTTGTGGGATAAGTATAAATTAAAATTGCAACAAAAATTTAGGATTGCAATTTCACATTGTACGAACTCTGTTGATTGGGTACTTTTTGTCTCTGCAACACCAGTCACCCTTGTAGGTGCAGAAAGGGAACAATTTCAAACTGTGGAGTCTCAGTCCTGCAGGCAGTAAATTGTTGCTAGAGGTTTTTAAATGTGCTTTTATGCCTCTTTTTTTCATTCTCTCTTAATCCAATCAATCTTTCGCTCTCCCTATTTGAGTGGAATTCTCCAGTCCCAAGAACGGCAGGTGTAATGGCGTGTGCTGGGTGGGGGGAAACAATGCAGCGGGAACTGAAAATTGGTTTCTCATCGGCTCGAAATGACGGCAGGAATGTGCATTTCCACTCATCATGGCAGGTTGCCATTTCTGCCAGAGACCGGCATGAAGCTGTTTTGCATCCCTTTAATGGGATGTAGATGAAGGCTCGACTGGAATTGTTCCCACCCCCACCGCATCCAATCATCCGCACCACCGGAGCGATATCATGCTGGCATGTCCAGGCCAAGGTGGTGCGGACATGTCAGGACTCACCTGAAACAAGGCCTGGGGCAGCCTGTGGAGATCGGAAGATGGCAGCCTCCAGTGACTGTGTAGCCTGGAACAGAAGTGCAGCAGAGAGTAGGTGGAGCATCAACGACGTGGGCCTTCTAGCTGCATGAGGTACTGTTGGGCCGCGATGGCCTGCCGCTGGTCAGGGGTCGGGGGGCATTTAGATGGGGAGGAGAGGAATGGAGAGGTGGGGCGGGTTTGGAGGCCTGGTGGGGACAGGAATGGCTGGGGTGGTAGGGGAAAGAGAGAGGTACTGCTGGGGTTGTGGGATGGGATAGCTGGTATAGATTGGGGGGGTGAGAAGGGCTGTGGTGGAGAGCAGGCGGGCGGGGGGCAGTGTGGGGTGTGCAGGTGTGAACGGGCATGGGGGGAAGAGGTAAAATATTTCTGAGGGAGGGATCCATGGTGTCAACTGATGAGTCCATGGGGGCATACTGAGACAATTGTTGATAGGACAGTGTGGTGAGGGTTAAAGAGGACAATGGGGGCCAGTAGGGCTGGAGGGTGAGGGTTCAGCCAAGGCAGGTGAAGGGGTGCTGAGGGTTGACAGAGGAAATATGGAAGTAAATGCAAGATTTGGAAGTATGCAGCATGGGGGGTGGGGGGGGGTACATGTCGATGGTAATGGGAGTGGGCTCCTCGGGAAAGTAGGGGAATTGGGCATTCACCTACACGGGAAGGAGGGTGACAGGGGTGGGTTGAGGGTAACTGTGAGAAGGTCAAATGTTACATCTGGGAGGCCAATGGTTAATGGGGGGCAGGGTATGAGTCATGGGGTGGGGAAGGATAAAGATATTGAACTACACATCGAACGTAATATGAATTATGGCTGCCTGGAACAATCCAAAGCCTTGTGATGGCGGTCTCAAGCTGCTGCATGGGAGTTGGCTCTTCAGGGGCTGGGCACTGTTGCAGGTCATCTCAGCTGGACAACAGAAGGGGAACCCCAGCATGTAGTACTTGCAATGCTAGGGCCTTCGGACAGATGAGCATGTGAAGGGGAAAGGCACGGCGTGCATGGAAGGCTTCTTACACATGGCTTGCAAGGGCCCTGGCAAAGATCCTTGCCCCCCTGCACATGCCTGATTCTGGGGGACATAGACCCAGCATAGGGTGTCCCCCTATAAATGTTTGAGGGGTGGGGGAGTGCACAAAACGCAAGTAAACACATCAGGCCCCACTAAAGTGCAAGTGTACTCTATTTACAAAAGTGACATAAGAACAACAATCACACTACACCCGTGCAACCACATGTGAAATCAAAACTTCTTAATCTTGCATTCCCTACCGCTTCTTCTAGGTGCATCCCTGACATCCGCAGCAGGGGTGGAGGCAGCCTGCTGACCCAGCTCGCCCTGTGGCCTTGGATGACCTTGGCAGTCGTCCTCTCGAGGCCCGAGGGCCCCTGCTTACTTTGGCTGTCTTTCTGTAGGGCAGCTGCTCCCTCTGAGGTCACAGAGGATGAAGTTGAAAGGGTTACAGACCAGGGGGATTCCGAAGGGCTGGACACCCTTACAGATTCCTAATTGGAGGCCCCAGGGTGTCTAACAGCCGCTCCTCCTCTCTTTGGGTACCCGAGGGCCCCTGCCTGTCTCCTTGAGAGGAAGGGGCATCTGGAGGGAGGTCGAAGTGCCCCGTCCCCCCCTCATGTAGCCACTGCAAAAGCTCACCCATGGCTACAGCAGCAGAGTGCAGGTTTGCGCATATGCCCTTCAGAAACTGGGCATTCTGCTGGACCAGGTTCTCCATGGCATCCGCCATCCTCCCCATGGACATCTCGATGTGCGCACACGTTGACACTTTACCAGCGAGCAGGCAGACGGACTCCTCGGCCTCACATGCTACTGTTGAGGGCCTCTGACATCTCTGCCTGATGTTCCCCTGCCTCTTGCAGCTTCCCCAGCATCTCGTGCAGGGCCCACCCAGAGGGTCGTCAGCTAACTTGGACATCGCAGATGCCTCTTCCCCAGCAGTCCTCCAAGTGCCAGTGAGCTTGGCTGACCCTGCCTCTTCCTGCTATGGATATGTGTCTATGCGGTGACCACCAGAGCGTGAGACCCTATCTGAACTACATCTAGTAGCCACCAAGGGGTGTGCCTCTGCGCTGGCGGAGGGTGCAGGCGACTGCTGTGACACGTCTACAGGTGCACTTTCTTCCTTCTCCCCAGTATCCTTGGTCCTCCATAGGCTGGAGGAACTTCTGGACAGGGCTTCCTATTTTCCCTTGCCCCTCTTCCTGCTGGCTGCTGTAAGTGAGAGGGGAGAGAGTGAGTGACTGAATGAGCTGCCTCCAATATGGAGGAACGCATGACCCTTGGGTTTCTATGTGGCTAAATTATACGTGGATTCTTACTGAATGGAGGCTGCCTGCTGACCTCTCTATCTGCACAGGCTCAGTCCAGTTCCTCCCCTGCTAGCTGGACTGCCCACTCAGTGAGTTTCTTGAGGTCAGGCCGGCCCTCTCCTGTCTTCTCTCTCCCTCTCTCTCCTGTTGTGCGTTACATTTTCCTGCACAAAGAGAGAAGATGGGTTGAGAGCAATTGGGTTTCAGGTACCTTTCTCTTTCTTCCAGTCTCACAAATAGCCCACAGGATTGTGTGCCATTTGATTGATACACTGCACATTGACCTGGACAGCACTCTCCAGACCAGTGAGCCCATGCAGTTAGAAGGATAAGGCTCACAGAGGTATATCATTGGTGGTGCTCGCTGATGCCCTCAATGCCTAGCTCCCTTCCTCCCCCACTTCCCTAGACAGCATCTGGGCTCTCCGTGTAGAAGTGTCAGGGACCCACAGTGGCCTCTCCACCTGCAGGCTACATGGACTGCAGTGGGGCCATTAGGCATCACCTTATCACGTTGAGTAGCTCTTTTATACATGGGCCACCTGGATGGTGCCCTTGCCGCTGAGGCCCATGTCCCCTGTACCATTCAGCGAGATGAGTGTGAGCAGTTGCAAATTCACTTACTTACCTGCCGGTGCGGATGAGATCATTCATCCGTTTCTGGCAATGCAATACTCTGGTGAAGTCAGTAGGCACTGACCACCCTGGAGATTTTGTCCCATGCAGGGTTGGCCTGAAATCTTGGCCTCCTCTTTCCATCCTCAAGGTAGAGGATGCCCCTCTTGGCATCCACTACATTGAGCAGCAGTTCAAGAGATGTGTCGTTGGATCTGGGGGCCAGAGCTCCCTGTGATCAGTGGGCCATCTTCACCTCCAACAGTGGACAATTTGATGTCTGGATGCCTTTTAAGTATGGCACCCCAATATGATGGCACACCATCCAGCCTGCCCCGCTGTGCAAAACGTCGGGAAACCCCCGACTGCATAATTAATTAGGCCAGCATCGTGCGATTTGGCGCGAATTCCTACTGGCCTCCACAGCAGGTAATAGTCCTGGTTCTGGCCCTTTCCACAAGATTTAGGCCTGGAATGTAAAATTCCAGTCTTTGTATTTAATTTGAGTCCTGTTCACCCTGTTTCCTTCTCCATCATTCATTCTGGTTCTTTCTCTAGCCTTAAATTGCAATGCTTAAGGAGGTATTGTCCCTTTATTCACCAAAGTGCCCCATTGCCATTATCAGCTTGCACTCGCAACAATTTTCAGCATGAAAATAATTGCAGCTGAAGGGTAAGAAATAAAAATCGACTCACAATGCAAGCTGTGAGATGTCTTGCTCCAGCAGGTTTGGGGCCAATGTACTTTTTAAATGCGTGAACTATAATAGAAGTGCAATTTTAGCAATCCAATTTGAACAATGGCTCTTTAATACATTTAATGATTCATCTATGTGAATGATGACTGTTCAATTGACTGGAATCCAGAGCTCTAAATGCATAAACATCAATATCTTAAATAAATGAACTCTGTGTAAGAAGTTGTTGATCAGTTTCTGGCATATTTCCTTTTGATTGTATTGTGTTTCTGTGTACTGATGATGTGGCTCAGTGATTTTAATGGGTTTCTGATTATTGGCAACAACTTGATAATTGAGATGTAATTTGCCCTGAATATTTCTCAATCAGTTGACTTCTATTGTAATAAGCTTTGCAATTCTCTATGGCTGCTATTATTCCTATCTCATTAAGCAGCCTGTTTTCTCTTTCCTCAACCCACCTTTCTCCTGTCCCCAGGCACCTAATATTTATAAGTGTATTTTTTCCCAGCTTTGACATGAATACAGAAAATATGTGCTGCAAAACATGTTCACTCTGTGAAAGGCCTTGGATAAGATATATTAATTTTGAGAAAGTTTTTTTCAAAGATGTTTAGCATTGCACACTCCAATATGATCAATCTACCATTTTGAGATAACTACCCATCCTGGACTCAACATGAAGTAAGAAAAAAACTTACATTTATATAGCACCCATCATGACCCCAGAGTGCCCTAAAGGACTATATAATCATTGAAGCTCTTTTAAAGAGCCATTACTATTGTAATGTAGTGAAACATGGCAACAGGTTTGGGTACAGCAAGATCCCACAAATCGTAACGAGATAATTACCAGATAATCTTTTTTTTTGTGATGTTGGTTGACAACAGAGAACCACCTTGAAGAAGCTTCAACCCAGGGAGAGAAAGGCATCTAAAAACAGCTCCTGGTCTGCTGCAAAGTAACGAGGCAGCTAAAAATGCAATGCCTGCAGAACAGAAGTAAGGAAGCTTCTCTCCCCCCTGTAAACCTGATTCCATTGACTAAGCTACATGTTAAAGCAAACTCCAGCAATTCGACAGTGGAAGCCATCATAGCTGCAGAGACAATCCGACAATTTCAAATTTTCACTTCAGACAACGCAGCATCTCAACTTCAAAAATACCAGGCCTGTACCGAATATGGACTAAACTGATCTAATTTTATAAGGATCCTTTTATCTTCATTTGTAACCTTTTCTTAGTGTGTGAGTATGTGTTAGTAACTTTGGCTGGGATTTTCCATGCCTGCTGGCGTAGGGCGTGTTAGGTGGTGTGAACGGACAAAAATCAGTTTCACGACATCGTGAAACCAGTTTGCGATTGTCTGCTCAGCCCGTCGATGGCAGGCTGCGTACCCCGACATCGGACATCGGAAACCTCATTGTAATACATCAGTACATCATTATAAGGCCCGCCCACCGGGCTCACCCCCTGCGGGATCGTCCGCCCACGTTGGCGAGAAAACACGCCGGTGCAGAAGACATCTTGACCACTATGGTGTGCAGAAGTCGGGACTTACTGCCAGGGCCTTGCTCACATTTTGGACATCTGAGGAGCGGAAGATGCTGGAACCTGGCAGTAACAGGATCCTGGAGGAATGTCCATGCCATGCTGGGTGGATTCTCATGGACTCCACCGTGAAGCAGCTCATGGAAATTGAAAAAATCACCATTGATGCTCACAATAGATGATGGTCAAGGGGGTGGGAAAGGACGCTCTAGGAGCGACTGGGTGAGGAAGAGGTGTTGGGGGGATGAGGATGGGAGGAGGGGAATTAAGGTGTCGGGAGGGTGAGGTTGGGGGGGAATGAAGGTGTCATGTGGAGATGAGTTTGGGAGGGGAGAATGAAAGTGTTGGGGGGTGAGGTTGGGAAGGGGGGAATGAAGATGTCAGAGGGTGAGGTTGTGAGGGGGAGGGAGTATGGGGGGAGGAGGGGTAACAGGGAGTAGATGGCAACTGGAGAGGTAGGTATAAGGCGGGGTGGAAGGTGTAATGGATGGAGTTCAGAGGGGGGGAGGAGTGTGGAGAGGGGAGTGAGCCCAGGGGGAGGAAGGAGCCTATTCAGGCTTCTGATTGACAGGGGTGGATGAGAACAGGCACTGTATGTCAAAGATACTGAGCATGATATCTGGACTTCAAAGGATTAGTCCAATGAGGAGGATGCTTATTTGGGATAGACATGGACTACAGAGCAATGTAAACAAACTACTAATTGGAAAAGTGAAGAAGTTGATACAGATTTTTGGATGCTATCCAATACAGCAAAATAAAAGACTGAGGAATACTGAGCTCTGCAGAACAGCAACACCACAAAATCCATCCATGAAATTGACCCAAGGGTGAACAGAAAATGCTACCCTCCTGTCTCCCAACCTCGGGAGAGCACATGTGAATAAAGGTAACCTATGATAAAAAGAATATACAGTACTCATGGTACTCTCCAACTGCGTCAGCATTTCAGAAACACTGGGCTGAATTTTCCCAGAATTGCACTAAGGGCAGGAACAGTTGGGTAAACTGGAGTCCTACCTGCCAATGAAAATGGAGGGTTTTCACGCTGCATCTTCCTGAGCCCGCCTCATTATATATTCACTCCCGCAAAACATGCCGTTTCCATGGTGGGTGGGCTTTCATTCGCCCGCTTGCCATCACCCCGCTGTTGCATCATGCCGGCCACCATCTTTAAAAGGCAGCCACCAGCAAAGCGCTTAGTGCCACCAGCTCACCACCGCTGCCAGGGAGACATGGACAGCAAAGGCAAAAAGACTGAAGCCCCCCGCTCTAACGACAGGACCCTCGAGCAACTGTTGGATGCTGTGGAGGCCCGCCAGGATGTGCTCTATCCACATCTATGGGACCACTCACCACCCACACAGGCCAGGCACACTTATCATCTGGCCTGCCAGGCATCCTGATACACTCTCCCCATCTCTATCCATGCAGGGCAAACTGGCTCACAACAAGATGAAAGGTCACAGACCAGTGGAGGAATGCCTGAAATCAAGGTTCTCATGGACTTTGAAAACAGAGCCATCCAGCTGGCCAGCAAGGATCTGGACCGGTCCTGTGCTGACAGTGAGTTCGGCGCTGCTCTACCAAGTGAGGATCCAGCAGTGCCACATCCATCAGACAACCATGCCATGAGTGATGTGTCCTCTTTCACAGGCCACTGCCATGCACTATTATCTCCCCATGCTTTTGCAGGCACATCTGGGAAGTAGCCGACAGAGTCCATAACCCAGGGCCTCCAATCAAGCTCTGAGGAAACCTCTGAAGAAGAATCTGAAGGCACCCTCCTTGAAGTCCCGTCACAGTGCTCACCCACACCCTCCACCAGCACAGAGACACACATCTCGGTGGGACTTAGCTTTAGAGTAGCCTCGGTGTCACAATCTGGTGAGCACATCACACTGATAGATCCACAGCAGGTGGAGAGAGCGACTTCCCAGGTCCCTGGCACTCGGAGGACTGCTGAAGCCCAGAACGTTGCTGAGTCCGTGTCAGATGATGAGCCCCTGGACTCGGTCATGTCACAGTTGCTGGAGCTGCAAAGGCAAGCTGGGGAACACCAGGAAGGGATGTTCACTGCACTCCTCAGATTGCAAGGCACGCTGGAGGAGTCTGTCCATCTTCAGGCTGAGGTGATAGCGCCGGCATTGCAATGCTTCGAGGTCAATACTGGCAGGATGGCAGCCGCAGTGGAGACCTTGGCCACCCCTGCATTGCTGCGTGGGCTTACCTCCATCGCTGATGCCATATTTGTCCTCCAACAGTGTGTATGCGAGAGGGGTGCTGGGCAGCTCGATCCCGCTCCAGCTACCCCTTCCGCTCATGGAGTCAGCCAGGGGCCCTCGGGTACCCATAGGGAGGAGGATCAGCATGTGCACGCTCCAGGACCATCCACCCAGGTGACTCTGGTAGAGACCGGCTCATCTGACACCCCTCTTCCTATGATCTCCAGAGATCCAGCTTCACAGGCCAAGGAGGGTGCAACTGCCACATAGCAGGACCCCGAAAGCAGGCCAGTGCCCTCCAAGTCTTGGCCCTCCAGAGGACGCCCACCAAAGTCATCATAAACAGGGCATCACAGTCAGCAGGCTGCCTCCACCTCTGCTGTGGATGTCTGGGGACCACCAAGATGTAGTGGCAGGATTAGGGAAGTTAAGGAGAATTAGTTGCACATGGCAACTAATGGGCATGGGTGTTAATCACATGCACATAATGTTTACTATTGTTAATAAACTCCAAAGAATGTCTCCCTGCCTATGGCTCCTTGTTCTGATGAGCAGTGTTCTTGTCACTCAGATGTGAAACTTTTCTGCACAAGATAAAGGCAGGTGTCTCAGTCCCGGGCCTCTTCCCTGTGCTCTGTGTGGCCTTCAGACCACAGTGATGGTCTAGCCTCACACTCCCTGGAAACATTACTGATTCCTGCACCTCGGCAGTGCTGGTCATTGCTGCCAGAATGTAGTGGGCAGGTGTCACATAGTTCTCTCATACTCTCTGTGTGCTCTCAGCACCTTTAAAGTGGGTCTGGCCCCTAACACACCAGCATCTGCAACCAGTGATGCTGTGCACCAGCTCCTGAAGGGCTGAGGCGCTGAAGGTGGACACAGCATCAGATACGTCTAAAGTTTCATGGCTGCGTCTCTGAGATGGCCCTGATCATGGAGCGAAAGCGAGCTGCCCTCGACCAGACAGGAGTCAGACATTCTCAGAGGTTATGTCAAGATATATGGAGTGTCCTCACTGCATGTTGTCATCATCCTCCTGTAATCGAGTAATTATTAGGGCCTCTACTGCATCTCCATGGCAGGAGCATTCTCACAGAGGATATTGGCGCTGCAATAAGCCAGACTGGAGTCAAATGTTCACAACTGCGATGTGAGGATCTATGGGGACACCTCACTGCATGTCATCATCATCCTCCACAAATCAGGCAGCTATGAGGGCCTCCCGAGTGCACCTGCCTTGTCTAGCCAGTGTGAGAGCATCATCCCCATCATCGTCACCACCGAGGACCCCCTCACCCTCATCCACGTCAGCACCCTCCTCATCGGAGGAGACCTCCAGCTCCTCCACCTCCTCCTCAGCCAGCTCCTCTACCCGTTGCAGCGCCAAGTTGTAAAGGGTGCAACAGACGACGACGATGCGTGATACCCTCTGCGGACTGCATTTCAGGGCTCCATCAGACCAGTCCAGGCACCGCGGCTGCATCTTCAGCATCCCGATGATCTGTTCCACCAAGATGCGAGCTGCTGTATGAGCCTCTTTATAGCGCCGCTCTGCTGCAGTCACGGCCTTTGCCTTTGTCCCCAAAGAGCCAACCCTGTAGCCTCTGTGGACCCTGGAAGACTGCAGGGATCTGCGATCGACTCAGGATGTAGGCATCGTGCACACTCCCTGGAAACTGTGTGCATACCTGCAGGATGAGTTTCTGGTGGTCGCAGACCAGCTGCACATTCAGTGAGTGGAAGCCCTTGCGGTTGATGAAGTCACCGAGTGTAGCGACGGAGACCTGAGCACCACATGAGTGCAGTCAATCGCACCCTGCATCTGTGGGAATCCCAAGATCAGGATGAATCCAATGGCCCTTGCAGCCTGGCTGCTCCAGTCCTGGGTGAACTGCACAAAGTTGTGTATCCGTGACCTCGTGGATGCATTTGTGGGTGGCGGATTATGAAATCCCACAGAGGTCACCTGTGGAGCCCTGAAAGGAGCCACTGACATAGAAATTGAGCACCACGGTCACTTTCACAGCCACTGGCAGTGGATGCCCTGCATGTGCCCTTGGCGCCAAGTCCTGCATTAAGTGGTAGATGTGAGCCAGCAGGTCCCTAGCCATGCACAGTCATCGGTGACACTGGTTCTCAGTCAACTGCAGGAATGTCAGGTGACATCTATAGACCTAGGTGTTGCTAGGCACTGACCAGCCACGGCTCGCTGTCGCTCCTGGGCAGTGTGTGCTGGAGCCCCTGCTGCTCCTTCTTCATGAGGTTGCTGCTCCTGCCTTTGCACGGCCAGGAGCCTCAGTCACTCTCTCCTCCATCTTCTACAGTGTCTGTCGGCCATCAGGCACACAGCTAGGTCACCAGGATCCACGAGCCTGACGTGGTCCTCCTGCAGCATGAAGGAAAGAGAGACGTGGTTATCATGGCTGTGCTTAGCACCTTTCCTGGCCCTGTGTGACCACCTCTTAATGCTTCCCGGAGAGTGCTGGTCACCCCTCGGAAGGCCAGAGGTGAGTGCACTGCATGGCTGCCCTGTCAACCTGTGACATGGGGGACACTGGTCCAAACCAGGATGCTGAGGTTGCAAGGGGATGAGGGGCTGTGAGCGCCTCCAGCAGTGACTGTTACATGGCCAGTATTGAAGAGGAGATTGTACAATGTGTTCAGTCCAACTGCTCCGTGGTCCAATAAAGTGGTGGCGGACTTGAGGTCTGTACTGGGAGAGGGAGGGAGTGGGGGGGTGCGGGGTGGTGGCGGGTAAGGTATGGAGCGCTTGGTAGCCCTTTGGTGCCTCCATGTTGCTTACAGGGGCAGACAGGCTAGGAGCCCGACCCCAATCATATCACTGTGGCTGCGCCTGATCTGTCTTAGTTATGGAGGCATGGTCAGTTTATATAGGTGTCCCTAATGCATGGTCAATTCCCTCGCTTACTCTGGCCTCCACCTGTGTGAGGGATGCAGCGCCAGGGCAGCACTTGACCACACCGCCCATCCTCCCCACAGCAGTCGCCTCCAAGGCTGGCCAGCACTTGCCCCCAGACACCTCCCCCACAGCAGTTGCCTCCAAGGCTGGCTGGCACTTGCCCCCGGGCACCCTGACCCCTCAGCAGTTGCCTCTGGGGCCAGGCATCAGTTTCCCTTGCCCCCCCGGCCCTCCTGAAGCCTGTGAACAATGGGTGAGCTGTAGAGAACGCTGCTGCTCACTTACCGCAGTTCCCCCAAAGTAAAGGCTGCCAAGTGCATGTTGCCTGCATGCTGTTGTGTAACACGTCAGCATGTCTTCCCACTGACGTGGACGGACGATACGGTGGGGCTCCAAGGCCCTGGCGGGATGGCCTTTTAATTATCTGCCAATGCTTTACAATTAGCTCCCCGCCGACCGATGGCGGGAAACATGGCCCACCATCGGCGGGCTGAGCGGACGATTGCGACCTGCCTTTACACCGTCGTGATGTGGGTCCCACCATATTTTCCGCGCACGTAACCTATCAAGCCCGTCGCCAGCCGGCTCCGAAAATTCTGCTCACTCAGTGTCCCGATTTTTAATGAGAACTTCCAGGGAAAGATCCTTCCAGATTGGAAATACATAATCTGCCATGCCAGGATAGACAAAAAAAGATGTCATGGGCTCCTGCTTGAAATCTTGAAATAGGTTTTAGGTTCTTTGCATATGCAAATAAGGGATTTAATACAAAAACAGAATTACCTGGAAAAACTCAGCAGGTCTGGCAGCATCGGTGGAGAAGAAATCAGTTAACGTTTCGAGCCTTCATGGCCCTTCGGCAGAACTGAAGCATAGTTAAGAGAGGGGTGAAATATAAGCTGGTTTAAGGTGGGGGGGGCGGGGGGGAGAGAGAAGTTGAGGGTGTGGTGATTGTGGAGATAAGCAGTGATAGGAGCAGATAATCAAAAGATGTCACAGACAAAAGGATCAAAGAGGTGTTGAAGGTGGTGATATTTGTCTAAGAAAAGTGCTAATTAAGAATGGAAGACAGGACACTCAAAGTACAGCTCTAGTGGGGGTGGGGTGGAAAAGACTAACAAGGTTTTAGTTTTAGATTTAAAAATAATGGAAATAGGTGGGGAAAGAAGAATCTATATAAATTATTGAAAAAAAGGGCGGGGGGGGGTGTGGGGGTGGGGGGGGGGGTGTTGTGGGTGGGGGGGAGAAACGGGGTGGGGATGGGGGGAGGGGGAGTTTAAGATCTAAAGTTGTTGAATTCAATATTCAGCCCGGAAGGCTGTAAAGTGCCTAGTCGGAAGATGAGGTGCTGTTACTCCAGTTTGCATTGGGCTTCACTGGAACAATGCAGCAAGCCAAGGACAGACATGTGGGCAAGAGAACAGGGTGGAGTGTTAAAATGGCAAGCGACAGGGAGGTTTGGGTCTTTCTTGCGGACAGACCGCAGGTGTTCTGCAAAACGGTCGCCCAGTTTGCGTTTGGTCTCTCCAATGTAGAGGAGACCGCATTGGGAGCAACGAATGCAGTAGACTAAGTTAGGGGTAATGCAAGTGAAATGCTGCTTCACTTGAAAGGAGTGTTTGGGCCCTTGGACGGTGAGGAGAGAGGAAGTGAAGGGGCAGGTGTTGCATCTTCTGCGTGGGCATGGGGAGGTGCCATAGGTGGGGGTTGAGGAGTAGGGGGTGATGGAGGAGTGGACCAGGGTGTCCCGGAGGGAACGATCCCTACGAAATGCCGTCAGGGGGGGTGAAGGGAAGATGTGTTTGGTGGTGGCATCATGCTGGAGTTGGCAGAAATGGCGGAGGATGATCCTTTGAATGCGGAGGCTGGTGGGGTGATAAGTGAGGACAAGGGGGACCCTATCATGTTTCTGGGAAGGAGGAGAAGGCGTGAGGGAGGATGCGCGGGATATGGGCCGGACACGGTTGAGGGCCCTGTCAACGACCGTGGATGGAAAACCTCGGTTAAGGAAGAAGGAGGACATGTCAGAGGAGCTGTTTTTGAAGGTAGCGTCATCAGAACAGATGCGACGGAGGCAAAGGAACTGAGAGAATGGGATGGAGTCTTTACAGGAAGCGGGGTGTGAGGAGCTGTAGTCGAGGTAGCTGTGGGAGTCGGTAGGCTTGTAATGGATATTGGTGGACAGTCTATCATCAGAAATTGAGACAGAGAGGTCAAGGAAGGGAAGAGAAGTGTCAGAGATGGACCATGTGAAAATGATGGAGGGGTGGAGATTGGAAGCAAAATTAATGCTTTCTGAAGTCCACTGTGAAAGATTGGGTTGCCCTAGATGCAATGTTTGTTCAGCAAAGCCAGGTCTACATGCAGCCTAACTGAGATCAGCACCAAAAAGGTATGTTTTTAGAATATAATTACCTGAAGATGGAATGAAGAGTTGCAGAATAGAGTTACCCTCTTCCCCTCCCATTGCCATCACTATTTCTCCTCTTAAGCATTCCCCATTTCTGGCCAAGCCTTTTTTTCTATGTCCTTTGGTCCTAGAACCACAGAACCATAGGGCAGAATTTTGCTTTTGGCGAGCAGGGAGTGGGGCCCGCTTGCCGATGCGTAAAATGATGCACGGTGACGTTGGGCGGAATCAGGTACCGTTTAAATGAGTTGAGCATTTCAGCCTCAAACCCCAAGTTAGGCAGTGAATTCCAGATGCCCACCACCCTCTGGGTAAAAAAGTTTTTCCTCATGTCCCTTCTAATCCTTCTACCAATCATCATAAATCTATGGCCCCTGGTAATTGACCCCTCAGCTAGGGCAAACAGGTCTTTCCTGTCTACCCTATCCAGGCCCCTCATAATTTTGCACACCTCAATTAGGTCACCCCTTAGCCTCCTCTGTTCTAAGGAAAACAACCCTCTGGCTTTTCTCTGGTTTCCTGTATATCTTCTCTTCCCTCTACTTCTTCATTGGTTACAAAATCTTCCACCAGTTCAGCTCTACCCTTTGACATTCCCTCCCTAAACCTCTCCACTTTGTTACTTCTCTTCTGACTTAAAAGAAACTCCTCAAAAAGCATCTTCTTCACTGTGTTTTCCATCATCCCTCTTAATGCTTCTACCACATCTCAAGATCCGTTCCTGCTTACTTACTCTAATTAAAGAAGTGACATCCATTCAAATAATTAGTGCTGAATAGAAGATTTTTACGGTGGTGTCAACACTCCAACTTTGCCAATACTTATTATTTCATTCATTGTTTATTGATTTTTCACCTTTGTTTTAATAGGTATGATTCACCAGAATACGAGGGAGAAATAGAGAATTGTTCTCCCTTTTTTCTATATCTGTGAACCATGTACATTAAATCAATAATACAAAAATCAATAAATCATGAACAGAATTGCAAGTGCTTGCAATGCTGTTACTTCCCAATCCAGTACACAATGAGATACACATAAAGCTATCTGCCTATCAGAACAATACATATTAATCCTAATCGCAGAAGGTCACTCCCTCATGCATCAGTGCCATATTAATGCTTCTCACACTTGATAGCTTTGTGACCTCTCAGTAAATTTCAGACAGTTATGTCCTGTGTTTTTATAACCACTAACCATTGAACTGACACCACCCAAACATCTTTCACCCATATTGCTAAGCTAACAAAGATGGAAGATTTTCATCCTGTCAGTTTTAAAGAGTTTTTAATCCATGTCCCAGAGGTATTGTGGTAAATATAATGTACAAATGCCACCCAGTGCTCTAAATAATTTATTTTCCTATAGAAGAAATGCAACCTTAGGGTTAATCATAATTGCATCCTACTATTCAGACAACTGAGACATGTTTGCTTGTAGGGTATATCTTCTCCATCCACCTTCTCCCTGAGCCTCATGAACTAGACTCTTTCTCCCAATGGCCTACTGCACATTAACAACTTCCAAATGATTAGTAACAGATTCAAATTTCCCAATTGGGAATCCTTTTCTTGAATGTTAGGGCTAGTGGTCAACCTTGTATTTTAGATACTTTGATTTCTGAAACAATGAGCAACACAGTTAATAAAACTAGTATGCATTTAGATTTAGGATAGGGATTCAATTGGGATGAGGCTCCTTCATCTAATTAATGATTGAGTGATCGTAAGGATCCTGTGTAAAATGAATTTGTGCAGTGTCAACTTGGATGCTGAGAAGGAGGTGTGGAGGACAGGAGAAATTGCCTCCGTACCTTTTATGTGTACAAATGTATACTCATAATTTACTCAGAATGGAAACAAGTTGTATGGAAAATGAATTGAACTTGGCAAAGTCCTAAGACTGCAGTTAAACAAGATAATTTTATAAATGTATTTAACAGAGAGCCACTCAAGGTTTTGGGTACCCAAATTGTTGATGTGTACTCTTAGCATGAGAATATCTGCATGAATTTGCAAAGTTACTCCTAAAGGAGCATGTCTTGGTTAGACCAAATCATGCTATGCCTAACATCAGATTGCCCTCTTTGCCCAATTACAATGCTCACATTTAGTACAAAAACAGACTTGAATCTGGAAGAACATTGAAATTAATTTGTTAGTATTTTTCACTCCACTTTTTACTAATAACATGGAGGATCTTGAACCAAGTCAAGTTGAAATTAGTATGAAGGAACAATGGCTCATTTGAAGGAAGCAATTATGAAATATGGTTATTAATTCTTTTATATGATCATAGAATGAAATAGTGGTTACAGCACAGAAAGAGACCATTTGGCCCATCCTGTTTGTGTCGGCTCTCTACTAGAGCAACTCGCCTAGTCCCAAACCCTGCCCTTTCCCCATTGCCCTGCAATTTTTTCTCTTCAGATAATTATCCAATTTTCTTTTGAAAGTCATGATTGAATCTGCCTCCACCACACTGACAGGCAGCCCATACCAGATCCTAACCACTCGCTCTATAAGAAAGCTTTTTGTCATGTTGCTGTTTCTGTTGCTTCCTTTGCCAATCACCTTAAATCTGAGCCCTCTGGTTCCCCATCCTTCCACCAATGAAAACAATTTCTCCTAATCTACTCTGTCCAGACCTCTCATAATTTTGAATACCTCTATCAAAACTCATCTCAACCTTCTCTTCAAAGAGAAGCTTCTCTAATTTATCCACCAAGGTGAAGTTCCTTATCCTTGGGAAACATTCTCATGAATCTTTTCTGCACCCTCTCTAATGTTATCACATCCTTCCTAAAGTGGGGTACCCAGAACTGGGCACAATGATCCATTTGAGGCCAAACTCGCGTTTTATGCAGATTTACCCTATGCCCCTGTTTACAAAATCCAGGATGTGCTCTGTTAACCGCTCTCTCAACCCACTTTCAGTGATTTATACACATATACCCCCAAGTCCCTCTTGCTCCTGTGTCCCCTTTAGAATTGTACCCTTTATATTGCACAAAAACACAGGCCACAAGGCACCAGCTGAGAGTGAGGGAGATCAGGAGGAAGAGGTTTCACTCCGCTGGTCTGTGACCACCAGAAGAGAATTATGCTAGTTTACCAGTGTCTCATATATTTAATGGAGCTCCCAGCTGCCTCAGCTCTTTGAGGCCACTGTTCAAGTGCAGGGTTGGATCCTAAATGATAAGGGCTGCTCCTCAGAATGTCGCTCTTGTCACCAGTGCATCACTGCCACAGCCCTGCAGAGGGACATTACAATGCAGCACATGGATTGACCAGGGCAATCATAGAGCAGACCATAGCACTGCTGAAAATGCACTTCTACTGCCTTGACTAGTCCAGCAGAGCATTGCAATGTGTGCCACAGAGGGTGTCCAAGATAGTCATTGTCTGTTGTGCATTGCACAATATCACAATTGTCATGGGCAGAATGAATGTGCTCTCTTACTGTCCATAAACGTATGTTTTGTATGGGATGAGGTGTACCTTTTCTTACCCTTGGAGCGTGTATTCCAGTTAAATAATTTAGAAGTAAGCTTGTGTGAGTTTAAAAATTAAAAAGGTTATCACATGTGCGCACAAACACACGCACACACACACACACACACACACACACACACACACAAAGATTGAATATAGATAAAGATAGTGCACTTTTACAGATTAGTTAATTCAGATTTCTAGTCTCCCAAGTGGCAGGTCTATGGTTTCTTGAATGGGTTCAATGATTTAAAGTGGAAATGAGGGTCTTGTAAAGTGAAGGGTTCACAGCAGGCTGTGAGGTTTCTTGTAGTCAAATATCATGGAGGTCGGTTCTCAGGTAAACTTTGAAACTGGAACAGGTTAAGTACTTTGGCTGCTTGATGGCTTGCAGCTAGTTTCAGAGTTTGGTTCTCAGACTGGTGACAACTGATGGTTCTGATGGATCTGCTGTGTTCTGGGGTAATAAGGGTGCAGCCCCTGAAACCAGTTCAATCACATAACCACTGGGCTAATACTTCTGAAGCAAGTCTAGTCTGGATGGGGGAGTCCATTGTGATAGAATGGGAAGTTGATATTGGCCATTCAGCTTCAATTTTCCCTTTCATCCAGTATAAAACATGGCAATCTAGAAACTTCATAGTATTTAGGTATTGGCCCATCCTTAAACAATGAAATGTGTAAATACCACAGATGGCTGTGAGGTACCCTCACCTATGCCCATATTTAATTAGATATTCATTGGAGACTCAATACTGTCTGTAGTCCAAATGTCACATGATTTGCAACAGCCATCTTAACAGATTGTGTCCAATTTTTAAAAGTATGTCATAATATGACATAAAAGCAAAAAACTGCGGATGCTGGAAATCCAAAACAAAAATAAAAATACCTGGAAAAACTCAGCAGGTCAGACAGCATCCGCGGAGAGGAACACAGTTAACGTTTCGAGTCCGTATGACTCTTCAGTTCTGTTGAAGAGTCATACGGACTCGAAACGTTAACTGTGTTCCTCTCCGCAGATGCTGTCAGACCTGCTGAGTTTTTCCAGGTATTTTTATTTTTGTTCATAATATGACATGCCTGCACTGGGCATGACACAATGCAAAGGGGAGAGGAATCGCCATAAGATAACATGGAGGAGCTGCTAACCTCCTCAGATGATGTTGGAGAGGGCAGAGCTATCACCGCACTACTCCAATATGTTGGAGTGATGGAGAAATGTGCCAGGGCTGTCAGGGACAACCTCACCATCAATCATTTTGCCCAGGAATGAGACACCTACATGACAATCAGTACCTCAGCTGAAAACCTTTGCCTGCTCTAAATGTGTGGCAACCCCTGCCAGCCTCCATCTGCAGCTACATCTTTACCCACATCCTGCACTCCCTAGAAGGCCAAGGGGAGCAGATGTTTATCAGACAGGATAAAAAAAGATGATTCCCCTCGAGGATATTGGCTTCGCACTGGCACATAAATCACTGAAGCTATTATTAGTCATCTCCCTGCTCCTTGCCCACATTGTCAAGTCCATGATGCACAAGTAGCACATCACTTCTCACGTCCAAATGTAACCTTGGCCAATCTCCTTGACATTTATGGGAAAGTCAGCAGGTGCTTCATGTTCAGCCATTCTGCATTGCACTGAGAATACAAATCGGGGGTCGGAGGTCGGGGGTGGGTAGGTCAGTGGGTTGGAGGTCGGGGGTTGGTGTGGGAATTTGGGGGTTGGAGGTCGAGGTGAGAGGGTGGGGGGATCGGAGACTGGGGTTGGGGGGGTGTCAGAGGTCTGGGGGTGGGGGTTGGGAGGGGTCGGAGGTCTGAGGGGTGGAGGTTGGAGGGGTTGGAGACTGGGGGTGGAGGGTTCGTAGGTCGGGGGCTGTCGCGGGTGTGGGGGGCGTCCCGTTGGCAGGGTTGGGGGTGTGGGGAGAGTCCTGTGGGGGTGGGGTGTCGAGGGTGTGGGGGGATTCCTGTGGCATGGTTCAGGGGTATTGCGGTGTCCCATGGGATCGGTCTGGGTGTTTACAATAGTTACCCAGAAATTAGAAGAGGTTTTAATTCTTCCAACTTTTTCTGAGTAACCATTGGTGTAACCGTGGCAGAACCATCCGAAGTTTGCGATGTAAACCATATTTTCGGATGGTTCCCAGAGCAAGGCAATTGTCCAGAGGAAATGTGCACTTCTGGGAAATTGCTATGCAAAGCCTTACCTGGGAACTTCCAAGAGGGTCCCCCAGCGCATCTTTGGGGCAACCCCAAATCAGACACTGGGGTGCTCGGAGGTTACGGCCCAATGGGGCTGGATTTTAATGTTAGAGGCGGGTAGCAGGATTCAGGAAATTTCCTTACTTGGTGCGCCACCTCAGGGAAAAAGCGCCCAACAAAGCATGACATTCCCTTCGGGGAGGGGTGCATGCCAGAGCCAGGCCTGCCGCCCCCGGAAACGGTTCAGAGGCAGCCACGGGGGTTGCCAAGTGCCAATGTGGGCTGGTTAATAGGCCTGTTCGGTTCACTGGGACTTTGTCCCAGTGTTATATTCAATATTGGGACCTCTAGCCACAACCCCTCACCACTCCCCACCCAATCCATGCCCCATTCATGCCAACTCATGCCCCTACACCACCCCCAATAGCCCTTCATATTCTCCATGCCAACTCAGAGCACTTCCATGCCCATTCAGCTAGTATATAGTCTGTACAGAATCAATGAAACCTACAGTAACAATGGCATGCATGGAAAAGCTTAAACAAGCAGCCATTCAAAACTTTCTTTAAAAAAACTGCTGTTACAACTACCCTATAAAAGCATCAATCAACCAGATCTTTAAAGTATCAATAGCAGAAACTATATGCACTTTATCTTGTGTAAGTAAAACATAACACCATAGAAACATAGAAAAGTTACAGCACAGAAAGAGGCCATTCAGCCCATCATGTCTGTGCCGGCCGAAAAAAAATAGCTGCCATTTTAATCCCACCTTAGAACCATAGAAAAGTTACAGTACAGAAGGAGGCCATTCAGCCCATCTTGTCCATGCCAGCCCGAGGACACCCAGGTGCCCTTTCTAATTCCACCTTCCTGCACCTGGTCCGTAGCCTTGCAGGTTACAGCGCTTTAGGTGCAGATCCCGGTGCCTTTTAAATGAGGCGAGAGTTTCTGCCTCTACCAACAAACCAGGCAGCGAATACCAAACACCTACCACCCTCTGGGTGAAGAAGCTTTTCCCCATGTCCCCTCTAATCCTTCTACCAATCACCTTAAATTTGTGCCCTCTGGTAATTGACCTACCTCTCTGCTAGGAGAAAGAGGACATCCCTGTCTACTCTATCTAGGCCCCTCATAATCTTGTATGCCTCAATCAGGTCACCCCTCAGCCTCCTCAGTTCCAAGGAAAACAACCCCAGCCTATCCAATCTTTCGTCATAGCTGCAATTTTCAAATCCTGACAATATTCTTGTTAATCTCTCCCTCTCTCCAGAGCAATCCTTCCTGTGCCAAAATAAAAATGCTGGAAAAACTCAGTAGGTCTAGCAGCATTTGTGGAGGGAGAAACAGAGATAATGTTTTGCGTCCAGCATCCGCAGTATTTTGCTTTTATCTTAATGTCCTTCCTGTAATTTGGTGACCAGAACTGTACGCAAAATTCCAGCTGTGGCCTAACCAGCGTTTTATACAGTTCCATCATTACATCCTTGCTTTTGTATTCTATACCTCGTCCGATAAAGGAAAAAATTCCAGATATTTTTTTTACCACCTTATCCACCTGTCCTGCCACCTGCAGGGACCTGTGGACATGCACATCAAGGTCTCTCACTTCCTCCACCCCTCCCAATATCCTCCCTTTTATTGTGTATTCCCTAGTTTTGTTTGCCCTCCCCATTGCATTACCTCACGCTTCTCTGGATTGAATTCCATCTGCCACTTTTCCGCCCACTCAGCCAAACCATTGATATGATTCTGGAGACCAGCTATCATCTTCACTATCAACTACTTGGCCAATTTTTCTGTCATCCGCAGATTTCCCAACCATGCCTCCCACATTTAAATCTAAATCACTAATATATACAACAAACAGCAAGGGACCCAACACTGAGTCCTGTGAAACGCCACTAGAAACCGTTTTCCATTCAATGTGCAATTGATAAAATAGATCTAAGAGAAAAAGCTGTCAATCAAGCAATGTTTTCCCCTGTGTGCACCTGTTTCAACTGACTAAAGGATGGCTGGGCTCTCAGCCAAACACTGTAAATCTTCTCTGCATCCTCACCAGTGCACTTTCATCATTTTTATAATATGGCAAACAGAACTACATGCAGTACTTTAAGTGTCGTCTAACCAAGGTTTGACACAGGTTTAGCATAGTTTCCTCACTTTTTAATTTTATTCTACTAGAAATAAAACATAGTACTTGATTTGCTTTTTTTTATGACCTTGCTAACCTATGACACAACCTTTAGTAATTGATATATTTGTGATCTGAGATCCTTTTATTCCTTTACCCCACCAAGACTTGCAGCTTCCATGTAATAAGCGACTACCCTATCTGTGTTGAACAGCATTTGCCAATTATTTTCCCCTTCTGCAAGTTTTTTAATGTCCTCCAGTAATTATTTACAGACTGCCTCAGTATTGACTATCCCTCCCAATTTGGTGTCATCCGCGAATTTAGTAATTGTGTTTTCACAATTGCGCACAGCAGTAGTCCCAGCACTGATCCTTGTGGAACACCACCTTCCATCTTCCCACTCTCTGCTTTCTGTTTGGAAGGCAGCTAGTCCTTTGACTCTGCGTCCTCTGTTCTTATTCATTAGCCTATTAGGGAAACTCTATCAAAGGTCTTTTGAAAACCTAGATAAATTACATATACTACATTACCATTGTCTACTCTCTCTGTCAGCTCCTTAGGCAAGATAGCTAGATCGCATAATCTAACAATTTTGAATAAAAGACTGAAAATTTGGAGTAACCGGAGAGCACTTCCACAAGGTCCCCATTGCAGGAATAACCATCAACCAGAGAACCTTCCTTGTATGCACACTGAATATCTTACTCTCTAAAGCAGTAAGCGTCCCAAAGATCAGTGAGATTTATTCACACTCCATAATCAATGATCAAGGAAATGGTGCAAAAGTGGGTAAATGTAGTTGAGGTAAGGATTAATCATGATCTATTGAATGGGGGAATAGACTTGAGAAGCCAAGTGACTTACTCCTGTTCCTATATATACAAATATGTGGAAGAAGACAGTTGAATTGTTTAATATCAAGGTTGATAACAAATGTCAAGAATCATAATTCTCATGTGTATCCAGCGGATATGACTTATGTAGATCACCATCTGATTGAGTGAAAGAATATATTTAGCAGTCTTTGGAGGGTTTCACACATAGTTAATTTTGGTAGCTTTCTTGCATTTTATTTTAACAAATGCCACAGTATCAGTAGGTGGCACTTGTGTAACAATTTTTTTTGTTTCATGCCACCTGAGCTCTTTCCTATTTCCACTGAAGTAATATTTATTTCAGGCCATGAAATTACCTCTCACAACCAAAATAAATAAATCAATGTGCTACTTACGCATCGTGACATAATGACAAAAGCAACACATAATTCTATTGGTTCACCTTCCTCGTGAATTTAAATAAGACTCACTAAGCATTTTTTTTAAATTAGACAATGCTCCTTTAAAAATGTAAAGTATCAGAAATAAACAACAGCAACGTGTATTTATATAGCTCCTTAAACGTCATAAAATGATCAAAAGTGCTTCACAGAGGAATTGTAAAACAAAATTTGACATCGAGACACATAAAGGGTTATTAAGGCAGATGACCAAAAGCTTGGTCAAAGAGATAAGTTTTAAGGAGTGCCTTAAAAGAGGAAGTGAGGTAGAGAGGTGGAGAGGTGTTGGAGGGTAATCCAGGGCTGAGGGCCCAGGGAACAGAATGGATGGCCATCTACAGTGGAGCGACTAAAATCGTGGATGCTGACGATGCTGGAATTAGAAAAGTTCAGATATCTCAGAGGGTTGTAGGCTGGAGGAGGATACAGAGATAGGGAGGGGTGAGTCCAGGGAAGGATTTGAAAACAAGGATGAGAATTTCAAAATTGAGCCAGTGGAAGTTAGCGAGCACAGGGCTGATGGGTGAACAGAATTCATTGCGAGTTAGGACACAGACAGTAGAAATTTGGATATCCTCAAGTTTAAGGAGGCTAAGATATGGGAGGCCGGTCAATGGTGAATTATAATAGCCAAGTCTGGAGGTAACAAAGGCAGCAGCAGCAGAGCTGAGGTAGAGTTGGAATTGGGCAATGTTATGGAGGTAGAAATGTGCGGTCTTAATGATGGTATGCATATATGGTTGTAAATTCATTTCGGGGTCAAATATGACACTGAGATTGTGAACAATCTCATTCAGTCTCAAAGGGTTGCCGGGAGAGGGATAAAGGTCAGTACTGAAAGTTAAAAGAAAATAACTGCCTAAATATTTGATAGCAAGTCAATATATAAAAATCCCCAAACATATTGTTTTTTGTGTTTTTTTGAGGTTTAGTGAGGTTCTGTTCACAAAATGTGTTGTTAGTTTTAAAATAAACAGCTTAGAAATTACTTTTGATAATATAAATGGATGGATGTTTAACACCTTCATACGCTATCTCTTTGTGTGTTAACAATTTTTTAAAAATGGTCCGCTAATTAAAATAGCAAAAGACTGTCGTCATGCAGATGCATCAAGTGCTCGTCCAGTAATTTTGGCAACAGTGATTTCCAGGCTTATATTGTTCTCAATCTTCTTTACACTTTTCTTTGTGCTTCTGGCACAGACACTGACTGGGATCTGGATCCCCTGTGGTCCCTGGCAGCTCTCCATTGCCTTGCTCAAGTGGCCATTCTGCATGTGATCTGAGACAGTGAATGTTGCCAAGCCAGTTTTTTTTTCTTAGCTAATATCACCACCGTCAACACCTCTTTGTCCTTCTATCTATGACATCTTTTGGTTATCTCCACCTATCACTGGCCCTCTGTCCAGCTCTACCTGTCCCTCCCCCCCACCCCCATAAACCAGCTTATATTTCACCTCTTTTCTATTTTTCCTTAGTTCTGATGAAGAGTTATTCGGACTCGAAATGTTAATTGTATTCCTCTCCGCAGATGCTGTCAGACCTGCTAAGTTTTTCCAGGTATTCTTGTTTTTGTTTCAGTTTTTTTTCTACTTAGCTCAGAGCATTGAGGTCAATTGTACAGCCCTGCTGTCAGTCCAGCCAAGATCAGTTAATTCAGCACAAGCTGGGAATTGAACCTGGACCTTCCTTGATCTCTAAGGTTTCAGTATCACACCATTGTAATTTTATAGAATATGTAGCACAGAAACTGTCGAGATGAACCATGTGGTGGAGGAGGCATATGTAAAGTATAAGCACAGGCATTGATCCTTTGGTCTGTGCTGTAAATATTATGTAATATGCATGTTTCTTTGAGAAGCAATTGAGAGAATACTTGGCGTTTCCCCTAGATTTTTAAGAACGAAGTCTGTAGTGAGAAAAGGCCATTTTATTCTATCACTGACTTCCCCCACCAACATCATTGCACCCCAACCTCCAAGATAAAGCATTGCCATGGAGAATGCACTGCCGCTACCAATCAGAGTCCACTTGCCAAATAATCAGCACTCTCTTCTCATGTGGTATAAGTTGTTGTTCCCTTTACATTTGGTATTCTTGTGAATTGTCCTGATGAGTGCAAGATGAAAAGCTTTGACAACATGTGCCTTTTTTCAGCAATACTCAAGCTCTGTACTACCAAATGACTAAAGTAGGGATGTTTATTTGAGTTCGAGGTTGAGGTATTTTTGGGACAGGGTTGAGGCATTTGTGCAATAATGCTAAAGATCTCTTCAGATGCACTCCAAGTTATCATCCAGCACATGCTGATTCATGAATTAGTGACTGGACAGTTTCCTTTATTATTATGCAAAGAATTGAAATGACAGATTCAGGGATGACGTCAAATTAACGCTAATTTTCAATATCTCCATTACATTCTTTTTTAACCTTGACTAAATTGGTGAGGAATTTACATTGAAAGCACCCCTTCCTTACCTTCAATTTTGATTAACTCAATCCCATTTCAGTTCACTCTGGAAATTGCTGTTTACATTGCCAGGAAGAAAATTAACATACTTCATAATCAATGAGATAATAATACCTCAACAAGCGTGGTAAAGAGAATAATAGCATAATCAATGAGGTAATGAGAAAATAACTAATCATAAGTTAGGAAAAGGGTGAGCATAAAAAAGGTTTGTCCTCTAATGCAGAAAATTTAAAATGTACTTTATGTTGAAATTTTCTCCTTTAAATACTGTTAGATTTAATGAATAAATTACATTTATTTTCAGAGAATGGTTTTTCAGAGAATGGACCTGGCCCTTGATATTTTACATTGCAGTAAATATACTTATTGATGTGTTGATCCAGACTGGTTTTAAATGTGCTTCACTGTGAAATATTTCCAACTTGCAGCCCTCTTAGAAAATTTTAGTGGGATGAGGAAATATCAGATCAGGTGTGGAGTACTGATTAAAAATCTACCGAGAGTAATGTGGTATTAGTCAATGTTTCGATTTCAGGAGAGCCTTCTGTTCCCAGAGGAAAGCAAATCCAAAAACAAACAAGTTGAAGAGAATTCAAACTAAGCTTCTGCACCAAGGTGACAAGAACATTTATTTGCATCAGAGTAAATTGTAATTACTTGGACACACATTGAAACTTAAAGCTTAGCTCATATCTTTGCAATTTATAACATCTACCAATACCTTTTGACACATCCAAGCCTCCATTATTCACTATATAATAGCTGCAATCTACAGTTCCTTTAATGTCAATAGTCATGGCGCCAGTGGTAGTATCTTCTTCCTTCATCAGGAACTGTCCACTCTAAACAGTTGGTTTTCCATATTTTTCTATTTTTCAGTCAGTTCTTCTTTTTTCTTTGGTTCCTTCTCGCTTTACTGAAGCACTTTTTTGGCAGTGTAAGCATACAGACTGGGCAAAATGGGAGCTAGTCAGGAGATATTATTGAACTAAATGGAACTAAATCTCTGCACATTTGCCAACTGTGGGAAAGCTGGGAGTGAGTGAAAGATTCTGGGAGAAATATCTCCTACTGCTTTCCTCCTCCTTCAGGTACCAAGCCATAAAGGGGCATTGGCGACCATGGGCTTCCATTAGATTGGTCATGATTCTGCTTGGCAAAGTACTGCAATGGTCTGCTGTTGCCTTTTGCAATATGGCCGACCAGGAAACTCTCCCACTCTTACTGCCTACCTTCAGGCATATTGAAAAGGTTTACAGGCTAGTAATCAATCTGCTTGGTCACATTATGAGTGCGCCTTCAGTGGCCATCAAGAGGTGTCAGCTGTGGCTCAGTTCATAGCACCCTCACCTTTGAATCAGAGGGTTGTGTGTTCATGTCCCACTCCCGGAAACCAAGAACCGTGATTGTACTCGAACGAGTTGCAATCTGTGACTGTTGATAACTCGAAAGAGTTTCAGTGGCCATCAAGTCTTGAAGTGGGATTTGAACCTAGAGCTTCTGACCCAGAGGTAGGGATGCTACCACTGTGCCAAAAGACCTCCTCCCGACTGCTTTTCCCACTGAATTATTTTTATTCTGGACAAAAAGAACTGTGGGTTTTTTTTTCTAATGCAGTTTGTTAGTCAATGATAATGGAATAGCACTAAATCCTCTAACTCAGTGGTGTACTGTAATTGCTGTCAGAAAAGCACTGGGAGATACGCAGCCCAGCAAGGTACAGGGTTTCTGAAATGAAAACAGGCTGTCAATGGAATTCTGCAGCCAATCTAAACACTAACTCCCTCCACGTGGAAATCATCAGAAAGGAGGTACTTGAAGCAAGGCAGGAACACTGACAGCCAGCTTTGTTGCAAAACGCCTGAGCCAATCATACGATACTCAATTTATTCAATAAACCTTATTCACCTGAGGGATGATATGTGAAGACAGGTTCCTGGTGGGAGCCTAATGCACCAAGTGTAAACACAGACATGTTCACAATAATTTCCCATTCATTAAGTTTCCCACAAATGAAGCTCCGCACCAACAGTGTGATATTGTAACATTGAGGATGCTATGCATATTCTGTCCGCACAACAACAAAAGATGGACATTGATAATGGTGGAAGAAATGCTGAAGGTGCTTTTTGTGACAGTTTCCTTGACATGTGTAGACAGTGGGGGTGATTCAAAGGACATCTCAGGCTGCTAAATGCATTTTGGGCAAATGCCTAAATTACCAGTCTTCCAACCTGCACTAGTGTTTCTGCAGTTACTTCTTCATTTTAAGTGTCTACTTGTTACTCTGGCCTAGATTCCAGATTGATGTCACCTTCTGCCTGCTTCATGTTAGCCCTTTTTGTATAAGAGAATTGTGGAGAATGCAACTTTTATCGCTGACCGACATGACTGTGAGGGAGTCCCTGAACTGTGCAAAATCTAAACTGCCCTTTCAAGATGGCAACTGGAAGAACAGTCATGATCCTGGTGTTATTATACGTCATATGAACGTACGAACATATGAATTAGGAGGAGGAGTAGGCCATTCATCCCATCGCGCCTGCTCCACCATTTGTTAAGATGATAGAGTTATAGGGAAGAATTTTCCCATCAGGGAGCGGGGGTGGGGGTGGGGGCTGCTCGCCGACATGTAAAATGACATGGGATGACGTTGGGTAGAACTATCGACATCAACCCGCGTCATTTCAATTTTCAGGTTGGCGGGGGCACAGCCAGGTCAGCTGTGCACCCGCCGACCTGTCAACGGCCTATTGAGGCCATTGAGAAACTAATTAAAATCATTAATGGACCTGCCGGTCCAACCTTAAGGTTGGCGGGCAGGCTGGGAGCCTTGGTGGGCTTCAGAAAAAGCATGAAACCTCATCCACGGGCAGGATGAGGTTTCACGAGGGTATTTAAATTATTAATAAAGGTTTCAAAAAAAGTTATGGACATGTCCCAACTCATGTGACAGTGTCACATGACGAGACATGTCTGGGAAATTTTTTTATCATTCGTATTACAATTTTTAATTTGGAGTCGATCTCCCTGAGGCAGCACTTAGCCTCAGGGAGATCAGTGCGCTCTTTCGCACTCCTGGCTGAGGGAATCCCCCCACCACACCGCCCCCCCCCCCCCCCCCCCCCACCCGTGCAGGGAGCGCATGGCGCTTCCTGACGGATGTCAAGCTGGGCGGGCCATAATCTGCCCACCCACGTAAAATGGCGGCGCGTCCCTGATTGGGGGCGCGCCGATCGGAGGCACGTCCACCCGTGCCCGCTCCCGCACTTCCCCAAGGGGGGAAAATTTTTCCCCTAGAGTCATAGAGATCTACAGCACAGAAAAAGGCCTTTCGGCCCATTGAGTCTGCGCCGGTCAAACAAGTACCTAACTATTCTAATCCCATTTTGCAGCACTAGGCCCATAGCCTTGCATGCCATGGCATCGCAAGTACACATCCAAATACTTCTTAAATGTTATGAGGGTTTCTGCCTCTACCACCCTTTCAGGCAGTGAGTTCCAGATTCCCACCACGCACTGGGTGAAAAAATGTTTCCACACATCCCCTCTAAGGCTCCTGCCCCTTACCTTAAATCTATTCCCCCTGGTTATTGATCCCTCCACCAAGACGAAAAGTTCCTTCCTGTCTACCCTATCTATGCCCCTCATAATTTTATACATCTCAATCATGTCCTCCCTCAATCTCTTCTGCTCCAGGGAAAATAACCCCAGCCTATACAATCTCACCTCATAACTAAAACTCTCCAGCCCAGGCAACATCCTGGTAAATCCCCTCTGCACTCTCTCTAGTGCAATCACATCCTTCCTATAATGCGGATTCCAGGACTGTACGCAATACTCTAGCTGTGGCCTAACCAGCGTTTTATACAGTTCCCGCATAACCTCCCTGCTCTTTTATTCTATGCCTCGGCTAATAAAGGCAAGTATCCCATATGCCTTCTTAACCACCTTATCTACCTGTCCTGCTACCTTAAGGGTCCAGTGGACATGCACACCAAGGTCCCTCTGATCCTCGATATTTCCCAGGGTCCTACCATTCATTGTGTATTCCCATGCCTTGTTTGTCCTGCCCAAGTGCATCACCTCATACTTATCCGGATTAAATTCCATTTGCCACTGATCAGCCCATCTGACCAGTCCATCTATATCCTCCTGTAATCTAAGGCTATCCTCCTCACTATTTACCACTCCACCAATTTTCATGTCATCCGCAAACTTACTGATCAACCCTCCTACTTTCAAGTCTAAATCGTTTATATATACCACAAACAGCAAGAGACCCAACACCGATCCCTGTGGAACCCCACTGGACACAGGCATCTAGTCACAAAAATGCCCCTCGACCATCACCCTCTGCTTCCTGCCACTCAGCCAATTCTGGATCCAATTTGCCAAATTGCCTTGGATCCTATGGGCTCTTACCTTCGTTATCAGTCTCCCATGCGGACCTTATCAAAAGCCTTGCTGAAGTCCAAGTAGACTATGTCAAATTCATTACCCTCATCTACACACCTGGTCACCTCTTCGAAAAATTCAATCAAATTGATCAGACATGACCTCCCCTAAACAAAACCATGCTGACTGTCCTTGAATAATCCCTGCTTCTTCAAGTGTAGGTTAATTCTGTCCCTCAGAATTGCTTCCAATAGTTTCCCCACCACTGAGGTTAGACTGACTGGCCTGTAGTTCCCTGGTTTATCCCTTCCTCCCTTTTTGAATAACGGTACCATGTTGGCTGTCCTCCAGTCCTCTGGCACCTCTTCTATGGCCAGAGAGGTATTGAAAATTATTGCTAGTGTCCTTGCTATCTCCTTCCTTGCTTCACTCAACAGCCTGGGATACATTTCATCCGGGCCTGGAGATTTATCTACTTTTAAGTCTGCCAGACCACTTAGAACCTCTTCCCTTTCTATGCTAATTTATTTAATTATATCACAGTCCTTCTGCCTGATTTCCATACCCACGTCGTCCCTCTCACTTGTGAACACCGACACAAAGTATTCATTTAGAATCCTACCTACGTCTTCCGGCTCCACACACAAATTACCACTATGGTCCTTAATGGGCCCTACTCTTTCCCTAGTTAATCCCTTACTCTTAATTGGCCTGCCCAGTGTGACGTCCACCAGGAAGCGCTATGTGCTCCCTATGAGGGCGGGGGGAATCCCTAAAAGAGTGCGCTCTTTCGCACATGCGCACGAAAGAGCGCACATCTCCCTGAGGCTAAGGGCAGCCTCAGGGAGATCGCTTTGACTTTTAAAACTATTAAAAATTGAGAAAAGAAAAATCCCTTACATGTCCCCTCATGTGACAATGTCACATAAGTTGGGACATGTTCATAATTTACAGAATAACTTCATTACAATTTTTAAAACCCTGCATGAAACCTCATCCCACCGCTGGATGAGGTTTCATGTTTTCTCTATTTGCCGCTGGGGCTCCTGACCTGCCCGCCAACCTTAAGGTTGGACAGGCAGGTCCTTTAATTGGTTAAATGATCCTGTCAATGGCCTGAATTGGCCATTGACAGGTCGGTGGGCCCGCAGCTGATTTTGCTGTGCCCCCGCCTTCCTGAAAATTTAAATGGGGCGGGGTGACGTCGAGGGTTCCGCCCGACGCCATCCCGTGTCATTTTACACATCGGCGTGTGGGCCCCGACCCCTGCTCGCCGATGGCAAAATTCTGCCCATGACCTTTGAGAGAAAAAAATTCTCTTCATCCCCAAATGGGAGACCCCTTATTTTTAAACTGTGTCCCCTTGTTGTATTCTTTCCCCAAGTCACCTATCAACACCAGCACAATATCACTTTAGTCCCCAGCCCTAGCCTGGCCCCCCTTGTGGAGGGACCAGAAATGGCTGTTTGATCCAAGAAGCTCATGGTCATCGGTTTCCACTGTGCTGTCAAGGAGACAGCTTCCAGTCTCCGTAGGTACAATCCATTCGGCTTGTTAGTAATAGACAATTGACGTGAGAGCTGGTAATTCTGTCAACACCAGCTTCAGTGACACGTTACCACTTTAATGACACTTTATCAACCTTAGTGAGAGTTTGCTAACTTCAGTGAGGTTTCATCCCATAGTTGCTTTGTTATTGGACTAGTAATCCAGAGGCCTAGACTAATGATTTAGAAATTTGAGTTCTAATTCCAATGTAAAAGCTAGGGAATTTAAATTCAGTTAATTAAATAAAAGCTAGTTTCAATAATGGAAACCATGAAACTACAGGATTGTTGTGGAAACTCATCTGATTCATCAATGTCCTTTAAGGAAGGAAATCTGCTGTCCTTACTAAGTCTGACCAATGTGTGACTCCAATTCCACAGCAATGTGGTTGACTCCTACCTTCCCTCTGAAATGGCCTAACAAGCCTTTCAGTTGTATTCATTAAAGGTGGCTCACTACCACCTTCCCAAGGGCAATGAGGAATGGACAGTGCTTTATAAAGGTCCACCTTAACTTTCGTAACTTCCTTGCTTTTGTTCTCAATGCCTCTATCTGTAAAGCTCAGGATCGCATATTCCTTCTCATCCATTTTCTCAACCTGTCCTGCAAACCTTCAATGATTTGTGCACACTTACCCCAGCAATCTCTGTTCCTGCATCCTCTTGAGAATTGTACCATTTAAATTACATTGCCTCTCCTCGTAATTCTTACCAAAGTGTATCACTTCACACGCTGTGTCAGGGTGAGGTGAAGCATATGAGTGTTAGGCATGAGTCCTTGTTGGTAGAGAATGTTGGTAAGTGAGGGATGGGGGAATGCTGAATAGAGCGGCCACTGAGGTTGGTGGTATAATTGATAGGATATGGCATTTGAAGATGCGCTCAGCTTGAATACTCTTTCAATGTCATTAATAGGGTTCTGGATGCTCCACTATTGAGTATATTTAAGAATGAGATGGCTAGATTTTGGTCTCTCAGGGAATCATGGGATATTGGAAATGGGTGGGAAAGTAGAGTTGAGTCAGGATCATGCAGCCATGATTGTACTGAATGGAGGAGCAGACTCAGGGGGCCATATGATTTACTCCCACTCCGATTTCCTTTTTTATGTTCTTGCGGACCTGCATCCAGGTGCTTAGGGCTAAACTCTTGGATTTGCATCTGTTCCCACTGCCTTCTCATCATATGTTTGAGGGCCTCCTCCTTCCATGCCAATTGAAACATTTCCCCCTCCTTTCCACATCCTCCACCAAGAATTCTAGGGCAGCATCAGAAAACCTTGGTGCAGACTCTCTCCCAGGGCCAGCCATTGTTCTTTGTTGCACAGCACTATTCCAAATGATGGCGCTTCCTGCAGCCATAAGAGTTGCAGGCTAGCTTTAATCAGTGCAGTCTTGCTTTAAATAATGCTAACAAGCAATGAAATCGGGGCTTTTGTTGATGCATGCAGCCAATGAACAGCGCAATTAGCACTGGGTGCACACAGCAATCTGGTAATGAGCAGGCAGCATGCATTATGCTGAGCGGGTCCAGGTTAATCATGTATGCAATCCCTCTCCCATTCTCAGGGGCTATCCAATTTAGCCCCAAGTACCTTTAGCAGTAGTATTTTGCATGAATGAAGGACCTAACTGCTAATACCTTGCATCAAGTGTCTATGTGACCCAGTGTTGTTCTTTAGATAGATGTTTGCATTTTCAGACTAAACATCTGGTAATCCAGTCAGGTCCCAGCAACTTGTTTCACAAAATGAAATCTCTGAAGAACAGCATGTCTTTGGGTGATCTGATTTTTGTCACCCACTAATACTTTAATCTTACTCCAGTTCTATGGCAAACTAAGTGACAGAATTATACAATGTAATTTTCCTGTAACAATGTGCTTCAAACAAGGTTCTTTTAATAATCACAAATTAGCATAGCATATTTTTGTATTGGAGGAAGAAGGAAGATTTTTGTTTATTTGGCAACTTTCATGGCCTCACAATGTCTAAAAATGGAATGTTGTGTAGTTACTGAGGTGATGTAGCCAAATACAACAGCTAAGATGTGTAGAGCTGCAGGGGGATAAATGACCAGTTCTGTTTAAGGAATTTGGTTTAAGGGATAGATGCTGATCAGGAGAACTCCCCATCAATATATGGCATACCCTGAGTGGAAGTTGGAGACTCAGTTGAACATTCATAGAACCTGCAACAGAGTAGCACTGAGGTGACAGCTAATATCTCTGGAATAGTGCCTGAACCCACCCACAAAGTTCTGATTCAAAGGGGAGTTGCTACCACTGAGCCAAGGCTAACACTTGTATGTATGTAGGTATTTGAATGTATTGTAGAACTTCAAATAAAATTGTACGGCTTCCAAAATGGAAAACAGACATCTTTACCAAACAAACATGGACAATAGTTAAAAAAAAAAAATTCTTTCGAGTTATCAACAGTCACAGATTGCAACTCTTTTGAGTACAATCACAGTTCTTGGTTTCCGGGAGTGGGACATGAACCCACAACCGCATCTACTGTAAGTGTTAGATAATCAAATCTGTTTAGCTTAATCCACTGTAAGAAAATTAACAATTATGAACAGAATACTTCAGGCCCTCTTTTCACCTTTCATATCACACGACTGGATCACAGCACAGAAGGTACCCAATACGGGCAGTGCGTAAAGAAATGATTGGTTAGTAGCGCTGAAAGATTTCTCCACAGCCTTTCAGTTATTGCAATGGCACAGTTCCCCATTCAGATGAATCAATGTTGAATCCACATTAATCAATGATAAAAGATCAAAAAATAAACAAATGTTAAATTTCAGCTTATGGTGAATTTGTGTCTATTCATGCTGTGCAGCTCTCAGGTTTCAGCCCTGCTGCCTGCTTATGATCCATGCGTCAGGAACAGGTAGCAGAAGTTGTGATTTACTGGTAGGAAGCTATATGGTAACAGGATCTGCAGAGAACACAGCTCCTGCAATTTGGAAGTCCTATTATTATTCTGAATAGGTGCCAGATTTTATTTAATCTCGGAGTTTGGCAACAACAGAAAGCCAAGGTACACAGTCAACTGTTGAAAAAAGTCTTTTTACTAGAAAGTGAATGAAGATTGGATTCGTTATTATGATCTTTGTCATGTACTCACCACCCCCCCACCACCATCCAATGCCCCAGTAGGAATGCATGGTATGGTCTAGTTGCAGTAGCTGTTCCTGTTCAGGCACTGATTGAAATGCTACAATTTAAAAAAAATTCATTCATGGGATGTGGGCTTCGTTGGCTAGGCCAGCATTTATTGCCCGTCCCTAGTTGCCCTTGAGAAGGTGGTGGTGAGCTGCCTTCTTGAACCACTGCAGTCCATGTGGTGTGGGTACACCCACAGTGCTTTTAGGGAAGGAGTTCCAGGATTTTGACCCAGCGACAGTGAAGGAACGGCAATTTATTTCCAGATTAGGACGGTGAGTGACTTGCAGGGGAACTTCCAGGTGGTGGTGTTCCCATCTATCTGCTGCCCTTGGCCTTCTAGGTGGTAGTGGTCGTGGATTTGGAAGGTGCTGTCGAAGGAGCCTTGGTGAGTTCCTGCAGTGCACCTTGTAGATGGTACACACTGTTGCTACTGTGCGTCGATGGTGGAGGGAGTGAATGTTTGTGGATGTGATGCCAATCAAGGGGGCTGCTTTGTCCTGGATGGTGTCAAGCTTTTTGAGTGTTGTGGGAGCTGCACTCATCCAGGCAAGTGGGGAGTATTCTATCACACTCCTGACTTGTGCCTTGTACATGGTGGACAGGCTTTGGGGAGTCAGGAGGTGAGTTACTCATCGCACGATTCCTTGCCTCTGACCTGCTCTTATAGCCACAGTATTTATATGGCTAGTCCAGTTCAGTTTCTGGTCAATGGTAACCCCCAAGATGTTGATAGTGGGGATTCAGTGACAGTAATACCATTGAACATCAAGGGGCGATGTTTGGATTCTCTCTTGTTGGAGATTGTCATTGCCTGACACTTGTGTGGTGTGAATGTTATTTGCCACTTGTCAGCACAAGCCTGAATATTGTCCAGGTCTTGTTGCATTTGGACATAGACTCTTCAGTATCTGAGGAGTCACAAATGGTGCTGAACATTGTGCAATCATCAGTGAACATCTCCACTTCGGACCTTATGTTGGAAGGAAGGCCATTGATGAAGCAGCTGAAGATGGCTGGGCCGAGGACACCACCCTGAGGAACTCCTGTAGTGATGTCCTGGAGCTGAGGTGACTGACCTCCAACAACCACAACCATCTTCCTTTGTGCCAGGTATGACTCCAACCAGAGGAGAGTTTTCCCCCTGATCCCCATTGGCTCCAGTTTTTTCAGGGCTCCTTGATGCCACACTCTGTCAAATGCTGCCTTGATGTCAAGGGCAGTAACTCTCACTTCACCTCGGGTGTTCAACTCTTTTGTCCATGTTTGAACCAAGGCTGTAATGAGGTCTGGAGCTGAGTGGCCCTGGCAGAACCCAAATTGAGCATCAGTGAGCAGGTTATTGCTAACCAAATGTCACTCGATAGCACTGTTGATGACCCCTTCCATTATTTTACTGATGATCGAGAGCAATCTGATGGTAATTGGCTGGGTTGGATTTGTCCTGCTTTTTGTGTACAGGGCATATGTGGGCAATTTTCCACATAGCCAGCTAGGTGCCAGTGTTGTAGCTGTACTGGAACAGCTTGGCTAGGGGCGCAGCAAGTTCTGGAGCACAAGTCTTCAGTACCTATTACTGGAATATTGTCAGGGTCCATATATCCAGTGCCTTTAGCCATTTCTTGATATCATGTGCAATGAATCAAATTGGCTGAAGACTGGCATCTATGATGCTGGAGAACTCTGGAGGAGGCCAAGATGGATCATCCACTCGGCACTTCTGGCTGAAGATTGTAGCAAAAACTGTGCAACATGTACCTGGCCTAAGGAGGAGGAACGATCAGTCAAGGTTCCTGCTCCTAATAGCTGTTCATTAACCTCCCTGCTGGAAATACATATGCATAATGTCAGATGGAGGAGAGGGTCAAGATTTGTTGTACGGGCCATTACTATTTAATAGCCTGTCAGCATTCACTGTTCAGTTGATGAACAATGAATGAGCACTTGGGCAAGTTATGAAAGGGTTGTGAACACCTGTGGAAGCAAAGCCCAGGATTAAGTGGAGAAAATTGACTTTTTCAAAAGTGCAGAATTGTACATAAAGAATGACACTGTCCATGTTACTAAAATATTTTGTTGGACTCTTTCATCTGTGTAAGGAGAAAGGCAAGATTTTCATATAGTTCCTCCTCCCCTCATGAAGTATTATTTGAGTGCATTCATATTAGTAGAAGAAGCTGGCAAGGACTCCGCCTCCCACCCCATTCCCCGCAATGCCTCCTCATTCACCCCACCCCCTACTGAAGGAAAATATTTGGAGCCAGAACAGCTTCAGGACAGAAAGGGTGAATATAAGAAAAAAATCTAAATACGCACAGAATTATCATTTGCATCACCTAACTTAATTGAAGGTACTCACGAAAATAAAAGTCTGAAGTAGACTGAAGAACCAAACTATAAAGCAGAACACTAGTGAATTATTAACCATTTTCCTGTTCCACTGATGATTCAAAGTACTTTGATCCAGTGAAAACTGTATTTCGCTCAACATAAGAACCTCCAGTCCCAAAAGTCCCAGCTTCAAGTCCTATTACAATGATGCCTCTAAATGTCAAACCTTTTCTAATAATGATTTGGAAGCTCAAATATCAGCAAAGGCTTGGATTGAAATTCTAAACCCCTCCAAAGCAAACAATCAGCAACTAGCATTTCAGCATGGTTCTCTCGATCTCCCACTGTAATTTTGGCAGAAGATTGAAGAAACCCTAAGACAAGCAGGCTAAAAAGTTTCAAACAGCAGTTTATGCTGTGCCTTCAAAGTTTTGGCCAATCTCATGCTTAGAGGAAGACTTGGCGTACACATTGGAATTCTGCCTCGAAGTTTTCGCGCTGGAATTATTATTCTACCTATCCCACATTTTAAAAAAAATTTATCCTTTCATGGGATGTGGGCCTCACTGGCAAGGCCAGCATTTCTTGCCCATCCCTAATTGTCCTTGAGCTGAGTGGCTTGCTAGACCATTTCAGAGAGTAGTTAAGAGTCAACCACATTACTGTGGGTTTGGAGTCACATGTAGGCCAGACCAGGTAAGGATGGCAGGTTTACTTCCCTAAAGGACATTAGTGAACCAGATGGGTTTTTATGACAATCAACAATGGTTTCATGATCACTATTACTGAGACTAGCTTTTAATTCCAGATTTTATTAATTTAATTTCAATTCCACCAACTGCCATGGTGTGATTTAAATCCAAGTCCCCAGAGCATCAGTTTGGGCCTCTGGATTATTAGTCCAGTGACATTACCACTGTGCCACCAGCTCCCCTAATCCCCACATCATCCTGTGTGTGAATGCTTGCCACCATGGAAGCTATGATTCTTTTGTTCTCTGGCAATCAAAAAGTCCAACATTGTTCAGCCAGAACAATGGGTCAGGATAGTTACTTGAAAACCAGAGCCACCCTGGCTGATGAAACTGTTCCTTCATCTGAAGAAAGATACTGGCAACAGACTCAGTTAAGCCTTATGTGCTACACACATCATTATTGAAAAGGTCATCAGCATTGTGGAATCTCACTTCAGCCCCGCAAGGATGTCAAAGAGTATAGTGGCATGCATAATTTTGCTGCTCAAAGGAATTGGATCTTCTATCTATAGAAGATGAAGAGAAAGAAAGCAAAGGTTTCAGTCTCCTGATCATAACTAGGGTGCCCAGGAAAGAGAGAAAGGGATTTCAGGTGATACAGGCAGGAGTTGAGCTATGTGTCATAGGCTACCCCCTTTCCTAGCTCTCTATCATCTGAATATCTTTAGTTTCAATTGCAGCCTACTCCACACTGTTGCTAAACTCATTTCATCCATGAATCCCACCTCCTGCTCTCTTGGTCAATTTCCATTACATTGATGAACATTTTTTGGACCCCCAAACGAGCTGAGATTGCCAATTTTTTTCTCAAGTACTATTCCCCTCCCATCATTAAATCTGCCATTATTAGGTACTCCTCAAGAAGAACATGCTCAAACGCCCTATCCTTGCAAACTACTGCCCTATCTGCTACCTTCAAGGTCCTTGAAGATGTTGTCGCCTTCTAAATTCATGCAAATCTCTCCCAAATCCTGTGCTTGAATCGCTCCAATCAGCACAGAATTGAAACACCTGTAACCAAAGTCATAAATGGCATCCTCTGAGACTGAAATAACGGCGCATGATTGCGTTTCATTTTCCTCGGGTTCTCTGCTGCCTTTCACATAGTTGTCCATATTTTCTTCTCTATTCCCTCTCCTCAGTTCTCCAATTTTATTGCACTTTCCTTGCTTAGGTCCATTCTTAAATATTCAACTGTAGCCAGATTAACTCCAGCAATGGCTTCTCTTCTGACCATACACTGTTATCTCCAGAGTACCTCAGTCACCCAAACTTAGTCCCTCCATCTAAATGTTGCCCTTTGGTGATAGACAAATGTACACTAACCACACCCAACTCTACTTCTCTCAACTCCTCTACATCCTGTGTGCTGCCAGCATGCTGGTCCAACATCTGGTCTTGGATAAGTCGCAAATTAGTCCAACTAAACAATGAGAAAACCAAAGCAATTATTTTCAGTTCTTAGCACAAACTTTGCACCCTTGACACCAACTCCCCAGCCACTACCTCAGGTTAAACCAAACTGTTTGCAATTTTTCTGCTCCTCCTAAGATTCTGACCCCACATGCTCTTCATAACAGATGTCATGAATGCTGAACTTTACAAGACGGTTATGTTTTGAAATGTACTTTTAACTCAAAATAAAACAGAGAATTCTAGTAAAACTGAGAATTCTGGATTAACACCTCAGCTTGGAGACAGGCCAAGTGATCTGGTTACCATGGGCAGAGAAACTCAAATAGAACTCCATTGAAGTGTAATGGCCTCGATCCATTAGATGCCTTGACCAATTGAGAGACACTGGATTCCTAGACTTTTTTTTACTTGTTCACATGATGGGGGTGTCGCTGGCTAGGCCAGCATTTATTGCCCATCCTTAACTGCCTTTGAGAGCTGAGTGGATTGCTCAGCCATTTCTGAGGGCAGTTAAGAGTTAACCACATTGCTGTGGGTCTGGAGTCACATGTAGGTCAGACCAGGTAAGGATTTCCTTCCCTAACGGACATTAGTGAACCAGATGGGTTTTTACAACAATTGACAATAGTTTCATGGTCCAGATTTTTTTTATTAAATTCGAATTTCATCATCTGCTATGGTGAGATTTGAACCTGGGTCCCCAGAGCATTACTGTGGGTCTCTGTATTACTAGTCCAGCGACACTATTGCCTGCCCCACAACCTGGCACTGCAGAGTGGGGCAGGGAGTGCGGGTTCTGACTACTGAAGACATAATGGAACGTGAGGCATTTTTAGACGAGGAGGAGATGAAGAAGTTGAAAAGGAGCCACAGCATCCTGACAGATAAAAAGGGCTGCTTCTAGGGCATCAAGATATAGGTGCAAGGGAGGTTCAGAGGGATTTATGTTCAAGCATTTCTCCTGACCCTTACCACTTCAGCCATCCAGAAAAATAAAGATTCACACTCCAAATACACAAAAGACACTCAACTCTGCTGGAAATCCAGAGCCCCTCATCCACTACCACCTGTTGCATCTGCAGTGTGCAAAAGATGAGCACACCCACCATGGTTAATCCCAGCCAGCCCGTGTCGACCCGTCCCACCCCTGCACTGTCACTGGGCCACCATTACTATATGGAAAACAAAAACAAAAATACCTGGAAAAACTCAGCAGGTCTGGCAGCATCTGCGGATAGGAGCACAGTTAACGTTTCGAGTCTGAATGACCCTTCAACAGAACTGGTTCTGAGTTTTTCCAGGTATTTTTGTTTTTGTTTTGGATTTCCAGCATCCGTGGTTTTTTTGCTTTTATATTACTATATGGAGATGGCCATAAGTGGCATTCAACATTTATTGCATTAACTGTTGCACACTGGTGAATAATCCTATCCATAACTAGCACCTGTGAAGTCCATGTTCATTCAGAGTGTTTTCTTAAATTTTCTATGCCAGCTCCTACATGACGCTCTCCTTTTGCGGCCAGCTGTGGTGGAAGCAGGCTGCTGAATTTGCTGTCCCACGCCTGAGATGATCTTGGCAGCCGTCCTCTGGTTGCCCGGCAGGTGCAGGAGCCTCCTCTGTCATTGTGATTACCTGAGGCACTAGTGTCAATGGCAGAGGGGCTGAGGATGTCCACATTCGGAGTGCCCAGAGAGGTGCCCCTAGATACAGAAGTCAGCATCCCCTCTTCCCTTGAAAGGCACAGTTGTACCTCCCTGCCCATCTGAGATGGACGTGGACCTGGTGGTGACTTCAGACGCCTCGCTCTCTTTTTTATCTTGCAACAGCTCCCGTGAGCTCTGTGACAAAGTGATGATATGCAGATCAGCGCACACCTCTGGCAGCCACCGAAGGGACTGCCGGATATGACTCTCTATGAGAGTTGCCAATCTTTCGATGGAGGTGGCCTTGGGCACCGATGAGAGGAAGATCGCAGCACACATGGCCTGGGTGGACTTCTCCGCTGTCTGAGCCAAGGCATGTATACCCTCTGGAAACTCTGCCCGGTCACCACGCTCTTCACACAGAACTTTCAGCATCTGTTGCCTTATGGTCAACTCCAAAGGCTCATCATCATCCTACTTCTCAGCATGTGCCCGATCTCCCACCCTGCTCTGACTGTCAGAAGTCTCAGTTGTCACAACCTCTGGTAGCTGGTTAGGTGCTTGTGTGATGCTCGAAGCAGGTTATGACCTTGAATCCACCATCCTGCGCATATCCACCGAAGTGAAAGCATCAGGATTGGTGCAGGCTGGGGGCAATGATGTGATGCTGTACTCTCTGAGGTCCTCTCCTCCTCCTCCTTAGAGGTGGGCTGATGTCCCCCAGGGGTGGCGTGGCTCTATGGTCCTGTGGTTGACCTGCATGAGAAAACAGAATGGTCAGGTCCATTCGACCCTTCAGACAGGGGCCCACATATTCAGCTGTAACTCAAATGCATGTTTGTAACTTGGAAGGTATGACCATCCCTCATGCATGCTTAATGTTTTCCCCATGCCTGTTTCCAAGGCAACTCACCCTCATCAGACTGTACTCTGGCCTCTTCATTCACAATGGAGCAGCCATCCTGGTATCCCATCAGCTCTAACATTGTTGATTTGTTATATTATGCGTAAAGAGCTAGGAGCTAATTATTATGTGAATAAATATCCCAGGGTGCCATATTCACTGCTGCATTGCAGTCACGTGCCAAGGAACAATGTATCATTCTATCAATCTAACAGCCATACGGAGAACTGAAAGAAACACACTCAATGAAGCTCCAGCGTTTTGAGTCTAAAGTGCGATTATTTCTAGCTTATGGGAACCAGAAGGCATAACATGGTGGCAACGGTTGTCTGTGAGTAAAACCCCAAACATTTTAAACAAATTTAATGCTGAAATAGATTCAAAAATCAACTGTAATTAGTGCCAGAGAAAGAAAGAAAAAAGCTGAGTTAATTGTGCATAAACATAATGGCCGCCACAGTAATAAACACATAGCTCCAGCCCATGATTAATTGGGAGGCTAATGATGCCGTTGAGGCATTTGAGAAGTTTAAACAGAAGTGCAGGCTAACATTCAGTAGCTTTCTAAAAGGCACTAGCAAAGAGGAAAGAGTCAGCTGCATCATTTTGTGGGCAGGAGATACTTTAATACCTGGGAGCAGACAATTTTTTGAAAAATTCATCACACACCTCCAGCTAAAGTCAAAGTGTCTGATCTACCATACAAATTTCAAGGACTGAGGCAGGAAACAGGTGAACTTATTAACAATTTCTTAACAAAACTGAAAATGTAAATTCAAGGGCACAGGCGGAAGGCTGCTCGATGAGCTCATTTGCAGCTCTGCACACCCTGAAGTACAAAAAGGATTAATTGGAAAGGACATGCTCACAATATAACAGGCTATAGACACTGCCAGAGCACATGAAGTCACGAATAGATAGATGAAGACACTGACTACCCAAATGGTGAGCTTTCAGTTAAGAGAAAGGCAGCAGCATTAATACAGTAAAACAGAGAGAAAGGTTTGCAGGAGCTGCGAACACTCACATGAGTTCACAGACAGAAGGAAATGTCCCATATATGGATCAAACTGCAGAGCTTGTGGAAAGGCAAATCAAAAAAGGTGCAAAATAAATAAAGAAAATGGCAAACAAGTTATCAGAGACAGAGCAACTAAACGAATGTATAAGAAAATAAACCATAACATCCATACCCTTGAAGATAACGATGAGTTTGAGAACACAATATGCAAAAGAACCATACAAATGCATGAAATGGCTGGATGTGACAGTGCCCAGAGACAGGATAGTCACATAACCATTCAGATCAGGAGGAGGCTGAGAAATAAGCCCACAACCATAAATTGAATCTGAAGCTTGATACTGGAGCACAGAGTTCAGGCTTTCTCAGAAGATCTGTCCTGAAAATTTGAAGGAAAACGGGTACCCAAGGAAAGGTCTCCTGAAACTGAGCAACATCAAGCTAATGACATACGGGGGAACTGAAATTCAACAAACAACCCAAATCAGAGGGACACACAAAGAAAATGATGTTAACGGTATGTTCTACGTCACTAAAACAGGCGGTCCTGCTACCCTAAGATTGAGCAGCTATGAAGAGCTGCAGCTTATCTCAATGAGCCATGAGATGAAGGAGGCGGCACTGAGGGTTAAAGGTAGTACACCATATTGAGAAGCACGCTCCGTTCAGAAGTAATGAACATCTGGTACAAATGTATCCAGATTGCTTTGGCAAGATGTTTGGATGTTTTGAAGATTTTGGATATCACATCATCATTGCCCCAGTGATGAAACCAGTGATTCATCCCCCACATCAAATACAAATAGAACTAAAAGGGAAGTTTGAAAGAGAGCTCTAAGAGATGGAAAAAACAAAGATGATTGACAGAGTCACAGAACCTATAGATTGGGTAAATTCCAGCAGAAGAGAGAGAAGCCAAATGGATGGTTAAGAATTTGCTCAGTTCCCAAAGATCTTACTCAAGCAACAAAGAGGAATCGCTACCATTTTCAGCACTGGCAGGGGCAAAAGCTTTAAGCGAGCTTGATGCTAGAAATGGCTATTGGAATGTCAAGCTTGACGAAAAATATTCGCTGTTGACAAAATTCAACACATCCTTTGGCCAGTCAAATTTCTGCGTGAACCTCTTGGCCTCAAAGTGAGCCAGGATGTGTTCCAGCAGAAAGTAGACGAGTTGCAGACTACTACTCAAAGTTCCCTTTTATCCGAAAGGTGAAAAGTTTGAGAGCCACAACAATCATCTCGCCAGTATGAGTTTTCTACCCTGAGCAAGGAATACCTGAAAGAGTAATATGTGACAATAGAACCCAACTCACCTCCAGAGAATTTAAGGAATTTGCTGAACAGTATGGGTTCAACATTATCACTTTGTCACCACAATATCCAAGGGCACACAGGTTTATGGAAAGACATGTCCAGACATTCAAGAGAATTCTCAGAAAATGCCAAGAGATGAAGGAAGATCTAAAACTTGTCTTATTGTCACTCCAATCTACACCTCTCAAGGCTGACATGAAATGACTTGCGGAGCTGTTGAATGGAAGAAAGTATATCTCTATCAAGCAAGATACTTCCTCCAAGTGACAAGGAGGAAGTAAGACAACAACTCCCTGATGCACAGGTAGAAGGGTCAACACTTGAACATGCATGCTAAATCCCTGTCTGAGCTGTTGAAAGAACGAACTACACGTGTACAGGATCCATTCATGAAAACCTGGAAGCCAGCAAAAGTTGTTGATGAAGCTGAAACTCCAAGGTCATACATCATTGAGACTGAATCTGGTAAGCAAATGAGAAGGAACAGACTCCATATTGAACTTACACCTGAGCTGAAAAAGCAGAAAAGATCATCAACAACACCAGCAACATCACTCCCAGCGAGTCAACATCAACAGCAGCATCAACTGGCGGTACAACATCAACAACATCATCAGCGAGTGACACAACATTAGCAGCATCAAGCACAGCTCCTACAACACCAGGAGCAACACACAAGTAGCCTGTGCAGCATGTCAACTGATCACTGAGAGCAATGAAAACCAAATCCACAAACAGATCCACCATCTAAATGATACCATAAGTAATAATTTGCAAAAGGAAAACAGGCTAAAACAGACTCTTAAGGTATTTATAAAAGTCAAATGTTAACCTTTGGTTTAAAAAAGGTTAATGGTTGGAACAGTTATATTGATACAGGAGAATTACATTTTTTTAAAAGAAGGACTTAAATATTGTTATATTATTCGTAAAGAGCTAGGGACTAATTGTTGTCTGAATATATGTCTCAGGGTGCCACGTTTAATGCTGCACTGCAGTTACGTACTGGGTAACAATGTATCAGCCTATTCAGCTTACCATCTATGTGGAGAGCTGAAAGAAGTACACTCAATGAAACTCCAGCATTTTGAGTCTATAGTGTGATTCTTTCTGACGTATGTGAACTAGAAGAAATAACAACCGTCTTCTCCTGCATCAGGGCCAGAATAGTGAGGAGCGGGACAGCCTCTGGTCAGTGCCCTCTCCCTTGTATTCTGCCACCTCTTCTCCTGTTGAGACACGTGAAAATGGTCTCAGTGGCTGGACTAGAGCAAACACAACATCCAATTGCTCTGGATGCCCGCTGCAGCTTTTGTGGCCAGTAGCATGCATGTGGTATGGTGCACACCTCCTGACAGAACTGCAGCCATAACTTTCATATATATTGTTCTGAATTGGTCTTTCTGGTTCTCAACATTTACATAAAGCAACTTGCTAATCAATGGTCTTCCTCTGCTATGATTTTCACAGCTTCTTGAGTTATAGGTTGTAGCTCTTAAGTGAAATGTAAGCATCTGTCCCTAGTGCTGTGGGTATACATCAACAGAAAAATATTCCTTGATGACTATGTAGGTGATGTGTGGTGCCCAAATCTGATTCTGGTAATGTTAAACTTTCTGACTGTTTCAGCTTGAGGAAATCTACATTGGCCGGGATTTTCTGTGCCCGCTGGCATTAGATGTGTTCGTTGGCGTGAGTGGACAATGTGGCATGATCGGTTTCACGACTGCGTGAAACCAGTTTGCGATCGTCCGCTCAGCCCGCAAATGGCGGGCCACGTTTCCTGCCATCAGACATCGGGAACCTCATTGTAATACATCAATATATAATTATAAGGCCAGCCTGCCGGACTCATTCCCCCCAAATGAATCATCCGCCCACGTTGTCAGAAAACACGCTGATGTGTTTCACAACAGCACATAAGTGATGTGCACACTTTGCTCAGGACTTCAAGGTCTGTTTGCCTACCTTGCTTCGGTCAGCGCTCGCAGTCATCAGCGCCAGGCTTCACAGGTAGCACCACATCACTTTTAGGGGGGCTCACCGGTAGGTCTCTACCTACCAATCAGCTATATGTGGGTGGCTTTTCAATGGCTACAGAGCTAGGTCTTGATTGGGGAAGGGGGAGAAGTGGCCTCAGGCAAAGGACGAGGCCGCAGGATGAGAGCTGTAATGGGGGAGGAGGGTAACCCAGGGTGTGTGTGGGGACACATGTTGACCTGTGCAAGTGGCCTCAAGATGGTGAGGCCAGAGGAGATGAGGCCAGATGGGCATGTGAGGGTATGTGTGTGAGAATGAGTGGTGATCTCCCTTGAACTGGCAGTGAGTGAGATGCCAGTGAATGTGTGATGAGCTTGTGTTTGAATTTAATGTGCTGAGATGGTTGCCATACCCTGGCTGCATGGATGAGATCATTCATCCTCTATCTGCATTGGATAGTCAATCTCTTCATTGCAGCATTGGCAGTGACCACTGCTGCCACTGCCTGCCATGCTGGATTGGTGATGCTGCTGTCCGTCCTGCGGCCAGAGCGGAGGTAGAGGGCATCATGGCAGGCCTCCACATGGCATTTCAGTGATGCGCCATTAAACCTGGGGCTGCAGACTTTTTGCATTTTGTGGACATCATCCCTACAGTAGTCATGGGCTGGGAGCAATGAGATGTGTGCGCGCGACTGGACTTTAAATATGGCACCTGGCGTGATGAAGCGTTGGAATGGTGGGTGATTGGCATGTTTCCCGAGAATGCATAAGGAATGCGACGGGTTTGGCAAGATACAGTGTGAAAACCCGCTACCTCACTTAGTGCACGTCTGGGACCATTCCGCCCATTGTTATGTGAAAATGTTACATCATTTACTTTTGGGAAATAGAACATTGCTTGTTGCTGGAATATGGATTCAATCTTACGAACAAATGAATTAGGAGCAGTAGGCCACTCGGCCCCTCGGGTCTACTCTGCCATTCAATAAGATGATGGCTGATCTGATTGTAACCCGAGCTTCACATTCCCGCCTAGCCCCGATAACCTCTCACCCCTTGCTTATCAAGAATCTGTCTACCTCTGACCTAAAAATATTCATAGACTCTGCTTCTACCAGCCTTTGAGGAAGAGTGTTCCAAAGACTCACAACGCTCTGAGAGAAAACATTTCTCATCATCTCTGTCTTAAATGGGTGACCCCTTATTTTTAAACAGTGTCCCCTAGATCTAGATTCTCCCACAAGAGGAAACATCCTCTCCACGACCACTCTGTCAAGACTCCTCAGCATCTTATATGTTTCAATCAAGTCACCTCTTACTCTTCTAAACTCCAGCAGATACAAACCTAGCCTGTCCAACCTTTCCTCATAAGGAAGCTCGCCATTCCAGGTCTAAGTCTCGTAAATCTTCTCTGAACTGCTTTCAAAGCATTTACATCGCTAAATAAGGAGACCAATACTGTACACAATACTCCAGATGTGGTCTCATTAGTGCTCTGTATAACTGAAGCATAACCTTCCTTCTCTTGTATTCAATTGCTCTCGCAATAAATGATAACATTCTATTAGCTTTCCTAATTACTTGCTGTATCTGTATACTAGCCTTTTGCAATTTACGCACTAGGACACTCAGATCCCTCTGCATCTCAGAGCTCTGCTGTCTCTCACCATTTAGAAAATATGCTTCTTTTTTATTTTTCCTGCAAAAATGGACAATTTCACATTTTCCCACACTATACTCCATTTGTCAGATCTCTGCCCACTCACTTAACCTATCTATATTTTTTTGTAGCCTCCTTATGTCCTCTTTATAACTTACTTTCATACCCATCTTTGTGTCATCAGCAAATTTAGCAACCATATCTTTGGTCCCTTCATCCAAGTTGTTTATTTCAATTGTAAAAGGTTTAGGCCCCAGCAGTGGTCTTTGTAGCACACCACTCGTTGCAGCTTGCTAACCAGAAAATGAAACATTTAAGCACACTGTCTGTTTCCTGTTAGCCAGCCAATCTTCTAACCATACCAATATGTTACTCCCTTTACCATAAGCATTTACTTTCCGCAATAATCTTTGATGTGGCATTATATCAAATGCCTTCTGGAAATCTAAGTACAGTACAACCACCGGTTCTCCATTATCCACAGCACATGTGATTTCTTCAAAGAACTCCAATGAGTTGGTTAAACATGATTTCCCTTTCACAAAATCATGTTGACTCTGCCTGATTACCTTGATTTTATCCAAATGCCGTGCTTTAATGTCTTTAATAATAGCTTCTAACATTTTCTCTACGATGGATGTTAAGCCAATTGGCCAGTAGCTTCCTGCTTTCTCTCTCCTTCCCTTTTTGAATAAATTAGTTACATTTACTATTCTCCAATCTAATGGAACCTTATCCGCATCTAGGCAATTTTGAAAAATTAAAACTGACGCATCAACTATTTCACTAGCCACTTCTTTTAAGACCCTAGGATAAAATCCATCAGGACCTTTGGACTTGTCAACCTGCAGTTCAACAATTTGTTCGGTACCACTTTCCAGGTGATTGTAATTTTCCTGAGTTCCTCCCTCCTTACCATCTGCTGATTTACAGCCATTTCTGAGATATACTTTTAACCTCTATAGTGAACACCGATGCAAAATACCTGTTCAGTTCATCTGTCATTTCCTTATTTTCCATAATTAATTCCCCAGTCTTACTTTCTATAGGACCAATGCTCACTTTTTTAAACACTTCTCTGTTTCAAGTATCATAGAAACTCTTACTATCCGTCTTTATATTTCTAGTTAGCTTTCTCTCGTACTTTGATTTTTACCTCTTTATTAATCTTTTAGTCATTCTTTGATGCATTTTATATTCTGTCCAATCTTCTGACCTGCCACCCATCTTTGCGCAGTTATATGCTTTTTCTTGAAGTTTGATACTATCTTTAACTTTTTTAGTTAACCATGGATGGTGGGCCCTCCCTTGGAATTTTTCTTTCTCGTTGGAATATATCTATACTGTGTATTCTGAAATATCGCCTTAAATGTCTGTCAATGCATCTCTATTGACCTATCACTTAACTTAATTTGCCAGTTTACTTTGGCTAGCTCCACCTCCATGCCCTCATCATTGCCCTTATTTAATACTAGTCTTGGACCCACTCTTCTCTCCCTCAAACTGAATGTAAAATTCAATCATATTATGATCACTGCCACCATGGTGCCACTTCACTATGATGTCACTAATTAACCCTATCTCATTGCACATTAGCAGATCTGGTATAGCCAGCACTCTGGTTGGCTCCAGAATGTGCTGTTCTAGGAAACTATCTCGAAAATATTGTATGAACTCCTCATTTAGGCTACCATTGCCCATCTGGCTTTTCCAGTAGATTGAAATGTAGATTAAATGTAGATTCATGTAGATTAAAATACCCATTATTATTGCTGTATTTTTCTGACAAGCTCCCACTATTCCTTCCTTTGTACTCTATCCTACCATGTGTTAGGGGGCCTATACACAACTCCCACAAGTGACTTCTTGCCTTTATCATTTCTCATCTCCACCTAAATCGCTTCTACATCCTGGTTTTCTGAATTTAGGTCATCCCTCTCTATTGTACTAATACCATCATTAATTAGTAGAGCCGCCCCTCCACCTTTTCCTAGCTTCCTGTCCTTCCTGCATGTTATGTGCTCTTCAATATTCAGGTCCCAATCTATGTCATCCTGCAACCATATCTCTGTAATGGCTATCAGATCATACTTATTTATTTCTATTTGAGTTATCAGTTCATCTATTTTGTTTAGAAAGCTACTTGCATTCAGATAAAGAGCCTTTACTTTTGTTGTTTTATTATTTTTGTAGCCACAACCCTTATCTGCTGACTTACTCTAAGAATTGTACTCTATATTCCTTCTTGTCATGGTCTGTTTATCATTTCCCATATTAATATCTTTCTCTCTTGCCTCATCTCCAGTCTTTGAGTTACCACATCTTCCTAAATTTGATCCCTTGCCCGCACTATTTAATTTAAATCCCTCTCTACTTCCCTAGTTATGCAGTTTGCTCGAATACTGGTCCCAGCACAGTTCAGGTGTAGGCCGTTCCAATGGTACAGCCCCTACTTTCCCCAGTACTGCCCCACAAACCGGAACCCTCCCACACCAGTCTTCGAGCCAGACATTCATTTCTCTAATCTTATTTACCCTATGCCAATTTGCATGTGGCTCAAATAATAATCCAGAGATTATTACCTTTGAGGTTCTGCTTCTTAATTTGGTGCCTAGTTCCTCTGACTATTCAAAACCTCTTTCCTTGTCTTGCCTATGTCATTGCTACCTACATGGGCCATGACAACTGGATCCACCCCCTCCAGGTTCCATTCCAGCCCTGAGCAGATGTCCTGAACCCTGGCACCAGGCAGGCAACACAGACTTCTGGACTCTCAGTCTTTGCTGCAGAGATGCTATTGATGTTGTTGCACAGATCTGAACTCCTTGTTGTGCATTGTTACAACACAAAAGCACAAGGTATGCATCAATCAAATCATCAGGATGCTTAAACAACACTTTAGATATTTGGATCAATCAGAACATTGTGTCTGATGTGGCACATACAGGGCTGTTTGCTATTAGACAAAACATTCTTACATTTTTCAGGAGGGGTTGGCAATGGAAAGAAAAAGAGGCAGTTTGACCATAAGTAGCATCAAAGAAGGCATAATCAGACATCACATTGCTGGCCTAAACAAGTCCTAACGTGTTTATGTGGCAGAGTTCCATTTCCTTGGTTAATTGTTCCATGAAGATTCTGAAAACTTTAAATGCAAATCATCAAAATGGCATAATGAAATTTCACAGGTAACTGGTGCAAAGTTTGGTGGGTTATTTTTTACAATTGATTTTACTTGTTCAGACTCATCATCTCATTTTTTTTGGACGGCATCTATCTTACAAAATTGTTATGCATTCTGTATAGTACAGTTAGCATGTGGTTGTAGGTGACTTGTGGATGACATTATACTCTGCTACTTAATTCATTGCTTAGTGTTGAGCGCAGGTTGCTAAGACTATTCTTATATAAATTATTTAGCCTCAGTTTGGCATTTTTGATGTTTAATGCTCACATCAACAGGAACAGAAACAGACTGAAGTCAACCTTTACATGACTGTGTGAAGTCTGCGGTGCTCAGGTTGAAAGTTGCTAACTATATGTTACAAGGGGTTTTTGTTATCTACTTGATTTGTTTTTACTGCTTCTTTTATTTATTCTTGACATGTGGACACTATTAGCAAAGCTGGCATTTAATGCCTAACTCTATTTGCACTGAGTTTGCGACAACTGTATGGCTTGTTGGGAACCTTAGGAAGGTAGTTAAGAACAAGAGTCAGACATAGGCCAGACTTGGTAAGCCAACAGGTTTTCATCCTTAAAGGACATTAGTGAACCATTACAACAATCTGCCAACTGCATGGCCACTTTTACTGACACCAGCTTTAATTTGCAGTCTTTTTAATTTAATTAATTTACTCAAAATGCCATGGTGAAGTTCTCTACACTTACAAGAAAATGGGAACTGGAGCAGGCCATTTAGCCCCTCAAGGCTGTCCTGCATTCAATTAAATCATGGCTGATCTCTATCTTAACTTCATCTATGTGCCTTGGTTTCAACAACAACTTGCATTTATACAGCGCCTTTATCATAGTAAAACATCCCAAGGCGCTAAATAAGAGCGTTAAACAAAATTTGACACTTAGTTACATTAGGGGATATTAAGACAGGTGAGCAAAAGCTTGGATAAAGAGTTAAGTTTGAAGGAGTGCCCTAAAGAAAGGTAGAGAGGCAAAGAGCTTTAGGGAGCGAATTTCAGAGATTAGTACCTCAGCAGCTGAAGGCATGGCCATCAATGATGGAGCGATTGAAATCCGAGATGCACAAGAGCGCAGATATTTTAGAGGGTTGTAGAACTGGCAAAAGTTACATAGATAGCAAGGGACAAGGCCATGGAAGGATTTGAAAACAACGGTAAGCATTTTAAAATTGAGACATTGCTTAAATGGGAGCCAATGTAGGTCAGCATACACTGGGTGATGGATGAGTGAGACTTGATGTGGGCTAGGATACAGGGAGCAGAGTTTTAGATGACCCTAAGTTTATGGGGAGGGTGGAAAATGGAAGTGTGGCCGGGAGTCCATTGGAATAGTTAAGACTAGAGGTAACAAAGGCATAGGTGAGGGTTTCAACAGCAGTTGAGCCAAGGCAGGGGTGGAATCTAGTGATATTATGAAGGCTGAATTTTTAAAAATTATTTATTCATGGAATGTGGGTGTCATTGGCTAGGTCAGCATTGCCCATCCCTAATTGCCTTTGTTCAGAGGGCATTTTTAAGAGGACATTGCTGTGGGTCTGGAGTCACATATTGGCTAGGCCAGGTGAGGACCACAGATTTCTTTCTCTAAAGGGCATCAGTGAACCAGATGGGTTTTTTTTTAAACAACAATCAACAATGGTTTCAGGGTCATTATTATACTCGTAATTCCAGATATTTGTTGAATTCAAATTCCACCTTCTACCCAGGTCCCCAGAGCATTATCCTGGGTCTCTAGATTACCAGTCCAGCAACAATACTACTACGCCACTGGTCTTAGGTGGTCTTAGGAATGACGTGGATATGCAGTTGGACTTAAATATGACACCAAGTTTCAAACAGTCTGATCCAGCCTTAGGAAGTTGCTAGGGAGAGGAATTGAATCGGTGGCTTGGGAACGGATTTTGAGGTGTGGTCCAAAGACAGTCTTTCCAATATCTGTAGCAGGAAATTTCTGTTCATCCTGTACTGGATGCTGGACAAGCAGTCTGACAACTTAGACATACTGAAGGGGTTGAGAGGGGTTGAAAAGAAGCAAATGTGACATGTGAGAAAACTTTTTCACACAACGAGTGGTTCGGATCTGGAATGCACTGCCTGGAAGTGTGGTGGAGGCAGATTCAATCAAGGCATTCAAGAGGCCATTAGATGATTATTTGAATAGAAATAATGTGCAGGGGTACGGGGAAGAGGCAGGGCAATGCCACTAGGTCATAATGCTCATTTGCTGAGCTGGTGCAGACACGATGGGCCGAATGGCCTCCTTCTGTGCCATTAAAATTCTGTGATTCTGAGGTGGTGGTGATGTAGAACTGGCTGTCATCAGCATACATATGATGGTGTGGTTTTGGATTATGTCGTTGAAGGGCTGCATGTAGGTGATATATTGAAGGGGGCCAAGGATAGATCCATAGGGGACATTAGAGGTAATGGTGCGAGAGCGGGAAAAGGAGTCATTACAGGTGTTTCTCTGGTTGTGATGGGGTAGATAATAATGGAACCATGCAAGTGCAATCCCACTCAGCTGGATAATGCACGAGAGGCCTTGGAGGAGGAGGGTTTGGCCTGTGGTGATGTGAGTTCACACTACTCGTGTACCTCGTTATTTGTGGGATCAGCCCACTGTGAGTTAAAACAGCCTTGTGCTGAACAGGCAAGCTTTGTGAAGCAGGTCTAAGGCAAGGATGTGTGAAAATCATTCACCCTTACCTTCAGGGTGTGGGAGTTGTTTGTATGATCGTTGTATTCATTGTAATAAGGTGATCAGAAGAGCTTAAGTAAACCATACAACCATGGTAACAGTAAGATTAGGAGGGGTTGAGATGGGCTAAGTGTATCTTCTTGACTCCATGTTGTCACCTTGATGTCACTTTAGGTGTCTTCTGATGTATTGTGACTTAGTGGTAGTATGCATGAAATGTAGAGGTCAAAAGTAGAATTGGTACGAGTTTTGAGTAAACTACTGTATGCTGCAATTGCACTGGATTGTGGAGTGTGATGTATCTGAGTTCTCATAGTAACTTGTGAGCTCGATAAAGAATTGTGTAATCATACTGGAATCGTGTTGTATGATTTATCTGAGTACTCATGATGGATTATATAGTATGAGCTCGTCAAAGATCTGGAACACTACCTAGGAAGAGATAATTGTAACATTTATCACCCTTGTTGAACAAAAATCTATCAATCTCAGTTTGAATTTTTCAGTTAATTTAGCCTCAACAACTTTTCAAGGAGAGTTTCAGATTTGTATTGCCCACTGTGTGAAGAATACTTTATAACATTCCCTCCCCGTGCCACACCCCAACACCACCCTGCCCAGCGCCCCCCCCACCCCCACAAGCCCTCTTGTTTTAGGTTTACTCACCTGAGGAAATAGCTTCTCTCTATCTTACCCTATCAAACCATTTTACCTACTTCAATTAGATCACCCCTTTATCTTCTAGGTTTGAGGGAATGTAAGACTACTCTACACGACCTGTGCGTATAATTTAACAACTTTAGTCCTGGTATAATTCTGGTCAATCAGTGCTCCACCCCTCTGAGGACAATATATTCTTCCTAAGGTGCAGAGCCCAAAACTGAATGCAATACTCCAGTTGAGGTTTAACCAGAGCTCTCTACAGCTGTACCATAACTTCCACCGCTTCGTATTCCAGCTCTCTCGAGATAAAGGCCAACATTCCATTAATCTTTTAAATTATTCATTGTATCTGTCCAGTAGTTTTTTGTTATTTATGTAATTGAACCTCTAATTCTCTCTGCTTGTCCACAGTTCCTAGCTTCTCACCTATTTAGAAAATACAGAATCACAGAATTTTAACAGCACAGAGGGAGGTCATTCGGCCCATCATGCCTGCACCAACTCTCCAAATGAGCATTGTGACCTAGTGCCAAAGCCCTGCCTTTCCTCTGTACCCCTGCGCATTGTTTCTATTCAAATAATCATCTAATGCCCTCTTGAATGCCTCGATTGAACCTACCTCCGCCACACTTCCAGGAAGTGCATTCCAGACCTGAATCACTCGTGTGAAAAAGTTTTTTCTCACATCACATTTGCTTCTTTTGTAAATCACTTTAAATCTGTGCCCTCTTGTTCTTGATCCTTTTTTGAGCGGGAACAGTGTCTCCCTATCTACTCTGTCCAGCCCCGCATGATTTCGAACATCTCTATCAAATTTCCTCTTAGCCTTGTTCTCCCCAAAGAGAACAATCCCAACCTCTCCAATCTATCTTCGTAACTGAAGTTTCTCACCCCTGGAAACCTCTTCTTTACTCTCTTCAATGTGTTCACATCCTTCCTATAATGTGGCGCCCAGAACTGTACACAATACTCCAGCTGAAATCTAACGGGTGTCTTATAAATTCAGCATAACCTCCCTGCTCTTGTACTCTATGCCCCTATTAATAAAGCCCAGGACACTATATGCTTTATTAACTGCTCTCTCCACCTGTCCTGCCACCTTCAATGATCTATGCACATGTACACCCAGGATTTTCTGCTCCTGCACCCCCTTCAAAATTTCACCCCTTATTTTATATTGTCTGCCCATGTTCTTCCTACCAAAAATGCATCACCTCACACTTCTCTGCATTGAACTTCATCTGCCACCTATCTGCCCACTCCACCAACTTGTCTATGTCCTTTTGAAGTTCTACACTGTCCTCCTCGCAGTTTACAACACTCCCAAGCTTTGTATCATCCGCAAACTTTGAAATTGTCCCCTGCACACCAAGATCTAGATCATTAATATATATCAGGAAAAGCAAGGGTCCCAATACTGACGCCCGGGGAACTCGACTACAAACCTTCCTCCAGCCTGAAAAATATCCATTAACCATTACTCTCTGCTTCCTATTTTTCAATGAATTTTGTATCCACATTGCTACTATCCCTTTTATTCCTTGAACAATAATTTTTCTCACAAGTCTGTTGTGTGGCACTGTATCAAATGCCTTTTGAAAGTCCATGTACACCACATCAACAGCATTATCCTCATTGGCCTTTTCTGTTACCTCTTCAAAAAACTCTGGCAAGTTAGTTAAACACAGTTTCCCCTTTAGAAATCCATGCTGGCTCTTCCTTATCAACCCATAGTTTTCCATGTGACTACTAATTCTAACCCAAATAATTGTTTCTAGAATCTTTCCCAACACTGAAGTTAAAATGACTGGTCTGTATTTGCTGGGCTTATCCTTACAACGTTTTTTGAACAAGGGTATGTGGTTTCAATTCTCCAGTGCTCTGGCACCTCCCCTGAGTCTAGGGAAGACTGAAAGATTATGGCCAGTACCCCTGCAATTTCCACTCTCACTTCCTTCAATATCTTTGGAAGCATCTCGTCCGGTTCCGTGCCTTGTCAACTTTAAATATTGACAGTCTATTCAACACTTCCTCCTTAGCAATTTTGAACTCTTCTAGTGACAGGGTTTCCTTGTCTGTCACCATGGCCTGGGTAGCATCTACCTTCTTGGTAAGGACGGACGCAAAGTATTCATTTAATACCTCAGCCATGACCCCTTCGTCCATGTGTAAATCCTTTTTAGGTCCCTAATCGGGCGTTACTTCTCCTTTTACCACTCTTTTACTATTTATATGCCAAAGAAGTCTTTGGGATTCCCCTTTAAGTTGGCTACCAGTCTTTTCTCATGATCCCTCTCTGCTTCTCTAATATGCTTTTTCACCTCCACACTGAACCTTCTGTATTTCACTTGCTTCTCAATTGTATTTTCTACCTGCCAACCGTCATAAGCACACTTCTTTTTATCTTAATTTCTGTCTCCTTTTTCATCCAGGGAGTTCGGGATTTGTTTGCCCTACCTTTCCCTTTTGATGGAATATACCTTGACTATGCCCAAACCAATTCTTTTTTGAAGGTAGCCCATTGTTCAGCTATGGTTTTTCCCACCAATCTTTCGTTCCAGTCTATCTGGCCCAGCTCCGTTCTTGCCACGTCAAAGTCGGCTCCTGTCCAGTTAATTATTTTTACTCTGGATTGCCTATCGTCCTTTTCTATCATCATCCTAAAGTGTACAATACAATAATCACTGTCTCCTAAATGTTCCCCCACTGACACTTGATCTATTTGGCCCACTTCATTTCCAAGAACCAAGTCCGACAGTGGGTCTTTTCTTGTTGGATTGGACACATACACCTGTAGAATATTTTTCTGAACACAATCTAGGAACTTTTGCCCCTCTCCGCCCTTTACACTACCAGTCTACATTTGGGTAATTAAAGTCCCTCATTCTAACTACTCGATAATGCTTGCATCTCTCTGTAATTTCCCTGCAGATTTGTTCTTCTACGTCTTTCTCACTAGTTGGTGGTCTATAGACTACACCAGGCAATGTAATTGTATCCTTTTTGTCCCTGAGCTCCAGCCAAATTGATTCTGCCCTTTAACCCTCTGGGACATCTTCTTTCTCCAGCACGGCTCTCCTTAACCAATACTCTCCCACCCCTCCTTCCTCTCCTATCTTTTCTGAGCACCCTGTACCCGGGAATATTTAACACTCAGTTCTGCCCTTCCTTGAGCCAGGTCTCTGTTTTCGCCACCACATCACAAGCAATCTGCACCTGTAACTCCCCAATCTTATTTACTATACTCTGTGCATTCACATACATGCTTAGTAACCATTATTTAGATTTTATTACTTTCTCCCTCACCCTGACTTCACCTATTAACTTATTATTCTCTATACTAGTGCTATCTGTCCCTCACAGTATTTTGTGCACCCTGGTATTCCTCTCTAATACTTTTTCTTGGTTCCCACACCCCTGCTGAGTTAGTTTAAAGCCCTCCCAACAGCACTAGCAAGGATCTCAGTCCCAGCTCTGTTCAGGTGCAACCTGTCTGGCTTGTACAGGTGCCATCTCCCCCAGAGCCTGTCCCAGGAATCTAAAGCCCTCCCTCCTGCACCATCTTTCCAGCCACGCATTCATATGCCTTATCCTCCTATTTCTGTACTCACTGGCACGTGGCACTGGGAGTAATCCGGAGATTACTACATTTGAGGTCCTGCTTGCTAATTTTCTGCCCATCTCCGTAAATTCTGACTGCAGGACCACATCTCCATTCCTACCTAAATTATTGGTACCAACATGGACCACGACCTCTGGCTGTTCACCCTCCCCCAGAAGACTGTCCTGCAGCCGCTCTGTACATCCTTGACCCTGGCACCAAGGAGGCAAAGTAACATCCTGAAGTCTCATCTATGGCCACAGAAGCACCTGTCTGCTCCCTTAACCAATGAATGTCCCATCGCTATTGCTCTTTCTTTCTTCTTCCCCCCCTTCTGTACAGCCGAGCCGCTTGTGGTGCCACAAACTTGGCTCTGACTGCACTCGACTATTCCTTTACTGACAGAAAAGTAGCCAGCAGTATTTGGTTAAATGTTTTTGGAGATATTGCAGCTTATATTATTCTTATATTACTAGCAACATCTGTGGCATTGCCTTCTGTGATTGTAGGATATGTTGGGGTCAATTTTAACCCATCCTGTCTGACAGTAAGGGGCAGGGGGACCTTTTAAAATGGAGCATTGTGACTTACCCTTGCCCCCTCAACCTCCACTGCAATCACACTAGCCACCATTTTAATGGCTCAGTCCACTTAAGGGGCCACTGCTCTTGCCAGAAGCAATAGGCCTGTGAATTTATAGAAATTGGGGTTCAATTACTTCCATGCTTTTTAACCTTGGCCTGAACCAGATGCAGCAGTGGCATTGTTGCCACTTGAAAGCAGGCCAGAGCCATCAGGAAGCATGAAGAGACCCTCCCATAGCAGTGAAAACACTTTCTCCTGTGGGACCAGGAAGAACAGGAGATCTCCTTTCAAGACCCAGAAGGAAAGTCATCGCCTCCCCTGCCTTGGACTTCTGCCCTTTCTTCTAACAAGACCCTCCTGAAACTGCCTCCCACAACTTACCGGTTTGCTGTGGAGTCTTCCTTTGGTACCAATTGAACCTCCTCGCCTGCCTGCTGGCTAGTTGCCACTGTCCGGAGGGTTCCTGACAAGCAGTAAACAGATGGAGTCTGGGAAAATGCCCCAGTTCAGGTCATTGAGTGCATTTTGTTCCAAAAAACAATGGGTGGTTAAAATCAATCTACTGCCTTACAACAATGGGGTGGTATGCCATATAATACAGGATTTATCATGGATCCTCAAGGCTACTAATTTATAGTATTGCAATAACTCAAGTTTTGTTCTCATACAACATAGTTTTAGATTGTTTTATTAGTGTTTCGAGGATGATTTCCATGAGTGTTTTTTTTCTGTGAAAATTGTAAATCACTACTCACTACAGTTGAGCGGTAACACATTTACTTTTGAGTTAGAATGTTGTGGGTTCAAATTCCATGCTGGAGACTTGAGCACAAGATCTAGGCTGACACTTTAATACAGTACTGAGGGCATGCACTGTCGGAGATGCCATCTCCCAGCTGAGATGTTAAACCATGGCCTCATTTAACCTCTCAGGTGGACAAAGATTCCTTGTGGCTCTATTTCAAAGAAGAACAGGGCAGTTCTACCCAGTGATTTGGTCAATATTTAGCCCTAAACCAACAACACAAAAACAGATTGTCTTCACTGCTATTGGTGGGATCTTGCTGTGTTTGTCACATTTCTCAATTTACAACAGTGATTACACTTCAAAAGTAATTAATCGGTTGGCTGTAAAGAGCTTTGGGATGCCCTGAGATTGTGAAAGGTGCTATATTAATGCAAATTCTATTTTTTGTATAAATTAATAGCCTTATTTTATACATATTCTTTGTTTACTGTAAAACTGAGAACACGCAAGATGGTATGCAACACGTAGCAGATTAGCAATAAGGTTCCGCTGTTTTATGATAAGTTGTACATAACTGAATTCCCAGGTATCAACTGGCAGTAACAGTGGCCCTATCATAAAACTGCAGGAAGCAATCATTTTAACACCGCGTTGGGCAGCCTGAACGACACAAATCTCCTTCTTGAAGAAGTGCCAAGAAATCAAAGCTGCATCCTGGCTCTCTGATTTAGTTAACTCAAAACATTTTTGTTCATTGGGGTGACAGGATGTGTGACTCGTTGCATTCAAGGATTAGTGGTTTCCGGGGGTGACGGTGGCAGGGTTTGTTCTTGGGGGTTGTTGGGAAAAGATATAAGGCAGAATTTTACCGCTGCCCGGGTGGGAGGCGGTGGAGAGGAGCAGTAAAATAGCAGGTCCTGGATCAGGACAGCTCCCTGACGCAGTCCCACTGCCTGGGAATTTTTCCAGTGGTGGACTGCCAGGTGGATTGGCTGCCCACTCCAGCTTAATGGAGACAGCCTCCCGGTGGCAGCCGGGGTCGCCTTTGCAGCCAGGGATTCCATGCCCCGCAGAGGGCCAGTGGTCAAGGAAGGCAGTCCGCACAATCCCAAAGATCTCTCTGGAGTGGGTTACCCTCTGATTTTGGCCATCTGAATTTATTTTTCATCCGCGTACCTGGAAGTGCCCTCAGTAATCGACTTGCCTCATCAGCACCCACCTCTCCCGGTGACATTTCCGAAGTTTCAGAGATACTTACAGATCCCATATAATCGGGCTGGCAACATCAGGAGTATGTCCACCCTCCTTAATTGGGCCAGTGTGGTCAATGGTGGGCCAGTAGGTGCCCAACTAGGGATAAAATGGTTGAGTCAATCTTGCTGCCTTCAATTGTAGGCTCAGGACCAAGGAATGACAACACAAGGGATCTGCAAGTATAGGGCTTATTTGTTAAAAATAGTGAGGTGGTCTCAGGTTTCCAAAAGTACTATGCCAGTAGATGATGCTATGAATGTAATGTTACATGACAAGTTGAAAACAATGGGTCAGAGCTTGCTGCATGACAGCCCTAACAGAATCCTGAACAATCCTCATGAATTCCAGTCTTGGAAATAAGCTCTTCAGCCCATCAGGATCTGGAAGCTAACAGTAAAATTCAGTCCATAACATCAGTTGAGCAGCCAGGTTTATTCCTGAATTGAGTGGATGTTTTTCATCACTGGGAGTGGGTGTGGGCGGTGGTTAGGGCAATCTAGCACAATTTCATCTGCATTACTGGAGGAGGTGCATCACATGTTTACTGACCTGTCCTGCCCCTTTACCACTTATGTGCAATTCTGAAGTTGTACATGCTGATTGCAATATTCTCTTCTTGATTTAGGGGTTTTGAGAAGTTACAAGTGCATTTATTTTATTTCCAAGACTGGAATTCATGAGGATTGTTCAGGATTCTGTTAGGGCTGTTATGTAGTAAGTTCTGACCCATTGTTTTCGACTTGTCACGTAACATTACATTCATAGCACCATCTACTGGCATAGTACTTTTGGAACCCTGAGACCACCTCACTATATTTAACAAATAAGCCCTATACTTGCAGATTCCCTGTGCTGTTGTCCTTGGGTTAAAATGTTGTTCTGTAGTTCCTCCTATGATTAGAGTTGGCCGTGCAGCACTTATGCCTGTGAGTTTGAAGATTGTGAATTCAAATCCCAGACGAGTGACTTCAGCACATAATCCAAGCCAACACTTCAGTGCAATGCTGAGGGAGGGCTGTTCTATTGGAGGTGCTGCTTTTGACTGAACACTGTGGGTTCTAAATTCCATCTAGAGATTTGATCACATAATCTAGGCTGCCATTTCAGTGAACTTGTGCTGCACTTTTGGAGGAGATGCTTTGGGTTTAACAAGGCTTTGGGAAATCTGGAATCACGAAGGTGTTAAAAGCCTTGCCTAGTGGTCTCCATCTGAGCACCAGGCTTTAACTAGTAAGAATAGATAAAGCTTTTAACATTAGCCCAATTGAGACCTGGCGGGTCAGGCCTTTTAAAAACTCAAAACCTCCTAGAAAGGGTGGCTGACCTCAAGCTGAGGTTAGCTGCCCTGATGCATTCGTACTGATGCCAGTGGCCTGTCCAAGCTATGCAAATACACCTGTCCCCACATATTAGGATGGTGTTTACGGTCTGGACTGGGGTTGGGGGGGGGAGGGTCCTTTTTCTGCAATTTACCCCGTGGAACAGGAAATCTAGCTCACAGGTATATTTGCGTAGCTTGGGCAGGCCACTGGCATCAGCATGAATGCATCAGGGCAGCTAAGCTCAGCTTGAGGTCAGCCACCCTTTCTAGGAGGTTTTGAGTCTTTAAAAGGCCTGACCCGTCAGGTTTCAATTGGGCTAATGTTAAAAGCTTTATCTATTCTCACTAGTTAAAGTCTGGTGCTCAGATGGAGACCACCAGGCAAGGCTTTTAACACCTTCATGATTTCAGATTTCCCAAAGCCTTGTTAAACCCAAAAAACATTTAAATTAGTATGAACGCTGGAGCATCAACATGTAAGTAATTTCTTTAAATTATAGTAAATAGGACTTTGCCCATAGTTTCCCAATGTTTCTGATTTTAAACACGCATGGATGGGGATGCTAAGAAGATATCAGCTGCTTCTCCACCAGGGAAGGAGGTATAGATTAGAGGAGGAAGGGAGAGTATGGCAGAAAGGAAGGAACAATGGAGGGAAAAAAATATCAGCTCCTAGCCGCCTGCTTAAAAGTAGTATTAAAAATAATTTAAAAGTGGCATATAAGTGTGTCCGCTCAGTGTACGGTGCATGCCTTAGGCAGACCTATCAAAAGACGAAAAACGAGAATATAATTTGCAATCACAGATTTATTTATTTATAACTTATCATTTGTTTTTGTGCCATAATTGAATTTTGTTTGTTCAAAGAAAAGGGCTAGCAATTAGTCCTTAAACTTGACATTACCTGTAAAACTTTTCAACGCAACAGGTTAAACTCGATGATTTAAAATAGAGAGCATGTCAATCAATACACTGCATAAAAAGCCAGTATCATTTACAGAAATTATACCTCGGACCTGAGCCTGACCCTCTACAAGAATAAATTGGGACGACATCATCTGAAAAGGATGATTAATTATCCAAATCATCTCTCATTCACATAATTTATCCGATCTACAAAGACCGAAAATCTCTGGTTTCGTATTAGCTCATGGAAACGAATGCAATCAGCTCCTTTACCGGTTGTCTTCAACAATAATGGTCCTTTTAGGATAAGTGTCAAAGTCCACAAATATATAATGAAAGTCGTACCTTCCACTTTCGGGGTTCTGCAATAAAGGGAAAAAAAAAAGATAACTTTGTTTTATAATCAACATGCATTTCCTCTTCTCTCATCTACAGTGATAAGGGGCAGAAAACAAATGGCACTGAATTTGTGCTTTATGTCTTTTTGGAATTGTTTTGATTTTTTTATGTCAGTATGGAAATTAAGGTGTACAATTCTGAACCTTACTTTAAAAGCAAAACATTCTGTTGAATCGGAAACTCAATGTGCAGTTAAAATAAGTTTGCTGGCCTGTTCTGGTAAACTGCAGATAGGCAACAACACAGATGTTTCTGAGAGATGAACATTCAAACTTCTCAGTGTTTCAAACAGCACCACTGTATTCTCAAGCACAGATTTTTATACAGCTATATACTTTTATATGAAAAATCAAATCCTATGGGCATTTTATTCCAAATCAACATTTTAATTTTTAAGTTTGCCCATCAAAAATTAAAATTTCATTATCCACTTCCAATTTGCAGCTTAAATCCAATCTGACACATGGAAATGGATGACATTTTAATAGTTTATTTTTTTAAAATTACCTTATTAGTAATATTTAGATATTCTAAATCTTCATTCTTTCGTCTGTATTGATTCACTCTTCTGCTGCCAACCTTCTCCCAAAGCACCGCTAATGACTAGTTGCTGAGTTATCACTCAAGCCTAAACTGCCCACCCAATATTCTCACCCTCACCTACTAAGGAGACAGCGCAATCTCTCAACTGGTACTGTCCTCTTTTTCTATCTTGACTTTGGGTACCTCAGGTCTGGAACTATGTGGAGCAGGGGACAGCAGATGAATGCTCTGTGACACAACTTTGCTGCTTCAACACTTAACATCACAGTTACCAGTATTTTATTGAAATTGTAACTTGTGTTAGGGGGGGTGGGGTGGGTGGTGAGAGGACAGTTATTAAAAAAAACTTGACACTAAAACTAAAAATAAAACTAGCAAGGCCTACAGAACAATCAAATGAAGAAAACGATTAACCTCTTTTGCATCCAAGTGCACTGTTCCTTTTATGGGTTCGGAGCCCTCAATGTAAAATTTGATTTGAATATGCTTCACACCATCCTTCACGTATTCCACATGACTAAAAAACAGAAAAGCAATATTACATCTCACCAGATTGAAGAAAGGAAGAAGAAAAGGAAGGAAAAATGTGCAATTACATATCCTCAGGATGTTTCAAAATGCTTTAAGGCCAATGAAATACTTCTGAAATGTAGTCACCATTGTTTTCACAAGGATCGAATGAGCTAACGTGCGTGTAACAAGATGCCACAAAAAGCAATGAGACGATTGACTAGATTGTCTTTTTTGGTGGTGTTGGTAAGGGGGGATAAACGAGGAGCACTCCCTTACAGTATCAAATATTGTTTCATAATGCTCCAATGATGTGCCTTAGGGTGTTCTATTACATTAAAAGGTGTTTACATAAATAAAAGTTGATGATACCATTGCAAAATGTCATTTGTTTTGAGGTTAAGACCCCTGAATTTTGCTTATATTTCCTCACATCAAACAACATTGCTGAACCAAGAGAGCTTATGACCTATTCAACAACAACTTGCCACATCCACAATAATAATACGCATTTTTTCTCTATCTGAACTATTTTGATTGGTCTGTTTAAGGGATCTGTCTGGTAGGTTTATTTGATGGGTGGTGCCTGGTACATGCAGAGTCTGGTGGGGCATGTGGAGGACTGGAATGTGTGACACACATTTGTGGCTGCCAACAGTTGGTGCTGGCAGGGTTGGGGGGTGCTGGTTGATGGAGAATAGAAACAACTGAAGGGGTAGGGTGAGTTCAACAAAAAAGTTACCTTGTCTGGAGAGACTGTGAGGGATGAGATTGATGGGGAAGGCAAGAGTAAGGTGGGGATGGGAGGAATGAAAGGGATGGGATGGTATGAGAGTGATGACAAGTGATGGGATTGCCTGGAATAGCTGGATGAGATGCTGGAATTGATTAAGTGTGGCAAAATGACAGGGACAATTATTTGACACGTATTATTTAAATACTATTCTTTGTGCTAAAAATGGCAAATTCACTGAATTTGAATGAAAAAGCTCTAGTAACACTGTCAGGCAAATGAAAAGCATACATCAGCATTGATTCTATAGATAGAGAAGATGATAACTGTCTATACCCTCCAGAGTTTCTACACCAATGGGCATGCCACTGCACAAACTTAGACTCAAGGAAGGAGCAGCTATAATGTTGCTACGAAATTTGAATCCTAAAAGAGGACTTTGCCATGGACCAAGATTGGTAGTTAGGAAGCTGTTTTCTTCGGTGATAAATGCTGAAATTATAACAGGCAGATTTCAAGGAAATAAAGTGTTTACTCCTTAAATAATATTGAGCAAATCAGGTGTAAACTTGCCTTTTCAACTCAGGAGGAACAATCCCAATTAGGCTTTCAAATTCTATGATTTTAAACGAGTCACAAGGCGAGGCACTTGACAAAATTGTATTTGTATTCCTAGGCCTGTTTTTACAGATAGACAGTTTTAATGTAGTTTTTTCCAGAGTGAGTAGTTTTGATTCTGTTAAATTCTAGGTGAAAGATTAACTAGAAATCCTGGGTTTGAAGAAGTGCTGTTGCAACAAAGATACTGATTTGACTACGACTGTTTTGCGGGTCCCTATTAGTAAGGAGATTTTAGGGCAGGTGACCAAAAGCTTGGTCAAAGGAGGAGGCTTTAAGGACCGTCTTAAAGATGGAGATAGAGGTAGAGAAATGGAAAGGTTTAGAGAGGGAGTTCTAGAAGCTTGGGCCTAGACAGCTGAAGGCACGGCCACCAATGGAAACCAAGGACTCACAGGACATAACAACTGGAGGGAAGTTTAGAGGGTCATTGATAGCATTTGCAGACTTTCACCAATTTCATTAAACCTGTAGTCAGAAGTGGGTAATTTTAACTTGTGATATGTAAGCCAGGCAATAACAGATTGGCCAATTGTTATACATCCTTCCTGATTTCCATGCTAGCTCGGAGGGACGTTAAATGGTTGCTGATTTCTTTCAGACGCCCCTTGAAGCCTACTTCTTTGACCAAGATTTGGTCATCTGGTCTAACATGTTCTTATGCAGCTCATGGTCAAATTTTGTTTGGCAATATTCCTGTGAAACGCCTCGGAACATTTTACCACATTAAAAAGGTGCTATACAAATTCAAGTTGTTGTTGGGATGGAAGGTGAAGACAAATCCTCCATCAACCAGAAAAGGCACTCTTTAAAATTGCCATCTTTATTGACAATCTTTAATGTGTTAAACTTACTGAAGAGGAACATAACAACCTTTACTATGTTGAATCTTTAATTTACCTGACATGTCGTCTTCTACCGCGTCGAGATGTCTCTCCATAACCTTTTATAGGTTCTCCCAGTGCTCCAATTATCTGTGAACACGAGCTGTTCTTAAAACTAGGCATTCAAATTATATACACACCGTTGTAAAGTTTTGTAATATTAATCACAAACTCCCTTCCATATTCTGTGCAAAAAAAGATGCATTATACTCTGATTTTGATATAATAATGCATCCCTTAGTGGGATAGGAACAAAAGGGCCAAAAAACAGCAACATGGATTTCATGGGAACTTGCTTCCATCAGAATTGCTCACTGTACATACTGATACATGTACATCATATAGGCAGGGGAGACACACACTAAGCAGGCGCGTAAAATAATTACAGGGGTGTATTGGTAGTGTATCAGAAGCAGAGCAGAGAAACAAATGCCAGCTCCTCGACCAGCAACACAGCTTGTCTTCATCTTAAGCAAATATTAGCTCTTCAGCAATCGTGAGCTCGCAAGTTCAACAGATTTACAGCTTATCTGTACGAGTTCTGTACCACTTGGGAGATAAGAGTGAAGATTTACTCAGGCCCTGAAATTAGATAAATATAGAAAATACTTGATGCATTCTCTAGAATTTCTCTCCCCACAAGACAGTAGAGGCATTAACCCAGTTATTTTAAATGAGTTAGCATCACTGCTAACATAGCAGAGAGGAATTTTGAACAAATGTGTTACGTGTTTGTACTCCAGTATTACAGGGGATAATTTTAGGGCCCACTGTGTGCTGTACACTTAAGGTGGCATATTGTGGCACAAGTTTTCTTTATTAAAAAAATAGACTAGGTACCACTTTAATTAGAAGTGATCTAGTGGTTATGATATTGGACTAAAAACTCAGATTGAGAGTTTAAAACCCATGGGAAGATGTGATATTGTATTCAATAAGGCTACTTTAATTAGTTTGGTTTGGTTTACTGTATTCCATTGGGAGACTGGTTAATTATTGAACGAATCATTTTGGTTATTTTATTCTCTTCCACTTTTTCTCTCCCTCATATTGAAGTCCTGCAAAGAATGAACCAGAATCAGATACGTGATGCACTTAATAATGTATTGAGGATGCAGTGAGAAGGAAGAACAAGTACTAAAACAAAAAACTACTGCGGATGCTGGAAATCCAAAACAAAAACAGAATTACCTGGAAAAACTCAGCAGGTCTGGCAGCATTGGTGGAGAAGAAAAGAGTCGACGTTTCGAGTCCTCACGACCCTTAGGGTCGTGAGGACTCGAAACATCGACTCTTTTCTTCTCCACCGATGCTGCCAGAACAAGTACTATGTTGTATTTAAAGGATTAACAAATTGAGAAAAGTAAAAATGATGGGAAAAGTGCAAAATTTGGAGGTTACAACAGAGAAGAAGAACTGACAAAAGTAGTTTAAACATTTCATTGAACAACCATAGAAAAACATGTATGACAACTGTTGCACTCAATTCCTTTGTTTGGGGTACTAAACAGGTATTGCATAGCTTGAGAAAATTCTCTTTGCTGGGTGATAGCCAAGTCTGCTAATTTGGAACAGATTACAAATTACTTCATGGACCAGTAATTTTGCTTATAGCAAGACAGTTCCTATAAGGTAGATTAAATGGAAAATTAAAAATTGTTATTGCTTTTGTTAAAATGATGCATTAAGTTTAAAACAACATCAAGTCTGGCCCAGTTCTAATCTGTGTGGAATGACTTCAAAAGTGTATCTTATAATGGCAAAATGGATATTTGATAATCAAACAACCATCAATCAGCAGTTTGGACAGGCAAGGGTGCTCCTTACAGGGAAAATACAAGCTCACTTACTGCTCCATCTGTTTGATTTTGCCCTTCCCAAAGAGCCAGCTGAAAGCAGATGAAGCACATTAAAAGTTGGAACCCAGTCAACACCAGAATGGTGGCTTGCAGTTAAAGAGAGAAGTTAAAACCTTAACCGAGTTTGTGCAGTCTGTATTACAGCAGTATATTGCTGTTAAAAACTTTAACTATTCCACCCTCATTAAAGTATTCCAGTGCTACTCACCTTTCCCAGTTTAGAGAAATGATACCAAAGAGCACGGTACATTAGTGACAAGTTATTTCTTTATCATTATTATTGGTGGGCAAGGGTGAAATTGGTCTCGGACAGTGAAACTGGTTTTGGGTAGAAGTCTAAGCGAATCAGTAAGAAAAGAAACTATTTGTGCTTTTTCACCTCAGGACATCCTAAAGCTCTTTGTAGCCAACAAAATGCTTTTGAAGTGCAGTCATTATTGTAATGCACAACATTTGTTTCATGCACTTGCCGGTTTTCTTTTGAAAAGAAAATTGGACAGCGTGTAAATCAGCTTGCTGATTTGTTATCATCCATTTTGAGCTACTGCCCACGACCAATTTCATTCCATGGTGTCCTGCACTATAAGTCTTAACCCTACATCTTGGCTTCTACCGAATTACCAGTGATTCTGGCAGCAAAAGGCTAACAAGATCTGCGCAAATATTGTCCCATGCAAAATACTTGGCATAGTGCGTATGTTTCCTTCCAATGCATAATTCATATCTCCATTTGGCAGGGACACTGCTAAGTGAGAAAAAGCATGATAAATTAGAGCTCGGAGATACACCATGATGAGCAAGGGCCCTGTGGGGGGTGTCATTTACTCCATCTGATAGACTTGGCATTTTGCTTAGTTTAAACTTTGGTGCTGCAACCATCTGTTCAGAAATTTCTCATTTAAGAATTAGAAATCAAACTTCAAAGAATGAAAGCTGAAGTGTTTTCAAAGCAAAGGCAAAAAGCAAAATACTGCAGATGCTGGAACTCAAACAAAAACTTGAAATGGAAACACTCAACTGGCCAGTCAGCATCTGAGAGAGAACAGCCAAGTTCATGTTTCAAATGTGAACCTTTCTTCAGAACTGGTGCACAGGAGTTGGACATTGATACAATCAGAACAGGGAAACAGATAAATCTAGAGAGGAATCATGACTGAAATGATGTTAATAGGTCAAGTGATGGACAGAAGCATTCGCATGTTAAGGAGACAGTGGGCAGAATTTTCTATTAGTGAGACTAATTGTGGTAACGGATGGTTTTGGCACCCCGCTGTCCTGAATGGTGGAAACTCTTGCCTGATTTTGATCTTGGAGGATCATTAATTATGCAAAGACGCGCATTGGTCTGAATCACCTGGTGGGTTGGGAGCTGATTTGTCCACCTGCTGTCAGCTGGTGGGTTCAAAGGTCTGGGCGCCATATTTAAAGGCCAGTCCAGCACACAATCTCACTCTCTCCAGCCCACCAGAGATATCTGGCAGCCAGAAGAGGAAGGCCTGAAGAAAGCAACACCTCACTTCACGCACCAGGCCCTCCAGGCCTTGATCAGAGAGGTGCAGGCGCAAAGGCACACGTGTTATCCCAGGGATGGCTCCAGGAAGCACAGCAGCCTCACGTCTCCAGCCTGGGAGGCCGTCGGGGAGCAGGTCAGTGCGGCTGGCACCCGCGCCCAAAGTGCAACCCAGTGCATGAAGAGGGTGAACGATCTCATCTTCTTCACCAGGGTAAGTCATCCTTCAATTCCCTTCAATATCAAACTCTCATCACGGCATCATGGACTCAAACAGCTACTCTCTTCAGTGATCTCAAGCAACCATTAGCAGGGGACACATATCAGCACACTCACCGAAGCGTTTACATCACCATCATCCCATCTGTCATGTTGCTCACGCTCCATTCTCTGGCCTTTCTGGGGAGGGCTCACCACACACAGGGGACACGCATCTCACCCAACCTCTGCTCCATCCCTTCTCATCACATGGCTTTCTTTCTTCTTCATACAGGCCAAGCTGGTGCACAACACCAGGAGGGGTTGCGGGGGCTGACATCATTGCCCTCACTGAGTTTGAGGAGATTTCAGCCATGCTGACTGGGGAGGACAGGGATCGCTCCTGTGGGGAAGGGGAGATCAGCCTCTCTCAGCAACCTAGCATGGATCACAGTACCATCACCTCATCAAATCCTGACATTCACAGTGAGTCATATGCAGTCTTATCTAGCTCATGCTCATTAACTGAAACTCTATTTTCTAGGCACCAGCAGATCGAGACCCCCAAGCCAGTCCCTCACCACAGACTTCAACCGAAGGGGAAGCTCCGGAAGAACTCTCATGGAACTCACATGCACCCTCCCCCAGCTCAGAGAGAGATATGTCGGTGGGGCGCATTAGGCTCGGGCTCACTTTCTGGGGACACCTCACTGAAACGTTCCGGCAGCAGTCGGAGACAGGGGCAGCCCAGGTCTCCGACACTCGGAGACCAGTCACCAGCTCAGTCCCAGTCAGATGACGAGCCTCTGGAAGAGGCCGCCAAATCAATGCTGGAGATGCAACGACAGGCGGCGGAACATCAGGCAGGAGCTCAATAGTCACTCAGCAGACTAGAGTGAACAACGGAGGAGTCCATCCGTGCTCTGTCTGATGTCGTAGCTCCGAAATGTGAACACCTTGAGGTCATCATGGGAAGGCTGACGACCACAGTGGAGACCTTGGTCCAGCAGGTCTTGCAGGATTTCTGTTTGGCCCTGTACTCCATAGCCACACACCCTGGTGGGCACCATCATGATGTAGGTGACATCAGGACAAGGCACCTTGACCTCCCTCCAGGCGCACCATCTCTTGCAGGAGTCAGGTCGGGGCCCTCTGGCACCCACATGGGGGGGATGAGTGTCAGCTGGACACCCCAGGGATCTCCTCTCAGGACACTCCAAGGGTGTACAGCCACTCACAGCCCCCTCTACCTGTGACCCCATCCATTCCAGCTTCTCAGGCCACTGAGCAGGTGACCCTTATCAGGCCAAGGCTCTCCAGGCCTCGGGCCACCAGAGGACATTCATCAAGATCATCACAGACATCAGGATGTAGCCGTCACCTCTGTGGCAGATGTCGGGGCTGCACCCAAGCATAACGGTAGAGTTAGGAGAGTTAAGAAAAACTGATGTCACTTTTGGGTCACAGGTGTGCTAGACATGTAAATAAATTGTATTTTTGTTAATATAATTGATGGTTATGTGAATGTTCCTGTCAACTGAAGGCATTGTGATTTCATACTTTGGAATCCTCTTATTTCGAGGTTTAGCCTTCCTCCCACTCAGTGATAGTGTCCCTCTTTGAGAATCACATTCTTGTGATGTCAACCTCGGTTGAACTAGTCTCCGCACCCTTGTGTGATGTCAGGGAGATGTGTTTAAATCTTTATTTGAAGTGTGTGATGTAAGCGTTTCTAACCCTTCTTCCTCAAGGAACATCACTGAGGGCAGCTGATCAGCAATGATAATCTAGTGGCATTTGTGTCTCCCCAGTGGTAGTGGCAGAAGAAAAGATATGCACAGGAGGAGGAGATCCCTAGGCACAACCACATCTCAGTTGCAGCAGTGTTTGCATCATTATATGGCAGCAAAGGCTTCGCATCGCTCTTGTTCCAAGTGGTCTCTCAGTTCCCAGAGTGAGCTCACTCACAGAGCCCCATGGACCAAAGCAAAGATCATGGCCTGATGAGTCATGATGTCAGGACGCGCAAATGTGAATGCAGGACTCGTTCTTGCTGCAAGTAGGTGGACAACCCCTGAGATGAAAGAAAATGGCGTTGAGGGCTAGGAGAGATGTGGCCATATTCCCTCACTTAACTCTTCCTGGAACCTGTCAGTGATTGACGTATCACAGGCACGCCTCCCATGTCTCCCTTCCTCCATGGTGTGATCGTGCTCGTACTGACCCTCAGCAGCCTCATGAGTTCCTGGGCCTCCGGATCTTCAGCCTCCGATGAGCTCTCATCCTTCTCCAGCTCATCCTCTGGCAAGGGTTCATCTCTCTGCATAGCAAGATTGTGAAGGGCCCAACACTCTGCAATGATGCGGGAAACCCTATCAGGAGTGTATTGGAGTGAGCCACCTGTGCGGTCCAAGCATCTGAAGTGCATCTTCAGAAGCCCTATGGTCTGCTCTATAAGGGAGCACGTGGAGCTGTGAGCAGCATTGTGCATCTCCTCGGAACGACTCTGAGGGCAACGCACTGGTGTCATCAGCCAGTGTTTCAGTGAGTACTCCTCATTCCCAGGCAGCCATCCCTGCAGACTTAATGGCTCCTCAAAAATCTCAGGCACCTGGGAGTGACTCACGATGTAGGAATCATGGTAATTCCCAGGGTACCATGCACAAACGTGCAGTATATATTTCCAGTGATCACACACCAGTTGTACATTGATGGAATGGTAGCCCTTGCAGTTTATGAACAATAGGGCCTGCTGCCATGGAGCTTGTAAAGCCACATGGGTGCAGTCCATTGCACTGTGCACTCTTGGGAAGCCTGAGATGGCTGCGAAGCCAGTGAATCTTGCAGCCTGGCTATCTTCATCCAGAGCAAACCTGACATAATGATGGGCCTTCCTGTAAAGGGCATCTGTGACCTCCTTCATGCATTGATGTGTTGCCGACTGAGAGATGCCACACAGGTTCCCTGTTGCCCCTTGGAAAGAACCAGAGGCTAAGGAATTGAGTGCTGTGGTCACCTTCAAAGCTACTGGCAGGGGATACCCTCCAACTCTACATGGCATAGGTCTTCACGAAGGATGTGACATACGTGATGTACCAGAGCTCAGGACAAGCACACACATGCACGGCATTGCCTGTCACTCATTTGTAAATAGGAGACTCTTCTAATATAAGCCCTAGGTCCCGCGAGTTGCCCTGGTTGTCTACGTCTCTCCTCCTGACCCTCCTATTCATGCTTTGGCTCCGCCTGACCACCTCCCTCCTGCTGGAGCTCCGCGCGGAGTTGCCCCTCCCCACTTTGCCTCTTCCGTTGCATTCGAACCCCAACAAAGGCAGCAATGAGCCCTTGATCCATATGTGCTTTTGCCTTCTCTCTGAAAGGAAACATTGAAGACATTAATGTTTCAAGGGGAAAGAAAGTGAAGGTCAGAAGATGGCACGTTGGGAGACAGTAAAAGTCCATAGCTTTTCATGCCCTACCTGCATGGCGGATGATGCTGCCTTGTCCCTAGGACACTAGCACACACATTGAGGTTACCAAGATGGCATTCACAGATATGTAACATCTTGAGCCCTGCGTAGGATGCTAAAGTTTCAGTGAGATGAGTGACCCAACCTAGCTCTGTGCTCCAATCTCTGATGTGGTATATTAATGACCAATCAGTTGCTCATGGTCAATGAATGGATGCCCTTTGTCTCATTAGGAGTGTAACATCTGGTGAACATGTGACAGGCCTTCATTGATGGAATGACATATATGACACAGCTGTGCCTCCTTCATCATTGCCTGCATTCCCAATGTGTTACTTGAGATGCAGCAACTATGATGTGAAGCCATTGAGTTCTGAGTAGCCCTTTAACAGTGCTAATGAAGCCATTGGTTTTCAGTGGCTTTCATCGCAGGGAGGTCTTCCTCCTTTCTTTCTAAGCAGACTCCTGCTTACTCCTGCGGCAACAAGAGGATGACCCCAGAAAGGCCCCCCTTGTGATCGCCCTCACTGCAATCCACAGCCTTTCCTCGCTGTTGCCTCCCTCGTGTTTACCCTTCCCCTCACTGCCATTCCACAGTCTTCCTTCCCAATGTCCCCCCTCATGTTCATCAACCCCACCCTTGTCTCTCAGTCCTACTTGAAGCACTAGTTTCTGAAAGTGGAAGCCTGCATGAGTACCACAGCACAATGATGTTCCTCAGGACAATGTAGGCAAAGAGCAGGAGCAGACCAACCCTACAACCCCAGCAGTGTGGCGTTCATTGCAACAAGACTGGCGCAGCGCTGTGGCAGGTCGGCTATGTTTGTTTCGCTCACCTCAAAAGTTACCAGTGAATCGAGGTCTGACTTGTGCATGCCACCTCTTTTCAAATGGATTTGAGGTTGACGTAATTTCCCACTGGTGTGATGCAAGATTGGAAGGCCTGACAAGAGTCCGGCGAGCAGCTGTTTTAATGAGCATTCATGACATGTTAATGAATGCAAATGGAATTCGCGGGATATCCGACCCGCCATAAACACACCATCGGGAGTACTACAACCTCTTTTTACGATGGCAGATTCGCGACATTTTGCTTGCTTCTGGATTCTCTGCCCACCATGAAACCCGCCATAGGCGGGATGGGAAAATTCCACCAGTGTGTGTATTCTGATGAAGGATTCTAAATCAGAAACATTATCTTGTCACAGATGCATACTGACCTGCTGAGGTTCCAGCATTTTCTGTTTATAATTTCAGATTGTCAGCATCTGCACTTGTCCTTTTGTTTAAGGAAATGGTGGGCCTGGGGAAATGTGACAAGAGCTGGGGAACATGAATAACTCTGGGGGTGGGGGTGGGATTGGGTATGAAGTTAAAACAGTTTTAAAAACATGGACAGAAAATGCTGGGAAAACTCAGTAGGTCTGGCAGCATCTGTGGAGAGAGAAACGGAGTTAACATTTTGAGTCCGTATGATTCTTCAGAACTGGAGAGATGTGTTGCGGTATTTTGCTTTTATTGCAAAAGATGCATATACCTAAATTCTGAAATTACTGAAATCAACATCCAACCTAGAAAGTGTCAGGAAGCCAAAGAAAAAGACAAGATACTCTTCTTGAAGCTGGTGTTGAGCTTTTTTGGAATGATGTACAAGGCCAGTGACAGTAGGGGTCAGGTTGGGAACTTGGAGGCGAGGGGGCAGGCTGCGTGTAGTGGTTAAAGCAGTGAGCTGCAGGAAGTCAGGGTCACACTTGCAGATAGTACAGAAGTGGTCATCTAATCTGGACTTCGTTTCTCTAATGTAGAGAAGACTGTAGAGTGAGATTGGGTCTGGGACAAATAGACCAGGCAGAATAGAGGAAGTTATTACTGACTTAGTGTTTGCCAGAAATGGAAAATATTTCATGCCCAACAGTCATGAACATTTGCAAAATAGTTTTACAGTTATTACAGTATATTAAAATTGATGGGTCATCAAATTCCATGCAACATGCCCAGAGGTGGCGCTCAGATCACATTTTTAAATGGCAAATTCCTAGTTTAAGTTCCCAGCTAAAACAAAAACTAACTTCAGGCTAGATTGTCTTGAAGAATGCTGTAATATTTTCATAGACTAGAGACACTGGGGCCTCCTTTTGCTCCAGCAGGCTTCTTCAATCGCCCATAAGTGACAGCCCCAGGCTGGCCACAACATTGGGTGAACCAGCGTCTAATCTCCAACTAGAAAGTGAGTTGTCAATGGCCCCAGCACCGGTGGATCAAAATTGCAGTTTGGTGATGCTAAGAGTAGATATCACAGTCCTACTGACCTGGAGGTTGTGAAATCAATGTCCAATCCAGTCAAGGAAGGATGGAGAGCTAGTCAATCCCTCCTTTTTCTGATTTTCAAGTTTCTAGTTTCATTCCTGTTCTCCTACATATCCCAACTCTTCCTATATTCCCTTTTTCCTCCCCTCTGTCTCTTCCAATATTAGGTCAGTTAAAAGAATAATGGAAAAGAGGATCATAGACAATCGTGGAAGTTATGCAAAAAGCTATTCAGTTATGCTAAGAGTCAGAGAACTGTCAAACTGTATTGGGCCATTAGTAGATATTCGGGGGCAGGTTATGAAGGACTCATGGGTAATGGTGGAAATATTAAGTAAGCACTTTGTGATCCCGTTGCCCATGTCTTTAAAAGCTCACTGCACTCAGGGGTGGCTCCCCTAGACTGGAAGGGGACTAACATAATCCTCATCTTTAAAAAAGATAAGATGGACCAGGGTAACTACAGGCCGATTAGTTTGAAGTCAGTAAAAGGAAAGGTGATTAAGGGAATTATTAGGGATGCAATGTATGATTGAATAGAGAGGGACATGAAGGATGCTAAACATGGCTTCGAAAAAAATGTCGTGCTTTCTTACAAATTTGATTGCATTTGTTGACGAGGTCACCATCATTTCCCACAATGAGGGAATAAAATGCAGTCTTAATGGAGGTTACTTAAAGAAAACCTTAATCTACAAGATTAAAGCCTCTGGTATTATTAGTAATTTACTTACCTGGATTAAGAACTGGCCAGACGGCAGTAGAAAATAGTTATAGGTGGATTTGGATCTGCTTGGAGATCAGTCACTTGTGGTGTCCCACAGGGACTGGTGTTGGGATTGTTGATCTTTGTGATGTTTATTACTGATACAGGTGTTGGGGCATGATCTGCAAATTTGCAGATGATACTAAATTTTGTGCCAGTGTCAAGACCGCAGAAAATATTAGATTGCTTCAGGCAGATCTTGATGTGTTGGGGGATTGGGCTTGTGACTAGGAAATGATATTTAACTTAAGAAAGTGCAATGTAGGTAGGTAGAGTGAATGCTGAACCCCTCAGGAAGAGTACTAAAGCAGGTGGGAGAAAAAAAAGATCTGGACATTCTAGAGCATAATCTCCAAAGGTTCGTGAGCAATGCCATGAAGTGATAGCTAACGTGGATAGGGTGTTGGGCTGCATAAACCAAGGCATAAGATTTTGTCCTTGTACAAGACCTTGGTCAGGCCTCAGTTATAATACTGTGTCTGGTTTTAGACTCCTCAGATGATGAACAATATTGGGACTTTTGAAAGAGTGCAGGAGGTCCACTAGGTCAATTCCCAGTTTGAAGCATCTTAGTTATCAAGATAGACTAAAGCAGCTTGGACTCTACACTTAAAAGAGAAATGTAGACTTAGGCATAATTTGACTGAGTTTTACAAAATGATTATGTTTGAGTAAACAGTTTGTTCCAATTAAATAGGCTAGGGTTGACCAGTGGTCAGAACTTTATGTCCTGCGAGTCCAGATCTAGGTTAGGTGTCAGGAGGTGGTACTTTTCCCAGAGTAGTGCACCTCTGAAAGAGGCTGTCAGCTAGTGTGATGAATTCCTTCGAGAGAGCTGGACCTGTTTCTGACTGAAGCAGAGAACACCTCAAACAAAAATAGGTAGTTACTGCATAGAATTATCAGTGCCAAATTGATCTATTTGACTAGTGGCCAGGGATGGTTGGGGGGGTGGGGGTGGGGTGTGGTGAGGGTGGCAAGGTGATTGGAGAGGAATTTCCCAGATTTTGCAAATTGTTCAGGATTTTTACCTTCTCTCAGGATACCGCACAATTTCAGGTGGGGTGGCCAATGTGAGAGGGTGTGTGATGTATGTGATAAACACTACAGCCATTGTGCGCTGGTGGTGGAGTGATTGAATGTTTACTGTGGTGGATGAGCTGCCAATCAAGCAGGCTGCTTTGTTGAGTGTTGTTGGAGCTGCACTCATCCAGTCAAGTGGAGAGTATTCCATCACACTCTTGTGCCTTGTAGATGGTGGACAGATTTTGGGGAGGTGGTGGTGTTCCCATGCATCTCCTGTCCTTATCCTTCGATATAGTAGCAGTCATGGGTTTGGAAGATGCTGTCTTAGGACCCTTGGTGAGTTCCTGCAGTGCATCTTGTAGATGGTACACACTGCGGCCACTGTAGTGGAGGGAGTGAATGTTTGTTGATGGGGTGCCAATCAAGCGGGCTGCTTTGTCCTGAATGACGTCGAGCTTCTTGAGTGTTGTTGGAGCAGCACTCATCGAGGCAAGTGGAGAGTACGGTTCTGGATGCCACATTATTGGAAGAATGTGAACACATTGGAGAGAGTGCAGAAAAGGTTTACAAAAATGGTTCCAGGGATGAGAAACTTCAGTTACGAAGATAGATTGGAGAGGTTAGGACTGTTCTCCTTGGAAAGAAGAAGGCTAAGAGGAGATTTGATAGAGATGTTCAAAATAATGAGGGGGCTGGACAGAGTAGATAGGGAGAAGCTGTTCCTCCTCATAAAAGGACCAAAAATGAGAGGGCATAGATTTAAAGTGATATGCAAAAGAAGCCAATGTGACATGTGAAAAATCTTTTTCACACAACGAGTGGGTTAGGTCTGGAATGCATTGCTTGGTAGGGTGGTGGAGGCAGGTTCAATCGAGGCATTCAACAGAACATTAGATGATTATTTGAATAGAAACAAAGTGTAGGAGTGCGGGGAAAAGGCAGGGCAGTGGCACTAGGTCATAATGCTCATTTGGAGAGCCAGTACAGACACGATGGGCTGAATAGCCTCCTTATGTGCTGTTAAAATTCTGTGATTTTCTGTATATTAAAAATGATACACAATTGAGTGAGACAAAGTACATACCAGAAGGTCTTTTCATTGCTTGTAAGTGTTCCATCCCTTTGCCATACCTTCTCTCCCCTATTATTCATCATCTACCTCCCCAGTCCAATTATCCCCTGACTTCATCTTGACCTAAATGCTGTACTTGAACACCTGCATACGCACTACTGTGCGAGATCGACTAATTTATGTTAAAGAACCCAAAATAAACCAAGTAATATGCAAAATAAACACTAGCTTTAACAACATTTCCCTTAGAGCAAAGATTAATTGACATAATTAAAATCCCACAGCAGCTATTCTTCATAGTCAATCCAGAAGGAGGCCATTCAACCCATCATGTCTGCTGCAGTGAAAGAGCTTTTTAATTAGTCCCACTCCTCAGTTCTTTCCCCACAGGCCTGAAATTTTTTTCAAATATATATTCCATTTCCTTTTGAAAGTTATTACTGAACCTGCTTCCATTACCCTTTCAGGCAATATATATTACAGATCATCACAACTTAATGCAGAAACAAAAAAATCTCCTCCTGTTCCCTCTGGTTCTTTTGTGAATTATCGTAAATCTGTAATATCAGGTTACCTACCTACCCAGTAGTGGGAACTATTTCTCCTTATTTACTCCATCAAAACCTCTCATAATTTTGACATCTGTTAAATTGCTTCTTATCCATCTCTGCTCTAAGGAGAACAATCACAGCTTTTCTCGTATCTCCACATAACTGAAGCCCTTCACCCCTGTTAACACACTTATAACTTTGCAAAGTATTCAAAATAGGGGGACAATAGCTTGTCATGTGAGATGCACAAACAAAACTTAGTCATTAAAAAGAATAAATGAACCCCCACACAAGCATCAGAAAGACAGTTGAATACCTCGGGGTGGGCTCTACACTTCTTCAGGGCGTCTCCATATATTTTGCTGGGACTTGAGGAGGAAAACAGCTCTTTAAATATAACATAGAATAATCCACCTGAAATGAGAGAACTACATTTTAAAGGAGAAGGAATATGCTGTAGTATTTCAGTGTGGAGTATATAAAGTGCTTTTGCCACAAAGAAACTTTAAAAGGAATTTATCTATTAATTTCTTTTTTTGATTGATTTGCATTCAGTAGGGCTCCTTTTCCCTCTGAAAGCTGGAGAATATAGAAGACATCTAGGTTCAATACGTACTTTGAGTACTTCTGGACTTGCCTTCAAGGCAAGGTAAAATGATGACATATCTCGTTCAGTTGATGGAGACTCACTGAGACATGCCTGTAATTTGTTTTGTCAGAGCCCCTCCTGGATGGACAAGGAGGCTTGAAATGGCAAGTTTCCATGGGAGACAAAAATGGTGCCATGTTCTACAAAGCATATTAATGTTGAAGTGGGGCAGGGAAAAGGAGGTTCCTTGTTCTTTTAAAAACTTCAGACTTGGCCCAATGTTGCAACAGGCTAACTCTAACATAACTCCCTATCGCTATGGAACTACAGTCTTGCTGCTAGTTCCCTGTCTCAGCCACCCATTCAGAGGGGTCATAGGCAGTAATAAATGGGTTTATATGTAGAATCCTGCTTCAAATCATCATTAACAGATGAGCAGTCACAAATATAACCCTCTTGGTTAGAGGAGAGGAGAAAACATCTGAATGTTTGAAGTGAACAGGAGGAGAATCAAAACTAAAAGGCACACTGGAATGCTTGTCATTCAATCTGTGCATATATTTATGCCAACCTGTATAATGAGGCAAGTGGATTGAAATGAAAACATTCCATGGTGCTATAAACACAAGTTGAAAGATTTGAACGGGTATGATCTTGCTGAGTGATAAACTGTTGAGTACGTTTGATTAATATTCAGCTGAGCCACCGTACAGAGAATGATGGCAGCATAACTGAACCCGGTCTTGGAGAGACAATGGAATTGATCAGATACCAACTCAGTCTCTTTTGGCATTTGACCACAACTAGTTTGGCATTTAGTGCCAATGAATAGCTTTAGGCAGTAAGTTTGAAACTGTGATATATGGTACTTTTCAGGATGCACATGAGACTCCCCAAGGATTTGAAAGACCCTAATTATCATAAATGTGCAGGAGGAGGAGATGGTGAAATGAGAAGACTTGGGAACGAGGAAGTGAATTAGAAGCAAGTTAGTTGTTTCATCTGAGATTGCATTTCCAGCTGGAAACAGGAGGATACACAGCAAGTTTTAACACAGTCAGCAGTGGGGTAAAAGTTGTTTTCAAAATTGTATTTCCATGGCTCAAGTAAATACCCCATCTCTCAGGCCAGAGGGCTCCAGAAATACGGAACTATATCGCTGTTCCTTCATTGTCACTGCGTCAAAATCCTGGAACTCCCTTCCTAATAGGTTTGTGGGTGTATCTTCACCCCACAGGCTGCAATGGTTTAGGAAGGTGGCTCACCACCACCTTCACAAGGACATGTATGGAAGAGCAACAAATGCTGGCCTAGCCAACAATGCTCATATCCCATGAAAGAATAAAAAAAAACTTTAAATTCTACCCTCCCAACTTCCAATCCAACACAATGTAGTACAGTACTTTAAACTTCACAAGGCTACTTAAGTTTGAAGTTTTGTAACCTGTAAACAAAAATTTAGAACTTCTTCCACCCTTTCATCAGTAGCAATATACAAGTTCCACTTCAGTTTTCTGCTTCATCAAAGGTATAATTTTGTTGAATTGACATTAAGTCAAAAGAAGCAAAATTGCAAGCTACAGTTTTATGAATGTTAAACAGTGAGTAAACATGTATGGATGATATTTATGTTAGGTTTATATAACATCCTACAAGTAATTGTAAAAGGGAAATCTTAATCTTACACATCAGTTAGTTTCCAAACCACATTTCATCACATCTTTTCAAAAGTTTAAGAACAGGGTTTTGACAGTATTTGCAGCAGTCCCTCACACAAATTTGAAAATCAATGGTATCTTCTCTGTATTTTGGTCAATTTGGGATGAATAAATGGCCACTTGCACACATTGGCTGTAGACATCTCTAACTTGTTGAACAGGATTTCACAATACTTCCCAGCAAAATGTAATTCTCACGTGCATAGGAGTACTGCAGTCTAATTAGTTGGGGGTGTGTGGCGGGTGCATGGGGGTGCATGGGGAAACCAGAAAAATTAGAAACATAAGAAAATAGGAGCAGGATCATTGGGCCCTTTGAGACTGCTCTGCCATTCAATAAGGGTCATCAATAGTGCTATCAAGCAGCACTTGCTTAGCAATAACCTGCTCACTGATGCCCAGTTTGGGTTCCGCCAGGGCCACTCGGCTCCTGGCTTCGTTACAGCCTTGGTTCAAACATGGACAAAAGAGCTTGACTCCCGAGCTGAGGTGAGAGTGACTGCCCTTGACATCAAGGCAGCATTTGACCAAGTGTGGCATCAAGGAGCCCTAGCAAAACTGGAGTCAATGGGAAAGCTCTCTGCTGGTTGGAGTCATACCGAGCACAAAGGAAGATGGTTGTGGTTGTTGGAGGTCAGTCATCTCAGCTCCAGGAGTTCCTCAGGGTAGTGTCCTAGGCCCAACCATCTTCAGCTGCTTCATCAATGACCTTCCTTCCATCATAAGGTCAGAAGTGGGGATGTTCGCTGATGATTGCACAATGGTGCACAATGTTCAGCACCATTCGCGACTCCTCAGATACTGAAGTATTCCATGTCCAAATGCAACAAGACCTGGACAATATTCAGGCTTGAGCTGACAAGTGGCAAGTAACATTCGTGCCACACAAGTGTCAGCCAATGACAATCTCCAACAAGAGAAAATCCAACCATTGCCCTTTGATGTTCAATGGCATTACCATCACTGAATTCCCCACTATCCACATCCTGGGGGGTTACCATTGACCAGAAACTGAACTGGACTAGCCATATAAATACTGTGGCTATAAGAGCAGGTCAGGGGCTAGGAATCGTGCGATGAGTAACTCACCTCCTGACTCACCAAAGCCTGTCCACCACCTACAAGGCACAAGACAGGAGTGTGATAGATTACTCCCCACTTGCCTGGATGAGTGCAGCTCCTACAATACTGGGGAAGCTGGACACCATCCAGGACAAAGCAGTCCGCTTGACTGGCACCACATCCACAACACTCACTCCCTCCAGCGCCAACGCACAGTAGCAGCAGTGTGCACCATCTAAAATATGCATTGCAGGAATTCACCAAGGCTCCTTAGACAACACCTTCCAAACCCACAACCACTAACACCTAGAAGGACAAGGGCAGCAGATAGATGGGAACAGCACCAACTGGAAGTTCCCCTCCAAGTCACTCACCGTCCTGACTTGGAAATATATCGCCGTTTCTTCACTGTCACTGGGTCAAAATCTTGGAACTCCCTTCCTAACTGCACTGTAGGTGTACCTACACCACATGGATTGCAGCGGTTCAAGAAGGCAGCTCATCACCACCTTCTCAAGGGCAACTCGGGATGGGCAATAAATGCTGGCACAGCCAGCAAAGCCCACACCCCGTGAATGAATAAAAAAAATATGATCATGGCTGATCCCCTTTCGCAATGCCATATTCCTGCTCTCTCCTCATACCCTTTGATGCCTTCAGAGTTTAGAAATCCATTCTCCTCCTGTTCCCTCTGGTGGTTGAGACAGGGAACTAGCAGCAAGACTGTAGCTCCATAGCGATAGGGAGTTATGTTAGAGTTAGTCTGTTGCAACTTTTGCCATGTCTGAAGATTTTAGGAGAACAAGGAACCTCCTTTTCCCAACCCTACTCCCTCCAACGTTAGCTACGTAAGTTCAACCATTAATATGCTTTGTAGAACATGGCACCATTTTTGTCTCCCATGGAAAATTGCCATTTCAAGTCTCCTTGCACATCCATGAGGAGCTCTGACAAAACAAATGAAATATTTTATTTAAAGAGGAAATATATTCAGCGACTTGGTCTCCACAGCCTTCTGTGGTAGAGAATTCCACAGGTTCACCACCCTCTGAGTGAAGAAGTTTCTCCTCATCTCAATCCTAAATGGCCTACCCCGTATCCTGAGACTGTGACCTCTTGTTCTAGACCCTGCATCCAGTCTGACTAACTCTGTCAGAATTTCATACGTTTCAATGAGATCCCCTTTCATTCTTCTAAACTCCAGTGAATACGGGCCTAGCCGACCCAATCTCTCCTCATACGACAATCTTGGCATCCCAGGAATTAGTCTGGTGAATCTTCGCTGCACTCCCTCTATGGCAAGTATATTCTTTCTCAGGTAAGTAGACCAAACCTGCAACAATACTCTAGGTGTCATCTCAGCAAGGCCCTGTGTAGCGTAATAAGACATTCTTGCTCCAGTACTCAAGTCTTCTTGCAACGAAGACCAACATACCATTTGCCTTCTTAGCTGCTTATTACGCCTGCATGCTTGCTTTCAGTGACTCGTTACAAGGATACCCAGGTCCCTTTGTACATCAATGTTTTTCAATTTATCACCATTTAAATAATACTCTGCCAGTCTGCTGTTCCTACCAAAGTGGATAACTTCACACTTATTCAGGTTATACTTCATCTGCCATGTATTTACCCACTCACTCAACTTGTCTAGATCGCCTTGAAGCGTCTTAACATCCACCTCACCACTCACATTCCCACCAAGTTTTGTGTCATCAGCAAACTTGGAAATATAACATTTGGTTCCCTCATCCAAATCATTGATATATATTGTGAATAGCTGAGGCCCAAGCACTGATCCCTGTGATACCCCACTAGTCAGCACCTGCCACTCCGAAAAAGACCCATTTATTCCCACTCTCTGTTTCCTGTCTGCTAGCCAATTCTCAATTCATGCCAATATGTTACCCCAATCCCATGTGCTTTCATTTTGCACACTAGCCTCTTCTGTGGGACTTTTCTTATGTTGTCATGAACAGTTTTCTGAAAATCCAAATTATCCATATCCACTGGTTTTCCTTGGTAAGGTGGTGGCGTAGTGGTATTGTCACTGGGCTAGTAATCCAGAGAACCAGGGTAATGCTCTAGGGACCAGAGTTCGAATCCCAATCCAATTTGAATCCAATAAAAATCTGGGATTAAAAGTCTGATGAGAACCATTGTCTGATTGTCGCAAAAACCCATCTAGTTCATGAATGCCCTTCAGGGAAGGAAGCCTGCTATTCTTGCCTGGTCTGGCCTACATGCGAGTCCAGACCCCAAAGCAATGTGGTTGACTCTTAAATGCCCTCTCAACAAGGGCAATTAGAGATGGGCAATAAATGCAGGCCTAGCCAGCGATGCCCACATCCCGTGAATGAATAAACAACTTTATCTAATTCTGTTGATATTTTCTAAGTGTCCTGTTATCACATCCCTATTACTAATGTTAGGCTAATTGGTCTGTAATTTCCTGTAATTAACTCCCTCCTTTTTAAAAATAGTGCGGTGACATTTGCCAATCGGTCGGGACTGTTCCAGAATCTACAGAATTTTGGAAGATGACAATCAATGCATCAACTATTTCCATGGCCACCTCCTTTAGTACCCTGGGATGTAGATTATCAGGCCCTGGGAATTTATTGGCTTTCAGTCCCACTAATTTCCCCAACACTATGTTTTTTTAGTAATACTAATTTCTTTCAATCCCTTTTTCCCCATTAGATCCTCAATTCCCTAATATTTTTGGGAAGTTATTTGTGTCTTCCTCTGGGAAGACAAAACTAAAGTAGTTGTTTAATTGCTCTGCCATTTCCTTGTTCTCTATTCTCCCATTTCAGACTGTAAGACATTTATCTTGATCAATCTTTTTCTTTTTACATACTTATAGAAGCTTTTACAGTCCACTTTTATGTTCCTTGCAAGTTTACTCTCATACACTACTTTTCCCCTTTTAACCAATCTCTTGGTGCTCCTTTGCGGAATTTTAAATTGCTCCCAATTCTCAAGCTTGCTACATTTTCTAGCAACTTTACATGACTCCTCTTTGGATCTAATACTATCCCTTAATTTCTTTTGTTAACCATGGTTGGGTTGCTTTTCCTGTCGTGTTTTTGTGCCAGAAAGGAATGTATAACTGTTGGCTATGCATATATTTGTTCTTTAAATATTAGCCATTGCCTATTCACCTTTTAATGAAGTTCCCCAATCTATCTTAACCAACTCACACCTCATACCTTCGTTGTTTCCTTTGTTTAGATTTAGGACCCTAGTTTCGGATCAGACTTCTTCATTTTCCATCCTAATGAAGAATTCCATCATGTTATGGTCACTGTTCCCTAAAGGACCCTGCACAACAAGATTATTAACCCCTTCTCATTGCACAACACCAAATTATCCCAGGCCACTGTCATGCATCTTCTAGAACTAGCTGAGGACCTAGTTCAGGAAACAAACGTTCAAAGAAAGTCCATAGCCAATCAAAAAGTATACATGGTTTAGGAAAATGGAGACAATTTAAAAAAAAAACACTGAAGATTGTTCTTTTGTTTCCCCCTAACTTCCCAAAAGACCAATTTTAAAAAATGCATGATAGTTATTCATGACAACATAAGAAATAGCAGGAGGAGGTCATTCAGCTCCTCTAGCCTGCTCCACCATTCAAAGTATATCAGCAATTGTTTTGGCACCAGCATACATCACTGAAGTGAAACAGAGCAGATGAATCTTTTTCAATACTGAATGTCCCTTGGAAGTTGCATGTTCATTAGCTGCTAAAAATGATTTTGGATCATGGCTGATCCGATTGTGGTCCCAACTCCATTTTCCTGCCTGCCCCCACCGCCCCCCACATAAACCTCAACTCCTTTGTAGATCAAAAATCTGTTTAACTTCAACCTTGAATATATTCACCGTCCCAGCCTCCATAGCTATCTGGGGAAAGAGGATTCCAGAAATTATTGAACTGCTGAGAGAACAAATTCCTCCCCATCTCTGTCTTAAATGGGAGATTCCTTATTCTGAAATTGCATCCCCCCCAGTTCTAGATTTCCCCACAAGATGAAACATCCTCTCAGTATCTACCATGTCAAGCTCCCTTGGAATCTTGTGGGTCGGAATTTTGTTCCAAAAAGTCAGGAATGGGGGCAGGAATCATCAAACTGAGACCGCTGGACCAGAAATTTGATCTCCCCCTCAAAAAGAGCCCCACATAAACTTCCCATAGCTGGGAAGCGGTTAGGTTAGGTCTAACAAGGTTCATCCTGTAGCATTGGGGGGGGGGGGGGTCACCATTGACAGGCCTAGGGGAAATTTGTATTTCATGTCTCACAGTTTTTTCATCGGGTTGGGTGGGTTTTGGAAACTTTTGGAAAACCAGCTAGGTAAGAGAGTTCGGAACCTTGGGGGAAGCTTGCTGAGGAGTCAGGAACATTCTGGCAGCTAAGTGTTAAATGTTTTGACAACTTCAAATGTCATTACTGGATGTTGTCTTATAAGTCAGATGTGTTTTTTACTGCAGTGATTGATCATAGGGCTCTGTCCTGAAAAAGTAAGATAACCATTACATTGACCAGCAAGGTCTTAAGTGTTGAAATACATTAGACTACTGTTCTATTGGGAAAAGTGCTATTTGCATTCAAAACGGAAGAAAAGAGTGCTTGGGAAATCTCATGTCATGATCTGACGTGATTTAAATGTCCACTGTGCTTTAACTTTGAAAAGAATTAACCTCCTGCTTTAACTTAAAAAAAAACCCAGCCACCTTGCTCCTGGAATTCTTTGAATGGCAGGCCTTTGAGTGTAGCTCAGAAAAAAATCTAGCATCTGTTCTTTCAGTTTCAAAGGGCTCCATTATCTGGAGTTGTAATGGTTTGCTTTGACAGCTGAGTCCATTATGAATGCTTGGCCAAGTTCCAAAATCCGGTGAAACACTTAGCTCAGCAGATGGTTGTGTATACTGTTTGCCAGTTTAAAAAAGTTATTAAAGGATTATCTGTCTTTGACGTGGTTTCTAAATAGACGTTTGCTTTTATAACTCAATGCCCACTTGAGGGGGATTTAACTTTTTCTTTCAATGGGTCTGGAGTTTTTTTCTATGCAGTATGAATGGCAATGTGTTTGATCTCTCTAGGAGATGAAACTATGGTGAATATGGGAGGAGGTGGCAGGTTCAGGCTGGCGAGATCAGGAACTGCCCTGACTAGCTTTTCCTGAGCCGGAGACGAAAATCCAGCCCTATATGTTTCAATAAGATCACCTTTCATTCTTCTAAACTCCAACCAGTAGAAGCCCAACCTGCTCAATCTTTCCTCAGAAGTCATAAGGCAACCTATTCATCCTAGGAATCAATTTAATGAACTTAAATAAGGAGACCAAAGTTGTACGCAGTACTCCAAGTATGGTCTTGCCAGGATCTCTTACCTGTTATGCCAATCCCAACCAAGACCACTAGAAGATAGGTAAGGTCTTTTCCAGCTTCTTTTACTGTGGAACACAAGAATTTGAAACAAAATTATATAACAGCAAATCTTGCAATTTAAAATGGTATAAATTACCAGTATCAAAATTATTTCATTAGATGATCATCACTCATACATACTTAAAACCTTCCATCAATTATTAAAATACTCGAGGATAAAAGAATTTACAACTTATCCTTAGGTTATTGTAAGAAAAATATGTAATTTCTTTAATGAAACTTTGTACCAAAGAAATAACTTGCATATCCTCAAGGTGATCCAAAATGTTTCATAGCCAATAAAGAAAATAGATGCTGTTTTCCCTTAATGAATTTTAAAATGGAGACCTAAGTGGAAATAGGCCAGATTGATTAATCTAATAACCATATTTGGGAGGGTCAAAATGTACTGTGTTTAAATCCACGGCAGGGGTGAGAAACAGACTTTAAAAAAAAAAATTCATTCACAGGATTTGGGCTTCGCTGGCTGGGCCAGCATTTATTACCCATCCGTGGTTGCTCTTGAGAAGGTGGTGGTGAGCTGCCTGTTATGTAGGTATATAGATCTGCTTATTCATATATAATTTAATATTATCTCTGACCTTAGGTGATGGGATTTGGCTTTAGTGAGCCAGAAACTGCATAATGATCCCAGGAATGAAAGGCCTAACATATGAGGAACGTTTGAGGACTCTGGGTCTATACTCAATGGAGTTTAGAAGGATGAGAGGGGATCTGATTGAAACTTACAGAATACTGAAAGGCCTGGATAGAGTGGACGTGGGGAAGATGTTTCCATTAGTAGGAGAGACTAGGACCCGAGGGCACAGCCTCAGAGTAAAGGGAAGACCTTTTAGAACAGAGATGAGGAGAAACTTCTTTAGCCAGAGCGTGGTGAATCTATGGAATTCATTGCCACAGAAGGCTGTGGAGGCCAGGTCAGTGAGTGTATTTAAGACCGAGATAAATAGGTTCTTGATTGGTAAGGGGATCAAAGGTTACGGGGAGAAGGCGGGAGAATGGGGTTGAGAAACTTATCAGCCATGATTGAATGGCGGAGCAGACTCAAAGGGCCGAATGGCCTAATTTCTGCTCCTATGTCTTATGGTCTAACTGTGAGCTTTTCTGCAATCTTTAGTTTGCTTCAGATCCTAAAAGTGACAATTGAACTCCATGGGTTTCTATAACATCTACAACCGTTTCATTGACAAATGTCATTGTGCAATGAGTCATACAAGAAATACTTTCTAGAAAATGACATTTTTACCACTCCTAGACAGATTTTATCTATAAATATCTTACTAGTGGCTTCACTTGGATATTACTTTTGTGTAATATTTCACTTGTAAATAAATTCACTACTCTTAGCCCGAATACAAATGACTGCCAATGTAGCAGTTCTAATTTGTCAGATTAGGTAGAAGAGCATGATGGGCATCACACGAGATCATCAATGCAGTACACCATAACTGAAGGGTAATTGCAGCACACTCTCACTCGTGGTGGTACGGGTTTCAGTTCACTGGAAGTTCAGTCTGCTTCTGCAAACTACCTTTTAACTAGGAAAACAAGATACACTTTGGGAGAAAGCACAAACTATAGCAATCGATACTTTAAAATATTTACAAATATTTATTTGTTTAAAAATTAAGACAGGGATGAAGATGAATACCCTGGATCAATGGATAATTGCATCCCTTAGTGGCGCACTGAGCTACACAGACCAGAGACCCCGGGTTTGATCCAGGTCTGTGCTGGGTTTAATCATCTTCACTAGATGCATCCCAATCAGCCTTAGTGTCTTATCAATCTTGGAGAATAGGCAGAAAGTACCAAAGGGTGTTTTCACTCTTGATCACAAGAAAAAATATTATTTTTTTCATCCATTCAGCCTATTTTAGTTTGTACAGCTGGTGAAACCCTCAGTCCGCTATCTCTTAATTGACTCCAACTCATTTTCTTTCATTACTTGAAAACCAATTGCAATTGCAGATTACTGTGTGAGAAGAACTGCTTGGCATCATTCTAAATTAGGCTCCTTCACTTGTCCTATTAGCATTTATTTTGACATTGTGCTCTGAATTTACAATTCAAATGTGATCACTATATTCAGTTTCCACTTACATACCAGTTGCTACACAAGTATAAAAATGAATGCAATAGAATAAGTACATGACAACGATCTCAATTATTGGGTTCCTTGGCAGCTAGAAGATGCAGATTCTTATTCTGTCTTCCTGTCTTCCCTAGGCAACATTCTCCTCAAACTACAACCACCAGAAGCAGAATAAGTGGCTAATCAGCACTTGCTGTCTGCGGCACCTTGCTGCTGACAAATTGGCTCTCACATTGAAGTACAGTTCATGCTGCTGTGGATCAAAGTAATTCATGTACATTTTTTAAAAATTAATTCATGGGATGTGGGCATCACTGACAAGGCCAGTATTTATTGCCAATCCCTAATCACCCTTGGTGTTGGAGTTTCCTTCCTGAGCTGCAGGTCATTTGGCATAGTTACGTTCACAGTGCTGTTAGGTAGGGAGTTCAACGATTTTGACCCAGTGACAATGAAGGAATGGTGACATGTTTCCAAGTCAGGAGGATGTGTGCCGTGGAGGGTGAACTTGCAGTCAGTGGTGGTGCTCCCATGCGCCAGCTGCCTTTGTCCTTCTAGGTGGTACAGGTTGTAGGTTTGGGAGGTGCTGTCAAAGGAGACTTGGCGAGTTTCTGAAGTCCATCTTGTAGACGGTACTTACTGCAGCCACATTGGTAGTAGTGAATGTTTAAGGTGGTGGATGGGATGTCGATCTATCAGACTCCTTTATCCTGGATGGTTTTGAGCCTCGGCTGTAGTTGGAATTGAACCAAGACAAGTGGGAAGATCAGATTCCTGACTTGCATTATGTAGATGCTGCACAGGCTTTACGGAGTTAATCACTGCAGAATACCCAATCTATGACCTGCTCTTGTAACCACAGTATTTATGTGGCTGGGCTAATTAATGGTCAATGGTAACTCTTCCACCCCATGATGTTGATGATGGGCGAATCTGATGACGGCAATGCCACTGAATTCCAAGTGGGCATGGTTACGTTTCTTCTGTTGCAGATAATCATTGCCTGGCACTTCTGTAGCACAAATGTTGTTTGCCACTTTTCGGCCTAAGCCTAGATGTGGTCTGGCACAGATGGCTTCATTATCTGAATAATTACAAGTGGAATTGAACACTGTATCGTCAATGAACATTCCCAATTCTGACCTTACAATGGATAGATGATCATTGAAGGAGCAGATGAAGATGGTTGGGCTTAAGTCACTGCCCTGAGGAGCTCCTGTAGGGATGTCATGGAGCTGAAATGATTGTCCTCCAATAACCACCTTCTTTTGTGCCAGGTAGATCTCCAGCCAGTGAAGAGTTTTCTCCCTGATCACCAGTAACATCAATTTTACTAGAGCTCTTCAGTGTCACATTCTCAAGTTACCTTGATGTTAAAGGTAGACACAACCACCTCACCTCTGCAATTCGGCTCTTTCGTCCATGTCTGGGCCAAAGCTGTGAGAGATTTGAGCCGAGTGGCCCTGGCGGAACCCATAGGTTATTGGTGTCTAAGTGCCATTTGATAACACAGTTGAGAAGGCCTTGCATCACTTTGCTGATGTTTGAGAGTAGCCTGATGGGGTGGTAATTGGCCTGATTAGATGCCATTTTTGTGTGTGGACAGGGCATACTTGAGAGCAAGGGGACAGATGGAGAGGTGACTACACAGAGTGAGACGTGGACAGAGTGTGCAGTTTGGAATTTGGTTCACGGGTAAGTTCTCGTAAGTTTTTTCTCAAGCTTAAAATTAGATTAAGAATCAGGCTTTGTCACAGAACTTTCAACCTTCAAGTGAGTTAAAAAGTCTTGTTAAACAGGGAGATGCCTGACAGTAGCAGTTATCTGTCAATCAACTGAAAGTAGTTGGTGAGTTTTCTTCCTTTGTCACCAAGATAGGAGAGTGCAACTTTCTATCACCTTAGATGTGAAAATTATTAACTAATTGGCTAACTAAATAATTAAGTTTGGACAGAAATGGCAGAGCTGGTGGTGTACCACGACTGCAGCACGTGGCAATCTGTGGAATGCACTTCAACCCCAGACAACCACATCTGCAATAAGTGGCTGCAGCATGCACAACTTCAGCTTACAGCTGCTGAGCTGCAGACATTGTGAGGCACCAGGGTGGGGTAGAGTTACCTGGACACACTGTTCCAAGAGGCAGGTAGGAGGAACCAGCATGTAGTGATAGAGGAGCCTCAGCACCTGATTTTGTCAAGCAGGTACGAGGTGCATGCTACCTTTGTGGATGAGGAGAAGGACTATAATGTGGATGAGCGGACTGGCCATGGCACGATGGTGAAGGATGCCATTTGAGTGAGGGCAGCAGTGAGGAATGTGATAAGGGGACAGGATAGCCAGGGGGATAGATACTGTTCTCTGCAGCTGTGACCGTGAGCTCCAAAGGTTGTGCTGTTTGCCCGGTGCCAGGGTTAAGGACATCTCCACGTGGCTGGAGAGGGAGGATCAAGTTGTCATGGTCCATGTGGGAATCAACAACATAGGTAGAACCAGGAAAGATGTTCTGCTAAAAGAATTTGAGGAGTTAGAGTCAAACACAGAACATCAAAGGTAATCATCTCTGGATTGTTAATTGAGCCACACACCAATTGGCATAGGGTCAAGCAGATTTGAGAATTAAACGCATGGCTCAAAAAGCGGTATGGAAAAAAGGCATTTTGATTCATGGGGCACTGACATCAGTAGTCAGGGAAGAGGGAGCTATTCCATTTGGATGGCCTTCACTTGAACCGGGCTGGGACCAGTGTCCTTGCCAATCGTATAACTAAGGCTTTGGACAGGACTTTAAACTAACAGAGTTTGGGCGAAGGGAGATTGAGAAAGGTTGAAGCATCAGAAAAATATAGCGATGTGGGTAAAGACAAGCAATATGGGGCAGGAAGGGACGGAGTGGGGGGGGGGGTGGTCAACAAAAATTGTTCATCAACAAATAAGGTAATTGCAGGGCATAGAAGTAAAAAAATGAAATTAAAGGTTTTTTTTTTATCTGAATGTATGAAGCATCTGTAATAAGATAAGTGAACTAGTGGCACAAATAGAGGTAAATGATTTAAATCTAATCACCATTAGAGAGACATGGTTGCAAGGTGATCAAGGCTGGGAAATAAATATTGCAGGGTACAGAATATTTCAGGAAGACAGACAGAATGGGAAAAGAGGAGTAGCCCTGATAGTAAAGGATGACATAAGGACATTAATGAGAAAGGATCTGCCCTCAGGAGATCATGAAGTTGAATCAGTATGGGTGGAAATTAGGAATAGCAAGAGTCAGAAAACACTGGTGGGAATTTATAGGCCCCCTAACAGTAGTTATACCATTGGACAGAGCATTAAATAATTACTGGAGCTTGTAACAAAGGCAATGCAATAATTGTTGGAGACTTTAATCTTATTATAGATGGGACCAATCAAATTGGCAAGAGTGATATAGAAGAGGAGTTTGTAGAATATTTTTGTGAGTTTTTTTGGAACAATATCTTGTGAAATCGACTAGGGATAAAACTATCTAGTATTGTGTAATGAAGCAGGGTTAATTAGTAATGTCAATGTAAAAGAACCACTGGGAAAATGATCATAATACCATTGAATTTCAGGTTAAATTTGAAAGTGACATTCCCCAATCACCAACAAGAATCCCAAAATTAAACAAAGCCAATTACACATGTATGAAGGAAGAACTGGCTCGGGTTAATTGGGTAAATAGATTAAAAGATATATGGAAATGAACATTGGAAACATTTAAAGAAACAATTCAAAATGTTCAGCAAAAATACATTCCATTGAAAAATGAAAAGTCAGCAAGAAAGACCCATCTGTGGCTCAGGAAATTAAGGATAGTATTAGATTAAAAGAAGAGGCTTAGAATGTTGCAAACCAAGTCCAAGGATTGGGGATGTTTTAGAAATGGGCAAAGGGCCCCAAAAAGTTGATAAATAAGGAAAAAAACAGAATATTAGGGTAAACTAGCCAGAAATAAAAAAAAATTAAGAGCTTTTATAAGTATATAAAAAGAGAGTAGCTAAAGTAAATGTTGGTCCCTTAGAAGCAGAGTAAGGTGAAATTATCATGGGGAATGAGGAAATGGCAGAGACATTGAACAAATATTTCGTGTCTGTCTTCATAGTAGAAGACCCAAGTTTCATACCAGCAATAGACGGTAACCTAAGGGCTAAAAATAGTGAGGAAATCAATATCAGAGAAAAAGTATTGGAGAAACTTAAAGAACTAAAATCCGGCAAATTCCCGTGACCTGATGGCCTACCCCCTAGGGTTCTAAATGAGGTAGCTGCAGAGATAGTGGATGCACTATGATTTTCCAAAATTCCTTAGGTTCAGGAATGGTCCCATCAGATTGGAAGTTGGCAAGAAAAAGAGGGAGAGAGAAAACAGGAAGCTACAGGCCAGTTAGCCTAACATCATTTGTTAGGCAAATGTTGGAACCTATTAGTAAGGAAGTCTTAACAGTGTACTTAGAAAAGCAAGGTATGATTAGACTAAGTCAACATGGTTTTACAGAAGGAAAATCCCGTTTGACAATATTATCAGAGTTTTACTGGTAGGGTAGATCAAAGGGTTGATGTAGTATACCTGGATTTCCAAATGGCATTCATTGGCAAGATAAGGGCTCATGGAGTTGGGAATATATATTAGCATGAATAGAAGATAGGTCAACAGGTAAAAAGCAAAGAGTGGGCCTAAACGGGGCCTTTTCAAGTTGGCAGGCAGTGAATCATAATATCATATAGACTGAAAAAGTCAGATGGGCAAAGGTAGACTAGATGAAGAGTTCACAGAATGTTTCCAGGATAGTTTCTTAGAACAGCCTGTTCTGGAGCCAACTAGGGAGCAGACTATACCAGCCCTGGTATTGTGCAATGAGATGGGATTAATTAAAGATCTCATAGTGAAGCCCCTAGGCAGCAGTGACCATAATATGATTGATTCTTACCCCTTTCTCCCTCAAACTGAATGTAAGTCTGAGACTATGGGCAGAATTTTCCCCCTATCGGGGGGGGGAAGTTGATGGGCTGGCGCGTGTACATTCCACTTACATGTATCATCAAGTGGATGCCAAAATGTTGCATCCAGTAGAGGAGAAAGTCAGGGCTAACAGTGTCACTAACTCAACTCTTTTTTTGGGCTTGATAAATTACTATAGTCGCTTTTTGCCAAACCTGTCAACAGTTATAGCATGTTTACACTGATTATTGAAAAAGAGCCAACATTGGTCATGCAATGCACAGCAAGAAGAAGCCTTCGTAAAAGTCAAGAAGCTTTTACACTCATTATGTCTGCTAGTACATTATGACCCATCAAAAGAATCATTAACCTGTGATGCGTCGCCTTACAGTGTGGGAGCAGTGTTGTCACACAGGATGGAAGATTGTTCCGAAAGGCCAATAGGCTATGTCTCCAGAACCTCTCTGCAGCCAAGAAGGGTTATTCACAACTTGAAAAGGAAGGTCTATCAGTAATATTTAGAGTGGAGAAATTCCATCAGCATCTGCATGGGCAACATTTCACTATAATGTCGGACCATAAGCCACTAATGGGTCTATTCAGTGAGGATAAAGCCATTCCGCTGATAGCCTCAGCAAGAATTCAACGTTGGGCTTTGATTTTCTCAACATATGAGTACACCTTTATGCACCGTCCTAGTGTTCATATTGCAAATGCAGATGCACTTGTTACAGATAGCATTGTACATACTCCAGTGCCACAAGAAGTTGTACTTGTGTTGAATTTCTTGGGCTCTTCGCCAGTCCGTGCAAAGCAAATAAAGAATTTTACAAACAGGGGTCCAATTTTGTCAAAAGTCCGAGACCTGGTAATACAAGGATGGTCGAATTCACCAGCGTCTGAAGAGATAAAACGGTTCCATGCCCGTAAAACAGAGTTAAGTTGTCAAGATGGAATCTTGTTGTAGGGATCAAGAGTCGTTGTCCCTTCACAAGGAAGAGAACCACTCTTGATTGAGCTTCACAGTGTGCATCCAAGCATTTTGAAGATGAAGATGCTCGCGCGAAGCTATGTCTGGTGGCCAAGCATGACAGTGACATTGAAAGCATGGTCAAGCACCGTCTCCCAGTGTTAGCAACAACAGAAGTTGCCCATTTCAGCTCCACTGCGTCCGTGAGTGTGGCCTGGTCGACCCTGAGTTAGACTACATAGGTCCATTTTCAGGTACCATGTTTTTACTGACTATCGATGCGCATTCTAAGTGAATGGATGTGTATGAAGGTAGATCACCGACATCATGTGCAGCTATTGAAAAGCTATGCCAATGTTTTAGCATACATGACCTACCGGAAGTCATTGTTTTGAATAACAGTACTGTCTTCACTAGTATAGAATTTCAGAGATTCGTGAGTTTAAATGGAATTAAGCATATTAAAAAACACCATCTTAGCACTCATCAAATGGGTTAGCTGAAAGAGCAGTGCAAACTTTCAAATCAGGAATGAAGATGTTATCCAAAGATACTTTAGAAACTCCAATTTCACGTTTTCTATTTAATTATCGTACGACTCCTCATGCAACTACGGGTTCAGCACCGTCTTAGTTACTGATGAAATGCTGCCTTCGTACAAGTTGAGTCTGGTGTTTCCAAACTTAGAGGGGAAGGTAGAGAAGAACCATAATCAGAAATTGAATCACGATATTCACAGCAAAGTTCGAAGATTTACTCCGGGAGATACAGTTTTCGTGCGGAATTTTGGAAATGGGCCTAGTTTGGTTCCTAGCATAATTGTCTCTGAAACTGGACCTTTGTCATACCAAGTGGAAGTGGAAGACTGGATTGTTCGAAAACATGTGGATCATCTAGGGAGTAGATAGACATTCTGACAGTCAGTTATTCCGCCTGTAATTGATATCAAACCTTTGATCCTCAAGGTGCCAGATCGACCTAGAATAGACATACCTGATGTCTCTGTTGAATTACCTAATATGGAACTGCCACTGTCTAAGGATGTCCCTGATACCGCAGTTCCTGATCATGTCGATCCAGTGGGAGAATCTCAAGTGGTAGAGCTATGCTGCTCTAGCCAAATTAGAAAACCACCTCAGAGACTTAATCTTTAACCACATGACCTGTGTAGATATGTATGTGTTGTGGATTAAAGCATTTTTTGTAAATAAGAAATGTAAAAAAAACTAAAGGGGGAGCAAATGTAGTGATTGTAAGTATAACCTTTCCTACTGTCTTTAGGGGTCACGTGATTGTATTGATGAATGAGCCCTGAGCACGGGTAATCTTAGGGGCAGAGCTTTCTAGTTGTGGACCTGGTTCAAGCATGCAGTTTCTAAACGAGCTCTGTAATAAAGTTATCCGTTTCAAGTAAGAAACCTGTCCGGTATGTCAGGTTCATTACAGATAGACAAACTTTTGGTCTCTCAGGGAAGCAAGGGATATGGGGAGCGGGCAGGAAAGTACAGTTGAAGCCCACGATCAGCCGTGATCGTATTGAAGGACAGAGTAGGCTCCACAGGCCAAATGGGTCTACTCCTCCTATTTCTTGTGTGGGTAACTTTCTACTTTGTTGGGTAGTTTCCAGCCGAACATGTGGGACACTTTGGGATACCTCCAGCAATGTGATAAGGTGCTGCCCAAATGCAAGTTCTTCTGAGTTTTTAATCTATGTTAGACTTCTTTCCTGGGATCACTCACCAACGCTCATATCCTCTTCTATTTTTCTTTAATTTACAACTTTAGATTCTGGGTTAATGTGAAAGCTGAGGGAATGAAGTGGAATAGCTGATAGTTTTGGACCCACCTTGTTCACGATGAGCAGCAGCAGTGTTAGAAAGATTGCAATTGTTAGTTCGGAGGGATCCCTTTGCAACAATTACCTTTCTGAGTTGTTGACGCGGGTGGCGCACTCCTTTTTAAAGATACTTTGTTGTCTTGCTTCCTCTCTGGAGCTCGATTTCTCAGTCTGGACTCTATAAAAATACACCGACTGGGAGCTGAGCCAACACAATAAAATGCATTCAGTTTTTGCAGCAGACTGGCTCTGATTCCTGCATTTCCGGGCCTTCCGAAATGTGACTTACAGATTTCGGAGACTGCAGAGTACTGCAGCTGGAGTTGCGTTCTGTTCTGCTGGGACACCAGCCTTACTCTGTGCACGTACATCGCTCGCAAAAAAGAAACGCTGGCCATTTTTTTTTTGCAAGCCGAAAAATTATATTCCCCGAGTATGTTGCTACCTCACTTCAACTGAATCGGAGTTTGAACAGATCAGTGGGACATGTAGTTCAGTCTGCTTGTTGGTTGCAAGAATGCAATTAGACAGAAAACTACAAAACCCATGTTACATTTCTGCCTTCCTTCTGAACTGGTAGCAGCTGCAGTGGGGAATGTGACGTGTCCGCTGCTAAAATGGTAGGAGTACATCTAGTTCAAGTCCTCAACTGTTCCAAGTCACAGAGCTAGTCCCAATTCTTAAACACAATGTAATCCTAGCTCATATAAAAGGCCAATTAGGCATCAGAGGTCATTAGTCAAAATCAAATTAACAAAAGTGCCTCCTTTTTAGGAACACAAACAATAAACTCCACATTATACGTGAAGCACGAAACATCAATGTAATTCCCGGTGTTGACACACTCCAGTCCCTCCTGTGTTTGTGGAAGACCTCAAATATACTAGCAGATACAGCATGAACCTTCTGCAGAGATACCAGGGTGCGGACTTGGCTGCAGAAGAAAGAATATAAGAGATAGAAACAGGAGTAGACCATATGATCCCTTGAGCTGGTTCCACAATTCAATATGATCATGGCTGATCATTTGCCTCAAAAGAGGCGGGCATTTGAGTCTAATGACCCTCTTGGGTCACGGTGTGTTGTCTGGACCTCTGGTGACCACCTGGACTGGGCCCAGGAGTAGTTCCATGAGAAAGTCCTCTGACACGTTCTTCCCCCTCCACGTAAGGTGGCCAAAGATCCGGAAGATGGACCAGAAGTGCGGTCAGAAATTGGGGTGCAGCTCCTTTAAATGGTAGGAGAGGGACTTCAACCGCTCATACTCAAGACATACATGAAACGTGGACTCATCCAGCCTGCAAAATTACAGGCAGCCTAGGACTCATGTCCTTCAGGAGAGGAAATCTGCCTTCCTTACCTGGTCTGGCCTACATGTAACTTCAGACCCTTAACAATATGGTTGACTCCTAACTGTCCTCTGAAATGGCCTAGCAAGTCACAGAGTTGTATCAAACTGCTACAGAAAGGTGGAAGCAGAATAAGACCTGGCATTGACTTAGACACCAGATACGGAAAAGTACACCACGCCCAATCAACCCTGGAAAGTCTTCCTCACTATCATCTGGGGGCTTGTGTCAAAACAGCCTGACAAGTCACATTCACTGGATCATACCTTACGGCCAACGTCCCAAACTCCTCCATCAACATCCCTGAGTATGTCCTATCCCACTGGCAGGTCAGAAGTGGTATACAGTAAGGGAGGTGGGGGGGTGGGGGAGTGTCCCTGGGAGTCCTCAACATTGACTCATGAAATCCCATTGCATTAGATCAAACACAGGCAAGGAAACCCTGCTGATCACTACCTACCACAACTCTCAGCTGATGAATCGGTGCTTCTCCAAGTTGAACACCACTTGGAAGAAGGACTAAGAGTAGCAAGGATGCAGAATGTCCTCTGATTGGGGGACTGCAACATCCATCACTAGGAGTGTCTTGGTACTACCACTGCTGACTGAGCTGGCTGAGTTCTGAAGGACATATCTGCCAGACCGGGCCTGTAGCAGGTGGTGAGGCAACCAGCAAGAGGGAAAAACCTACTTGATCCCTCACCCTCACCAGTCTACCTGTTGCAGGTGCATGTGTCTGTGCAGTATTAGTAGGAATGATCACTACACTGTCCCTTTGGAGACCAAGTCCCTACTTCACACTGAGGACACACTCCATTGTGACCATCATGCTAAATAGGATAGACTCAGAGCAGATCTTGCAACTCAAAACTGGGTATCCATAAGGCACTAGGGGTCATCAGCAGCAAAACTGTATTCAACCACAATCTGTAACCTCATGGCCTGACATATCTCTCCTTCTACCATTACCAGGGGACCAACCCTGGTTTAATGAGGAGTGCAGAAGAGCATGTTAGAAGCAGCACCAGGCATACCTAAAAATGACGTGCCAACTTGGTGAAGCTACAAAATAGGACTTCATGCATGCTATTAGCAGAAGCAGCATCCTGTAGACAGAGCTAAGTGATCCCACAGCCAACGGATCAGACCAAAGCTCTGTAGTCCTGCCACATCCTGTTGTGAATGTAAATGGACAATTAAATGACTTACTGGAGGGGGAGGCTACAAAAACCAGCAAGTCAATGAAAAAGACTAGGCTGTAGCATTTGCACTTCAGCCAGAAGTGCTGAGTGGATGATCCATCTCGGTCTCCTCCTGGGACCCTAGCATCACAGATGCCAGTCTTCAGGAAATTCGATTCACTGGTATTAAGAAACTGTTGAATGTACTGAATACAGCAAAGGCTATGGTCCCTGACAACTTCCTGGCTGCAGTACTGAAGACTTGTGCTCCAGAGCTAGCCGTACCCTTAGCCAAGCTGTTCATGTACAGTTACAACACTGGCATCTACCCAGTAATGTAGAAAATTGCCCAGCTATGTCCTGTCCACAAAGAAAAGGGGAAATCTAATTCAGCCAATTACCACCTTATCAGTCTACTCTCTTGATCATCAGCAAAGTGATGGAAAGTGTCGTCAACGGTGATATCAAGCAGCACTTACCGATAACCTGCTCACTGATGCTCAGTTGGGTTCCCAAAGAGCCATTCACCTCGAGACCTCACCATAGCCTTGGTCCAAACGTGGACAAAAGAGCTGAATTCCACATGAGAGTGACTGCTCTTGATATTAAGGCAGCATTTGACTGCATGTGGCATCAAAGATCCCTCAAAATTGAAATCAATGGGAATCAGGAGGAAAACATTCCACTGGTTCCACTCACACTAAGCACAAAGGAAGACGGTTGTAGTTGTAGGAGGCAGTCATCTTAGACCTAAGACATTGCTGCAGGATGTCCTCAGGGTAATGAGGTCCTCAGGTCCAATCATGTTCAGTTGCTTCATCAAAGACCTTCTCTCCAACATAAGGTCAGAAGTGGCGATGTTCACCAACGATTGCACAATGTTCAGTACCATTTGTAGCTTTTCACATACCGAAACGATTTGTACCTGCTGTCATGACTCACTGGGGATAGTGACTGTAATATCAAGCCCCACTGTTCCTTGAGCGGCAACAAATGTGAAAAGTTTGACCAAACCACCAGATTTCCCCAATTCTACCTAACTGTTTAATTTAGGTTAACAGAATACGAGCACCAGGTTTGTGAACTTAATAAGTAAATGTTTATTGAACAAATTGTCTTTAACTAGTGACAAAAGAAAGAAATATGAACTGCTAACTTCTAACGCTATAACTTAAACTTCACCTCCTTAAATCCCTACACACACACACAAGACATATAAGACACACAAAACATGGATTTTAAGGGTGGGATAAAACAGTTCAATAGCACCAATTCAGAGTACAGGATTCAATGGATTGATTTTGATCAATGTCTTCCAAATTCCTTTCAGTTCTTGTTCATGACATGAGGTGGTCTTCCAGCACTTTCAGCATTTAGTTCACTGATTGAGAACTTGTTTTTCAATGTCTCTAACAGTGGTTTTCTCCTTTTCCTTTTTACAGGGGTTTCCTCAGAGAGAAAGCAGGTTATAGAGATATGAGGAAAAGAGATTTTAGATGTTTTCTCTTTGCAGGCCAGGAGATTTCCGCTGCATTGCTATCACACAAAACCCTAGTCACCTGGTCAGGAGCCAATTAAAATGCTGTTGTCAGGCAGCTCCCTTGGTCCAGGACTCCTTTCCGGCACCATCTTGTCTTTCATGGCACACTCTGTTCTAGGATTGCAACATTGTATATATCCCTCATCCTGTTCCAGTGGATATGTCTTGTAAACTGCAGCCATTGTAATTTTAATCCACAGCCCAACAGAAAATAAAAAGATATGTTCTTTACAACAGTCCATCAGAAATAATATATGTTCCTGACACTGCATGAAGCAAGATGTGGACATCATCCAGGCTTGGGCCGATAGGTGGCAAGTAACAGTAATAACACACAAGTGCCAGGCAATGAAAATCTCCAACAAGAGAGAATTTGGGCATTTCCCCATGACATTCAACAGCATTACCATTTTTGACCCCCCACCATCAACATCCTGGGGTTACCATTGACTAGGCCAGTCATATAAAAATTCTGTGGCTACAAGAGTAGGTCAGAGGTGGCAAGTAACTCATCTCCTGCCATCCCAAAGCCTGTCCATCATCTACACGGCACAAGTCAGGAGTGTGATGGAATAGTCTCCACTTGTATGGACAAGTGAAACTGCAACACCACCCAAGAAGCTCGATGCCATCCAAGACAAAACAACCCGCTTGATCGGCACTCCATCCACCACTTTAAACATTCATTCCTCCACCACTGGAGCATAGGTAGCAGTGTGTACTATATACACTGCAGCAACTTGGTAAGGTCCTTCAACAGAACCTTCCTACCTGGAAGAAGAAGAGTAGATCCCAGGAATACCAGCATCTGCAAGTTCCCCTCCAAGCTATTCACCCCACCTGTTTCAGTCTTGACTTGGAACTATATCATTGTTCCTTCACTGCTGCTGGGTCAAAAACCTGCAACTCCTTCCTAACAGCACTGTGGGTGCACCTACACCACATGGTTCAAGAAGGCATCTCACACCCGCCCCATTATGGGCAATTTTGGACGGGCAATAAAAGCTGACCCTGCCAGCAGTCTTGACATCCCAAGAATGAATAAAAGCAGAGTTCATGAATAGGCTTAAAACTGATTGGATAGGACTGCTCCATGCAACACTCTCCATGCCAGATCTCTGATGAAACAGGCAAGGACTCCACACATTCATCCCTCAACTGCCGGCCCCCACCTTAGCTGACCAGCAACTTCTTCTGGAGGTCAAGGAGAAGAAGCAGAACATGAAAGGACAGGAGGGAGTATCTGCTGGTAATGAGGCCATAGCAGGCTAGGGAGAGCTGTCACTCAGCCTCATGCCAGTCCGGACCTAGCACGAGCTACTCCCAGGGAACTGGAACTTTGCTTCTAGTGATACGGAGTTACCTTGAGCGAGGTGACTGAGTGCTGTGTCAGTGTGTCCGAGGAAGGGGGAGGGAGCTTAGGCAGCAGCAAGTGAATGGGACCGTCCCCTCTCCTCTTCATCCCCTCACTTCCTCCCTCCCTCCCTCCTTTTTCAACTCTTGAACAATGAAACAATGTGCGATGCAGCAAGGAAATTGTCTTTCTTTTCTATACAGAGCAGGTAATTGAAATATATAAAACAAAACCTGAACGGTTTTCTTGCAATCTGGGTTGCAGGTATTGAATCTTTCTACTAAATTTGAATTCACTGTCACCATGTGCATATGGTGCAATGTGCAGAACATGTTAATGAGACAGTCACTGAAATCAGGTTTATCGTCTGCAGTGTTATAAATAACTAATGGATAATTACCTGTCAAATTAACAATATTGCATGATGCTGTTAAACCAGATAGTACAAATTTTAGTTTAATGGTCACATCGGGATCACCTATAGGGTGCATACAAACTAACACTGCATTATACCTTTGCTGCTCTTTAATATTAATGATCCATGCTACATATTTATATTGGATGATATTTGTAACCAGATGCCAACAATGGGATTTATCATTTTACTAGGACGTTTCTGTGATTATTTAGTGAATTGTTTGCTGAATCTTGAAGGGGGAAAAAATAGCATGCATGATTGAGGGTGAAGGTTAAAAGGCGGGGAGGGGATAAGGGGCCCAGAAACAAGGGAAGCACCACGGCCCATGATTTCTCTCCTTGGCCCTGGGAGTCAGACTACAGCTTGTGTAGTGCATAGAATTTCTGAATATGTTTTCAGGGTGAATATCAATGGATTATAGGATTACTACCCAGGGCGTCACACTTATTACGATTATCAATGAGTTATATTATTCGTTTGGTAGCACAGAACTTGAGTATTGCTGAAAAAAGAGACGTCATCAGGACACTTAGCAAGAATACCAATATAAGGAGAGAACAACAATTTATACTGTATGAGAAGAGAGTGCCGATTGGTTGGCAAGTGGATTCTGATCGGTAGAGGTATTGCCATGGAAAATGCACCAATTGAAGTGACTGACAGTTAACTGCCCAGCATTGTTTGAAATTTGAACCAGGCAGCTTGACCCTGATTGGTCAAGGCATTGGCCTGAGGAATGAGCCAGCAAATGGCTGTCACTTATTTTGTTTAGCTAAGTTACTGGAGGAATTACAGTTCGTCCTGCCTTCGGTTTTCTCTTGGCAACCATTTCCATTCCCCCGTGCACCCCCGGTTTCCCCTTTTCCACTCCCCCTGCACCCTTGGTTTCCCCTTTTCTACTCCCACCCTGCACCCTCGATTTCCCCTTTTCTACACCTGCCTCTGAGTGGCCCCCTAACAACAGCTTCTTACAACAACAATAATTTGCATTTCTATGGTGCCTTCAACATAGCAAACTGCCCCAGGCACTTCACAGGAGCATTATCAAACAAAATTTGACATTGAGTCACATGAGGAGACATTAGGGCAGATGACTGAAAGCTTCAACAAAGAGGTAGGTTAAAGGAACATCTTAAAGGAGGAAAGTGAGATGGAGAGGTTTAGGGATGGAATTACTGAGCTTAGGTCCTAGGTAGCTGAAGGCACAGCCACCATTTAAAATCGGGGATATGCGAAAGGAATTGCAAGATTGCAGAGGCTTGTAGAGCTTTGGGGGGGGGGGGGGGGGGGGGGGGGCGGTGTGGTGCCGAGACCACTGAGGAATTTGAAAAATGGATGTGAATTATAAAGTCATCACGTTGCTTAACCAAAAGTCAAAGTAGGTGAATGAGCACAGGGTGATGGGTGAACGGGCTTTTGTGCGAGTTAGGGCATGGGTCGCAGAATTTTGGATGAGCTCAAGTTTATGGAGGGTGGAAGATGGGAGCCAGCCAGGAGAGCGTTGGAGGTAACACAGGCACGAATGAGGGTTTCAACAGCAGATGAGCTGATGCAGGGACGGAGTACGGAGGTGGAGGTCAGCAATCCTTGTGTTGAAGTGTATATGTAGGCTGGAACTCATCTTGGGGTCAAAGCTCCGCACCAAGTTTTTGAATGACCTAGTTTAGTCTCAGATGGATATCAGTGAATGGGATGGAGTTAGTGGATAGGGAATGGAGTTTATGGCAGGGATCAAAGCCAATGGCTTTGGTCTTGCCAATATTGAGTTGGAGAACAACTTTCTGCTCTTCCAATACCAGATGTCAGACAATCAATGTGATAAATGAGAGACAGCGGAGGGATCAAGAGAGGTGGTACTAAAGGACAACAGAACATCATTAACATGTGAAGCCTGACATGTTTTTGGATCATAAGAAAATAGGAGCACATGTAGGTCAAATGGCCCTTGAGCTTGCTCTGCCGTTTAATAAGATTATGGCTGACACTCGACCTTAACTCCACTTTCCTGATTGATCCCCATTTTCTTTAATTCCCTTAGAGTCCAACCAAAGAGCAACATATAGATGAGAAATAGGATGGGGTTATGGATATATCCTTGGGGGCTCTAGAGGTAATGGTCCAGGAGTCGGAAAAGAAACCATTGCAAGTGATTCTCTGTCTATGACTGGATAGATCAGTGCAATCCTACCAAACTGGACTAGGGAGTAGAGGTATTGGTGTGGTCAACTGTAACCAAAGCTGCAGACAGGTAGAGAGGGACAAGGAGGGTAGTTTACTTTTGTCACAATCACATAGTTGACTTTGATCAAGGATGTTTTGATACCGTGGCAGGGCCAAAAACCTAATTGGAGGGATTCAAACATGGAGTTCTGGGAAAGATGTGCATGGATTTGGGGAGCAACAGTATGCTCAAGCGAGAAGAAAACAAGGTTGGATGGGGCAATAGTTTGCAAGGGTAGAGGGGTCAAGGGTGCAAAGTTTGAGTGGGGCGATGGTGGCAGGTTTGAAGGGAACAGCACCTGAGGAGAGGGAACCATTAACAATATTGGCTTAGGAAGGGAAGTTCAGTGATGAGCAGTTTGGTGGGGAAGTTAAGGATCAAGAGGTGGGACAACATGAGCTTGGAGAGGGCGTGGGGGAGATATGAGAGAAGTCAGAAAAATGCAAGTGTGATGCAATCCTTTGAGGAAGTTTGGTCTGATAGGACACAGGAATGGACAAAAGTGGTAGGCACAGATGGTCTCAATCTTAGTGATGAATAAGCCCATGTGCTCCTTTTACTTAGACGAAAGCAAAATACTGCAAATGCTGGAAATCTGAAGACTTGAAAAATTAACTCTATTTCTCTCTCACCAGATGCTGCCAGATCTGATTTTTTTCCCAGCATTTTCTGTTTTTAGTTGCACCTTGCACTTGTTAGTGATACAGTTACTGACCTGAAACCAGGAACAGAGGTACCCAATTGCAAGGGAACCCAAGGTGGAAGTCAGGTGCTCAGGAGCCACATGGTCGCATGTGAATTGCCTCCAATCAAAGTCGGCGCAGATTTAGGGGCATGAGGTTTCAAGTAGGCAGTGCCCCAAATAAGTGAGTTTAAAAAGTCTCACCATCCAAACATGACCCTCCCTAAATTCACTGATAACACATGTAGCCTCCCTGGAGCAAACTTTTACTTTCAAGTTATGAATGAAGGTATTAAACAAGCGCCCTGGCCCCGCCTCACAAACGTCACAGACTCAAATCCCGCCCCTTCATTCTGATTTGTTTCTGCGTTGATGTTGAATTCCCATTGGTGGATCCGAAACGTCAGTCCGGTTTGACCCCGCCCCCTATATTGGGTTGGTGGTGGTGACGGTTGTGAAGTAGGTTCCCTTCCCATCCACCCCTCCTGTGTAAAGTGCGGGCGGGTGGGCACTCCTCCTCCTCCTCCTCCTCCTCCTCCTCTAGTTCAAGCCCACCATCGACTGGAAGTAACTGCCGGGCCGTTTGCGATTTAAATCCGCCCCTCCCCTTCCGGCTCCGCGCGTCTGGCCGGTTTCGATGGCAACAGGTGGTGGTTGGGTGGTACCGGGTAAGAGGGCGGCGGCGCCAGGCGGCCGGCCCGGGCAGCTGGAGGCCGCCAGGTAAGGGGTGTGTGTGGGACAGGTGTCACTCAACAGGTGGGCGCCAACCCTGCCCAGCACAGGCTGCACAGTCAGGGGCTCAGATGGTGCAGCCCAGCCCAGCACAGGCTGCACAGTCAGGGGCTCAGATGGTGCTGCCCAGCCTAGCACAGGCTACACAGTCAGGGGCCCAGATGGTGCTGCCCAGCCCAGCACAGGCTGCACAGTCAGGGGCTCAGATGGTGCTGCTCAGCCCAGCACAGGCTGCACAGTCAGGGGCCCAGATGGTGCTGCCCAGCCCAGCACAAGCTACACAGCCAGCGACTCAGATGGTGCTGCCCAGCCCAGCACAGGCTGCACAGTCAGGGGCTCAGATGGTGCTGCCCAGCCCAGCACAAGCTACACAGCCAGGGACTCAGATGGTGCTGCCCATCCCAGCACAGGCTGCACAGTCAGGGGCTCAGATGGTGCTGCCCAGCCCAGCACAGGCTACACAGCCAGGGACTCAGATGGTGCTGCCCAGCCCAGCACAGGCTACACAGTTAGGGGCTCAGATGGTGCTGCCCAGCCCAGCACAGGCTACATCGTCAGGGGCCCAGGTGGTGCTGCCCTGTCCAGCACAGATGCACAGTCAGGGGCTCAGATGGTGCTGCCCACCCCACCACAGGCTGCACAGTCAGGGGCTCAGATGGTACTGCCCAGCCCTGCCTCACATGCACCAATTGGCGAGTTTTGCACTGTGTTGGCTCTGATGTTACCCATCCAATATCATCCACGATATTCGCATAGGAGGAAAAATTGTTGTTAAAATCCCCCATCAAAGGATGTTAACCTACCTTTCCACTTTTCAGAGGCTGCTGTGCATTTCCAACATTTGCTGTTGATTTCCCAGAAGGAAAAAAAACAGTAAAAACTGGGAAATAAGAGTACTGGTCCGAACTGTTTTTTCCTTCTGGGTTGCATTTGTAGTGGTTCCTTCTCATCATCTCACCTTGGGTTTTCAGGCTGTGATCACTTGCAAATGCTCAATGTTATTTAGTTTCTCAGCTATTCACTTGTGTTTTTGAAAGCAATAACTAATTGTGATGCAAAGATACTAAACCCATTTTTGCTTTATTTTAATAACACTAGAAACTTCAAAAATTATGGAAAGTGGGCTAAATAGTATGCATATTCTTTGATTGCAATTGCTTGACATAAGAGGAACTGTATGCTCAAACTATAATGAAGATTTTTTTAATAAGGAAACAATTGTACTTCAAGTTTTGTTCAGTTACTAAATGCTGTAATGTTTCAGATTCAGACAAAAATGGAATCCGAGTATGCCTTTGAGGTCCTTCCAGTTAGGTGGAACAAAAGGTGGTAAATTGAGATCTGCAAGTCTGATCACCATTGAGAGGTTGGTAAAAGGGATGAAGACTAGTTAGTCATATTGATATATTCTCTTTTCCCTCCAGTATGTTAAGAGTTCCAATATGCATTGGTTTTGCTCACTGTCAGCCCCTTAGCTGAAATTAGCTGCACTGCTGTATAGGGAAGTGCTGAGTAGAAGCTGTGCAACGGGTCACTTATTCATTTTGATACAATTGTTTGTGGTCTAGCGTAATATTTTTGGGGATCAACCATACCAAGTAATTGCATTTGGTATAATAAAACTAGTACAGCAATTGGTCTATTTAAAGTGCATATTTCTAAGCACCTTTAAGAACTTTTAAGAAGCACACATCACCTTAGCTAAACACTTATGAGTTAGAATAATGTGAAGGGGGTTGTTTCACATCCCCATAGTCCCATTTATAGTTATTATAAGGAGGTCTGAAGTATCTCCCTTGTTAACATTTTCTGTTGTAATACTGCTGGCGAGAAGCAGACTGGGAATTTTCCATCAAGCTCTTTCATGTAGAACATTTTATACAATAAAAATTGTAGATTGCACTCCTTATCCATCGTTATCCATGGTATCAAGACTTTTACAGAACTTATCTGTTTAAGATTATAAATGCATCAGTAGTTTACACAACCCTTTTAAAAATTACCATTTTAAAAAAAAGGTGTACAATGTGTAATTACTAATTTAAGGCAGAAATATTCCAGGGTTCCCATTCCAACAGTCCAATGGTTTTCTTCCATTCTTTTGTTGTTTTGATAGGCTTGCTCTGTCAATTTTGCGTATTGGGAACTATTACTTAAAAGTTGAGATCCATTTATATAATAACACCTTGTATTTCTTTCCTGCCACCAAGTATAGACGGGATAAGAACATGAGAAATAGGAGCAGGAGTAAGCCATTTGTTTCCTGAGCCTATGCAACTGTTCAGTAAGATGATGGCTGATATACCTCAGTTACACCTGTCCTCGTATTCCCATACCCTTTAATTCACTTTGTATTCCAAAAATGTATCACTCACATGACTCGAATATATTCAACGACTGGGCATCAACAGATTGCGGCAGCAGAGTATTCCAAAGCTTCACAACCCTCTGAGTGAAGAAATTTCTCCTCATCTTGATCCTAAACAACTGACTCCTTATTCTGAGACCACTAGTTCTAGACTTGCCAGCCGGGGAAACATCCTCCCAGCATTTACCCTGTCAAACCCATTCAGAATTTTATATGTTCCAATGAGATCCCCCCTCATTCTTTTAAATTGTAGGGAATATAGGTATTGCTTACTCAGATGACTATCCACTCATTCTTAGACTCAGTCTAATGAGCCTTTGTAGCACTCCTACTAAGGCAAGTATATCCTTCCTTTGGCAAGGAGACCAAACTCTAAACAGTACTTGGGTATGATTTCCCCAAGGCCTTATATGATTGCAATAAAACTACTTAACTCTTACAATCAAATCCTTTTGTAAAGGCTAACATATCATTTGCTTCCCTAATTGCTTATTGTTTGTGATTTGCGTACGAGGACACCCAGATCTCCCTGAATACCAACATTTCCCAGTGTTCCATTATTTAAAAAATATTCTGCTTTTCCACTCTGGTGGGAAAAGTAGAAAACATTATACTTCTTCACATTATATTCCATCCATCACATTCTTGGCCATGGATTTAACCTGCCTAAATACTTTTCTTCTATAGGTATATAAATAGTAGAAGGATTGTAAGAGGAGAGGATGAGTCTGATTCGGGACGAAAATGGAGACCCACACGGGAAAGCAGTAGGCTTGGCTGAGGTACCAAATGAGCACTGTAGGTGATTTTACCTCTTTGAGTTCAGAGACCAAGAAATATCACTGACACAATCTCCTACTAAATCCAACACCTTTTATTGAGAATTTTAAACAAAACAGTTTCAATTAAATCATACAGTCACCTCTTGGGTGGTCAATCTTGAGATGACTTAGGAGTTAGGACTGAGATCTTCCTGCTTGGTTTGCTGGGACTCTTCTTGTCGATAGTGAAAGAGAAATTAGTTGAGACAATAGATGGATAAAAAGTGGAAATACTAGAAAATCTGGCTACACTTAAAAGTTGATAAATCACTAGGACTGAATGGGGTGCACCTGAGGAGGCTGAGGGACATCAAGGTGGAAATTGCGAAGGTACTGGCCACAATCTTCCATTCCTCATTAGATATGGGAGTGGTGCCAACGGACAGGACAATTGAACATGATGTTACATTCTTTTGTTCAGAGAAGGGTGTAAAAGATAAACCTAACAACTACAGGCCTGTCAGTTTAACCTTGGTGGTGGGAAAGATTTTATAAATAATAATCAGGGACAAAATTAACAGTCACTTGGACAAGTGTGGATTAATTAAAGAAAGCAAGCACAGATTTGTTAAAGGCGAATTGTGTTTAACTAACTTGATGGAGACTTTTGATGAGGGTAACGTGGTTGATTTGATCCATATAGACTTCCAAAAGACATTCAATAAATTGCCACATAATGGGCTTATCAGCAAAATTGAAAGCTACGGAATAAAAGGGACATTAAAGTATTGATACAAAGTTTGCTGAGTGACAGGAAACAGTAGTGCTGAGTTTATTTTTGGACTGCAGGAGGTATATGGTGGTACTCTCCAAGGGCTGATACTAGGGCCACAATTTCTTGATATGTTAATGACCTAGACTTGGGTATACAGGCCACAATTTCAAAATTTGCAGATGATACAAAACTTAGCAATATTGTGAACTGTGAGCAGGATAGTGATAGACTTGAAGAGGGTATAAGACACACTGGTAGGTATGTGGCAGCTGCAATTTAGCGCAGAGAAGTGTTGCATTTTGGTAGGAAGAATGAGGAGAGGCAACATAAGATAAAAGGTTAAAATTTTAAAGCGGGTGCAGGAGCAGAGAGATCTGGGGTATATGTTGTGGTACAAATCGTTATAGTGGAAAGGCAGGTTGATAAAATGGTTAAATAGGCACTTGTGGCCCTGGACTTTATAACTACAGAAATAGAGTACAAAAGCAAGGAAGTTATAATGAACCTTTATAAAATACTGGTTCGGCCTCAACTGAAGTATTGTGTCCAATAATGGCTAATTCATTTAGGAAGGATGTGAAGGATTAAGAAAAGATTTACGAGAACAGGCCCAGAGATAAGGGACTTCTATCCACATAACTGTTTGGAGAAGCTGGGGTTCTTCTCTTTTGGAGAAGAGAAAGTTGAGAAGAGATTTGATAAAGCTGTTCAAAACCATGGAGGGTGTAGACAGGGTAGATATAGAACAACTGTTCCCATTGGCAGAAGTATTGAGAACCAGAGAACATAGACTTAAAATAGTTGCCAAAAATACCAAAGGCGATGTGAGAAAGAACATTTTTTTTAACGCAGCAAATGGTTACAATCTGGAATGGGTGGTGATGACAGATTCAATTATGGTTTTCAAAGGAAGTTGGATAGGTACCTGAAGGGGAAAGAAAATTGCAGGGCCACAGGGAAAAGGTCAGGGAATGGGACTAGCTAAATTGCTCTCTCTCACATGGACTCAAGGAGCTGAATAGTCTTCCATGATGAAACCATTTTATGATTTTGTAGCCTCTTTGCTTTCTCACCAAGCCCAATTTCCCACTTTGTATTGTCAGCAAGTTTGGATACACATTACCCTGTGTCCCCTCATGTAAATCATTGATTGTAAATAGCTCAGGCCCAAGCACAGATCCATGCAGTAGCCAACTATTTACAGCCTGTCAACCAGAAAATGTCTATCCCTACTCTGTTTTCTGTATGTTATCCAATCCTCAATCCATGCTAAAAATACCTCCATACCATAAGCCCTAATTTTATGCAGTAACCTCTTGTTATGGCATCTTATCAAATGCTTTTTGAAAATTTAAATGCACTACATCCACTGGTTTTCACTTTATCCACTCTACTCGTTACACCCTCTAAATTAAACTAACAGATTTGTTAATCACGACTTCCCTTTCATAACTCCTTGTTGACTCTGCCCAATTAAGTTATGATTTTCCTTCCATAATAACACATTATAATATTTTCCTTACGAATCAGCCTAAGTTTCCCTGTTTTCGCTCTCTAACCTTTCTTGAATAATAGGATCGCATTTGCTCGTTTCCCTTCGACGAGAACCTATTCTCATTGGAGTTTAGAAAGATGAGAGGTGGTCTTATTGAAACACACAAGAATCTGATGGGGCTTGACAACGTAGATGCCAAAAGGATATTTCCCCTCATAGGGAACTGAGAACTGGGGGGGTACAGTTTCAAAATAAGGGGTCTCCCATTCAACACAGAGTTTCTTAACAGGAGTATGGGACTAGTCACCTTAAACGAAACAAACGAGGAGGCTATCGCTTGGCTTCGGGGATTTGCATTCACTAAATAAATAAATAATTTAAGATAAGGAGAATTTCATCCTTGAGGGTCGTTAATCTTTCGAATTCTCTACCCTAGAGAGCACTGGGTTATTGAATATACTCGAGGCTGAATTGGACAGGTTTTTAATCTACAAAGGAGTCAAGGGCTGGGGGGACTGGCAGCAAGGGGTGTTAAGAACACAGTCAGATCAGTCATGATCTTATTGAATGGTGGAGCAAGCTCGAGGGTCCAAATGGCCTACTCCAATTTCATATGTTTACTTGACTGTTCTAGAATCTAAGGAATTCTGGAAGATCAACATCAATGCACCCACAATCTCTGTAGCCACCTCTTTTAAAACTCTAGTGTGTAGTGTTAAGAGCTCTGTAGATAACAGTTAAAAGAGAAATTCAAACTTCTAGTTATTTGCTGAAAGGATGGCATGTGAAGATTTCAGTTTAAAATAACTTTTACTGTATTAGTGACTACAGACAAGACACTATTAATTGAACATTATTTTCTTTTCAAGGTCAGCTTATACTTTAAATAACCAAACAGAATTTGCTCCTTTACACTTTTGTTGACAACTGAAAACCCTAATTTTATTACGTTACTTGGTCTCTTAAGTAGACAATCACTTCTCCTGGAACCAATCCAAAGTGTTTGGCAGCTTCCAAGGGTTTACTTCGTTTTTTTCCCTTTCCAAATACTATCTTCCACCATGAGAGTTTTCCCTGGGGATTCTTTTAGTTTCAGCTAGACAAACCCTCCAGCCATGTTTTAACTCCTCACGAACTAGGTTTTTAAACTGGACACAAGCTCCCACTCGCATTCACGGGGTGAACAACAGAGTCAGCATTTTCTCTACTTAGAGATTGGCCCAGCCTGCTCCCTATCTCCTTGCACTCCCCCTCCCACTCGGCTGCAGATCCCCCAAGACTGATACTGCAACTGCCATTCTGTCTGTGATATCTCTGGGTTTATAGGGAAGCCTGTAATCTTATCTCAAAATTGCTTCCTCTCCCCTCCTCTCCATGGCAATGGGAAACACACCAGCCCTGTATCCAAGTAGAAATGTTAATCAGCTATCTCTAAGTGCCACTGCATTTCACCTTGGAATCAAAGGGACAGGTTCTAGCACAAATATTTCTGACTTGAAACCAATAACACCTTTCTGGGTTTTAGGAGACTTGAGGTCTCTTGATTGTGGACTTAGAAACTGTCATTTCTCTCAAGGTGTTAAAATTTGGCGCCTCCCTTTCAATAACACAAAATGACTCTCCTTTTGACCTAACAACTAAACCATCCACGTTTTCTGTCAGGCAGACTCCAGCTCAGGTCATATGACTCTTCATTTAACCTATACTTAAAGCTACAGTTCAAAACCCTGATAACCTTATAAACCAAAACATATAAGCATACAACCTCACTTGTAACAGCAGCCCGTGAGTCCAGTGGATTTGTCTGCTTCTAAACCTATTAATCTCTCCAGTACAATTTCTTCTTTGATCTTTTTAGGTCTTTGGCTAGTTTATTCTCTTATCCTGCTTCTAGTTTCTTTGCCATCCTTTGCTGAATTTTAAAATACTCTTAATCCAGGAGCTTATTGAGAACATTATAAGCTTTTTGCTTTAATCTAATAATATTCTTAACTTCTCTTGTCAGCCATGGTGGGACCATTTTTCCTGTGTGTGGGTTTAATTCCTTAATGGAATATATGATTGTTGCAAATTAGCAATTATTTAAAGAAATAATTTGTATTGCTTGTTTATCATCATTTCTTTTATCCTATTTTCCTACCTACCATAGCCAGCTCACCTCTCATTGCTCTGTGATTGTGGTTATGTCACTGGACTTTGATAAAGTGCCACATCAGAGGTTATTGTCGAAAATAAAAGCTCATGGTATGGAGGTAACATATTGGCATGGATAGAAGATTGGCTGGCTAACAGGAAGCAGAGAGTAGGCATACATGAGTCTTTTTCAGGTTTGCGAGATGTAACGAGTGGTGTACCACAGGGATCAATGCTGGGACCTGAACTGTTTACAGTTTCCATAAATAACTTGGATGAAGGGATAGATGGAATAGTTGCCAAATTTGCTGATGACACAAATATAAATAGGAAAATAATTTGTGAAGAGGATATAAGGAGGCTACAAAAAGATATAGATAGGTTAAGTGAGTGGGCAAAGATCTGACAAATGGAGTTTAATGTGGGAAAATATGAAATTGTCCATTTTGGCACGAAGAATAAAAGGCATATTAACTAAATGGTGGAAGATTGCAGAGCTCTGAGGTGTAGAGGGATCTGGTGTCTTAGTGCATGAATTGCAAAAGGCTAGTATGCAGGTACAGCGAGTAATTAGGAAAGCTAATAGAATGTTAACATTTATTGCAAGTGGAATTGAATACAAAAGTAGGGAGGTTATGCTTCAGTTACACAGAGCACAGCGAGACCACATCTGTAGGACTGTGTACAGTGTTGGTCACCTTATTTAAGGAAGGATATAAATGCATTGGAAGCAGTTCAGAGAAGGTTTACCAGCCTAATACCTGGAACGGACGGGTTGTCTTATGAGGAAAGTTTGGACAGGTTAGGCTTGTATCTGCTGGAGTTCAGAAGAGTAAGAGGTGACTTGATTGAAATATCTAAGATCCTGGGGGGTCTTGACAGGATGGATGTGGAGAGGATGTTTCCTCTTGTGGGAGAATCTCGAACAAGGGGTCATGGTTAAAAATAAGAGGTCGGCCATTTAAAATGGAGATGAGGCGAAATTTTTTCTGAGGGTCGCGAGTCTTTGGAGCTTCCTTCATGAATAGGCGGTGGAATCTTTGTACGCTCTTAAGGCAGTGGATTCTTGTTAAGCAAAGGGGTGATATGTTATCGGGGGTAGGTGGGATACAGATTCAAGGTTACTGTCAGATCAGTCATGATCTTAGTAAATGGCAAGCGGGCTCAAGGGCCGAATGGCCTACTCCTGCTCCTTGTTCTTATGATAATTTGTATGACTAGTAATTCAGAGACCCAGGCTAATGCTTTGGGGACAGTGGTTCAAATCCCACCATGGCAGCCAGTGGAATTTAAATTCAATTAATAAAATCTGGAATTGAAAGCAAGTCTGAGTCATGGTGACCATGAAACTATCATTGATTGATTGTCGTAAAACTCATCTGGTTCGCTAATGCCCTCTAGGGAAGAAAATCTATCATCCTTACCTGTTCTAACCTTCATGTGACTCCAGACCTCAATAATGTGGTGAACTCCTAACTGCCCTCTGAAATGCCCTGTAAGACACTGAGTTCAAGGGCAATTAGGGATGGTCAACAAATGCTGGCCTTGCCAGCAACAGCCACATTCCATGAAAGAATAAATTAAAATGTAGTTTTTGTTTAGATTTAAGACCTTAGTTTCAGGTTTAACTAAATCACAGTCAAACTCAATGGAAAATTATATCATTACTGTTACTTTTCACCAGAAGCTCCTATATTACAAGGCTATTAATTAACCTTGTCTCTTGACATAAAGCTAGATCTAAAATAGCCTGCTTCCTGTTTGGCTCTTTGACATACTGATCTAGAAAACTATCTCGAGTGTATTCCATGAACTTGTCCCACACTGCAAATTTGGTTTGCGCAGTCTGTATGAAAAATGAAGACCCAAATGATTACCGTATTACCCTTGTTGCATGCACCACTAATTTCCTGATTTATACCCTACCTGACTCTACAACTACTGTTCAGGGCCTATTAACTACTTCCACTATTGTTTTCTGCCCTTGTTTCCTGGCTCTACCTAACTGATTCTATATCTTGATTTTCCAAGCTAGCTCCTTCCTGCCTCCTATCCTAGCCTTTATTATTGGTGCAACTCTTCCTCCACTTCCACTTTGCTGATCTCTTGTAAAGCTACAGTATCCTAAAATATTTAATTCCCAACCTTGGTCACACTGCAGCCACATGTCCGTAATGGTTATTAGATCAAGCCCATTAATTTATATCTGTGCTATTAATTCACCCATTTTGAAACAAAAGTAGCGGGTATATGACTCTTGTTTGGTGAATTCTTCATGTAAATCAGGTCAAATACAATAAGATTGAGAGGGGAAATGAAGAGGAAAATAAGACCGGCAGAGAGAAAATGAGAATAGAATGGCAATCAACATAAAAGGAAACCCAAAAATCTTCTACTTGCATCTAACTATAAAGCTGGTAGTTGGAGTTGCAATTGGTCCTATTAGGGACAAAGAGGTGATATATGTTTAGAGGCGCAGGGCAAGAGGAATCTGGCAAAATATCGGTAGAAGTGAAGATGATGGAGGTAATGAATTTTGTGAAACTTGAGAGGAAGGACGTACTGGAAAGGCTGTGCCTACTTTGTATAAGTCACCTGTTCCAGATGGCTTGCTTCCTAGGTTGCTAAAGGAAGTGGGGTTGGAGATAGTGGAAGGGGTTACCATAATCTTCCAAAAATACAGGGGAGGTGCCAGAGGATTGTAGAGTGGCAAATGTGACACCCTTATTTGAGGAAGAGTGTAAGGATAGTCCTGGCAACTACAGACCGGTTAGTTTAACATCAGTGGTGGGTAAAGAAACAATAATCAAGGAAAAAAAATCAACAGACATTTAGAGGTTTGAGTTAATTAAGGATAGCTCGCATGGATTTGTAAAATTGCTTGAAATAGCGGAAGATTGATGAAAGGAATGCAATGTATAATGTCCAAATGGATTTTAAAGTGTTTGACAAAGTATTGTAAGTTTTAAGGTCGTGAGCCACAGCTTACTCAAAATAGGTGGCTGAGAACTCCAGCCATTTTAAGGTAGTTTATTAAGAAGCCACAGTTCAGGAATGATGCATCAACTAATTAGATAGGAAAAAGATAGGACCTGTGATAGGTGAGAGCAGTTTACCGATCCCAGAGGATGAATGGATGGATGGATGGATGGAATGGAGTATGTTGATCTCTAGCTTGTGACAATAGCATTCTGCTCAGTAGCCAAAATGTTAGGAAGCTATTCCCCTGGGTCTTCCTGAGGAAGGCAACAGCCTGATGAGGACTACCTCCTGCTTCTGAGCACCTGTTAACGTACTTAATTCTCTGGGCTGGTTGTTCACCCTATGTCAAACACTTGTTTGAATAGCTTTTGACCACTGACCACAGGGCAGGTATCCAAGGGGGGTGGGGGGGGTTGTCACCTCCACCTTGTCCATCACTTCAACTTGAGGTCAACTTTTAGTTTAGCTCATGCTCGGAGCCATTCAGTTAGCTTACCTCATGCTCGAAGCCATTTGTTAGTCTTTACTAGACACTCATATATAGGTAAGAGGATATAAGACACTGTCCTATTGACTTAGGAATGTTAACACGGAAGCTTGAACTGGGAGACCTTGACATTTCTCGGGAGTGTTCGTCTTTTTTTCCAGAGAGAAAAAAGAAATGGCCTTCTGCCAGATGGCCTTGTACTGTGTCTGCTAACTTCATAAATTATACTATTTGGAATATTATAGAATTCTTACAGTACCACATAAAATGCTGCTTAAAAAAAATGTGGCTCATAGGATAGGACGGTCAAGTTGGATAAAAAAATTGGCTTAAGGACAGCAAACAGTGGGATGTGGTAAATGGTTATTTTTCAGACTAGAGGGTGGTTGACTGTGGTGTTCCCCAAGGATCAATGTTAGGACCACTGCCTTATTTTCATATATAAATGATTTGGATATTGTAATTACAGAGTAAAATTTCAACATTTGCCCATGATAACAAACTTGGAAGTGTGGCAAACAGGATAATACTAATCGACTACGACAGGACATAAGCTAGCACAAATGGACAGATGAGATGAAATTTAACACCGAGAAGTGAGGTGATGCATTTGGCAGAAGGGATAGGGAGAAACTATATAGACTTCATGGCACCATTCTTCAGAGTGTGCAGGGACAGAGAGACCTTGGGGTGCATAGATCTTGAAGGTGGTAGAGCATGCTAAGAGTGGTTAGCAAAGCTTACGTTACTTGGCCTTCATAAATAGAGGTACTGAGTACAAAAACAGAGAAGTTATGCTGAATCTGTATAAAGCCCTGGTTAGGCCACAGCTAGAGTATTGCGTACATTTCTGGTCACTACAATTTTAGGAAGGAAGTGAGGGCCCTTGAGAGGGTGCAGAGGAGATTTACTGGAAAAACTCCAGGGATGGGGGATTTTAGCTACAAGGTTTGATTGGAGAAACTGAGTTATTCTCTTTGGAGTGAAGGGGAGATTTGATAGAGGTGACAAGACTATGTCAGGTTTGAATAAGGTAGATGAGGAATAACTGTTCCCATTAGCTGATGGTAAAAGGACTAGGAGATATAGATTTAAGGTTTTGGGCAAGAGGTGCAGGGGAAATGTGAGGAAGAACTTTTCTACGCGGCAATTGCTATGACCTGAAACCCACTGCCCATGAATGTAGTGAAAGTATAGGCGATGAATGATATCAAAAGGAAACTGGATGGTTACAAAAGAAATAAACTTGCAGGGCTACAGGGATAGAATGAGGGAATTGGGGCTATCTGGATTCTCCGCGGAGAGCTGGCATAGACTCGATAGGCTGAATGACCTCCTTCTGTGCTACAAATGACTCGATTACTCTATTTTATTGCGAATGCTTCACACATTCAAGTATAGTGCATTTTGCTTTAATTCTTTTCCATTCTTCGTTTATGTCACCCTAGTCTCCAATGACCTGTTACCTGTCTAAGTTCTGTGCTTTCCTGACCCATTCTGCTTATTTTTGCCCAAATTGATACTCTTCTCTACAGCTTGGATATTTCTCTTACTTTTTTGAGGTTAGCCTTTCTTGAATCCTTCCACCTCACCAGCATCCTTTGCCCGCCTTCCCTTCATTATCTTAGAACTGTATCTACTTCTTGAGTGATTTGATCCACGAGGACAGCCATGCCGGTTTAAGTGGAGCACGCTCCAAGGGAATGGAACAGCTCCCTCTTTCGAGTAGCGGTGCCCGAGCCCCATGAATTGCAAGTCCTGTCCCCCGCACCGTACTTTAAGATACACATTCTAATGTATATGTTTCTATGCCAATTTGTATGTAGATCTGGTTACAATCGAGAGATTATTACCAGTGAGGTTCTCCGTTTTAATTTGGACCCGAACTTCTCAAATTCACTCAGCAGAACATCATTCCTAGTTATGTAAATCGAGCAGATTTTGTCAGGAAGAGGCAGAGAGTTTAACAATGTTGCAACATTACTGACTAATGTCACATCATGGAAAAATGTTGAAAAATTAAAATTAAAGGTGCAATAGATATGGGTGCATAAAGCATTTGTGACAAAACAGATGAATTATTGACAAAAATAGAGGTAAATGGCTTTGATCCAATAATGATTGTAAGATGACCAAAGTTCGGAATTAATTATTTCAGGCTTCTGGACTTTTAGAAAAAAAAGGCAAAATGGAAAAGGAGATAGGATAACCCTGATGATAAAGGAAGAAAAACAGTTGTGAAAGAGGATCTTAGCCCAGAAAATCAGTATGGGTGGAGCTAAGAAGTGACGAAAGGCAGAAAACACTGGTGGGAGTAGTTTATAGGTGCCCTAATTGCTTGTTGTACCTGATGGTATTGGACAGAGTATACAGTAGCAAATTAGAAGAGTTTATGTCACAAGGGTAATGCAATAATTGTGAGAGACTGGGCTGGGCAAACCAAATTTGGCAAAAGTACCTTGGAGGGTAAGTTCATCGAATGCCGTCTTCTAGAAGGCTATGGTCAGGAACTAACTAGGGAACAGGCTATTTTAGATCTGGTATTATGTAATGTGATGGAGTTAATTAATCTTATGGCAAAGGATCCTCTGGGGAGTAGTAATCATAATATGATAGAATTTCATTAAGTTTGAAAGTGACACGATTAAGTTTAAAACTAGGGTCTTAATTTTAAATAAATCCAAATATGAGGTCAGTTGGCTGAGTTAGAATGTGAAATTAGATGAAAAGACATGATGGTGGATAAGTAATGTGAAAACATTTTAAAGAAAAATTTATAATTCTCACTGAATTTACATTACTTTCAAGGATAAAAAGTCTACTAGAAAATGTACAATTGACTAGCTAGAAAAGCTAAGGAATATTAAATTAAAAGAAGAAGCTTGTAATGTTGTCAGAAAATGTAATAAGCCTGAGGATTTGGAGGGGTTTAAAAATTGGGAAAGTTACCAAAGGAGATTTTTTAAAAATAAGAGTAAACTAGTAATAAATATGAAAATAGATTGTGCGAGCTTTCACATGTATGTAAAAAGGAAAAGAGTGGCATAAGTAAATGTGGATCCTTTAGAGGCAGAGACAGGAGAAATTATAATGGGGAATTAGAAAATGGTAGAGGTGTTAAGTAAATATTTTGTCTGTCTTCATTGTAGAAAAGGCAAAATATATTGGAAAGTGAGGAACCAAGGGTTGCGTGAAAGCGAGGGCCTTCAAGTAATTCATATTAGTGAAGAAAAAGAACTGGAGAAATTTTAAGAGGACTGAAAGCTAACATCCCTGGACCTGATGGCCCATATCCTCTGGTTTTAAGAGGTGGTTGTACAGATAGTGGAGGCATTTGTTTTGATCTTCCAGAATTTTCAAATTTCTAGAACAGTCTCTGTGGATTGGGAGCTGGCAAATGTCCTCTGTTCAAGTACAGCCAGCAATTAAGAAGGTAAATGGTATATCCATCCTTATTCCAAGGGGTTTGGTGTTAAAGTAAGGAAACCTTGCTCCATTTATATAGGGATTTGATGAGACCACCTGGAGCGCTGTGCACCATTTTGGTCTCCTTAACTAAGGAAGAATATACTTGTCTTAGAGGGACTGCAATGAAGGTTCAGCTGGATTGATTCCTGGGTTGCGATGGCTGTGCTATAAGGACTGATTAAGTAGAATGGGCCTTTATTCTCTGGAGTTCAGAAGAATGAGTGGTGATCTCATTGAAGTGTATAAAGTTCTTAGGGTGTTTGATAAGGGAGATACTGAGAGCCTTTTTCCCTGGCTGAAGTGACTAGAACTAAGTCTTAATTCAAGGATAAGCTATTTGAGAACATAAGAAATGGAAGCAGGAGTAGGCCATCTGGCGTCTCACACCTGCTCTGTTATTTAGTCTGATCGTGCTAATTTTTTTTTTAATAATCTCAATTCCACTTTCCTGCCTGATCCCTTTTTGGGGATGAGGAGAAATTTTATTGAGAGGGCTGTGAACCTTTGGATTTCTCTACCCAAGAAAGCTGAGGGTGCTTACATATGAAATATATGCATGACTGAGATTGATAGATTTTTGGGCAATAAGGTTATTATGGGATATGGGGATTGGGTAAGAAAGTGGGAGTTGATGCAAAAGTTCAGCCATTATCTTATTGTATGCCAGGGTGTGTGTTGAGGGAGCCTTATCTATTTTTAGCTATGAAACAATCTTTTCTGGAAGCGTCTTACAGATATGAAAATACAGTGAATATCTTTTGTTTAAAGATAACTAAACCATTTTAAAGGCTGTCCCCAGAGTGCTAATAAATTAATTTCGTGAATATCTGTCATTTTTGTCCATTTCCCAAATTTAGAAATGTGACATGTGCCTCTTTACTATTAAAAGTAATTGAGTGCTTTTGTTTTACTTTGCCTTTATGACTGAGTATATTTTCAGGTCACCTAAAAGAATATGTTGGTTGGTGCTAAATCTTAGATTTCATGCTACAACATAACCTTCTGAAAATTATTTCTAGCTTACCATGGGAAATTCTACAGCAAATCTTTTCCTACTTAGATATATCATCCTTGTTGTGTGCAGGCTGTGTCAGCAAGTCCTTCTACCAGGTGTCTAATGACAAGTAAGTGAACTAAGTGGACATATTTGCTGCTGATTAAGGTTCTTTGGGTACTATTTAAGCTGATTGAAGCAACCTTTGTATGTGAGGCAATCATCCTGTACCATAAATCCCAAATCATACATGGCAAATTTTAACAAATCTGCGAAGTACTGAAGTTCTGGAATTTGCTTTAAGCCTTGAAATGAGTAACCATTTATTTTGATTAGCATAGTTATTACTGTTAAGTAGTTCAAGGGGAAATCAAGAACATACTTGCACCTTGATCCCTTCTGGCATTGTAAACAGAGAGTCAAGATGAGTGTGCTGTCTTTACACCAAGCAAGGTTAGTGGGTGGAGGGACAACTGGAATTGGGGGCAGAGAATATAATAGAAAGGGAAGGAGGCTAGAGTAAGGGTGAGGGGAAACTACCTCAGGCATTGGGAAAAGTACCTCTGAGTATTATGATATTTTTAAAAACTACATGGGTCAAAAAAGTCTTAACTTTTCAAACAGTTAAGATTTTCTGATTTTTTTTTAAAGGAATATGCCTGTTTATTAAGATTTCTTGATTTCTGATCAGGCAGAGATTTCTCAAGGTTGATTCTTATAAATTAGCATTGTGGTATTGCAAATAATAACAGTCTAACAATACTGCTATCATAGTGCTGCCTATGTTGCAGCAGGTATTGCATGTAACGTTGCAATCTTCCTTCTGTTATAATTTCTGATACATGTTTATATTATAAAATGAGCTGTGTTCTGTTTTCTTTTGCTATTGTATTTAAATGTGTGGAATATTTTTGTTTTGTATCATTTTAGATTGTACCCATTATTATAGTCACTTGAGGCTTGAAATTGTGCCATTAGGTACTCAACTTAATGTTTTCATCAGAAATTCTTTTTGCTACTTAAATGGACTAATGTCCCTGACGTGGCAGAGAAAAGAATTTCTGCAAAATCTTTGAAACTTTTGTGTGCGAGTATCTCTGTCATAGCCTCAAAATGACATCTCATTTTGCCATATTTATTTTCAAATATTAGTGAAATTAAATTAACATTTATGATATTGGTGTACAACAACCTGCCTTTAAAATGTTAAAAATTTTACATATATTATGTATTGCTGAAAAAAAACATTTTTGCGAAGCTTTTCATCTTGCACGCATCAGGACAGTCGCAAGAATTCCAATGTCGGGGGAAGCAACAACTTTATATGAGAAGATGAGAAGAGCGACATTGGTATTCTTGCAATTATCCTGATGAGCGCAAGACAAAACGCTTCAACAGAATGTCTTTTTTCAGCATTACTCAAGTTCTGTACTACGAAACGTCTATTTTATATTGTCTATATCTTTTTTCTAGTTTAATTTGGCACAGAATCTACTGCAAGTATTTTGCATGCAAAAGAAAGGCCTGGAAGCCTAAGGCTGTAGACATAGCTACTGAGAAGCTGAGTAAAGTTTCAATACAGGACAGTCCAGCAGGATTTTGGAAAAGAGAGTACATACGCAAATGTGCAGGCTTGGGCACAAGAGGAGTGGGACAGTTGTTGAAACCCATTAACCGTTACACAGGATTGCCATCAAAGTTCAAAGAAGCTGTGAAGTAAGAATGAATTATCAGTGCAATTTTGTGCTAGAATTAGAAGTAGATGCCATGAGGAGAATTGTAATACAAATAATTCAAGAACATTTGACATTGGAAATGTGGAGCTTACTGACTATCATTTCCTCAAATTATGTTTTGCAGATTATTTTGAACAAAAAGTAATTGTGGCAAAAATGTAATGTCAGTTAGGTCTGTATTGATATTCTAAGTATCACAGTCATTAAAGAAATGTCTTTCAATACGTGGACCGCCCAGACAGACATTGCTGCTTTACTGTATTTTGAATAGAGTTTGAATTCACTAATGCCATTCTTACTGTAGAAACTCTCCAAACAAGAACCATATTGTGACGTCTTATTTCACTAGATTTGCTGCTACCAGAATGCAGCTGGAGTTTATTTCTGTCACCATGTAACTTTAGATGGTTGATATGCTATTTTCTCTTTTTTGTTCTCTTTTCAACCACTTCCCTTCTCCCCCTGCTGTCCCCATGGCTAGCAGCATAGCACCTACATAAAATGGAATTTGTACTATGAAATCATTTTAATTTTATGAAGCAAAGTGCCAGGAGTGTTCTCTTGGTGTCCTGAGAAATATTTATCTTTCAACCAGTATTACTAAAAATATGTCTTGTCATCTCAGTGCTGTTTGTGGCTCCTTGCTGTGCATCAACTGACTGCTACTTTGCCTACATTACAAAAGTACCTAACACAAAAATACAGGGGGCACATTCCATCATGTTGGACAAGTGCCTGGTGACTTTTTTACGGCAGACAATACCAGGGTGTTAATGTTCCAATGTGGAGAGGTATGGTACTTAATTACCATATTTAAATGGTGCTCCTACACTGCAATCGAGAGGTGTCAGCTGTGGCTCAGTTCATAGCACCCTCACCTCTGAATCAGAAGGTTGTGGGTTCATGTCCCACTCCCGGAAACCAAGAACTGTGAATGTACTCGAAAGAGTTACATGCGATCTGTTGATAACTCGAAAGAGTTACACTGCAATCGAGATCCTAATTTAAACTCCACTGCTGCTACATGAGTTTCTCGGGGGCCGGGAAAACTTTCAGTAGAAGTTGCCAGAAGTACGAGTTGCTAGCTTCACTAATCAAGTTTCTTTCTCAGCATTCCTTGTGGGCCAGGAGGATTAGGGGTACTGTTGCCCCGCCTCCAACTGCATATTGTAGCCTTTAATCCTTTCCATCACCTCCACATCGCAGTCTCTTCCACCCCTGATTGCCAGAGACTGTCCCTAAAGGACCCTCAATGTGACGCTCTGGCCAGTTGCTTGGCGGCAAACAGAAGACAAAAATTATTTTGGTCCTGCCATTAATTTCAATAGGATGTCTATATCCCTGGCCTTCCCATGTTTTTCATCCATTTGTTTCGGCCTCCGTTGTGCTCTCCCCATAAACTATGTGGGCCAAAGAATTTGGAAAATATTTATCAGCTTGCCAACATTTCCACTGCCTGATTTCACACTGCAGCTATCCTCATTCAACAAATAATAGCTGACTGCTGCATTTAAACTTTTGTACGTAACTTTGTAATGGATAGTATGGATGGTGATACTACACAGGTAGAAGAGCCAATATATAGAACTTGTTTGAAATTTGGATAGCTCACGAACGTTTACTGCAGATTCAACAGTTCTTGTGTAATACAAATGAGCAGTGGCTCCAGTTCCATTTTATGGCCAATTAAGCAACCTGACTTTTTCTTTATTGTTGACTGTCAACACATTCTCATTCAGTAAGCAACAGTAATACATAGCACAGAGCTTTCTTGATAATTCCCACTTTTTATTAAAACCTTTCATTCGTTTCTTTTGCCCTAGTGGATCAGCTATGATTATCAACCCAGTAAATAAATCTTTGTAACTGAAGACTTTGCTACTGTATAGGATGGTGGATAATATCATGGGTCCATCTTTCTGCAACATAAAATTGATGGTCTTCACACATTGTGCAGCTAATGGGCTAATTAGCCCAGCTAATCAGCCAATTTCTCTGATCCCAGAAAGCTATAACTTGCTGATGGCTCTAGAAGAATTGAGGGCTACAGCTTTACCTTCATAAATATAAACAGAAAGTTCTGGAAATACTCCGGTTCGGCAGCATCTGTGGCCTGCTGACTATTTCCAGCATTTTTTGTTTATACTTCAGCACCTGCAGTATTTTACCTTTTTGCTCTAGATTCCTGCTGGGTGTTGAGAAAATAGGTTTATTTCTGACCCACAAAATAGGGTGCATGAAGGCAACCAACTTTGCTCTGGTGGCAAAGATGCAAGCGTTAACAACAAACAGTGTTAGTGGATAATTACAGCAGCTTCTTGTTGATCTGGTTTCCTTCCCGGCAGTATAAAATAAAACTTCATATTTATCAAATTCAATTTTGTTGCCCTCTTCCGAACTGTTGTGATATGTGTCTGGCATCCAAGTAGCTCGACACATACAAGAACACTAACTCATAGAAACCTAAATTATACTGTCTAGTTACCACCTAGACTAAACCAAGTCTCTAATTCATGATCAAATGTCTACCTCTTTCTGCAGATGTTGAGACAATTGCACTCATCCTGTGGCTTGGAAACTCAGCATAACTTCAATTTGACTGTGTCATTTTACATAATAAAATGATTACAGATAATTGTACCAGATTTCTGTTTCTCTCAGGATTTTAAAAATTCATTCACGAGATGTGTACGTCGCTGGATAGGCCAGCATTTATTGCCCATCCCTAATTGCCCTTGAGAACCTGTTTAAAGGGAGTGAAGTGTTACTGGATGGACAGCACAAGTTGATGAGGACAGTTGAAATACATATGTTATGTCATTCTCTCATCAAAGAGGATGTTCAGAGAATCACTGTGCATCTTCTAAATTTGGGTCAATAGTTTCTCTTGCATCTAATGTAATCATAGCTGATTGTTATTAGCTATTACAACTCAGTGGGATGTTTCTTTAAAAGTACCCCCTCTAACCCAGGCTAAGAGCAGGTGCAGAGCATTACATTATTCTCTTCTTAACTGAACACAGATCAGTGATTTCTCTGGTCTGTATGGCTCATTTACTCATGGCCAAGTTTGCAGAATCATTGGGGACATTTAAACATTAATACCAGATTATAAACCAGCTGGTGCCTCTCAATGGGCAACCTTTTAGATTTTCTTTTCAAAATGTGATTTGGAGCTGGAGCAATGATTACTGGACTAGATCTACAGTCTCTAAAATTCTGGTAGCACTTTTGGCCACTGCAGGTTTCCTGATGCTGGAGATTTCGATTTGTGGAAGTTTTTGTGTGTTTTATTTATAAAAATGGTAGGATTCCAGAGTAACTTTAGATATGTTTCTTAACTGGTACTATGGAAGATATCTCATTTTTGTGAGAATTGTTTGAAATCATTTAATTTTGAAAAACTTTTCTTTCATTTGGGGAGGGGGAGAAACTGTAATGCTGCTCATTGCTGTGCCTATCTATTCAATATGCTTTTCACATCTTGAGAACATAATGGATAAAGGTTAAGATTTCTTTCAACGGTTCTTAACATTTGACGATTTTCAACCATTGATGTCTGTTTTTTGTGTTTTTTGTTTCGGTTTTTTTCTGCCGTCCAGGACATGATTTTTAAGTACTAATGATTCTGACACATGTGTACCTAAGTTCCTATAACCTTGCTGGCTGCACTAATGACCAAAAATGAAAGCTTAAGTTGCTGTATTTCTCATCTGCATGCTTTCCCCTCTTTAGCAACTGAGCAAAGTAAAATAATTGGTAAAAGAAGCAAAAGCGGCATGAGGAAAAAACTTTTCCATGCAGCAAGATCTGGAATGCACTGCCTGAGTGTGGTGGAGGCAGTTTCAATTGAAAAGTTTAAAAGGGAATCGGACTGTTACCTGAAAAGGAAGAATGTGCAGGGTACAGGGAGAAGGGGAATGGCACTAATTGAGTTGCTCATTTGGAGAGCCAATACAGACACGATGGGCCAAATGGCCTCCTATCATATAACATAAAAACAAAATGCTGCAGATTCTGGAAACCTGAAATGAAAATTGAAAATACTCAGCATCTGTGGAGAGAGAAACAGTGTTAACAAAAACAAAAATACCTGGAAAATCTCAGCAGGTCTGACAGCATCTGTGGAGAGGAACACAGTTAACGTTTCGAGTCCGTATGACTCGTCATCAGAACAGTTCTGATGAAGAGTCATACGGACTTGAAACATTAACTGTATTCCTCTCCACAGATGCTGTCAGACCTGCTGAGTTTTTCCAGGTATTTTTGTTTTTGTTCTAGATTTCCAGCATCCGCAGTATTTTGCTTTTAGCTTGAAACAGTGTTAACGTTTCATGTCATTGACCTTTCATGAGGTTCTCTTTTCACACGGATACTCAGCTGGCCTGGCACTATTTCCAGCATTTTCTGTTTTTACTCAATCTGAAGACTTAACGTCAAGTTCCACACATATGCTGATACCCAGCTCTCTCAACACCGCCACTGACTCTATTGTCTGACGTTCAGCCGTGGATTAGCTGAAATTTCCTCCAATTAAGCATTGGGAAGCCAAAGCTGTTGCTTTGGCTCCTGCCACAAGCTCTATTTTCTAGCAACTTATTGCATTTCCTTCCCTGGCCGTTGTCACAAAATTTAGCTGTAACGCTAACTGCTGTAGCAAGAAGAAGGAATAATTATCTGGGCTTGTTTTTATTCCCTGTGGTGGGAGTGAAACAGTAATACAAGTAAAATAGCAATGTTATATTTCCTGTCTGACTGATTTTTCAGGTTACTGGTATTTTAGTTGAGACCTTGAAATAGGCCGTCCAGATGCCCAATAAGAGGCAATGCCTTCTAACTGCCTGCAAATCAGAGCCCCACATATCTTGCAATTGGGCGGGCAGACTTTCCTTGAGGGGATGTCTTCAGACAAATCAGCGAAAGGAAATAAAGATTTGTTGGGATGAACCTACCCAAACCCCCTCCAGCTTCACTGGACAGAGTGGGCTCAGAAGTGTAGCTTCTAGATTTACAGCTGCCTATGACTGGTGACCTGCTTTATTGTGTGGCGGCGGATCACTTCCCATTATGTGGGCTGCAGGTTCAACTTGCAATTACACACACATCTATCCCCTTGTGTCTCAAAACATATTACATAGAATGGTTCCTCTTTTGGGTTTTTTCCATGTTATATGGGGTCACCACAAAGCTGGTTGATTACCTTCATATCAACCTAATTTTTGGATTTGGCAGCTGTTCTTTTTTACAGCTGAATTGTTCTTCCTACAGCTAACCCTCCCCATTTAGCTGGGTAGGGGAGGAACCCTGATACATGCTGCCTGGCCTCCAGCAGTGGCTAGGTTCTTTCATAGCAAGCTAGTCCAGGAGTGGGACTTGAACCTGGACATTTCCTTTTATTTGGGACTTGATTTCACAGCCTTTGACTCGAGTGAACAAAAACAAAGGAACCAAGCCAACAAGTGAGTTTTTAAAAAACTTTTTTGGACATGTGACTAAATTAACATAATTTTATCTCTGTGATGTTTGATGGCTCAATAAAAGTTCTGTTCAGTTCTCCAAAGACATCCTTTTTTCCATGGATTTTTAAAGTGTAATCAAAAGATTTTGCCTATTGATGCCTCCAGTTTTGTTAACATTCTTGGCCTCACTATTTTAGTTTTGATGCAGCTTTTTTTTTCATGGCAATCACTTTTACCCCCTCGCTTAATCTCTTGGCTTTCTAAAAAGCCTACACCTCTAATACTTAGTATACTGCTCCTAATTCTGATTAGGCTCTCCAGCATGTTTTTTGCTATTGGAGAAGATATGAGGAGAAAGCTGGTTCCCTGTGAGGTAATTCCCCTTATCTTGGGTTGTAATCTCTCTTGTTCACTCTTGATGATCTTCTGAGCTATAAATTTGTGTTTCTTAAGCTGCATTCTACCTCCCCTTCGTGTTAAAACCAAGTGTAATTGCAAGGCCAAAAGTAAAATATTACAGATGCTGGAAATCTGAAATAATTTTCAGCATTTTCTGCTTTTATGAGCAGGTCTGGTAGCATCTGTGGGGAGAGGCAGATTTAATGTTTCAAGGAAAGATCACAGATGCTACCAGACCCGAGTATTTTCATTCTTAAGTCATTGCCAGTCCCCTATGTAATGCATTGTTTTGTAGGACTAACCGTTATACACGTTCCTTTCTCTTCCATTGTCAGTCCTGTCATGAGGCTGTTTTTGAAAATATGACTTCCAACTTCAAACTGACTGGAACAAACTACTTAAAAATGCAAGGCCACCTTCCAAGGTGGAGGTGAAAGAGCAAACAAGACACCCTCGGGGTTGTTAAGAGAGGAACATTTGCTATGATTCAAAGATCCATCAAAACGCGTTACTGTCTAAAGAACAGATGTTAAAATGCAAAGCGCTGGACATTGAAACATTGGCTGCCACAGACAGACCCACCCAAAACCCCATGGAAATACACAATGGGTGAAGTATGGCAGCCAGAATGCCAGCCACTGAAGAAAGATTGCAAGTGACATAGTGAGAAGAAAGTTTCCAGCAGAGGATGAAGTGCACATCAAAGGTTATTGCAGAAAATAAAAGCTCATGGTATAGGGGATAACATATTGACATGGATAGATGATTGACTGGCTAACAGGAAGCAGAGAGTAGGCATAAATAGGCCTTTTTCAGGTTGGTGAGATGTAACGAATATGTGCAACAGGGATCAGTGCTGGGACCTCAACTGTTTACAATTTCAATAAATGACTTGGATGAAGGGAAAGATGGGAAGGTTGCCAAATTTGCTGATGACACAAAGACAGGTAGGAAAGTAATTTGTTAAGGAGGCTACAAAAAGATATTGATAGGTTAAGTAAATGGGCAAAGATCTGACAAATGGAGTATAATGTGAGAAAATCTGAAATTGTCCGTTTTTGCACGAAGAATAAAAGAGGGGCATATTATCTAAATGGTGGGCGATTGCAGAGCTCTGAGGTGCAGAGGGATCTGGTGCCTTAGTGCATGAATCACAAAAGGCTAGTATGCAGGAACAGCAAGTAATTAGGAAAGCTAATAGAATGTTATCATTTATTGTGAGGGGAATTGAATACAAAAGTAGGGAGGTTATGCTTCAGTTATACAGGGCACTAGTGAGGCTACATCTGGAGTACTGTGTACAGTATTGGGCACCTTCTTTAAGGAAGAATGTAAATGCGTTGGAAGCATTTCAGGGAAGGTTTACCCGACTAGCACCTGGAACGGGCAGGTTGTCTTATGAGGAAAGGTTGGACAGACTTGGTTTGTATCCGCTGGAGTTTAGAAGAGTAAGAGGTGACCTGATTGAAACATATAAGATCCTGAGGGGACTTGACAGGGTGGATGTGGAGGGGATGTTTCCTCTTTTGGGCGGATCTGGAACTAGGGCTCACTGTTTAAAAATAAGGGGTCGCCTATTTAAAACAGAGATGAGGCGAAATCTTTATGTAAGGATCGTGAGTCTTTGGAACTCTCTTCATGAAAAGATGGTGGAAGCAGAGTCTTTGAATGTTTTTAAGGCAGAGCTGGATAGATTCTTGGTAAGGAAGGGAGTAAGCAATGGGGTGATAGGTTATCGGGGGTAGGCGGGTTGCAGATTTGAGGTTGCATTCAGATCAGTCACGATCTTATTAAATAGCGGAGCAGGCTCGAGGGGCAGAATGGCCTACTGCTCCTTGTTCATATGGGACAGGCTGAAAAGCTGTGCTCTCTCCCTCTCTATCTCGTAATAATTGTAACATCTTCTACATCTGACCTCACCAAGAAGCCAGCTAACCTAAACCGGCCACAATATTTAAAATCTGTGTCTCCAGGAAAATCAAAGGACGCTTAACTGTATGTTCTTTTAACTTTTTTTTATTGGACTCTAACTTCCCTTATTTCTGATACATGTGTGTGTGTGACGTTGAATTTTTATTATCTTTTTCTTGGGTTTCATGGTTAATAAATTTGCTCTTCCTTTAACTCAAGAACACCTTGCTTGATTGGTCCCTTATCACCCACTGCATAAATAGTTAAATGGAATCTGATTTAAAGAAAGGCATATCCCGTGGCAAGGAACTTTAAGCCTTTGTTGTGACCAGCCAAGGAAGCCGAATAGATCGGAGCCAGTTCACTCCTCCTCACCTGGTCATAACAGCCCTTTAACAAATTGTTTAGTTTGGATTTTAACTTTTCAATCATTCCAATGTTTTGAACTGTGGTTTATCATCTTGGTTTCTCAATTTTAAAAAATATATAACTCTTCCTTTGTTCTTTACATTTTACTCTATCTGGACAGATGGGAAACTGAAGATTTTCAAGATATTTAACATTTTGTTTTCAGTGATCTGACTTAAAATAATCATTTACTGTTGCAGCCATTTCCCCATCATTTAAAGGAGAGATGAAGAACTAGTGGTGCTAAAATAAATAAGTTAATTGGTGCAGTATTCTATAACAGTGCACTGAAAAAGTTTGACTTTAAACTTAATCAAACTTTTTGGGTTTGCCTGATTCTAAGGATTGTAATCAAGTTGACCACAGTGATAAGTTATAATTAACTGCCTTAAAAATGTCTCCTGTATACAGAGCTCTTGGGGTTACTTGGATGGTTGTTCTTCGAGAAAGAAATGGAAAAGAACATGTCAAGGAGCAAAGTAAGGCTTACTTCAGTGACACATCTGCTACTTTGTGTTGGAATAGTGCAGTTTGGCCACCTCTTTCTAGCCTGAAAGCACTCTGTGTGTATGGAGTCACACCATTGTTCCGTCCAAGTAAAACTCCTGCAGCGAATGGGTGAGCTTCCAAGAGAACATACAGTAGAATATAACCATGTTAATAGCTTGTAATGTTTATTTGTACTTTATTGTTAAATGAGTGCAGATGTTAAAGCTGATTTTTTTTTTTGTTTTTTGGTCCTCTTTCCTGCTTCCAAACAGTGTTATAAAGCTCTTTCCTCTTTTAATGCAGAGGAAAAATGGGTTTTGATCCCTTTGCTCCCATTTTGATTCTAAATAACATTGTGATTACTCTGGCTTTTCTAGTGTGGGTATCTGAAGTGGTGTGCCAAAGTAAATTTCGTGCAAATGAATTTATGATCTCTGCACTCCTATTTCTTTTAATAAGACATCTTGTGGCACTGGGCACCAAGAACATTTGGAAGTCCTCCATAGTGAGACAACCAGCACTATCCGTTAATTTGCATTTTTTAAAAATGGAGAGAACCATAGAAAGTTTACACATGAATAATAAAGCTAATTTTATCATGCTATAGTACATTTAAGTGAAACTGATCCAGCTATTGTATACGGTTGTTTTGAATTAAGTTTCAACCAGCCTGCCTATTTGCCTGAGCTTCCTGGGCACAGGCTCTGTGGAACCCTACTTTAAACTGCACCTGTGTCACATAGCACCAGGTGTAGTTAAGAGCAAACTGCTTGCAGAAAGAGATGGTGTTACAGATCCCATTTCCCCTGTATTGCTGCTAAATATCTTGAGGGTTTGGATATTACTCCTAAAAAGAATCATAATTGTTTTTTAAACCACAAAAAAAATTGCTGCTTCTAACCTCGTTGCAGAATGCTGTTGATGATGGTGGCCGTTTTTGATACTGTGTGACCCCTAATATTCTTTTGCAATTGTGATATATTTGGACTAGACGAGGAGGAAACCACCAGAGGCCTTCTAGGTAGTTGCTGAAATTGTTTACTTTGGTCTCTTAGTCACTACCAACCGGTTCCTTACTACAGAATAGGAGTACTTCTCCCTCCCCTCCCTAACCAGAGACCTGCATAATGCCACCTGCAATAAAGAGAAACATCTCCATGCTTAATCAGACTCTGCATTGACTTAAACCCTTAGGTATTATGAACTAATGTTGCAGTTCTTGTGCCAAATTGTGCAATCACTTGCTTATCTGTCACTCTGGAAAATTGAAAACCATGGTTATATATGCTTTCTCTTTGTAATATCCAGTCACTTTAGCTTGGATAAGAACATAAAGTCCATGAGAATGCATTACTTTGGTCCAGAAAACCACCTGTTTGTTTTGTGTATTTTATCAAATTGATTGGGTTGAGGAGAGGGGCTGGGTAGATGTTAGCACCAATGTTTTGCCCTTTTTAGGTAGCTAATAATATCATTGATTTTATTTAAATTAGCAGTGTCATATTAAACAGTTTTGACTGAAAGGAAAATAAAATCATTTTAAATGATTATTTTAAATATCCTTCCTCCTTCCCTATCCAACCACTAAATAAACACACATGCTCATCCCTCTTTCTGCTTTTGATCTAGTGCATAACAATGACTTGAGGTTTGTGCGATTAATATCCAAATTGCTTCCTCCCAGAAGGATGCTAGGGGTATTAATCTGTCCTAGCATTCTGTATTGCAGCGTGTTGGATGTTCTCCATCCAGTATGAGGTGAACCCAATTTTACCCAACCCACCCTATTGGTAAACGGCTTAAAATTGACAAATCAATCCATTCCCACTGGAAGTTTGCTGAACACATTTTTAAAATTCTGTTTGACTGGTGGAAAGGCTCCTGCCAAAAAAAGGCAGTTGTGTCAGGAATAACTTCAAATATTGTCAACGGAATGCTGGCATGATTTTATTTGGGCAAGTTAGAAGCCTCATCCAATGACTAGACTGACGAATAAAAACCTTAGTAGCATTGTTTTCACAAACTGACCTGACTTTTAAATGCAGCTTCAATTCACTTGTAGGCACTTGGGTCATTATGATCTTGGTGTCATTGCCTTGGAAATGCTTTTGAGTGTTGTCTTGATTTTTGCCTAGCTTCATTAAACACTCAATGTTTATTATGAGTTTTGTTTTTGCTTCACTCCTTTTGGTTGAGTTTGAGGAAGAGGAGCAATAACATTAGCATGAAGAAGCAGGAGAGTTAGTTATCTGAGCCGGTTAGAAGGCTGAAATGGCGGGAATAGGATTGTGCTTGTAAAAGGACTTACCAAGCCCCAGGTTTTTTCTTGTATTCGTTCATGGGATGTGGGTATCACTGGCTAGGCCAGCATTTATTGCTCGTCCCTAATTGCCCTTGTTCAGGGAGTATTTAAGAATCAACCACACCTGGAGTCACATGTAGGCCAGACCATGTAAGGACGACAGGTTTCCTTCCCTAAAGGATATTAGTGAACCAGATGGGTCTTTATGATAATTGACAATGGCTTCATGGTCATCATTAGATTTATTGGCCAGAATTTTACGGCCTCGTTTCGGCAGGGACGGGGCTGTAAAATGCGGCGAGCCATTATAAATCCCATTGACTTCAGCAGGAATGTAAAATCCCGCTGTCGTAAAATTATGCGCATTGAATTCAAATTCCACCATCTGCTGTGGTGGGATTCAAATCTGGGTCCCCAGAGCATTACCCTGGGTCTCTGGATTACCAGTCCAGTGCCAATACCACTATACCACTGCCTCCCCTCTTGGGCGAGTTATTTTCTTGGATATTTCTGAAGAGCAATGCAGAAGGTGTCCATGTTTTGCTATGCAGGCTATTGCTGACTTATGCAGCCTATTTTAATATTGTCTGCTGAAGCAGGGATCCACCCATTGCCAGTGGGTGTCGAGCTCGGCAAGCCCTAATCTTTTGGACATAGATTCCTTCCAAGCTGGGGACATCTCTGAGTCAAATAATCACCAATGCCTTCCCTGCCTGACATTAGTCTATTATTAATGACTAGTACATTACCTTCACAATAAGAGAATTCTGGGATTTACAAATATGACTTACTTTCCCTATATTCAGGTCACAATGGACTGCACTTATGTAGGTATAGGGGCACAGAAAGATGAGCCAGAAACTTATCTGAACAGGAAGGGCTTCCACTGCATCAATATTGAACTGGTGTGTGATTGCCACAGAAGGATAATATAAATCTGTACCTGCCCAGTACTTTTTTTCTGTATCACTCTTCCATCCTCCCAATTTGTGCCCATTTAGGAATGTCAGAGGATGGCTGCTAGAAGATGAGGGATATTGTGGGAATCTGTCTTTAAATTTTGAAACAGACCCTAACATTATGGTCGAATGGAACAGAGCAGGTAAACATAGAAAGGAAGCTGACCCTCCCAGTTTCTAAGGAAACAAAAACAAACTGAAGTATGGAAACCAAAACTTCTGGCATACTGAACCTGTTTAAAAGATATAAAAGGATTCTGATCAGTCCAAGCTGAGAAGTAGCATTCCATAGTGCAGTACAAGCAAGCTGAAGAGGACAGTCCAGATCCAGAAGCTGAGAATAAGTTGCTGCAGCTGTTTCTGTTGCTTGAAGATAATATTGGTGGGTCTACCCCATTAGGCCAAGTTGAGCAGGTTGTGAAGGCGTGTACCATTTTTGGTGAAAACTGTCTGTGGAACTCTGGTTGTGTGTTGCTGCCGTCTAACTCCTAGAAGTCGAGAAGCTGAAATTCCTTGTGAGGAAGATGGAGTTTGAAGGACTTTGAGTGCGATTACTAAAATCTAAGTGGACTAATAAGCCAATTTGTAAGATCTGTCTTAGTTGTATCTACCATTTAAGGTGCAATTTATAGTTTACATTCGACCATAATTTGCCTGTTGATTCATGTTTCACTTGTTAATTCTGGCTGTTTGAGTATAGGATAGATAGTATTTAGCCTTTGCTTTGTTGACTCTTGGATAATAAGCATTCTTCTGTTCTAAACTGTGGAATCTTGTGGCTTTATTCTTTTGATGAATAACTGGGGTTTTAAATTTCATCTACTTTTTTAGAAAAAAATTACTGGTCTCTACTGAGATCATAACATCATCACCTATGTACGTGCCTGATGACACTGCGCTGCAACCTTACAACACCTGAGCAATTGGGTACATTGAGAGCCAAGGGGCCAAAGGGACATCATAGAGTATACCACTAGCATTTTGACACAGATCTGAGTGCCTTGGACTAAAATTTGAACAAAGTGAGGTGCATCATTATAGCTTGCTGTATTCCACACATCCTAGCAATACAAAGCGGATTGGAGTTGAATGAGGCACAGCAATAAGAAGAGGCATCGCCTGATGAGAGAGAACTGAATGATGGTGATGGCAATCCATCAGAAGGAGAGTCTACAGAACATGTAGCTATAGAGGCCAGGGAGCAGTTGGTAGAGCAGAATCTTAAGTGATACATGAGAAATCAAAATAATTTCCTCAACATTAATGGTTATTGTTACTCTTTCACCACTGTATTGAAGCACATTAATACCATTCAGTCAATCTCTATGCAAATGCAGACTAAGAAGCTCTAATAAACTATAAACCAACATTGCAAACCAGGGACTGCCACCCCCATTTATTAGTTTTATTGACAGTTTGTTTTATTTAAAAGAGATTATAGGACCTAATCGAAAAGCAGGATACTGCACATGTTGGAATTCTCGAAATAAAAACAGAAAATGCTGACCTGGTGAGTATTTCCAGCATTTACTGTTTTTATTGCAATTTTGGTGTTTATTTTAATTCCACGTATTTTATTGTAATGAATTCTTTGTCACTCGATTAATCAGCCCATGGGCTTTGCTTGCAAGGCTTACCAACTTTATTTTGTGCACCTCCAGTGAAGTTAACAGAGCTGGTGGAAAGCTGCTATTCCTCTTAAAGACATTTTTTATGGCTGATGAATTTTGACCATTCAAACTTCAGGGACTGGCTATAGATTCCTGAGAGAGCTGCTCCTGCTGCAATACTGTCACTTTCATGGAGTGGGAGCTCATTGCTTTTACTTATCTGGAGGAGAATAGACTACAGAAAATGAGTGTCACCTTGAACCTATTTTCTTCAGTCGGTCCAAGGTGGTCATCTGATTCAAGCATGAGCACAGATTTGAGCCCAGAGTCTGCATGGCAACTGTTCGAAATTCCATTAAACTGGCAACCCCCGTGAACATTGATTCCAATTGTGAGTTCATAATCTTCAGTTCTGCAACTGTCTGAGATATGTGCACTCCTCTAATTCTGGCCTTTTGAGCATCCCTACTGTTGGTGGCTCTGCCTTCAGCTGCCTAGGCCCCTAAGCTCTGGAATTCCCTCGTAAATCTCTCTGTTTCTCTACTTCACTTTCCTCCTAGAGACATTCTTTAAAACCTACATCTGTGATCAAACTTTTGGTCGCCTGCCTCAAAATCATCTTATGTGGCTCTGCCATATTTTGTTTTATAATGCCTCTGTGAAATGCCTTGGGATGTTTTATGTTAAAGGTGATATATAAATATTTGTTGTTGTAGTGGATTTGGTTTTTGAGGACCTTCCTGGCAGTGGCTGTGAAGAGAACACCCCTCTTCACTCTGACTTGCTCCAATGCAACCACTAGGAAGACCTCTGAAATTCTGAGCACTAGGTAGCCTGTGCTTTATGCTGCCACATTTTCCTGCTGTACTGTTCCAACAACAAAATCTTGCAAAAAGGAATGCGGCTTTGCTTTTAAGAGGAATTTCCCTATTTAAATGTACCTTTGGATAATTTGCTGAAAATTGTGCTCTGGAAGAGGACAGACTAGGACACCCACTGCTGAGGTTAAAATAAAGGTTAGGAGTTAATGCACTCTGGGCCTGTTTAGGGCTCAGCCAGAACTCACCCACTGACCACTTCTTATCCTGGTCACTGTAAGGTTTATTTTGGCGGGGGAAAAAAAGTTAATTCATGAGATGTAGGTAGTATTTATCACTTGTTACTGTTGAGAAGGTGGTGGCCTTCTTGAACAGTTGGTAGTGGTTTATTACAATTGAGTGGGTTGCTAGGCCAACTCAGAGGGCAATTAAGAATCAACCATTCTGCTGCAAGGAGTCACATGGATTTCCTTTTTTTCTCTAAAGTACTTCAGAACACCACTGGGGTTTTTACAACAGCCGACAACTTCGTGGGCTCATTTGCTGGTACTTTTTTTAAAAATTGCCAGATTTTTGATTTTTTTAAAAAAATTCATTCTTGCAGTGCTTTAGTGGGCTATGAACTTATGGGCCTCAATGAGGAGGGTGGAATGATAGCAGGCAACGCACGCACAACATCATGGGATGCGCAGGAACATCTGATTTCATTGGGATCACTTGTTTAAAAAAATTCATTTATGGGATGTGGGCTTCGCTGGCTAGGCCAGCATTTATTGCCCATCCATAATTGCCCTTGAGAAGGTGGAGGTGACTGTTTTCTTAAACACTACGGTCCCTGTGTTTTAGGTACCACAGTGCTGTTAGGGAGGGAGTTCCAGAACTTTGAGCCAGCGACAGTGAAGGAACGGTGATATATTTCCAAGTTAGGATGGTGAGTGACTTGGAGGGGAAGTTGCAGGTGGTGGTGTTCCCATTTACCTGTAGCCCTTGCCCTTCTAGATGGTAGTGGTCATGGGCTTGGAAGGTGCTGCCTAAACAGCTTTTGTGAGTTTCTACAGCACATCTTGTAGTTGGCAGCAGTGTGTACCATTGTTCATCGGTGTTGGAGGGAGTGAATGTTTGTGGAAGGGGTGCCAATCAAATGAGTAGCTTCTTGAGTGATGTTGGAGCTGCACCCATCCAGACAAGTGGAGAATATTCTACCACACTCCTGACTTGTGCCTTGTTGATGGTGGACAGGCTTTGGAGAGTCAGGAGGTGGGTTACGCACCACAGGATTCCTAGCCCCTGGCCTGCTCTTGTAGCCACAATATTTATATGGCTAGTCCAGTTCAGTTTCTGGTCAATAGTAATCCCCAGGATGTTGATAGTGGTGGATTCAGAGACGGTAATGCCATTGAATGCTTTGTTTTCGTTATATTCCTGGGTTTTATATCTCCACTGCATGTGAACAGGTGTGACATGGGCCTACAGACACCATTTCACCTCATTAAGAAATGAAATGGAAGAGGAAGTTGGGAGTGTCTGATCTGAAAATTCATAAGAATTCGCTTATAACTGATGAAGAAAAACTGTAACAAGGTTCTCAGTCATTTGAATGTGCTGCTGGAGAGTCGGTAAGGAATAGGGAGAGGTGCTCCACATGAGTGATTTTTAAGAAAAAAAACTTGTCACCACCAAGAGTGCCTGTCTGGAGGAGGCCAGTGGCATGAATGGCACCCTAGGTCATGGATTCGATGCAGTTCTGGCGCCTCCCTCGTGGCCAGAGAGGAATTAAAAATTTGGGTCAGAGCCCGTGCCTCCCTTGCCTCCCTCGGCAGTCTGGGACACAAATCATCCAGACCTGGAGATTTGTCCACTTTTAAGCCTGCCAACACCTCCAGTACCTTGTCACTCCCTATATCAATTTGCTTAAGAACCTCGCAGTCTTACTCCCTGAATTCGATACCTTCATCCTCATTCTCTTGGGTGAAGACGGATGTGAAGTATTCATTCAACACTCTCTATCGATGTCCTCTGGCTCCACCCATAGATTTCCCCCTTGGTCCCTAATGGGCCCTACTCTTTCCATGGTTATCCTCTTCCCATTGATATACTTATAGAATATCTTGGGATTTTCCCTACTTTTACCAGCTAGAGCTTTGTCATATCCCTTCTTTGCTCATCCTCATTCGCACAATACTCAAAGGCATGCCCAATACACTCACTCCTTATGCATATGCCTGATTCTTTACCACTTGCAGTGCACCCATTAAATGCACATATTCTGGCAGTGAGCTTTTCGACTGGTTTTGATAAGCATATAAAGAGACTATGTTGGGACTTCTAAGGTATCACTGATCTCCATTCTACTCTTCTGCAGAAGGACTGATGCTGCCCCAGAGAAGGAGGATAGTGGAATGGATATGGGAATTGATGTTTCTCAGCAGGTCTCCATCCATTTGCCACCCCCTCAACCAGGACTTGACATGATGCCTCCATTCCAGCTGGTCTACGCTGTCCCTACACTGCAGCAGGGCCTTCTTGGACCCCAACATCCAAAACAACTTGAGGCAATGAGAAATGTGTATAGCAGCCTTCCACCATCTCTGAATCTACAGGGACAGTGTTATACAGAACTTGGACATAGGAAGGGAGAGAATATATAGAGGATTAACATAGGGATGTCACATTTTTTTTGTTAACCAATTAATTTGACCACTGTTGAAGGAACTTATCACACATCATTCCACTGTGTCTCATTACTGAATGCAGAATTCACAGTAGGGAAGTGATTTTAAATCCCGAATTGTGGATATGTTGGATGTGCCTGAGGATTACAAGACTCTGCAAGGTATGTATAGTTAGTGGGTCAATAATGACCTAGTTGCTATTGAAGCATCACTTGCATCACAGGCAGAAGTATGTCCTGGTGGCCGAGCATCTGAGTTCCTGTCTTTATCATTCTCCCCATCTGAGTCGTTCAAGACATCTTTATAAGGTGCTATGTTGTGTAGAATGCAACATCAGTGATCCATAACACACTAGCTGGCAAATACTGCAGCGAATCTCCAGATCTGTCAAAATACCTGAACCTTTATCATTGCATTGAATGGTGATGTGTTTGGTGTTGAACCTCTCTTCTGGTTGAGTGGAGGGATTCCTCAAAGGTATTATGTGCCATAGCTGAAGGGAATATCTTGTCCTTAAGCAGCTATCTTGTCAGGTTGGTTTCAGGTAGAAAGTCCGTAGGCACAATCCTCATATCGGTTATAGTAGTTCATGGAACGCTGCCTCCTTGCCTTGTCCCACGCTAATGGATTGGTGCCTGTCAAACTATAGATAACCAATTGTCTCTCCCTAATGGAGACAGATGTCTTTGGTCCTTTGTGGACTATGGCTAAATAACTTTCTCTAATCCCAGCTGTGCAACTGGGAGCAGTGGCCACTCCTGGGACTGCAGCAGTCCCCAACGAAGATCATCACTGGTGTCAAATTAAAAGATGAGTGGAGGTGTTTTGCTAGGGCCAGTTGAAGGTGTGCATGGGTAGCGCATGGAGGAGGGCCCCTGTTAGGCACAAGATGCCTGAATAGGAGGGAACCAACCACCCACCACTGATATAATACTTAAGGGCGTCAGTTGGCCCAAGGGCAGGCCTATCGCCTCCCTACTGTTGATAAAATTACAGTGTATGTGGGTATGTGGTCCCACCCCTGTCACTGGGGTGTAAAATTCCACTCGTAATTACTACACTACTACATCCATACTTTAAACAGTTGTACTTGGGAGCTAGGGGAAGATTAGGAGCAAACTTTTTATTGTTTTCTCTATCCTTTTCAGACTACCTTGCATCAGTGTTCAACTTTAAACATGTAAAATTCTCCCACGTTTTCCTCCCTACCCTGCATCATTTTAACTTGAAATTGGAGTTTTCTGTAGTACCATGAGAATCTGCTGCTTAAACTTTGGTTCCTTCAGAAAATTGAAAGTAACCTTTATTTTCTATAAGAAATTACTTAGAGCAATAACTCAAACTGGTGCATGTCTTGTGACTAATTTCAGATTTTTTTTTAGGCCTCGCCGGCGATCTCTACTTGCAGAGTATAATCTAACAAACCTGGAAGAATCAAGTACGTATATTGGTGGTGATAAGCTCGTCAAGCTACAGTGCTTATACCCTGGCGTGTTGCTGGGCTGCTGGCAAGTGAGTTAACAAGTAGGTTTTAACTTACTTTGCAGCCTCGTCTCTAACAAAGGAAAAAAAAACTGGCATTTATTTAAGTGCCTTTCACAGCCTTGCAACTTCCCAAAATGTTGAAGTATAGTTACTGTTGTAATGTAGGAAACACAACAGCTAATTGACACAGGAAGATCCCACAAACAGAAATTAAGTAAATGACCAGATAAACTCTTTCACAACTTCCCATGATGGGATTTAATCCTAACACAGTTCCTAGTCCTATACCATAAGCACTAGGCTACCATACGTAGTTATACATTAAGTCCTACCAAAGAATGGGTAAGCTACACACAAGCAACTTTTATGAAATTGAGAGGCAAAGTTAGCTTGTGTGGGCTGAAACTAAGACCCCAATACTAGTGGGAAGTGTGGTAGATAGGGGAAACTCTTGCATGGCCAGGGATGTGGAGGCCCTTTAGATGTTCACAGCATGACTTCATTTTTTAAAAAAAGCTGTAAACCCCTGCCTGCACAGCATGCCAAATTGATTGCCTGGTTGGTGGGAGGGAGCTTGAGCAAACATATGGCAGAAGGCCACTGGTGGGAATCTGTGGGATGGTACCTGGCAGTCAACACATGGTGGAGGTTTCAGATCAACATGGGAGAGTGGAATGAAGAGAACAATGGGCCTCAGCCTGGTCATTAGGGATTGGTGGGTTGTGGTAGGGCCAGTGAGAACACTGGGGCCATGATCAGGGCTGGGATGGCTGAAGGCTTCCTTGATGCCTGGGGAAGCACTTCTGCTCCTCTTGTCCCGCAAGGATTGCTGAAAGGAGCAGATCTTTAGCATTTAATACTCCAAATCTGCTGTCGGGAGTCCCACAACGTGGGCCTGCTTCCTACTGAGTTGCGCCACCAACGATGTCATCAGGGTGTGACTTTTGAATGTTAATTAGGCCTCTTCCTGTCTTTTGTGGGAACCTTGTTGATGGCCTTATTTTTGTTAAATTTCAAATGAGTGGGAATGTTTTTTGAGTTGGGATTGACCATCTGCTGCCTGTTGGAGGAGGTGAGTGGGGTGGGTTTAAAATCGAAGCTTGTGTGTCTGTATTAATTGACCAAAACGTTAAAAAATAGAGAAATACTCGATCAATGAGAAATTCTCCTCTTCTTAGGCAGTCCCTCAGGACTGAGGATGACTTGTTTCCACTCCAATTAGATGGATTGTGAGATGGCTGATAAGTCCAATGCATCATCTGCAGACCCTGCCAGTGGGTCATGTGAGGCAGGTGGTACTTGAACGGTTGTATCGATGGGTTGTTTAGAGGTTTGTGTGTTCCCGAGGCCGGAACTTCGCCTCTGAAAGTTTCTGATGACGTGTCTCAATGTGCCTTCTCAAATGAGTCTTCTCCATTTTGGTTGGTCACAAGCCAGGGTCTCCCATGAGTTGGCAGATATGTTTGATCTCTTCAAGGATGCTTTGAGGATATCCCTAAAGCGGTTCTGCTTTCTCCCTGGGAGTTTCATGCCATGCCCGTGTTCTGAGCAGAGCAATTGCTTAGGGAGTCCGGTGTCAGGCATATGAACGACATGCCCCGCCCAGCAGAGCTGGTTTTAGGTGATTAGCGCCTGAATGCTAGTAAGTTGGCTTGGGATAAGAGTTTCCTAGTACTTGTGTAATTCTGGACATTTTGCACTATTTTAAATTATATAAGGGATCATTTATTTTCAGAACATTCACTTAAATCAATAAGTAAAATTTTTAATTGTATTTGATTTATTATTCATTGATTTACCTTTTCATCCTGAGTCATTTAAAAACAGTAATCAAATCACTTTGCACAATTATTTTAAAAATAATCCAATTTTTTAAAATGTCTAGCTCGTTTGTACCTGATTGCATTTTGCCATTGAGTTGTACTTTGTACAAATAAACATAAAGTAGTACTATGAAATTGTTTTAATCTTAATAGATTGAGACATATATCAGACCACTATTGAAAATTTTCATGCATGTTAACATTTTCTGAACCCTAGATGAATGGACTATTTAAATGAATGTACAACATATTAAAACTAAGACAAAAGTCAATGTTATAAAAAAGGAACAAATTCCTGTATTAATGGAAATATAAGTACATAATAGCAATCATTGATTACTGTTACAATCCCCATTGAGAACAATAACTTTTTAGAAAAAGAAATTCAAGCTTCCAGTTAATAGCTGAACAGATGACATGACAAAATTTCACATTTTAAGACTTTCAATGTAACAAACAGACTAAAAGTAATTGTGACTGAACGATATTTTTGTCGACAGCTTAGACTTTAAACTATAGAACAAAACTGTTAATGCAACTGAAAAAACTCATTATCAGGTTAACATTACAATTGTCCTTTAAGTAGACACTCAGTTCTCCCAGAACCAGTCCAAAATGGTTCTTGGCTCCTGAGGGTTGACCTCCGATCTTTTCTTTTCCAAGCCTAACTTTTAACTCCAGAACTGTCTTTTACAGTGCGCGTTTTCCCAGAGACTTCTCCCTCTAGCTAAAGCTAGGCAAATCTTTCAGACTTGTTTTAACTCTTCGCTAATTTGGTCTTTCTAATCCTAGCTTTAGTTCCCAACCGTAGTCTTGCACGATGAGCTAAATCGTCTAGTTGCCTTCAGCTGCTCTCCCTCTCCTGGATCCTGGCAGACTTCCTGTGTCTGAGAGTTTTCAGACTCCCTTCAAAGCCAGTCTCCATAGCAACGTGAATCACATGGGCCTGGTATCCAGGTAGAAATGCTGATTAGCTATCCTTGAGAACAAACTCTCTTGTATCTTGGAAGTAAATGCACAATTTAAAACACAACTGTTTACCACTCTGCATTCTCAACATTTTTCTTGGACTTCGGAGACTCTCAGTCTATATCCAGTGTTAGCATAGGGGCTGCTGCCATTGCCTCGAAGTAAATACCTTGCACCTTCTTCCCAATAAAACAATCTGGCTCTTTTAATCGATAACAATCAAATTAGTCAGGCTTGCTATCAGGCAGATCTCAGTGAAGGTCACATGATCTCTTCATTTTGCCTTAAAGTCACAGTCTCATTGTGGTAACCTTATAAACCTCATAATTGTAACAATTACCTGGCGAAGAATCAGTTACATGGATGTTGTCACACCTACTTTTAGTATAAAGTAGCAAAAAGATTGCCTACAAATAAATAAAATGGGCTGAATATATTGGTATATGTGAATATGGGAAGAAATGCTTTTCAATATTGATATCAATTGCAAGTAGCATAGAAAATGTACAGTGCAGAAAGCGGCCACTTGAAAAACATTAGGAAATTATTTGCGATACCAAATGATTGAAGTGGGGCTGTGTGTGGGTAGATCATGTGGTGTCTCAATTATTACTATATCACTAGTAGTGACACCTGCTGATATAAGAGTCCAGACTAAGAAATATGTGAACTAAAAAGAATGGTGAGCCGTATTAGATTTAAGAAAATATGATCTGAAAATAACACAAAATGTTTGAAGATTAATTTGGAGAATGATTCAGTTTTCAGATTGTTAGAATTTGAGTATAATGGGATTCAGGTTGTTTTTAAATTGATTATTTTCTGTACATTAAAAAGGACAGCAAGTGTTTCTCTTAATTCAATTATGCGTCCTGTAGTAAATTAAATTGTAATATGAAAAATTAGAAGGGTGTCTCTCCTTTTAAACACATAACCTTTTTGCTGATTGCTTTCATAAGAACACCTTTTTAATATCTTCAGTTCACTTGTGTTTACATCACTGACAAAGCAAATTAGACTGTGGGGTGAAAGGAAATACTTGCATAATGGTTACATTTCCACAAATAAACCTTGAGTTTCTGTGGTCTAAAATATCCGAAAGATGCTCAGTACAGGAGTTTATCCGCATTCCTCAAAATTTTAATATTGAAACTATGATTGAAGCATTATATCAACAGGAAGTAGATCTGCAGATCCTTGTCTGTTATGACCGCTAGCATAAAAGTGATAAACACATGCTTTATCTTCATAGTATCTGTCAAGCAGCAAAGTGGTTGTGTGTTTTTTTTTACTTTACACTTATCCAATGATAGTGGCACCAGAATTATTTTCCCTATGCATGTCTAAAGATGAAGCATTGTGTTCTCCCTCATTACCAACACTTCTCATTAAACTTTTTAGGAAGATGGAGAATTGGCTGTTATCATTGCAAACCTTCATTTCCATCAGCTCATTGAGAAGAGCACTCTAGGATCAGTCAACTGGTAAGCAGAATTGCATTCTCTCAATATATAAAATAAATTATAGCTTAAATGTTTAAACATTTGGGCCTGAATTTTCACAAAGCTGGAAGGGCTCTTAGCCTAAATAGCACCAGAGCCCTGAATCTGGAAGTGCTGCCCCCGCACTTATCATTTTCTTAAGGGGAGGCACGGGGGTGGGTTGTACTTTGCACATTCATGGTTCACAAAGGCAGCTGCACATGTAAAAGTGCAGCTGCTTTCAAACAGATCCAACTTTTGTTACTGGGATGTGCAAAACACGACTTGTGGGCTTTAGACATTTGAGGAAAAGGTCCAAAGCTGCTGGAGTTATTTGGAGAGGTAGGGCACACCTTTGGGAGAGATCAGGTACCCTTTGGGATTGTTAAGAGTCAACATGAGTGTGCATAAAAAGTAGATAAGCTCAGTGGAACTCTCAAATCATTTAAATCGTCTGCCTTTTAAATTATTAAATTTTAAAAATAAACAGCCTACAATGACTCTGCTTGCAATTCCAATCTGTTAACATAAGGGGAGGCAGTGACGTAGTGGTAATGTCATTTGACTAGTAACCCGGAGGCCCAGGCTAATGCTGTAGGGACACTGGTTCAAATCCCACCATGGCAACTGAAATTAAAAGCTATCCTCCGTAATGGTGACCGTGAAACCATTGTTGATTGTTGTTTTAAAAAAAAAAGCATTTGCTTCACTAATGTCCTTTAGGGAAGGAAATCTGCTGCCCTTACCTGGTCTGGTCTATGTGCCCACAGCATTGTGGTTGACTCTTAAATGCCTTCTGAAATGGCCCAGCAAGCCATTCGGTTGTACCAAACCGCTACAAAGCCTAAAAAAAAGAATGAAATTGGACAACCCGAACAGCATGTGGACTGCAGTGGTTTAAGAAGTTAGTTTACCACCATCTTCTCAAGGGCAATTAGGGATGGGCAATAAATGCTGGCCTAGCCAGCGATGCCCACATCCCATGAATGAATAAAAAAAAAATAAGCCTCAGGGTTATCATAGGGGTAGTGCAGCATGACTGACTCCACAACCTATCATCACAATGTAGTAGTGGGTCGGGGGTGGAGAAGGGGGGGCTGGTGATGGTTGTAGGTTCACAGTTTGATAGCTCCAAGTGGTTATAAGTCTTTAATGTGGGACTATGAATACAAATGTTTGCCTTCATAAGGGATTAAGCACTTGAAGGAATTTAAAAGTATTGAATGATTTTTTTAAGAAGTGAAGTCTGTAATAGACACTTTGGAGAGAATCCCCCCCCACCTCCACCCCCCCCCCCCCCCCCCCCATTGGGGGCAGGCGCGGGCAGACGTGGACCCAATCAGTGCCCTTGATCGGGTCCGTGCCGCCATTTTACGCGGGTGGGCCAATTAAGGTCCACCCAGCGTGACGCGCGCCCGGAAGCACTGTGCGCTCCCTGTTCGGGCTGGGTGGGGTTGTTCCCTGAGTCAGGAGTGTACTCTTTCATGCGCGTGCACAATAAGTTTTAAGTTTTTAAAATTTTAATAAATTTTTAATAAAAATTTTAATAAAGAAAAAAAAAATTTAAGACATGTCCCCTCAGTACTCACATGAGCTGGGACATGTCAATGAACTTAAATACATTTTCTCATTAATGAACCCTTCATGAAACCTCATCCCGTCCGTGGATGAGGTTCCATGAAAAATGTGAAGGCCACCTGGGCTCTTCGTCTGTCTGCCAACCTTAAGGTTGGACGGGCAGTTTTCTCAATCGAAAAGCCTTGGCCTTGGTGTCCAGATTACTGGTCCAGTGACATTACCACTACGCCACCATCTGCCCATGGTTCATACTGGGTGAGCTGGCATGGAGGATGTAAGGGTGGTGGGTAGGGGGGGCCATGAGTTGGCACTAAGTTGGCATAAGGACTGTAAGTGGTCATGGGGGTTGATTAGTTGGCATGGAGGGTTTGAGGAAGCATGGGGGGTAGCATGAGTTGGCATGGATGGGCAGGGAGAGTGTGTGAGGGTTGAGAGGTAGAGGGTTTTTCTTTGTTTGTTTGTTTATATTGTAACTGAAATAAAGTCCCAGGGCACTGAGGCAGGCCTTTCAAGCAGCCTACCTCAGCACCTGCCAGCCCCTGTGGCTGTTTCCGCAGTATTTCCAGGGTGGAGGGCCCAACTTCTGTGGGTGTAACCATACCCCCCTCCCCCACCCAAATGAACACCCAGGAAATTTTCTCCCGAGTTGGGTTTGTTGAGTTGTGAATTTTCTTGACTCCATGCTCTCAACTCGGTGCGAAAATTCAGTCCTTGGTAACTGAAACTAAATTGCATTGGGTTTATAGAAAATTAAGATTTTTTAAATTAAACAAATTTGTTTGTAACCTGGTCAGGTGGGCAGAAAAATAGCAAATGGATTTCAATTTAGAGAAGTGTGAGGTAATGCATTTGCGGAGCTGAGACAAGGCAAGGAAATATACAACAAATGGTAGGCTTCTGAGAATTGTGGAAAGACAGAGGGACCTTGGGGTGTATGTTTACCCGGAAGGTAGCAGGATAGGTAGATAATGTGGTCAAGAAGGCATGCGAGATACCTTTCTTTATTGGCCAGGGCCAGGAGTGGGGAGGTTATGCTGGAACTGTATGACAACACTGGTTATACTACAACCAGAGCACTGCATACAGTTGTGGTCACCATATTACAGAAAGGACGTGATTGCATGAGAGAGGGTACAGAAGAGATTTATGAAGATGCTGTCAGGAATGGAAAATGTTAGCTATATGGAAAGATTGGATAGGCTGGATTTGTTTTCTGTGGCAGTGTCATGTGTCAGCCCTGGCTCAGTTGGTGGCTTACTCGCCTCTGTGTCACGAGGTTCTGAGTTCAAGTCCCACTCCAGGATTTGAACACAGAAACCAAAGCAATCTCCATAGCCGTATTGAGGGAGTGTTGCACATTAGATAAAATGTTGAATTGAGGACCTGCCTGCACCCTTGGGTGCTTGCAAAAGATCCTTCAACACTATTTTGAAAAAGAGCAGGGGAATTATCTCCAATATTCTGGCCAATATTTATCCCTCAATCAACATCACAAAAGCAGATTATCTGGCTATTATCAGATTGCTGTTTGTGGAAGTTTGCTTTGTGCAAATTGGTTGCCGTGTTTTCTACATTACAACAGTGACTAAACTTCAAAAGTGCTTCATTGGCTGTGAAGCACTTTGAGACATCCTGTGGTTGTGAAAAGCACTATGTAAATACAAGACTTCCTATCGCCTTCTGTAGAACAGTGGAGGCTAAGGGGAGATTTAATTGGGGTGTATAAAATTGAGGGGTCCAAATAGAGTGGAGAGGAAGGACCTGTTTCCATTTGTAGAGAAGTCAATAACCAGAGGGCATAGATTTTAATAATTGGTGGAAGGATTAGAGGGGAGTTGTGGAACTTTTTCACCCAGAGGGTAGTGGGAGTCTTGAATTCACTGCCTGAAAGGGTTTCAGAGGCAGAAACCTTAATCACATTTTAAACATTTAAATATGCACTTAAGGTGCAGGAAACTACATGGTTGTGGACTGGGGCAGGATTGTGGAATTAGACTGGTCAACTCTTTTTTGGCTAGCACGGACAAGATGGACCAAATAGCTTCCTTTTGTGTGTAAATCTTTCTACATTTCTATATCAAAGATGATAATTCAGCACGTGAGTTGGACATCTTTAATGCCCATCCCTTTTCTGTCTATCAGGACTTTCTTCATTAATATGTTGTTATTGTGTTACATAGTATGTATTGGAAGTTCTGTGACCTTCAGACATGATGATTTGTCTAATTTATTTGCCTTCTCTCTGTTTTATATTTTGAAAATAAAAGTCAATATTCACCAGCGCCTCATGAGCCAGTATTGGATGACATTGACCCAGAATATGGGCTGCATGGCTACCATTGCCATATTACCTTACATAACGGAAAAAGCTCCTACATGTCTGGTAGTTTTCATAACCTATTCTGTAGAAAAGGTAAGAAGGCTTCCATTTTAATTTGTAATGCTGTTTTATTGGTATGGAAGATATTTGCAGTTCTAGTGGTTGCACCTTGCTTACTTTTCCCTGACACACAGCAGGCAAGATTTCCCTGGTCTTCCCTTTTTGCTCTGATCCATCGAACCCACAGCTGTGATTGACACAGTTGATCCTTATTATTGAAATCATAATTATTACAGACTTGAAATGTTAACTCTGTCTTTCTCTCCACAGATGCTATCAGACCCGCTGAGTTTTTCCAGCAATTTTTGTTTTTGTTTCAGATTTTCAGCATCCGCAGTATTTTACTTTTACCTTAATTATTGCCAGGCAAACTGGAGGAGTGGAACATAAAATGTACATCTTTGCATTCACTGCCCATTTTTGTTGTAAATCTCAACATGTTTGTCCCAAAAACCTGCCAGTTCTTTCGCTATAAGTTGAAGGCACAATTCTTGCCCTTTGTCAGTTAGAAGGTTGAGGGAATTTGAGGGTGATGGGCACCTGGAACTCACTGCTTGAAAGGGTGGTAGTGGCAGAAACCCTCAAAGATCAGAGAAGTTCTTGGTATGCACTTGCTAGTGCCATAATCTAAAAGGCTATGGACCAAGAATTGGAAAGTGTGAATAGGCTGGGTGGCTACTTGTCAGTTGGCATGGGCACGATGGCCCGAATGACCTACTTCTGTAAATTTCTATTAAAATGCCCCTATGGTTACTGTGTCACCCTTGTTATATGTACCTCTAATTTTGTAATTTATACTTTGCCTGACTGTACAACTACCATTGGGGAGGCCTGTAAACCACTCCCACCAGTGTTTTCTGCCCTTTGTTGTTTTAGTTCCATCCAAACTGATTCTACATCTTGATTAACCAGGCTAAGATCCTTTTTCTGTACTGTCATAATATCATTTATTATCAGGGCTACTACCACCCCCTTTCCATTTGCTCCTCCCACCCCCACCCCCTTGCCTCCTTCTCCATTTTCCCTATCTCTTCTAAAAGTTAAGTATCCTGGCATATTTGGTTTCCGACCTTGGTTACTCTGCAACCACATCTCTGTAATGGCTGTAGATCAAGTTCACCTGTACTATTCATTTAAATTTTCACGAGAATACTTCCATGCATTCAGATGTAGTGCCTTTTGCTTTAACTTTATTTTTGCAATGTCACCTTAGTCAATAGTGCTTTATTTCCTTTGTTAAGCTTTTTGTTCCTTCCTGACCCACTTTGCTTATTTTCACCCAAATCGCTACTTTGCCCTACAGCCTTGACATTTCTCTGCCCATTCCTGAATGCTCCCACCCTCCTCCATTAGTTTGAAAAACCTGTCTTCTCTGCTAGTTTTTCAATTTGCCTAGACACTGGTCTCAGTTCAGTTTAAGTGGAGCTTGTCTCAATGGTACAGCTCCCTCTTTCCCCAGTACTAAGTGCCAGTGGCCCATGAAGTGAATCCTCTGCCTCCCACAACTGTCCTTCAACCACACATTCAATCTTCTAATCTGTTTATCCCTATTCCAGTTCGAGCGTGGATCAGGTAACAGTCCAGAGGTTGTTACCTGTGAGGTTCTGCATTGTATTTTAGACCCTAGCTCCTCAAACTCTCTCCCAGTGGAAAATCATTCCCATCTCTGTCAATGCCATTGGTTCCTATGTGGACCACCACAATTGGTTCCTCCCTTTCTCACTCCAAATTAGTATCCAGTTGCGAGATGTCCTTGACCCTAGCATTGGGCAGGCAGTGCAAACTTCAGAACTCCTGGTTGTGGCTGCAGGGAACAGTATCCATCTCCCTGACCATACTGTCTCCTATCACTACCACATTTTCACTCCCCTGCTTGAATGGCCTCCTGTACCACAATGTTGTGATCAGTTTGCTCATGCGCACTGCAGGCTTTGCCCTCATCCGCACCGGCAGCAAGGACTTGGATAAGGGCAAAGGCTGAGGCTCCTCCAGCACTGAGTGGCAGCCAAACTCTCCTGACTCTAACTGTTAACCAGATCTGTACTCTACCTAACCTGAAGGGTGTAACTGTCTCCTTGATCGGGTACCTCTTCCCCCTCCCTAATGCCCTGCAATGCCTGCACCCTGGACATCAATTTAACAACCCTGCGTTGAAGTTCATCAAGGTGCAGGCGCTTTACTGCAGATGTTCTTGGCCAGGATTCTGATATATCCTGCAAACTCCCACATGTGGCAGTTGTGGCACACCACTTTTGGTGGGATTCCTATTCAATCTTGTTTTACTTATTAAATTATTAAATTAATATTAAATTAGAATTTGGGGGATCTTGTTTAAGCTGCTCTGGTTCTTGCTGTTTTACACTATTCTTTATTTTTGTTTGTTGGCTCCTTCATTTTATTTACTTATGTCAGATGAAGCACTTTAATGTTTGTATTCTGTTTAGTTAATTTTAGTATTCCCCTAGATTTGATTGATTAATTAAGCAACAAATTATACAGTAGTTAGTTATAAAGTAGCTGTAGTTCCTTGGGATCCACCCGCTCTCTGACATCACATTTTCAGATTTATAATTCTTTTTTCTGATTTTTCCCTGCTTTAGAGAGACAACTTCCCCTGCCCTTTATGACTTCTCCTCGTGGCCACTTCCCCCAAATTAGATTTTGCATTTCTTAGTTTGGGAAGAAGTTGAAACTATGGTGAGTTTAAGAGCAGAGACTAGAGAAACTTGGGTTGTTTAGATTAATGCAGGTAAAGTTAAGAGAATTTTGAAAGGAGGTATTTGAAATTATGAATGAATTGAGAGTGGTGGGGGGGGAGGAAAAATATTTGCATTGAGCTGTAAATCAGTATCTGGAGGATATAAATGTTAAATAACTAAGAAGAGGTTAGGAGATTTTTAAAGTAACAGGCTGTCAGCAAAAATGTTCACCTTTCAGAAATGGTGACGAATCCATAATGACTTTGATTTCAAAGTGAATTTGAACCGTACAAACCCAGTGCTTGTAGGTAAAAGATAGCATTGCCTGTACCAATCGCTTTCCTTGTGCTGGCCATTTGCGAGGCCCTGAGGGAAAAGGAGAGGGTGGACCCTGTGGGATGGTTCCCCGAGCAGACTGTCAAAGTCATTTGGCAGAATGCCTCATCGCCAGAACTTTCCAACAAGCACCAAGACGTGGCTTGGCTGGTGGTGAGAAAGGCCCTCCCCGTCAGATCCTTCCTACACGCCAGGAGTCTCACCCCCTCTGCACGTTGCCCTCGAGGTAGCTGTGGTGGGGAAGAGACCGTTGTTCACCTCCTTGTGGATTGTGCCTTTGCAAAGAAAGTCTGGAGAGAGATGCAGTGGTTGCTGTCGAGGTTCATCCCGAGCAGTTCTGTGACACAGGACTCTGTGCTCTACGGGCTGTTCCCAGGGACACACACCGAGACAAACATCAACTGCAGCTGGAGGATCATCAACTCGGTGAAAGACGCGCTTTGGTCTGCCCGAAACTTGTTGGTCTGCAAGCACAAAGAGTTGTCCCCGACCGATTGTTGCGGACTGGCACAATCCAAAGTCCAGGACTACGTGCTGAGGGACGCACTAAAGCTTGGGGCAGCTGCCGCAAAGGCGCAATGGGGAAGGGTCGCTGTCTAAGACCTTTCTGCCACAGCGCACCGAGAGACTGGGAACTGTTTAGAGCCCCTCGGGCTGTACAGCTCAAAATGAAAGGCTGTAAATGATTGTAATATTGTTTGTACTGATGGACCTGGTGGTACATTTTGTAAAAGTTTAACCTGGATTGTACCCTTGTAATGGTGTTTTTGAAATGGTTTGGAATGTGATTGAAGATATTTTATGAATAAAGTATATTTTTGCAAAAAAAAAAAATTTGCATGTTAATGAAGTGCAATGAAAGAGGCAGACTGGAGCTGGGGAGTCAAACTGCTTTTAAACTAAGTTTGTGCAGCAAACCTAGTTCAGCAGGAGACCTACTGGAAGGTGTGGGAATAGCAGCAGCAGATTTGCTGGAGGGTCTGGGAGCAACATCTGGAGCAGCAGGAGATCTGGGAGCAGGTGAGTAAAGCTGAGTGAAGTCAGTCAGTCATTTATCAAAATCAACCCCAAAATAACACAATAAAATTCAATACAATTTTAGTCTAGGGAGTTGGGTCAGGCCATCATTGTTGAGGCCAAACTAACTTTTTTCTGAACAAAAAACTTCTTCATATCAAAAGTCTGGTTTCCTTAGGGGGCATGATGTTTGTGTCACTATTTTCTACATACTCTAATGAGCATTTTAGTTCTAACTACTTGATCACTGGATTCTGGTGTTGTGAACTTAATGCTCTTTCCCAATTTCAGAAAACATCCAGGAAGACTTCTTGCGAATAACGGTCATAAGTTCAAAGAAAGAATCACAACACAGCACCATCAGTGGAAATCTCTACTTCCCTTGGAATACAGAATTCCTGAAAGGAAATATTCAGGTGTGAGAATTAGTATTTTTGTCCTGAAATTGGCTTTTTTCTGGTTGTTTAGAAATCCTTTGATTTCAATATCTTTTCCCATATTATACCCATCATTGGGCCACACATCATCTGTGATCTAAATGGGAGGAGACCTACTTCCATCCATGTAGCTTCTTTGTAGCAACTTCATATCATGAAACAGTAGTCTGGAATTTCTTTTTATCTTCTCACCATACCATGGAAGAGTGTGTGGCTTCCACTCAATATCTTTCCAATGAGCTTGGCTGAGGCAGAAAAATCAGGAAAGTCTTGAATTGTATTCTTCCACTCCATGGTACCCAGTTTTGATGGTTCAGTGGCACCTGGACATAACATAAACAAGATCTCAATTCTTTTGTCAATATTTTCCCTTACTAGGCCACTGTAGCACACATAGATGTTATAAGATTAATTGCTAATGCGAGTTGGAAATGTTACATGATTAAGATTCATCTCAACTTTGTTCAAAATAAACTAATGCCCTGTTTACCGTGCCATAATTGGTTTGCTGCTCAACTTTAGGATAATTTGCCTTAAGGTTGCTGCAAAAATATCCCTCACTTTTAAAGTGATGGGCAGTTATCAGAGTTCCTACTATTGACTACTATTCAGTGATTTCTTTGTAGATTTTGGATGGAGACAGTAAAAGGAAAGTAAAGAACTTGCATTCATATAGATTCTTTCATTACTTCAGGATCTCCCAACATGCTTTACAGCTAGTGGAATAATTAATAAAGTGCAGTTACTGTTGTATTTTAGGGAAACGTAGCAAATTAGAACACAGCAAGATACATGCCCAGATATTCTATCTTGGTGAGGTTGGTTGAGGGAGAAGTATTAGTCAGACCCTAAGACAATTCCCTTGATCACCTTCGAATAATGTCATGCAATCCACTCGAAAGAGCAGGCAAGGCTTCAGTTTAATGCCTCATCCAAAAGACACCACTTTTGACAGTGTTGTGTTGTCTCAATACTGCACTGCAGTGTCTACGGTGTAGATTATGTGCTTGACTCTCTGAATGGGAACTTGAGTTCATGAGCTTCTGACTCAGGTGACAGGACTACTTGCTGAGCTAAGGCTGACAGCTAATCAGGCATTGTTATCATTGAACAGTCCATTGATCCTCAACCTGAGGAATGGCACTTGGATGATTACTAGAGGGCTGAAACTATACACCAACATTGACTATCCCTTCATGGAGCAGAGAAGGGAAAATGGGTTGGGGTGTTATTTACAGATTTCAGACTAGCATCTTTACTTGGAGCCATGAATTATGCTGAACTGTAAAATTTATTGTCATGCAGCTTTCCCATTTGTACTACAAAATGCAAGCTGGTACAGTACATTTTCACAGTACAGTTTTGGAAAAGTATTACTAAATTGTTCTTAGCAATTGCATTTAAGTTGTTGCACTTTTTAACATTATTTTCAAAACATTGTCTTGAATTTAAATTTCATTTCAGCACTGTTGCTTAATGGACGTGACTGTTCTGGATGAAGCAGAAAAACCGTTTTGGTGTGTAAGTTCACCAGTAGCTTTGCATTCAGTCTGTACACCTGGCATAAGATATAGCTACCTGGGCAAGAGGCAGGCAGTTGATTATAAGGATCCTGAAGGAAAAGTTCATATGGAGCTAATGTGGTTGGAAGAAGAAAAGCAATATTATATTGTCAACCTTGTCCTTTATTTCAATATTAAAAAAATAAATGCCTGGTTTGCAACAAATTACTAATTGTTTATATTAACCCCTATATGGCTGACTTTAGCAAACAGCTGTTCCATGTACATAAACTGAGGTAGCAACCTGAGTTGAGTCATGAGGCTGGATTCTCTGAGGACTTCCAATATTCAAAATTGATTGTTTCTTTTGAAAAAAAAATCTGACCTGGTCGCGATCCTAGAGATTGGATTACAGACTCAAACACCCTCCTTTCTGATCATGGTTTCTTCCATCTTAAAATATTTGTTTTATGTTTGCTAAGGTTATTCAAATATTTGCCTGCTTACACTAGGCAACAATCATGTTTTCAAACAGTCTTAAGTGTCAGGGATTGCTGTCTATCCTGTTAACATTTGTTGTATTCACAATAAATTGGTTTTCATTTGAAAGGCCTGTAATAATGTCTTGTCTTAACACTAGGCTGCTATATTTTCTTGCACCTTTGGTTAATTCCATTACCTTTTTAAGAAGTCTGACTCTACGTGAATGTGGGGTTCGGAGATTCTGAAGATCTCTGACAAAAAGCAACAGATATAGAGAAAGGGAAATGAAAGGAAAGATGCCTTGGAGGAATGAATGAGTGACTTGCAAACTGGCACCAGATGCCCAAAAATAGAAGTGTAGCGAATCTGAAGTATTAAATCTGTATCTAACATTTATTTTCTGGCTTGTGTAGTAGGGTGTAATCCTTACTGTATTTCCTTGAGTTGGACCTGTGTTACCAATGGTCGTGTTCTTTCAGCAGCTGAAATTTGTATGCATGTAATTTGATAGAAATGTGGAGCACTTTCTTCTGCTTTCGTTCAAGAGACCTCAAGCAGCTCCAGCAGTTGAAAAGCTAGGTAATGGCATTGTTTCTAATTAAGCCTAAGCTGGCTGTTGGGGAATGTTAAAGTAGCTGATGTGAGGTTTTTGGAGCCCAGTAATACAGCTGATTTTTAAATGGTGTAGGAACATTTTTGACAGCTATTTTATGTAGTGTTTTAAAAAGGTAATTATAACCAGTTAATTAACTGTGTAGTAGTACCTTTGAATTATTATAGTGTTTTTTAAATTGAAGTAGGTTTTTTCAATGTACTTTGGCAATATAAAGCTAGAAGGTTTTAAGTGGAAAAAGTGCAGTAATATTTCAGAGACCATTGCACAGTCATCTAATCAACTGGCTATGATTGCCATTTTAAATACCATTCATTTTAGCTGTCTAAAGTGGTTCAATATTTAAAAACCAGCTTCATTCCAGTCCCTTGTAAATGTTTGTGTGCATGGGTGCTTGAAAGAAGAGGACAATTGAGAAAGAGTTGAAGTTCATGTTAAATTCTTTTTGGAATTACAATTTATTTTTCATGTCCTATTGTGTTCTGTCTTTTTCGTAGCGAAGCTGCTGCCCTGTCTGTTTTAACTGCAGTATTAGGGCAGAGATGGCAAAAGTTATTTAGAAGGTTAGAATCTGCAAAATTATTTTGCGCATTTGTCAATGTAGTTAATGTCAGAAAATGTGGGCAGCCCACTTTGCTTTTCTGAAACCAGGCTGACGGTTATGATCTTGGCCCCTTGCATCACTTATGCTGAAAAAAGTCTTGTAAAGTTTCTTTTCACCAAAGGAAAATGAATGGAACAGTGAGAATGCATTTGAAAATATATTCTCCCCATTAATGAGACCTGAGTCAGCCATGTCCTAATGTAATTACACTTTTGTTTAATGGCAAACATTTGGTGTTGATCAACAAGAAATCAACTTGTTTATGTGACAAAGTTTTAATATTGAATCTCCCCAATTTCAGAATCTACTAAACTTGCTTTATTTTTAGTGACTCGATATAGGATACTTCTCTTGGCTGAAAAGAATTATGAAAGGCTGAGAGTTACTTTAGGCCTCTCGGCTACCATAGAAGTTTGAATCCAAGTCATATCCCAGGTTTGCAGATTATTTTAAAATCTGCCTGAAGCATGCTGGATTTTTGTGCTATTTCACGTATCTCAAAAACACATTCCATTATGCACAATAAGGCATGAAAGACGTCCTAGGAAAAACTATATTCTTGTCTGTTGTGTAATATTATTCTTTTCAAAATTTAAAAGAAACAGCTGTGGTGAACTATGGGCAGTTTTCTAACCGCAACCATTTAGTTTATTACTGGAGTTTAATCAAACAAACCGAAAACAATATTAGGAAGAAGTGGAGAGTCCGTAAATATATTGATATGGGGAGAAAGAAGTTAGTTTTTAATAAAAGTATGTTTTTTCCTAAGAAAATCTTCGAATGGTAACTGTGCATCATTGGTAAGAAAGATTCCACTGTAGCACAATTGTCATCCTGACATAACAAACATTTGCCTGTCGTAAAACTCAGGCACTGACCACTTGGGCAATTTCTGGATTCGAGGAGAGTTTCTGTCCTCTAATGCTGATGGTGGGAATCAACCCACCAAAATAAATCACCAACAACAGTAAAGTGGTTTGAGTGTGTGCTGGATCATCTCTTTCCCTTTCCACCCAGCCATTTGTGAAAAGTGCTCGTGAGGGCTCCTTTGTAGGGAGGTTGAAATTTCTGTAAAGAGGAAAAAAGTCAAAAATTCTGGCTACTCTTTTTCAAATCCAGAGTTGAGTCGTAGCCTGGGACCACAGGTAGACCACATTTTGGCCACTTGCTGGACTGGTCCTCTTGGTTTGAGTTGTTGCTGATTCTCCTGGCTGGGAATTTGGGAGCTCCAACCATGAGGAGTCCCTGTCCCAGCTCCTTCCTGTGTCATTGGGCTTGAAGCACGAGGAGGCGCCACCACTTTAAACGCTCCACAGAATCCTTGACCTAAGGCGCATACCTACTTTAAAGACCTTTGGTGAACTGCTGTAGAGTTGTCTGGAAAAACTGTGGATTTTCAATCCAGTCTGCTTAGTTCACAACAGTAATATTCAAGGTAATTACATGGAATGGTTACTTTGTTATGCAATCTGAACACTAGTTATGTTTGTATTTTTATAGTTATTGGGATAATTGTTAATCTTCAATATCATTCTGTTATAATCCTGTTTGTGTTGAATCATGCAAGAAATCTTGCATTTTGTTTACACTTGGACATATGCAGGGAAAGGCAATTGAGGTTTATATGTGAATGTAACTTGAAGATTTCAGACTTTGTTCCTTTGCATATAAAACAAATAAAAATGATTGGAACTTAAAATTAAAACTGAAGTTCAGGTTTATTTTAACATCATTATGGTATAGCTGTATATCAGACCAATTCCTCCTACAGTCTAAGTATTGTTGTCAGTTGAACATACGAAATAGGAGCAGGAGTAGGCCATTTGGTCCCTTGAGTCTGATCCACCATTCAACTAGATCATGGTTGATCTTCTACCTCAATGCCATTTTCCCACAATACCCCAATATCCCTTGATATCATTAATACCTAGAAATCTATCGATCTCTGTGTCGACGACTGAGCTTCCATAGCCCTTTAGGTCAGAGAATTCCAAAGATTTACCACCCTCTGAGTGAAGAAATTCCTCATCTCGGTTCTAAATGGACTACCTCTTTTTCTGAGATGGTGCCCTGATTCTAGACCCTCTAGCCTGGGGAAATATCCTTCCTGCATCTATCCTGTTGAGCCCTTAAAGAATTTTGTATACTTCAATGAGATCACGTCTCATTCCTCTAAATTCTAGAGAAAATAGGCGCACTCTCAATCTCTTATAGGACAGTTCTGCCATCCGAGAGATCAGGCTGGTGAACCTTTGCTGCACCTCCTCTATGGTACACACCCTTCGTTGGGTAAGGAGATCAAAATTATACACAATACTCCAAGTTGGGATCACCAAGGCCCTATACAATTTCAGCAAGACTTCTTTACTCCTGTATTCAAATCATCTTGCAATATAGGCCGACATACCAATTCAGCTTCCTAATTGCTTGCTGCACTTGCATATTAAATTTCAGTGACTTATGAACAAAGACACCCAGGTCCCTTTGAGCATCAACACTTCCCAATCTCTCCCCATTTAAGAAATACTCAGCATTTCAGTTTTTCCTACCAAAGTGGATAATTTTACAATTTTCCACATTATATTCCATCTGTCATTTTCTTGTCCCCTCATAAGACCATAAGACATAGGAGCAGAAATTAGGCCATTCGGCCCATCGAGTCTGCTCCGCCATTCAATCATGGCTGATAAGTTTCTCAACCCCATTCTCCCGCCTTCTCCCCATAACCTTTGATCCCCTTACCAATCAAGAACCTATCTATCTCCGTCTTAAATACACTCAATGACCTGGCCTCCACAGCCTTCTGTGGCAATGAATTCCATAGATTCACCACTCTCTGGCTAAGAAGTTTCTCCTCATCTCTGTTCTAAAAGGTCTTCCCTTTACTCTGAGGCTGTGCCCTCGGGTCCTAGTCTCTCCTACTAATGGAAACATCTTCCCCACATCCACTATATCCAGGCCTTTCAGTATTCTGTAAGTTTCAATCAGATCCCCCCTCATCCTTCTAAACTCCATCGAGTATAGATCCAGAGTCCTCAAACGTTTCATTCCTGGGATCATTCTCGTGAACCTCCTCTGGACCCTCTCCAGGGCCAGCACATCCTTCCTGAGATACGGGGCCCAAAATTGCTCACAATATTCTAAATGTGGTCTGACCAGAGCCTTATATAGCCTCAGCAGCACATGCCTGCTTTTATATTCTAGTCCTCTCAAAATAAATGCCAACATTGCATTTGCTTTCCTAACTACCGCATCAACCTGCAAGTTAACCTTAAGAGAATCCTGGACTAGGACTCCCAAGTCCCTTTGCACTCCAGATTTCTGAATTCTCTCCCCATTTAGAAAATAGTCTATGCCTCTATTCTTCCAACCAAAATGCATGACCTCACACTTCCCCACATTGTATTCCATCTGCCACTTCTTTGCCCATTCTCCTAACCTGTCCAAATCCTTCTGCAGCCTCCCCGCCTCCTCAATACTACCTGTCCCTCCACCTATCTTTGTATCATCTGCAAACTTAGCCAGAATGCCCTCAGTTCCTTCATCTAGATCATTAATGTATAAAGTGAAAAGTTGTGGTCCCAACACTGACCCCTGCGGAACTCCACTAGTCACCGGCCGCCATCCTGAGAAAGACCCCCTTATCCCCACTCTCTGCCTCCTGCCAGACAGCCAATCTTCTATCCATGCTAGTACCTTGCCCCTAACGCCATGGGCTCTTATCTTACTGAGCAGCCTCCTGTGCGGCACCTTGTCAAAGGCCTTCTGGAAGTCCAAGTAGATAACATCCATTGGCTCTCCTTTGTCTAACCTACTCGTTACCTCCTCAAAGAATTCTAACAGATTTGTCAGGCATGACCTCCCCTTGATGAAACCATGCTGACTTTGCCCTATTTTACCATGCACTTCCAAGTATTCTGAAATCTCATCCTTAATAATGGACTCTAAAATCTTACCAACGACCGAAGTCAGGCTAATCGGCCTGTAATTTCCCATCTTTTGCCTCACTCCCTTCTTAAACAGGGGGTTACATTAGCAATTTTCCAGTCCTCTGGGACCCTCCCTGACTCCAGTGATTCCTGAAAGATCACCACTAACGCCTCCACTATCTCTTCAGCTATCTCCTTCAGAACTCTGGGGTGTAATCCATTTGGTCCAGGTGATTTATCCACCTTCAGACCTTTCAGTTTTCCTAGCACCTTCTCCTTGGTAATGGCCACCATACTCACCTCTGCCCCCCGTCTCTCTTGAACTTTGGTGATGTCACTCGTGTCTTCCACTGTGAAGACTGACGCAAAGTACCTATTCAGTTCCTCCGCCATTTCTTTGTTCCCCACTACTACTTCTCCAGCGTCATTTTCCAGCGGCCCAATGTCCACTTTTGCCTCTCTCTTACCCTTTATATATCTAAAAAAAACTCTTGCAATCTTCTTTTATATTACTGGCTAGTTTACCCTCATATTTAATCTTCTCCCTCCTTATTTCTTTTTTAGTTGTCCTCTGCTGGTCTTTGGTTTCCCAATCCCCTGTTAGTCTATCTAAATCCCCTTGAAGCCTCTTTGCATCCTCCTTGCAACATACATTCCCATCTAGTTCTGTGTCATCAACAAACATGGAAATATTAAATTTGGTCCCTACATACAAATCATTGATATAGATTGTGAATAGCTGGTGCCCAAGCGCTGATCCTTGTGGTAACCCACTAGTCACATTCTGCTGACCTGACAATGACCCATTTAGTCCTACTCTGCTTTCTGTCTGTTAACCAATTCTTAATCTATGCCAGTACATTACACCCAATCCCATGTGCTCTCATTTTGCTTACTTACCCATGTGGATCTTATTGAAAGCCTTCTGAAAATCCAAATGCACCACATCTATTGGTTCTCCCTTATCTATTCTGCTAGTTACCTCCTCAAAAAACACTAAAAAGTTTGTCAAGCATGATTTCCCTTTTCATAAATCCATGCTGACTCTGCCCAATCCTGCCATTATTTTCTAAATATCCAGTTATCACATCCTTTATAATAGATTCTAGCATTTTCCCTACTACTGATGTCAGGCTAACAGGTCAGTAGTTCCTCATTTTCTCCCTTCCCTCCTTTCTTCAATAGTGGGTTTACATTTACTACCTTCCAATCTGCAGGCACCATTCCAGAATCCATAGGATTTTGGAAGAGCCCACCAACACATCCACTATCTTTACAGCCACTTGTTTCAACACTCTTCAGATGTAAATCATCAGGTCCAGGGGATTTGTCAACTTTCACTCTCATTAATTTCACTAGTACTTTTTTTAAAAACTAATACCAATTTCTTTCAGTTCCTCATTCTTGCAAATCACTTAATTCTCTGGTATTCCTGAGAGGGTTTTGTATCTTCCCCTGCGACGACAGACCCAAAGTATTTGTTTAGTTTCTCTGCCATTTCCTTATTCCCCATTATAAATTCTCCTGTTTCTGCTCATAGTGGGCCCACATTTGTCTTTGTTAATCTTTTCACACCTATAGAAGCTTTTGCAGTCTATTTTTATGTTTCCCGCTAGTTTACTTTCATATTCTATTTTCTCTTTCTTTATCAGTTTCTTGGCCCTCTGCTGAATTCTAAAATGCTCCCAATCCTCAGGCTTACTACTTTTTTGACAACTGTATACGCCTATTCCTTTGATCTATTTCAATCCTAATTTCACTTGTTAGCCATGGTTGGCTCATCTTTCCTGCTGGGTTTTTGTGCCTCAAAGGAATATAAATTTATTGTAAACCATGTATTAATTCTACCGCCATATCTTTTAGCATAGCTTCCCAAACTACAACAGTCAATTTTCCCCTCGCACCTTCATAGGTCCCTTTGTTTAGATTAAAGACCCTAGTTTTGGATTGAACTACACTACTTTTAAACTTAGTGGGAAATTCTATCATATTATGGTCACTCCTCCCTAGAGGCTCCTTTACAATGAGATTATAAATTAGCCCTTCATCATTGCAATACTAGATCTAAAATAGTCCATTCTCTAGTTGGTTCCTCAACATACTGTTCTATAAAACCACCTTGTATACTTTCCAGGAATTCATCTTCAATATCAGTGCTAATTAGGTTTACCCAGAGTATATGTAGATTGAAGCCCCCATGATGATTGTATTACCCTTGTTACATGCACCTCTAATTTCCTGATTTATACCATGCCCTACCTTACCACTACTTTTTGGTGGCCTACGAATTGCTACTGCCAATGTTCGTTGCCCCTTATTTCTTGGCACCACCCAAACTGATTCTACATCTTGATCTTCTGATCTAAGACCCTTTCTCACTAATGTACTGATCTCATCCTTTATTAACAGTGATATCCTGGCCCCAACCGCCTCCTCTTCACCATGGACGTCCAATCCCTCTACATCTCCATCCCCCACCAGGATGGTCTGATGGCTCTCCGCTTCTTCCTCGAACAGAGGCCCGAACAATCCCCATCCACCACTACACTCCTCCGTCTGGCTGAACTTGTTCTCACACTGAACAATTTCTCCTTTAACTCCTCTCACTTCCGCCAAATAAAAGGTGTGGCTATGGGTACCCGCATGGGCCCCAGCTATGCCTGTCTCTTTATGGGGTATGTGGAACATTCCTTGTTCCAGTCCTACTCCAGCCCCCTCCCACAACTCTTTCTCCGGTACATCGATGATTACTTCGGTGCTGCTTCATGCTCTCGTTGAGACCTGGAAAAATTTATTAATTTTGCTTCCAATTTCCACCCCTCCATCATTTTCACATGGTCCATCTCTGACACTTCCCTTCCCTTCCTTGACCTCTCTGACTCAATTTCTGGTGATAGACTGTCCACCAATATCCATTACAAGCCTACCGACTCCCACAGCTACCTCGACTACAGCTCCTCACACCCTGCTTCCTGTAAGGACTCCATCCCATTCTCTCAGTTCCTTCGCCTCCGTCGCATCTGTTCTGATGATGGCACTTTCAAAAACAGTTCCTCTGACATGTCCTCCTTCTTCCTTAACCGAGGTTTTCCACCCACGGTGGTTGACAGGGCCCTCAAACGTGTCTGGCCCATCTCCCGCGCATCCGCCCTCACACCTTCTCCTCCCTCCCAGAAACATGATAGGGTCCCCCTTGTCCTCACATCACCCTACCAGCCTCTGCATTCAAAGGATCATCCTCCGCCATTTCCACCAAGTCCAGCATGATGCCACCACCAAACACATCTTCCCTTCACCCCCCCGGCGGCATTCCGTAGGGATCGTTCCCTCCGTGACACTCTGGTCCACTCCTCCATCACCCCCTACTCCTCAACCCCCTCCCACGGCACCTTCCCATGCAACCGCAGAAGATGCAACACCTGCCCCTTCACTTCCCCTCTCCTCACCGTCCAAGGGCCCAAACACTCCTTTCAAGTGAAGCAGCATTTCACTTGCACTTCCCTCAACTTAGTCTACTGCATTCGTCGCTCCCAATGCGGTTTCCTCTACATTGGAGAGACCAAACGCAGACTGGGTGACCGCTTTGCAGAACACCTTCGGTCTGTCTGCAAGCATTACCCAGACCTCCCTGTCGCTTGCCATTTCAATACTCCACCCTGCTCTCATGCCCACATGTCCGTCCTTGGCTTGTTGCATTGTTCCAGTGAAGCTCAACGCAAACTGGAGGAACAGCACCTCATCTTCCGACTAGGCACTTCACAGCCTTCCGGACTGAATATTGAGTTCAACAATTTTAGATCATAAACTCTCTCCTCCATCCCCACCCCCTTTCCGTTTTTTCCCCCTCTTTGTTTTTTCCAATAATTTATATAGATTTTTCTTTTCCCACCTATTTCCATTATTTTTAAATGTATTTCCACCCATTGTTTTATCTCTACCTTTTAGCCTTATTAGTATTCCTTCACCCCACCCCACCCCCACTAGAGCTATATGTACCTTGTTTGTCCTGCTTTCTACCCTTAATTAGCACATTCCTTTAGATAATATCACCACCTTCAACACCTCTTTGTCCTTTTGTCTGTGACATCTTTTGGTTATCTCCACCTATCACTGGCCCTTTACCTAGCTCTTCTTGTCCCAACACCACCCCCCCCCCCCCCACCTTAAACCAGCTTATATTTCACCCCTTTCCTATTTTTACTTAGTTCTGTTACAGGGTCATGAGGAGCTCTTCTCCACCGATGCTGCCAGACCTGCTGAGTTTTTCCAGGTATTTCTGTTTTTGTTTTTGTTTTGGATTTCCAGCATCCGCAGTTCTTTGCTTTTATCACTCACAGACACGTTCTCCTGTCCATGATCATGGAACAAATCAGATGACTCTAACCTATGGCACGTGATTTCCTCCTAGAACAAAGCGTCAGGCAACTCTTCCTCCCCCTGATGTGTCACAGTGTCTGCAGCTCGGCCTCTAGCTCAATGACTCTGAGCTAGAGTTCCTCCAGTTGCAGACACTTACTGCAGATGTGTTTGCCATGGATATTCTGGTGCCCATGAGCTCCCACATGTGCTGCCACACATCACCCGCCCTGCCATCTTTATAGCGTTTACTTAAAACTTAATCAGTAAGATAATTAAGTAATTAGTGTCTCTTGTCCTGTCTGTGTTTATATTCTTATTATTTAAATAAATGGTCTACTTATCCCGATTGAAATTCCCTGGTTAAGATAAGTAGGAAATACTCACCAGCCAATCTAATAAGCTTTACTACTATTTATAAAGCTTATTGCTAATAGTAAAACCTTACAATTACTAAAATTACCTGAGCTTTGAAAGATAAATGAGAAAAATACTCATTATGTTGATATTTGCAATTTGTTTTCAGTTCATTTTTCTTATTTTTGAGATTTTTATTGCAAAGATTTGCATTTATGTAGCATCTTATCACATCCCAAATGCTTCATACAATGAATTACTTTCCAGTGCAGTAACAGTTGTTTTCATACGAATAAGACAAATAAATAGTTTTTTTATGCTTGAGAAATAATTTTTTGCCTTGGAGGGCTCTTTGGTGCAATTAGATCTTTAAACATTCACCTAAACAAGTAGATGGGGCCTCAATCACAAGTCTCCTGGGGGATAACACTGCGGAAGAACCAACGAATGCCCATGTGCGATAAATTCACACTACATTCAAACTTCCTAACCGAGATTTTGCACTGTCCAGCTGTGAATGATATTTTAAAGGGCATCAATTTAGATAGATATGTCAGTGCAAACAGCAACTGGATGCCCTTAAATTACGAAAATACTTACATGGTGTTCTTTACACCTTTTCACTCTTAGTCTAACAGCAGTGAAAGGAGGTGGCAGACATTTTGGAGGATATTCGACTCCTCAACCGAGAAGTTTTGACTTCTTTTCTTCACCACAATCTCCCTTGTTGCCATCTTCTACATGCAAAAATATGAGTACTTTTCAGCATGCTACACTTAGTCATTTAATGACATTACAGATTTGAAATACGTAAAAACTAAATTCACTTTGATTAACAATTTTAAAAAAATTCAATCGTGAGCTTCGCTGCCTAGGCCAGCATTTATTGCCCATCCCTAATTACCCTTGAGATGGTGGTGGTGAGCTGCCTTCCTCATGGGCAGCCACAGGCTCATTTATGTCATGTGTTGGGGAGGGGTTGCAGTGGCATAGCTTTGACAACCTTACACCTCGCTGGGGCCTGCGTGGATTCCTTCAATGCAGGCCCAGGGACTTCTTGGGATTAGAAGGATAAGGGCAAATTTCTGGTGCAGGTAAGTGTGCATTTATTTCTTTCAATTCTGTCAATCAAACTTGTTCTGACAGTGGTCGGAAGTTACGGCCCAATGTAGCACTCTGTTAGGGCTGCATTAAAGTGTCAGATTACATCCTCAAATCCCACAATCTTCTGATTGAAATCAAGAGCGACCGGCTGAACCAAGCTGACCCTAATGGCAGAATGAGTTGGCAGGGCAATGAAATTGTTTCTCCAACTCTTTGCCTTCTCTGCCAATCAAAGACGGTTGTTTACCTGGCAATAGACATTTTCTATTAAGGTATACTTGAAATCTAGTTTCTCATTTTCGAGCCTTTTGCATTATTATTATAGATTTGATCATTTTCCTCGGTGAAACTTGTGTTTGGTATTTGTGATGGCATAGTCTGTAAAAAGACACATGATTTTTACTGAAGCTAAATATTGCTTATGCAGGAAATCTGAAATAAAAGAAGAAAATGCTAGAACTGCTCAGCAAGTCAGGTAGCATCTGTGTAGGGATAAACAGAGTTAACATTTAGGGCAATGGCTTTTCATCAGAGCTTAGAAGTTAGAAATGAAATAGGTTTTAAACAAGTACAGGGACGAAGAGAACTTCCCTTTTCTTTCCTCCTCTCTTCATCTCCCTGTTCCCCCACCCAAGTCTGTCAATCCACTCACCTCGCCATAAGATCATAAGAAGTAGGAGCAGGGGTATGCCATTAGGCCTGTTGAACCTGCTCTGCCATTCAATAAGATCATGGCCAAACTGATTGTGGCCTTAACTTCACTTTCCTGCCCTCCTAACCCTTGACTCCCTTGTAGGTCAAGAATCTGTCTAACTCAGCCTCAAATATATTCAATGACCCAGCCTCCATTGCTGTCTGTGAAAGAGAATTCCAAACACTAATGACCCTCCTGAGAGAAGATATTCCCCAACATTTCCATATTCAATGAGAGACTCCTTATTACCTCCACCACTGAAGGAGTGCGAAGGTAATGCTTTGGCCCCTGTTATTCTGTTTATAAACAATATAGGTGGGATTTTCTGCTCCAGGAGACTAAGTGCGGTGGCGGGTGGCAAAAGCATCGTGTTTCCCGTCGGCTGGAATGGCGGCTTTCCAGGCCGGATTGTCCGGTTATCAGCTTACTAAATATACGTGTGCTAGAAGCATATCTGAGCTCGTGGCGGGTCGGGCAGGGATTCGTCCCACCCCGTTGTGACCTCATTGGACCATCTTTCCAGGCGCCATATTTAAACCGTACCCGCACACATCATTCACTGTCTGCAGCCCAGGACTGGTTGAAGAGAGTGACGGGCCCAAAGGGAAGAAGCAGAGTGGCTCCAAGTTCAGTGACAATGCGCTGATGCAACTTCTGGATGTGGTGGAGGCACACTAGGATGTCCTTTACTTCAGCGATGGAAGAAGGCAGCCCACCAGCCTCACTACCCTGGCTTGGGAGGAGGTGGCCAGCACGGTCAGTGCCAACTTAGCTCATAAGATGTCCACCATCCAGTGTAGAAGGATGGATGACTTCATTTGCCAGCCAGGGTAAATCAACCTTCTCCTCACTCTCAACTCTCACTCACAAGCCCATCAGACATTCACAGGGTCACATTCCACAGGGATCTTGCACACTACCAGCACAAGGGACCTCACCACTGACTCTCTCTCACACTTTGACATCATCTCTTCTCGCATCCTGTGCAGCTCACGTCCTCAGCTCTTACACAGGTCCGTTCTGCACACACAAGGCAGGTATCCTTATCATCTGCCTTGGCATCTGTCCTGCTCACAGCCTGTCCATCTGTCTTCATGCAGGAGAATCTCGCCCACAACAAAGGAAGAGATCCCAGACTGGATTGGGGGTTGCCTGAGGTCAGGCCCCTCACTCAGTTTGAAGAGCGTGTGGTAGGGCTGGCCGGCAAGAACCAGGACCGTGCCTGTGCTGAGGGTGAGACTGGCGTCTCCCAAGCAAGTAAGGACCCATCATCAGTTCATTGTTCACCCAATGAAACCGTAAGTGCTTTGTAATGTTGGTTACTCAGCAGGAAATCACTAATGATCTCTCTGATGGGCAACAATGGGAAACAGATGAAGCCCACTGGCAGCCAGCCCCTCAGCTCCAGCCCCCAGACCGCTTCAGATGAGGATCCTGAGGACCCACTAGATGTGGAGCCATCACAGCGTTCACTCACACCCTCCACCAGCGCAGAGAGACACACGTTGGTGGGACCTAGTTCTAGATCAGGCTCGGGGTCACAATCTGGGAGCACAGCACAGATTCTGGTACACAGCAGGTGGAAGCAGAGATATCCAAAATCACCGGCACTCAGAGGACTGCTGGATGCCAAGATTCTGCTGAGTCCTAGTCAGATGACCAACCCCCGGGCTATAAGACAGATGCCGGAGCTGCAATTACAGACACAGGACTATCAGGCAGGGTTGTCAGATGCGGTCAACAGATTGCAACGGATGATGGAGAAGTCCGTCTGCATTCAGTCTGAGGTCATAACATTGACATGCCAGTGCACAAAGGTCAACATTGGTAGGATGGCGACTGCCATGGAAACCTTGGTCCAGGACATAGGGCCTGATGTGCGCCAGCCATGTGTACCATCTACAAGATGCACTGCAGGAATTCACCAAGGTTCCTTCGACAGCACCTTCCAGACTCACGACTACTACATCTAGAAGGACAAGGGCAGCAGATAGGTGGGAAAACCACCACTTATAGGGTCCCCTCCAAGTCACTCACCATCCTGACTTGGAAATATATTGCCGTTCCTTCACTGTCACTGGGTGAAAATCCTGGAACTCCCTTCCTAACAGGACTGTGGGTGTACCTATACCACATGGACTGCAGCGGTTCAAGAAGGCAGCTCACCACCACCTTCTCAAGAGCAACTAGGGATGGGCAATAAATGCTGGCCCAGCCAGTGAAGCCCACATCCCATGAATGAATGAATGAATAAAAAAAAAGGAAATGCACTCTGTGGCTGTAGGCAGAGGTGGGATCCATCAGTGGTCAAGCAAGAGGGGCAACAGGGCACCTTGACCTCTCTCCACACACACCTTCTCCTCAAGGAGTCAGCCTGGGGCCCTTGGTCACCCATAGCGATGAGGGCCAGCAGCTGGACACCCCAGGGCCATCCACCCAGGTGACCCCAAGAGTGTCCAGCTGATCTCAATCCCCTATGCCTATGACACCATCAGCTGCATCTCCACAGGCCGAGGAGGGTGCAGCTGCTCCACAGGAGGAGGCCCAAAGCAGGCTGGGGCCATCCAAGTCTCGGCCTTTCAGAGGACGCCTACCAAAGTCATCACAGACAACAGGGCATAGCAATTCACCTCCGCTGTGGATGTTGGGCATACACCAAGATGTAGCGGTAGGGTTAGAAAAATTAAGAAATACTAGGAGCACAAAGGTTGCACGGGTGTTCACAATCTGTGTGGATTTTGCACAAAGATAAATAGATTTCTACTCATTCCACTTCTTATGTATGCATCTTCTATCTGATGATATTCCTCATAGTCATTCGTGTCACAGATTTCTACCCCCATACCCCTCGCAGTTGTTCCAACTCTATGGCATGTAGAACAATCTCACGACAGTCTCTGTCCATTCTGTGCTCAGTACTGACAATGAGCGAAACATCAGCCTCAAAGAGCTTTGTGGTTGGCCAAGGCAACTCTGAGCAATCAGAGGTTCACCTGATGTTGTGTCGTGAGTGTGGAACCTGGAGGCTGCTTTAGTCGCCCGGTGCTTCTGCATTGTAGAGTGCTCAATGTGTATCCGAGATGATGAAATGTGGAAGCACATGGAGATGGGGCATCTTTCATTATCCTGCATGCATTTTTCATCAGCCTTGAGCGTGTTTTACCTTTGATCCCAAACTTTGAGCTCTTATGCACTGCTGTCTACCAGCAACATTCTCTCATATCTGTATGTACATCTGTACATTATCCCGAGATTAGTGCCCACCTCCATGTTTTCAAGCTTTCGAGCTCACTGACACGTGTTGGTCCTTGCATTTCCTGCTAGATAGTTAAAAATGTACAACCTAGGAGTTGTGTGCAGAGGCCCCATTTGGTTAACATGGACATGGGAGGATGTTGCGCTGGGCCACAAGGTCTGGCTAGCATCTCTTGACATTAACCCTCTGCCAGCTCTCAGATGGTCAATTGAAATGGTTCTGTGCAACTAACAATGGCATTGGTATTCCTGGTTTCTGTTTGCATACGTCAGATTTTTGGGATGAAAAGCTTTAGTCCTGAAATGGGATCAAGGCGAGGCTGCAATATGTCTGATGTTTGCTCTTTATTATTAATGATTTGGGTCCTTAAGGGCTAGATGGAGTGTCAGTGCTTTCGGAAGCACAAATTCCACGGCTAGGCATCAGGGGAAATTGGGAGACTCCAAATGGAGGCAAGTTCATGAGTGGCAGGCAGATTTCAGAATATACTGCTCGTGAAGTTTTCAGGACCCGTTGAAAGGTGAGCTGAACTGCAGCCTCGCAACCTTCACTGAGAATTACAGACCACTGTGCCCTGAGGATGTATGTGATGCTGAGGACTGAGTATTGTGAAGAGACATCCACACTTGTCTTGCATGAATGATTGTGTGGAAAAAAAATGCGGTATCAGAATCTACCTCACACATGACAGCAAAATCCAGTGGATGAAGATTGACCTCCGTAAGATGCCTTGTCACAATGCAAGCATACTGCCATGAGTGCACTGGGGTTTGTGGTGCTGCTCCAGCCTCTTGTAGGCTGCCATAGGCAGTGGAGTGTTGGCGAGATGCTTGAAGAGGCTACATCATCTCACCTGTGCTCACAAAACACCACATCCCAGTTATTATCACATTACAGAAAGGCAGCCTTGGGAGCATTTGGCCTTACTTTCCAAGGATGCGGGCATCATGATGCTAGAGTGTGACCACTCATTCAGAGATTGAAGCGGTGCATTGAGATGAGGAGGATAGCAAAGAAGGTGGTAAGGTGGACCCAGCCTGGTGGGCACTGGTGAAAGAGGATCGCCATAGCAAGGCGTCATCATCCTTCTGGAACCTGATGGCTATTAGCATCTCACATGCACACCTACCTCATCTGACCTGTGCTGTGGCCTCTTCCTGTGGACCCTCAGCTTCTTCACCCTCATTGTGCTCAGCCCTCTCGATGTCCTCATCATCGGAGGATACACGCAGGTCTTCCATCTCGGCATCTGACAAGACATCCCCCCTCTGGACCGTCAGGTTGTGTAGGGAACAGCAAGCCACGATGATGCATGAGACCTTCTGGGAAGTGTTCTGAAGAGCACTGCCTGACCTGTTCAGACATCTAAAATGCATCTTCAAGATGCCAGTGGTCTGCTCTATCAATGAGCATGTTGTGGCATAAGCTCTCATTGGTCGTGCCTGCGCAGCCTGGCAAGGGGCTGGTTCAGCTGCAAGAGCAACACTTAGAAAGGTGGGCGAACGTACCCTGAAGTCATGAGTGAAGTGCAGGTCGCCAGGTGTATGTCACTTATATCTGGTTGTGAGTCATGCAGTCTAATTAGACGCCAGTGTGGCCTTTTGATCTGCAGTGGGGGCGTGATTCTGGCAAGCTGGCTTTTTAATGACATGTTAGCACATGTAAATGCAATCCCAATATGGCGCAGCGGCCTACTCGACCTGCCATGAAAGTTGGAAGCAGACAATTGTGATCTATTTTTATGCCGGCGGGAAATTGATTTTTGGGTAACCGCCAAATTTTCCTTTACCATCCCTCATGACGCCTGATGCTGGCAGGACCAAAAAATCCCGCTCTACATCTCAAAAACTAATTGACAGATTTCAACGAAACTTGGTACACAGATAGGGTATGGTCCAAGGAAGACTGATCAGCTTTTGGTGAAGATTTGGATCCAGATGCTGGAATTTTTTTAAGGATCCATTTGTCAACATTGGGAGATAGGGTGAATTAATGTTTTTCTTTTAAGAATGTTGTGGGTTTGATTTAGAATGTTGTTGATTGTCTCAGCTGCTGTGTTGGACTTTTTGCAATTGTCAAAATGTGAGCAGAGTTTTCACAACAGGTTGTTGGATTAGGCTGAAGCCTCCTCAGTGAGATGGAAGCTCATAATAATTTTCTTCCAGCTTTATAGTTACAGAGCATCAGCTAGACTGGGAAAAGCCTCAAGGAAGAACTGTGTAATTGTAATAATGTTGAATTAACACAGTATGGTGGAGCTCTATGGAATGCCCTCTTCACCTGTTTTTACACTGTGCCCTCAAGTTCTAGATTCCTCCATGAGGGAAAACATATTTTCAGCGTCTACCCTGTCAAGCTCCCTCAGAATCCTACATTTCAGTAGGATTACCTCTCATGAACAGTAGAGTCTTCTGTTACTTGGATCCTATAACTTAGAAGTCCTCGCTGAGCTTCTTTGCTTCTCCATTTGCCCCTCCAATTAAACATATCAAAACCCATGTCTTTGACCATATTATGGTCACCCATCCTAACCCCTCACTTTCCCTCCACCAACGCCTTCCAGACCTCCCACCCCTCCCACCCCCCGGAACTCCCACCCTCCCCACCCCCTTGGAACTTCGACACCCCCTTGGAACTTCGACACCCCCACCCCTCCCACCACCCGAACCCCCCCCCGTCCTTTGATTCCACCCCCCCAGTCCTCAAATCCTATCCACTTACCTTAGACACACACCTTCTCCCTGGCCTGTCAGTTTCACTGGCCCTTTAAACTTACCTGCTTTACAGCAGCTAGTGCCATACAAAGGGGGTAGGGGGCCCTCCTTGAATCTGCTGGAGCTGCAGTTCACTGGGGCGTGCGAGGAGCCTTTCAGTGCAGGCCCCAAGCAGCTCCTGCTAACAGAAGGGTGAGCGTAATTTCCAAGGGCAGGTAAGTAGGTATCCATTTCTTCTAATTCCTGTGGGCCATCTCTTTCTGATGCTAGTTGGAAGTTACGGCCCAATAAAAAGACCTGAGCCCAGGGACAGATTATAGAAACAAGCATTCTGCTCAGGAGAATTTGGTATAATCACCCTTTCCATCACCAAATTGTGAAGGGAAATATTAATTTATACAGAATGGACAGTTATATATAACATTTTGGGTTAAAGACCAAATAATGGGTGAAAAACATTGGCTTTTATTACTGCAACTTTGAAATTAGGCCATTAATCTGTTTCTTCTGCTACAGTGGTAATCCATTAAGGAAAATAAATGAGCTAATTGTTCTACTAAAATAATAGAAAAAGGATTTTGAGTAAATGATGCTTTCATTTGTCTTTTTCTAGTAAAGAAAACATAACCATTGTTACAGTTTATGCTTTTTACCACTTTCTCTTTTATTGGCTATAGAAGACAATCCTTGAGACCAAGGATAGGGAATATTCCCGACAGGATGTTTGACTAGGACTTGGGAAGTTGGGTATGGAAATTATTTTCATTCAAAATTATTTTTTAGATTAGCCTACGATACATACCCTTCCACAAAATGTGCATATGAATGTTAAAATCAATAGAAACCAAATGCTAATGAGTAATAGTGTGAAGTGTCCACCTGATATTCTTAAAGCATTCAACTACAACTAATGTTGGCTTTTATCAAGCCTTCTTAAAGTGAGGCCTGCTGTTTATTTAGTGTAATTTCAACTTTTTTGTGAGCTAATTTTTCTTTTTGTTGCTGCTGCTCTATTTAAATTTGTCATCTTTTGCAGCAAGTTTGGATTTAAGAACCTGGAGAGGGGAATTTATTTGAGTATTCCACTTTTTTTGGAGGAGGATGAAAGGACAGTTGCAAAGCAGATGCATTTTAAGACCCAAAGTACACTGCCTTTATCCGTGTAGTGTTGTATACCTATCTGGGAATGTCAGAGGAGAACTGTTTCCTCACCATCTGCTTTAGCAGGGAGGTGGGGACAAGAGTTAAGTGTGCTGCAGGCAGCATTTACCCAGTGGTAGCCAAGTTCACTTCTGCCCTCAATGTCTTATACCCCAAGAGGTGTTGACAACATCAGTGTACACAAGCATCAAGTAATTCACTCAGGGAAATGCCTTCGTAATTTCCCCCACAGAGAACCAACACCAGAATGTGAGGGTACTAGAAGTTTTCCTAATTGAAGTATGTTGCTGATGGTCCACACATTGCCATCCAAGGAGCTCACAAAACGACCATGTTTTTGTCACATCAAATATAGCTTGGCAATGATGAATGGCAACAGTGAATGTTATTATTCCTTCAATTTGAGACTAGCCTCTGTATCAACGCTACTGGACGAAGGCAGACAGGAAGGGTGGCTCCAAGGAGATGCCCTCTAAAACCCAGACTCATGATACGATTGTGATAACTGCCATAAGCAACTGAGTGAAAGTGCAAGTCCTTTATTGGGCACAGAATCATTATTGAGCATCTCAAAGAAACACTTCAAATGCTTAGACTAAGTGGTTTGTTGCACTGCAACTCTGTAGAGTCTTCCAAGTTTATCATTGTCTTTTGCATGCTGATAAACATAACAAATGACTTAACACACTGAATGCCACAAAGGCTATGGCCTCTCAACATTCTGGCAGTAGCACTGAAGACTCGTGCTCCAGAACTAGCCACGCCTCTAGCCAAGCTGTTCCAGTACAGCTACAACACCCGGGGCGAAATTTTATGGCACTGGGATTTTACATTCCTGTCAAAGTCAATGGAGTTTAGAATGCCTTGCCGCATTTTACGGTCCCATCCCTGCCACCACAGGGCCGTAAAATTCCGGCCCTGGTATCTGGTTTACTAATGTCCTTTAGGGAAGGAAATCTGCCATCCTTACCTGGTCTGGCCTACATGTGACTCCAGACTGAATGTGGTTGACTCTTAATTGTGCTCTGAATAGCCTAGCAAGCCATTCAGTTCAAGGGCAATTAGGGATGGGTAACAAATGCTGGCGTTGCTAACGACACCTACACCCTACAAAAGAATAAATAGAAATCTACCTGACAATGTGGAAAATTGCCCAGGTATGTCCTGTCCACAAATCCAACCCGGCCAGTTACCGCCCCATCTGTCTACTTTTGATCATCAGTAAAGTGATGGAAGGTGTCATCGACAGTGCTATCAAGCGTCACATACTCATCAATAACCTGCTCACTGACGCTCAGTTTGGGTTCTACTAGGGCCACTCAGCTCCTGACCTCATCAGAGCCTTGGTCCAAACATGGACAAAAGAGCTGAACACAAGAGGTGAAGTGAGAGTGACTGCCCTTGACATCAAGGCAGCATTTGACCAAGTGTGGCATCGAGGAGCCCTAGCAAAACTGAAGTTCAATAGGAATCAGGGGGAAAATCCTTCACTGATTGGAGTCATACCCAGCACAAAGGAAGATGCCTGTGGTTGTTGGAGATCAATCATCTCACTCTCAGGACATTGCAGGATTTCCTCAGGATAGAGTCCTAGGCCCAACTATCTTCAGGTGCTTCATCAATAACCTTCCCTCCATCATAAGGTCAGAAGTGGGGACGTTCACTGTGCGATCATCAATATTCAGTACCATTTGCGGCACCTTCAGATACTGAAGCAGTCCATGTCCATATGCAGCAAGACCTGGACAACATTTAGGCTTGAGCTGATAAGCGGTAAGTAACATTCAGGCTAACATTCAGCCCTGAAGAAGAGTGATATGGACTCAAAACATTAACTCTGCCTTCTCTCCTGTTAGACCTGCTGAGTTTTTCCAGCATTTTCTGTTTTTGTTTCAGGCTACACAAGTTGGAGAAGGTCTTTGCCTGACACAAGAGAGAATCTAACCATCTCCACTTTTTAATGACATTAACATTGCTAAATATCTCAATATCAATAGCTTGGGGTGGGACGTGGGGTTTACTATTGACCACAAACAGAACTGGGCCAACAGTATAAGTACTGTGGCTACAAGAGTTGGTCTGACACTGGGAATTCTGCAGTGAGTAACTCACAGGTACAAATCATCCCATCCACCACCTTAAACATTCATTCCCTCCACCACTGCGCATAGTGGCAGCAGCCTGTACCATCTACAAGGTACACTGCAGCAACCTGCCAAACTTCCTTCGACAACACCTTCCAAACTTGCGACCTCTACTACTTAGAAGGACAAGGGCAGCAGGTGCTTGGGAACACCACCACCTGCATGTTCCCCTCCAAGTCACACAGCACCCTGACTTGGAAATATATCGCCATTCCTTCACTGTTGCTAGGTCAAAATCCTGGAACTCCCTTCCCAACAGTACTGTGGGTGTACCTACACCACATGGACTGCAGCAGTTCAAGAAGTCAGCTCACCACCATCTTCTCAAGGGTATTTAGGGATGGACAACAAATGCTGGCTTAGCCAGTGATGCTCACATCCCACAAAAGAATGAAAAAAGCCTGAAATCTGTGGAGAAGAGGTAACCCCTGCCTGCAGTCAGAAGCAGAGTAGGAGCTTTACTGATCCTGAAGATATTTCTATGACATTAACTTTGCAGTCAACAAGGATCATGTAGCAGGTTTGCTGAGACGAGCACTTCACTTTGAGTTACTGAGTCACCTGCTGTGTTGTTCACATTTGCCAAATATATTTTCACCAATATTGTGCTCTAACATTATTTGCACTGTCTTGCATACTCACTCTTTGATCAAAGTTCTTGTGCTGAAATATCAGAAGAAAACACTGATCTTTGTTCCAACAAAGCAGACACAAATTTAATAACCTGCAAGTAATGAGTGTATAAGCAGTAATTCCCCTTGGTTGATAGTGCATGAGATGTGTGCTCTAGAACCTAATCTTAATGTTCCTTCTGGGTGCTGCAGAAAGAGAAGTGACTTCTGCTGAGTATTACTGGGAGTTCTAACAGCTCAATTTGTGCCCTGTTGGAATACGGCTATGCATGGTAAGCAGTGAAAAGGTTTTGTGAAAGCTTGTCATATTGCAGCAATAAAAGTAGAATTAGCTGACTTTCTTGTGCACACAAGTCCATCTATCAGGTTGCCCTGGAACATTGAATTCAGGCAATTGGAAAGGTTGTGTGGTTCTGGTCATACTGTGTCAGCACTGGAAAACTTATTTTACGCTGTTCATCTTCAACGATTATGCTAGTTTGCAGCAACATTGTAAACTACTTTCACTATATCTGGTATCAATTCAAATATGGAAACAACAGGTCAGAACCTGACCTTCACAGGATAAAATAACTGCATTATATATTTAGACCTAAGTTAAATGCACTGAATTTTTAAGTAGGCAATGCTGTAAGCACAAGAAAATGTTATTATTCATACAATATACAGGCTCCATTAAAGCATTTGTCTGCTTAAACAGCTTTCCTTCCTCACAGAATAATTCGTTATACCACCTGACACATACAACGCAATTAAGTCCAGTGCCACTTTTTGTGAAAATGTATGGAATATAGCCTTATTTAAAGAGTTGCTCCTTCTGAATGAGAAAAGTAATTGCTGAACTGGTGAGCTTTTGAATGTGAAAATGCCTGTCAGGTTCCATTAAATTGAATAGCAAAATGAACAACCCTTTTTTGCTCTATGAAAATAATGCAGCCACATGTAATGAAATTGAGATATAAGGACCAATTGCTATGGGTGTTTGAAGAAAACCTTTCGATCTAATTTACGGTAGACTTTTTGATTGTGCAACATTTGCTTTTCGGGTGGTATATGGGTACTGCTGGACGGTTAGGCTTCTCTGTAGTCATTCAGGGCGCTTGCCTGATACAGGGTCATGCAGCTTGGCAGCCTAACGCGTGATTCAAACCCTTTCTTGAAACTCATTTGCGATCGGTAGCAGCCCATACTTTGGTTTGTTTTCTTGTGGTGCGGAGAAAACAAACCAGTGGTCCTTGCAGCAACATTGGGTGCTGCCATTCAAAAGGTAGGCATATTGTTTCTTTAACTTGATTGAATGTGGAGCCAGGGGACACAGGAGTGCGCCTGCTGCTCCAAGTTGGAAACACCAGGCCACTGCCTGGTCGGCATTCACACCACCTTTTCAGGTTGCCGCTCTCGAAATCAACTTCGGATCTGCACTGACATTCCAGCCAATGGAATTTACTGTCACAAAAGACCGAGCTGGCTCTAGGGTCCCAACTAGTGCCTGCAGCCGGCCAGTAATATTCATGGTGGAATGATTTTATCCAGCTCCAGCATCGCGTGAGCTGATTTCCAGGCTAGTGTCTGCTCAGCTGCTGATGCCTTAATCCACAAATCTGCATTTAAACTTAACTTTTCTCATCATTCTGGATCAAACAAAGATTATATTTTAACTAATTCTTGATCAGAAGAACCTACATATTCATGCAGCCTATCTCGAGTCCTCCATTGTGTGCTTAGAAAAAGAAATACCTCCATTTCAGAGTTACCATCATTTAAATCTGAATATTATTAAAAATGACATTTCCTTTCATCTTTCCATTTAAGTCCGACTTCACAAACCCCTGTGGCTTTTTCCTTGTAAATTATCTCCACACCTACTGCTGCCAACCCAATCAAGTTTGTAATAGGATTTTCCCATTAATGTGACTGTAATGTTACAAATTTTTTAAAAAATCTCCTATAGTTGCAAGCTGCAATCAGTGGGTGGCAGTATGGAGCAAATCTTTCTGAGGCAGGAAAGCAGTTTTAGTAAATGGAGTTTGTATATCAAATAATTTCTTAAATATTAATTTTAAAAACCTTAAAATTAACTTCATTGTGTTGCAGCCATTGCTGTGGCTACCTGATTTTCAAGCTCCTTTTCACTGTCACAAATCCCTCACTTTCTCCTCACCTCCCACCACTCGACCACTCTGCCAAGTCACTCCCAGACCCAACCTGTTACTACATCCCCTCACCTGTCCTGTCCTGTACTGATGCTGCTCCCTCTTATCTGGCATCACTGACCCTGTGCCCTCACTGGTCTGCTGCTACATAGCTGTCTGCAGTCACTCTGCCCTCACTTTGAATTTTTTGCTCTTTGGACTCTTGCTCATTAATCAATGCTCTAGTTATCAGTTCTGGATGTGCAGGACCCCATCTCTCCAGCCCCTCCTCCTTTAAGACCATCCTTGAAACCCACCTTTGTGACAAAGCTTTTGGTCTCCCTCCTAACCTCTCCCTCTTTGGCATTTTGTTCTATGCTTGTGTGAAGTTCCTCAGGATGTTTCCCTGTGTTAAAATTGCCATATAAATGCAAGTTGCTATTGATGAATGACCTGTCGAGAACTTACTAATAAAATGAAGGGAGAAAGTGAATGAACTAAATCCAAATGGAAAAAATGTCATCCATCAATTTTGTCAGTCCAAGATGGGGTTTTGAGCACAATAAAAACATTTCAAATGTACACATTTTAAAAATGCATAATGAGAACATTGAAGATAAAAGTTTACTTTTGCATTTTAGACACCTTCATTAATACTTTTATTTGAAGGCCTCAATGATTCTCAAAATCCCGCCTTTTGAGAATATTTTTGCCTAGAGTTTGACTCAGGCCGAGTCTGAAGTCTGAGTACGTGCAGTGCGTGCGTTTCCTCTGGATGCTTCAGGAACATTTTGCCAGTTCAAGGGGAACAATGCCTTTCTCTACTTCTAACAGTATCTGGTTGTTGTGGAGAAAACCTGCGGAAAAAACCTGCACAGAACATTTTAAAAGATTTGTTTCAAGTAAACTTTATGTCACAATTTAAATTTTAAAAAGCCTGTGCGTCAGCGAGAGAGAGAAAGAGAGAGAGGGAAAAAAAATCAAATACCCACTTCAAAAGTGAAAAGGATATTACTGATTATACTCTTCTGGCAGCTCTTATTTTTGTGTTTGTTTTATCCTCTGAGATAGGTCAATTGTGTCTTTTGTGTAATAATATTTGCATGCTTTCCAAATGATTTGAATACAATGAATTTCAATAGGTTTTCAAAAAAAAAACTTCTAAATAACAGCCATACATTTTTGTTTACTTCAGAAAGCATTTCAAACTGAGACACGGACAAAGAGAAACATGTGTGGAGCATTTATGATAGCTATTGGAGAAGCGTAGCGTAAACTTAATCATAATAATATATGTTCTTCATTACAATGGCTTATTTCTGAGGGAATACTTTCTTGAGTGAGAGACCATTGATTTTAAAAGATTTTCCATTAGCCAGAGAAGGTTGACTATATCATTGGTGAGTGTTTATATTTAATCTGGAGGTAGGCCACTGACCTAGAAGGGTGAATATAATTGGTTGGAGAGAGGAGTGTATTGTGCATTGTTGTAGATGCAGCAGCTCGCCCCAATACTCTACAAAAGTGCGCTAAACAAGCAATATTAATACAGAAAAAGTGCTTTCTACGGAAGAAACTAATATAGGGAGTTAAATGAAAATGTCAAGACTGATTCTGTGATTCAGTAATTGCAGTGAAAAATGTCGTCCAAAAATACACACATTTTGAATGAACTTTTGAGAATGTGTGTTCAGCTTAATATCTAATCAAAAAATGCTCCCTAGCCTAAGGAAATTTGTGTGAGGTCATGAATTTTGAAGTTTATGGTAAACCTCAAAGGACTCAGTTTGCATATTTCCTTACAGACCCTGAGAATATACTTCCCAAAAACTGAATATGGCAGCAGGAATATGACCTGGGAGACATTAGGGACATGCTCAACCTTGTTTGAAAAAGTCTTAAAAGAAATGGCGCCATTCATATTTTCCTGGCTTCTTGTGCTGCATTTCCTGGCTTCTTGTGCTGCATTACTGAAGTTATGTGGAATGCAATATTTGTTAAAAGATCATCGATTACCACAGTATTTTGGACTAATGGTCATCTCTCTTTGTATTGACACATTTTTCACAGTAAAATTCTCAGCTGTTTTCTCTCTATAATCGTTATTTATCAAACTTTTTTCTCAGATGCCTGGTTGGCCAGTGTGCTTTTCCTAGACAATGAAGATAATTTATTGGAGTATAAAAAAATTACCTCACTTCTGATTTAACATTGCTGATATTTTTTGATAAAGCTCCCTTCCTCAGTTTGACCAGAGAGTGGCTGCCTTGCAGGCTGCCCCAACCTAAAGGCTTATACTGCTGCTTGGATTTATCCTCCTCACTTGTAATCTTTGTTGATTGTGGCATCTCCCACTTGGTCCTCAAACAATCTCTTCACTCCCCAATCCCTCCACCAGCCCCCACAGCCCCTGCAATTTCCTTATCCACTAATGGGCAGTCACACAACTGTCAAGGGCATGGTAGTTTCATTAAGAGTGCAGAAGCTATCTGTTGGCATTGGGAAAGGGTAAGTGGTATGCTGCAGTGCTGAACACTGAATATTCCCATATTCCTAGAGTGATATGATTTTATGTGATAACAGGCTGAGAGATTTGATATAGTATTTTTATTCTGCAAAAGGGCAATTAAAAATCGTTTTTGAGAAAAAATAATTGGTTCCAAAACCTGATGCATCATTCTTGTTTAAAATCACTGGTTTGGTTGCCTTGGTTTTCTCTTCAGTCAGATCTATGTTTATCCCGGCTGATATTGTGCAGTTGCCATTAGAGACAGCAGGAGATCAACGGGTACCTTGATCATAATTAGCCTTAACTTTTCAAAATTGAAATTCCTTCGGTTCATGCAGCTAGGCAAATATTCATATTGAATATTGCTTCACTTTCATTGAATTTGCCTTTACGCCTATCTTTTATCGAACAGTTTGTTCCTCTTGAAGATTATGTTGAAAAACTAGTCTAAGCTGCAAGGAATCTTATCTGAAAGGTCAATCTGAAAAATATAGTGTCATGAATATGTGACTTTATAAGATGGTTATGTTTTAAACTGTCTCTTTTAAGGTAAAACAATGTCCTGGAATAGGGCATGGTGGTCATCTTGACTCTGGCCAGAGACAGGCCTAAATGATTTGGTTGTCATGGGGGCAGAGACCCAGGTGAAACTCATAGAAACTCAAATGCCAGGTTTTACAGCTTGACACAAAAGACAGGCTGCTGATCTTACTGGACATAGGCTCTCAGACCCAGACATAGAGAGAGAGAGAGTGACCTGGAGAAGACTAAAACAGCTGCTGCTGCACCAAGCAGAGGGAAAGAGTGTTTTTGTGTTAACCACCAAGCTGGTGAGAATGGATTCCCGGCTTGAGAGATGAGACTTGTAGAGATTAAAAGGCCAAGGAGTTGCCAGAGGGCATCTTGCTGTTGGAAGTCTGTTCAATGGTACTCAAGAGATTGAGTGAAGGGACTTTTAAAGGGACACTGCCTTGGTGTGGCAGAGAGAAGGGATTCTGTTAAAATGCTGGTAGGAGTTTGGGACTTTACATATCCACTGAGAGTGCCGTAACAAATAAATGTGGCGTGAGGTTTTTGGGTGTGTTAATTAGTTAATGGTGAAAGTACTATTTCTGTAGTTTAGTGTATTAGTTGCCTATTAAGTAATGGGCTGTAACTTCCTAGGTCCCCAGCATCGGATTGGGGGGTTACCCCAAAAATGCGCTGGGGAATCCCCTTTGGAGGTTCCCAGGTGAGGTTTGCACATCAATTGCTCAGAAGTGCAAACTTCCTCTGGGCAATTGCCCTGCACTGGGAACCATCTGAAAATGCGATTTAAATTGCAAACTTCAGATGGTTCCGGCAGGGTTACACCAATAGTTACCCAGAAAAAGAAGAATTAAAACCTCTTCTAACTTCTGGGTAACTATTGTAAAGACCCAGACCGACCTTCTCATGGGACTACCCCACCCCCCCTGCCCCCCACCACTCCACCGTGGGCCTGAATCTCACCCTCACACTTGCCCGAGGCCCAAACCACACCCCCCCCCACCCCACCCCCCGAGCTCCGATACCTCTATCTCCACTCCCACCCCACCCGAGGCCTCACTCCCCATCCAACCTCTGATCCCTGAACTCCCCACTTCTGTTCCCCCCATTCCCCCAAATCCTATCCACTTACCTCAGGCACTTATGTGGGCATGTCCTCCTTCACTTCAACGGAGTTGACCTTCGACACTGTGCCTTGGGGACAAGCTACACGGCTTGGATCTTGCCTGGCCTGAGCGGGAAGGTCAGGCGAGACAGGATCGGAAGAAAAATCACATAAGTTATTGGGCACGCAGTGGCACTCCGATGCTGATTGCCTCTCCGAAGAAGTTACAGCCCAATGTTTAGGTGAAGTTGATTTTAACTTGTTTGTTACAGTAAAAGTCTGGTTTTTACTTGCTTAGTCTGTGGGACACCTCTCCCAATTTTGGCATAATTCCCCATATGTTAGCAAGGAGAACTTTGTGGGGTCGACTGGGCAGAGTGAGTCTTTGTTGTTTCTTCTGCCTAGTTAATGACAGGTTGTCCATCTGATTTTGTTCCTTTTTGACCTTCATGAAGCAGTTTGGTGCAACTGAATGACTTGCTAGGCCATTTTAGAGGGCAGTTAGGAAACAACCACATTTCTGAGGGTCTGGAGACCAGGTGTGGATGGCAGATTTCATTCCATGAAGGACATTAGTGAACCAGATGGGTTTTTAATGATTATCCGATACTTTCTGTCGGCCACTGGGAAATTTATATCTCTTTTTAAAAGTTATCAGTCTCTAGGCCATCGTAACAACAGCAACAATGCATTGCTTTCAGTAGGTAATATACTAATTAGCCATGAATGTTATTTGAACTAGTTTAGAAATTCAAAGTGCACCAATATCTTTATATCAAACATTTTTATATCAAGGGGGCTATGTCATCATGATAATGTTACTGGACTGATACGCTAGGGAAAAGAGTTCAGGTCCCATCACAGCCACTGATGGAATTTAAATTCAATTAATTAAAAAATCTGGAATTAAGAAAAAGTCTCAGTAATGTTGACAATTAAATTATCGGATAGTCGTTAAAAACCCATCTGGTTCACTAATGTCCTTCATGGAATGAAATCTGCCATCCTCACCTGGTCTCCAGACCCTCAGAAATATGGTTGATCCTAAATGCCCTCTAAAATGGCCTAGCAAGTCATTCAGATGCACCAAACTGCTTCATGAAGGTCAAAAAGGAACAAAACCAGATGGGCAACCTGTCATTAACTAGGCAGAAGAAACAACAAAGACACACTCTGCCCAGTCGACCCCACAAAGTTCTCCTCGCTAACATATGGGGAATTGTGCCAAAATTGGGAGAGGTGTCCCACAGACTAAGCAAGTAAGAACCTGACATAGTCACACTTACCAAATCATAACTTATAGCCAATGTCCCAGACTCACCCATCACCATCCCTGGCTATGTCCTGTCCCACCTGCAGGACAGACCCTCCAGAGGTAGTGGCACAATGGTACACAGTCAGGAGGGAGATGGCAGGCGTTGTCAAACACAGGCAAGGAAATTTATTGATTACCACCTACAGCCCTCCCTCAGCTGATGAAGCAGTGATCCTCCATTTTGAACACCACTTGGAAGAAGCACTGAGGGCGGCAAGGGTGCAGAATGTACTCTGGGTGGGGGACTTCAATGTCCATCATCAAGAGTGGCTCAGTAGCACCACTACTGACCAAGCTGGCAGAGTCCTAAAGGACATAGCTGCTAGACTGGGCCTGCAGCAGGTGGTGAGGGAACCTAACAAGAGGGAAAAGTGTACTTGATCTCATCCTCACAAATCTACCTGTCGCAGTTGCACCTGTCCGTGACTGTATTGGTAGGAGTGACCATTGTACAGTCCTCAGATTGAGGATAACCCTCTTTTGTGTTGTGTGGCACTACCACAGTGCTAAATGGTATAGACTTTGAACAGATCTAACAAGTTAACACTGGGCATCCATTTTGTGGGCCATTAGCAGCAGCAGAATTGTATACAACCACAATCTTTTCCTCATGGCCTGGCGTATCCCCCACTCTACCTTTACCATCAAACTGGGGGATCAACCCTGGTTCAATGAAGAGTGCAGGAGGACATGCCAGCAGCAAAACCAGGCATACCTAAAAATGAGGTGCCAACCCGGTGAAGCTATAACGCAAGCTACCTACATGCCAAACAGCGAAGGTAGTAAGAAATAGACAAAGCTAAGCAATCCACAACAAATGGATCAGATCAAAGCTCTGCAATCCTACCACACCCAGTCATGAATGGTGGTGGAAAATTAAACAACTAACCAGAGGAGGAGGCTCCAGAAATATCCCCACACTCGATGATGAGGCAGCCCAGCACATCAGTGCAAAAGAAAAGGCTGAAGCATTTGCTATAATCTTCAGGTGGAAGTGCTGAGTGGATGATTCATCTTGGCCTCCTCCAGAGGTCCGCAGCATCACAGATGGCAGTCTTCAGCCAATCTGATTCGCTCCACTTGAAATCAAGAAACGACTGAAGGCATTGGATGTTACAAAGGCTATGGACACTAACAATAACCCGATAGTAGTGGTGAAGACTTGTGTTCCAGAACTAGCCATGCCCCCTAGCCAAGCTGTTTCAGTACAGCTACAACATTGGCAGCTACCCAACAACGTGAATAATTGCTCACATATGTCCCATTCCCAAAAGCAGGACAAGTCCAATTCAGCCAACTACTGCCCATCAATCTACTTTTGATCAGCAAAGTGATGGAAGGTGTTGTCAACAGTGCTATCAAGCTTACATAGCAATAGCTTGCTCACTGTCATTCAGTTTGGGTTCCTTAAGGGGCACTCAGCTCCAGACCCCATTATAGCCTTGGTCAAAACATGGACAAAAGAGCTTAATTCAAAAGGTGAGGTGAAAGTGCCCTTGACAGCCTGGCAGCATTTGACTGTGGCATCAAGAATCCCTACCTAAATTGAAGTCAATGGGAATCAGGAGGAAAACTCACCACTGGTTGGAGTCATACCTAGTACAAAGGAAGATGGTTGTGGTAACAAAAACAGAAAATGCTGGAAAAACTCAGCAGGTCTAACAGGACCTGTGGAGAGAAAAACAGAGTTAATGTTTCGAGTCCGTGTGACTCTTCTTCAAAACTGAAGAAGAGTCATACAGACTCGAAACGTTAACTCTGGGGAGAATTTTTCCTATGGCGGGCAGGCTGGGCGGGAGCGAGGCTGATTGATGCCCGCGATCAGCTGCACGCCGTCATTTTATGAGGGCAGGCCAATTAAGGCCCGCCCAGCGTAACGCGCGACCCATAGTGCTCAGCGCTACCTGTGTGGGCAAGGGGAGGAGGGAGAGTCGGGGCCTGTGCGCTATTGCGCATGTGCGCAAAAGAGCGTGCCTCAGAGAGATTGAGTGGATTATAAAACCTTCTAATAAATAAAGTAAAAATTTATTTAATCATCTCCCCTCATCTTACGGTGTCACATGGGCTGGGACATGTTTGTGAACCTTGGAAAATTTATTTATTTATTTTATAAAAGCTCAGGAAACCTCATCCCGTCCGTGGTTGAGGTTTCCTGAAGAATGTGAAGGCAGCTTGGGCTCTTCGCCTGCTCGCCAACCTTAAGGTTGGACGGGCAGAGTTCGTAACTATTTTAATTACTCTTTTAATAGGCTGTTGACATTTCAGCAGGCGCGCAGCCGCTTCCGGCACGCGCCCGCCGAACAAAATATCGAGATGACGTCGGGACGCATGCCCAATGTCATCGTGTGTCATTTTACGCATCGTCGTGTTGGGCCCACCCCCGCACACCGACCAGAGGATTCAGCCCTCTGTTTCTCTCTCCACAGATGCTGTTCAACCTGCTGAGTTTTTCCAACATTTTCCGTTTTTGTTTCAGATTTCCAGCATCCGCAGTATTTTGCTTTTATATTTGGATGGTTGTGGTTGTTGGAGATTAAGCATCTCAGCCCCAGGACATTGTTCCCCCAGGTGTTCCTTGCAGTGGTGTCCTCGGCCCAACCATCTTCAGCTGCTTCATCAGTGACCTTCCTTCCATCATAAGGTCAGAAAAGGGGATGTTCGCTGACGTTTGCACTGTGTTCAGTACTATTTGCAACTCCTCACATACTGAAGCAGTTTGTGCTTGTCTGCAGCAAAACCTGGATGAAATTCAGGCTTGGACTGATAAGGGGCAAATAATATTTGTGCCATACAAGTGTCAGACAATGACCACCTCCAACAAGAGAGAATCCAACCATCTCCCCATGACAATCAAAGGCATTGCTATTGCAGAATCTCTCACCATTAACATCTTGGCAGTTCCCATTGTCCAGAAAGTTAAAGGGATCAGCCGTATAAATACTGTTGATGCAAGAGCAGGACAGAGGCTGGGAATTCTGCGGCGCGCAACTCGCCTCCTGACTCCCCAAAGCGTGTTCACCATTTGCAAGTCAGGAATGTGATGGAATACTGGACAATTCTGGACAAAGCAGTCTGCTTGATCAGTGCACCCCACCCCCCACCTCATCCACCAACTTAAACATTCAACCCATCTGCCACCAATGCACAGTGGCAGCAGTGTAAACTATATACAAGGTGCATTGCAGCAACTTGCCAAGGCTCCTTCGACAGCACCTTCGAATGTTATGTTTGTGATAAGGTCCAAAAATTAATCTGCATTTGTTTTCAGATGTGGGGCTCATGGTGCATGTTCTGCCTGCACCCCAGTCCCTTTGAGTCAGGCAGCACAGAACCTTTGTGCTGCCTTCTCGTTTGCCTGATTGTAGCATTCAGCCAAGTGCTGCTGACTGAAAGCTCAACAGGGGGCCTAACAACGTGCAAGGCTAGCATATGTTGTAGCTAGCCTCAAGCTCTTAAAGGCATCAGACCCCTCTTAAAGGGGAGCTGCACAGGCTGGAAGGAAGCTACAGCTGACTGCCGGAATGGAAATGTGGAAATGGCCCCATTGGGCAGAAATAAGGCAATATTATCCTGAAAATGGTAAGGAGTAGCACTTCTGTTTTTTTTTATTTCTGATACTGAGCATCTGCAGTATTTTGCTTTTGTACTTGTCCAAATTAGGAGGTTGGCTCTTTAAATGTGGAAGTATGATGTACAGAGGACCACAACTGAGATTTATGACTTATTTGGGCAATGTGTGTGAAGGGGAGCTCAGAAGTTATGTTTTAATTTATGTTTAAGGGGCTTAAAGCAACTGAAATGTTCCTCTGGGCTTCATAAGTTCATCCTGGGCAGCAACTCCCTAAGTTGATCCTGAGTGTTATGTATTCGCCAGTTTGCTGTATATCTTATCTATCTGACTTATCCCAGAGCAATGCAGAAATTACACTAGTTCTAAGTCTACAACAGGTTTATTTACAGTACTTTTAAAATATTTATACAATTACAAGATTTCTACACACATGGTCTCAGCCCAGAGCCCAGTTCTTTCTGCAAGTTTCTGTGTGATGTCAGTTGACTAAACTCTCAAAGCTCCACCCAGGCTTAAACAATAAAGCACAGTGAAAATAGATCAGTGAACAGACTAACATAATCAAACACTGATCTATTAAACCATCGAAAACTACACAGAGAACCGACTGTTCTTCCTCTCCAGATCTGCCTCCCAAAAGTGGACTGTCCTTACACTCTGGAACTGGATCCTGAGAAGTTCCTCTGGGACTAGCTTCCAAGAATGGACCACCCTTCCATCCTGGAATCATGTGTTCCGATAATGGACATATCTTCCCCCCTGGAACTGGTCTTGAGAATTGACTGCACTTCCCCCTCCAGAACTGTGTTCCAAGAATGGACTGCCCTTCCCCTTCAGAACATGGTCCTGAGAATGGACTGCCCTTTCCCTCCTGGCCTGAGTTCTGAGAATGGACTGGGTCTTGAGAAAGGACTGTCCTTCCACTCTGGGATTATCTTTTCCAAACTCACAGGCTGACCAGACCATCTGTCATTATGATGGCTGTTCACCCTAGATCACCCTTTTCCTATCTGCAACCAGCCAGCCCTATCTCAATGAGGCCTGGTCTCCAAGTGGACTGGAAATCACATGGAGGGAAAATTTGTTCACTGGTGTGCTCGCATATGTCCAAATCTGCACCTGGAAGTGTAAGTAATTATGAAGATAGCTCACTGTTTACAAAAGTATTAAATTCACATTACTTTTCTCTCATATCAGTTTATCTTTACAACCTCCTCCAACTGTATTTGCACAACACTTTTCCAACTCTAGATGCCTCCATCCAGCTGTTTTAGACCCAGCCTAAATTTCCACCCCTTGCCGTGACTCTTATCATGCTCTGCCAACTCAAACTATTCCCTTACAATCTCTCTCCCTTTATAACTGCTAAAAATGTGTTCAAACACAAAATCAATTCCCTCCTTAATGTTTCTCACCTCACTTGCTCTGAGTGTTCTAATGTGAGGGGTGCCAGAAAAGAGTGGAATATTACCTATTTTGTTATGTCATCAAAGAGATATTCTATTCTCAAATAAATAAGTTGGTTATCATCTGCCTTTCACAAACCTGTTGGTTATTAAATGCTGTCAAAAATGATGCTATTATTGTTGCTAATATCAAAGTACAGAATGCTTAACAACTGATCTAAAATTCAAACAGTGACTGACTAATTACTACAGATAGTCAGCATGTGATACTATCTGTTCTCCTTGTTGCAGAGAGTGACTGACATATGGTTTGATCAAGCTCAGGGTGTCACACTTTCTTCAGTAGCACATCTGGATTAGACCACCTTCATCCATTTTCTTTCTTGGTTTGCTAATCTCACCAGGTATAAAGATAACAAGAAAAGTTGATAAAAATGTCAGGCTTCTTAAGGAAGGTGGCATTGTTTTCTACAGTTTCAATGTTGCGCAAAGAATAAGTCTGCCCAGTGATGGAGTTTTGCAGGATTGTTTCAATGTCTGCAGAAAAAATTCTCCTCTTATTGCTGGATTCCGTTCAGTAAGATAGCCTTATCCATGTATCTTGCCCTTCATTCCATCAGAAAATATACTACAATAATGATGCAAGCTAGTAATGCCAATATCGGTGCAGACCTGTTAGTGGTGCTTGACGGTAAGCAATATACAGTACTTAGAGATCATTTCCATGTCAGGGGAATTCTATAAAAATAGAATTCACATCATAACTTATAATAATATAAGACAACATCATAATATATACTGAATCATCATGCCCCGCTATCTAAGCTGTTAGTTGAGTCACCAACAATAAGTAAACAATGGTTTCCATTAAGGGCTTAACAACGGATAAGTGATTTCAAAAGTAAGTCACTTCTCACTGGGTGAGCCAATCCAATTTTAAAAATGCAAGGCACTTGTTGGGCAGAATTTCACATTTGCCCTTTGGATGGCTCTCCCTCCTGCTCATCTGTAAAATTGGGCGTCATGACATCAGGTCCAGCCCCTGGTGTCATTACCTGACTGTAGTGATACAGAAAGCGAGCGAGGCAAGTCAGGAACCGAAACAAAAATAAAAATAGCTGGAAAAACTCAGCAGCTCTGACAGCATCTGCGGAGAGGAATACAGTTAACATTTCAAGTCTGTCTGACTCTTCATCAGAACTGAGGGAATATGGAAATGAGGTGGAATATAAGCTGTTTGAGGGGGGTGGGATAGGTAGCGCTGGGTAGAGGGCCAGTGATAGGTGGAGGCAAAGGAGAGATTGTCAAAGATGTCATAGACAAAAGGACAAAGGGGTGTTGATGGTGGTGATACTAGCTAAGGAATGTGCTAATGGTGACATTAAAGGTAGAAAGCAGGATTTTTAAAATTTTTTATATTTTTCTTTTCCCACCTATTTTCATTATTTTTAAATGTATTTCCATCCATTGTTTTATCTCTCCCTTTTAGCCTATTTCGATCCCTTCCCCCAACCCCACCCCCACTAGGGCTATCTGTTACTTGCTCGTCCTGGTTTCTACCCTTAATGTCACCTATTAGCACATTTCTTAGCTAATATCACCACCTTTAACACCCCTTTGTCCTTTTGTCTATGACATCTTTGGCAGTCTTTCCTTTGCCTCCACCTATCACTGGCCCTCTACCCAGCTCTACGTGTCCCACCCCCCTCAACCAGCTTATATTCCACCTCATTTCTATATTCCTTCAGTTCCAATGAAGAGTCATATGGACTCGAAACGTTAACTGTATTCCTCTCCGCAGATGCTGTCAGACTTGCTGAGTTTTTCCAGCTATTTTTTTATTTTTGTTTCAGATTTCCAGCATCCATGCTATTTTGCTTTTATCGACAGTCAGAAACTGACCTGCCTTCCTGTAAAGACCAATTAAGAGATATTTCAAGCAATTAAGTTGCCACTTGTCTTTGATTTTTCACAACCTGTGCTATTTTACACTGGTTGCATGGGCTGCATGGTGGGGGTAGGTAATCTCAGCAGGATCAACTCTGAGGAATGTGCAAGGCCTGATATCTTGTGAAGAGGAACTGTAGCCAGACTTGGGTATTTACTTAAAATTAGCACATTTACACTTTGTACAATCTGTACAATATGGATTACTGAGAAGGCACACCTCCTCTAAGAGTTGCCCATCCGCTGTACAGAGTCTTTCGCACATGGCTGCTGATGTCACAGGTGCATCATAGTCTATTCACTTATTAGCATGTCTATTCCATCAACTCTTTACACTAAAGACTCAGCAGCACAAAGGCACGATATAAGGGCTGATGAGAAGAGGACAGTGAAGAGTTGGGGGCTGTAGATAAAACCTCATGAGAGGTGAGGGAATTTTTCTCAGGTCACTTTGTATATACTTTTGAAGGGGAGCCACTGAAGGTTTCATCTGGAAAGGAGTAAGCTTGAAGAGGAGCTGCAGCAATGGAGGGATCCTTACAGAGAAGGAGAACTGTAGTAATTATGGTTTTATTTAGTGTGTAATGTATCTTTAAGAATAATACTTGTTAAGGAAGATCACATGATCTGTAGTAACCAATAGGAGAGTAGCATGGGCTACCTCAGCAGGCAGTGTAGAGATACAGTTGGCGTTGAAAGCACACCTGTGGTTACTGCTGAGTACATTGTAAATAAACCTAATATTTCCACCCAAGAAGTGTCTGTAGATCAATTCTACAATTAACAGTACAACTCAGCCACCCTACAACAAGAGCACAAAGTAATCACAGGCAATAGTGGGCATGGGAATAGTTCACTTCAGTGAAGGCTCCTCAAGCGAGGAGAAGCAGGGAGATGAAGGCAGCTGGCCAGAGGCAGTAGCAACCTGCTGGCCAGCCACTTTCAGGGAATGGTTATGCAGAAGGATGCGGAGAGGACCATGGGCAGCTCTGCGCAAGATACAGAGCTTACCCTGAAGGAAGAATGTACAGGCAGTGCACAGATTACCTCCACAAGTCTGAGAGCCAGTACCTTAGGGGGCTGTGTCTCTCCAGGGAGGCCGTCACATCTGTGTGTGACTTGTTTGCTGGGGAAATAAGCTCAAATTGTGGGGATGGCCGCCCGATGCCTGGGGCACTGAAGGTAACGGTTGCATTCAATTTCTATCCAATGGATCCTTTCGAGGATCAGCAGGAGATCTCTGCAGCATATCACAATCCACAGCGCATCATTGCATCGGGCTTGTTACTGGTGCATTGCTCAAGAGGGTGGATAACTTCGTCAAGTTCATCACTGCTGAGGACAGGCAGGCCGAGGGAGCAAGAGGCTTTTGGGGCAATTATAGGATTCCCTAAAGTGCAAATGGGCAATCAATTGCATGCATGTGGCCATTCAGGCACCTGCAGGACAACCAGAGGCATTTGTCAACCAAAACGGATTCCACTCCCTTAATAAGCAGTTTCTATGAGACCACTGCCTGAGGATCCTGAAGGTTTGTGCATGGTGACTGGTATCAGACATGAAGCTTACATCCTCAGGCACTCCCAGGTGCCACATCTCTTTATGCTACCTGTGCAACTGGACGGCTGGATACTCAGAAACCAGGGCTACCCATTAAAGAGGTGGCTCATGAGGCTGTTCAGACATCTACATTCTGAAGTAGAGGACCGATACAATGTGAGCCATGCTTCCACCAGTGTGACGATTGAGAGGACCATTGACCTTCTAAAGTGAGATTCCGATGCCTGGATCGATCTGCTGGTGCCCGCATTATATTCCAGCTTGGGTCTCTCTTGTAATTCTTGTTTGCTGCACACTGCACAACTTGGCTCTGCAGCCCTGCAGAGGGTGGCGGGTGGGAGAAGAACTGGAAGATGAGGACATTGTAGATTGGCAAGTATCCTCAGATGAGGAATCAAACAATAACTCAGATGAGGAATATCAGGATCCAAACCAGTATGCCATACCACATGAGAGTCAGCAGAGAGTCGGTGCCAGGGAGATGTTGAGAACCTGATAATGATGAGATTCACTTAAAGATCTGCAAGTCTATCCCCACCAGCAATGATGAATCACTATCTTCCATCTGTCAACTGCGATTGACAAGACACTCACAACGTGTCAAAGGCTGGTATCATCATATCCCTCTTTGAGGGAGTCTCCGAGGTCCATTGGAATTGGTCGTGGGCTTGCTGCCTTTATCACTATCAAGCAGCCTTGAGACCCCTCTAAAAGATGACAGAATCATTTAATAAAGTGCATCACAACAACATAACACTCAGCTGAACGCATTAGACAAACACCCTTGATGACCTATGTACACCTAAACTGATTTCTTTATTTGTTTGTGTGTGCTATGCCATGGTGCTCCCCCTTCACTGGCAGCTGTGCTGGAGGTATGTTGCTAACCTTCATGCCCCACTGGTTTGAATGACATTGGTTTGTGCCCTTTAGTCACCTGAGGCCATGAAGGTCCCGGTAAAGAGTCCTGTCTAGTTGCAGAACTCACCTTTGTCAGCGTGACACTCTTAGACACTGGTGTAACTGGCAGAGGGGCAGAAGAACAGCTTTCACCATCAGGAGCAAACTAAGAGCGGTCCCCAGATGCAGACAGCTGTTGCTTATCCGCCATTGTGAGATCTAATTGGCCCTCCCTGCTTACTTGAGAGGGGAAAAGATTCCTAGTATCTCATCCCTCCTCTCTCTCATTGGCACCATCTCCTTGAGCTCAGTGCCAATGCAATGGCTTGCAGATCTACACATATACCCATATATCCTGAATGTGCTGCCAATGCTGGCTCTCTTTGAGAGTTGCCAACCTCTCAATGAAGGAAGTCCCACATGTAGGCAAGAGGGAGATTGCAGAACTCATGCCTTGGATGGAGTCCTCCATTGTCCTTGCTAGGGCATGCATTCCCTATGCAATCTCTGCCAGATCTTCAACCACCTCCTGCTACACATCCAACATCTGCCATCTCACAGGCGACCCCAGAGGTTTGTCATCTGCCCAGGCCTCCACATCTTCCTGGTCTTCCACATTCCTCCAAGAGTCAGAGGCCTGGACTATCACCACCTCCAGCAGCTGGTCTGGCACTTGTGCTGTGCTCAAACCCATTGATGCCACCTTTCAGCCAACACATTCATACCCACTGAGGTGCAAGTATCTGAGCTGGTGGAAGGAACAGAGCAAGGATGTGATGGTGCACCCTTGGAGTTCCCCTCCTCTTGTTACGGAAGAATGAATCCAAAACTGTTCTATTTTGCATCAAGCTGGTTTATTCTCAATACAGCTCCTCAGTGCTACAGACTTCTGAGTAGCTTCCATCCAGAGTGTTCCAGCTGTATCTATTTATACAGTGTAGATGGGAGACCCAATACCCATCACCTGTTTTAGCTAGCAATTGTTTTTAACAAGATAATTGCTACTTAGTGTGATTACTGATCCATTGACAGATTCACCTCATCTTTTTTAATTAAAGCTTTTGAAAAATTAAAGATCCTTCTTTCGAAACAAACAGAAGGAAATAAAGTCACATATTTTCACATTTATAGATCCCACATTTCCTATACCAAATTTATATATAAGCAGTTATAAAGCAAAAAAAAAAGATTTTTTTCATTTCATCATTGTAACATAAGACTCTTCCAATACCTTTAATAATTTCTTGGAGCAGGCACTTCTTTTAGTAAGAGAGTCTGATAGTTGGTGACTTGTGTCAACCCATTGTACCCTAGAGATCTCTCTTCTCTCTGACATTTCTTTTATGCTGGCTAGGTCTGTTCTTATCTTTTTTCAGCGACACTTTTCGTCAAATCAACATTATCCCAAAGAGACTGGTTGTCAACATAACAATATTATATAAGTGACAATGTGAGCAAACTTTTCTCACATTGTCCCTTATATAATATTTCTGTCAATATATTGGATAGGTAAACCCACATATCTATTGCTTATACTAATGCTAGCATTTAAGCTGTTAAGGTGCTTTTCACTACCTTTTTTATTTTCTTGGCCGCCCAAGCCAGCGGGCAATATTTATCATTCTTTCCTACCAAGAATATGATAAACCCTGCAGTGCTAGAGTACCCATCTGGAAGATTAGCATGTTAAGCATCACTAAAAATGGCCAACCTCATATCTTCTGATCCACCCAAGACTGGAAACTTGAGTGTGCATCTTTCTGAATTTAATTTCTTTAATGTTTTATTTGCTCTCAATTCTTCCTCAACTGTAGCATGTTTCATCATAGTAATCAGCTCCAACACATCATAACTAGCATAGGTTTAGACTGAGTGCACAACCAGTTCAACTGCCCAATCAAATATCACAATTGTTCTTTTTCTTCCTTGGAAGCAGAATTCTCTTTTTGTGAGGTTCTAACCTGACTTATTGGGATATGATTAACATTTTCTAGATAAGATTGTTGATTCAATGTCACTCCTGACTTGCTCTGCTTAATGTCTAAACCTATGCTTTCAAAGCCTGACTTCCGATCTGGAATTCCTTCGTTATTTTCTCAATTACCCATTGCTGAAATTCTATAGAACCTCCCCACAGGACATCATCAGCATGCATGATAAAGATTCCAGCTAGTTTCTCCTTATCATACCTGTAGAACATTGCAGGGGCTACCATTAACTAGCTGCAACCTGTTTTCAACAGGACAGGCCTCACGAAAAAATACCATACTCTTGACGCATCATCAATCCATGAACACACTTGTTCAATTTCCACAGTTTCCCTTCTACATCACCAGCTTCTTTGGGTGGTTTCAAAAAAGTTTCCCTTTGAAACTCCTCCCCCTGCAAAAACGCAGCCTTTCTGCCAATCAATTTACACTCCCAGGAATAGGATGCCAAAATAGGTAAAAAAATCTTCAAACTCACTTTCCCTGCAGTAGGCGAGTCCACTCTGACATCCTGATCTCCTAGTCTCTCTTCAAAGCCTCGGGTTACTAATCTCACTTTAGCCTTATACGTGCTGTCTGGGAGCACCTTTTCTGTACAGATCCATCTGTGAGATAAAGCTGGCTGTCCCCGTCAGGTGTTTCAGTATATACCCCAAGTTCCTTCCAACTCTTTCTGTTTGGCTTCCTTCATTAGCCTATTTTCCAATTTATTAGCAGCTACTAAAATCTCTCAGTCATAAGGATTTCCACTTCTATCAACATTCTTAGCTTGCTCTCTAGCCCTCATTCTTGTTAAGCTATGGCCTCTACTCACATTCCTCTCCATTTCTGGACTACTGCTATATGATCTTTCCCCCATGTGAGTAGAACCCGGTTCGTAAGTCTATGATTTTTTTCTGGGGTCACGACCACTTTCTGAACCCATACTGCACTTTCTGGGTTTCCACATCTTTACCTCGGTTTACTGATCCATAGGTCTTGTCTCCTATCCGTCATCTTGCACATTTAGCCAATGTTTGTATTTACCAGTGGCCTTTTCTGCTCTCCCTATGATGGTGGCATCCCTCCACACACTGGCCTGTTCAGGCATGTATGTTACCTTTGTTCTTACTTTGAGTAGTTGCCCTTTTAGACGAATAGCCTTACCTTGTAACTCAGTGTTATTTTATTCATCATCAGTCAATCCTGTGTCTGCCATAGTCTGCTCCTCATTACTGCCCAATGTGTGTATATGAAGTGCACGGTGCATCCTCACTTTCTATGTCCTGTTCAGAACCTGTAAACGATAGTCAGTACCAATTAACCACAAAGAATGTACCCTAACAGTTTGATTGCTGTGTTGCACATTTACTACTTTTCATCACTCCCTATTACCTTGCCAAGTCCCCCCCACTCCTCTAGGGCAGGGGGAGCACCTGATAACACCGAAGGCAACTTTGGATTTCTTCTGTAAATCAACTGGTATGGAATGTAACCACCCCCCCCCGCCCCCCCTCACCCCCGCCCCCACAATGATTTGCAAAGGGTTCTTTGTGTACACTGCCCATGCTCGTGCCATTTGCAATTTGCAATCTGGTTGATCACCCAATATTTTATGTAACATGTCATCCATTACCATGTGGTTTCTTTCACAAAGACCATCCCTAAATGGGCTCTCAGCTGCAGTGTGCGTAACCATGATGTTCAAATTTTCGCATGTCTCAAAATTCCTCATCAGCGAATTCCCCACCATTATCTGTCAGGAACTTCAATGATGTTCTTAATCCTGTTCCCACCCATTTCTCCATGACCTTATCGACAATGGTCCTTGTGCCTTCACTATATATTAAAATAGATAGGCTAAATCTGGTTGCTATATCTATGAAGTGTTGTGACAAAATACCCCTATCCTTGTCCCAAACTTTTGAGTCCATTGCCACTGTGTTGTTAAACTCCCTGGCTAGTGGCAAGTTCACAGCAGGACGCAGAGGTGTTTTGCTTTATATTTAAGGCAAATTTCACACTGAGCAGTGATTTGCTCAGTAAGGTCATCGTATCCTTTATTGACCATTCCCATATCTTGAAGTAGAATCTTCAGTTTCTGTGGTGCCGGATGTGCAAACTGTCTATGTAATTTCTAAATGATCTTCTTTTTGTCCACCAAAATCTTATTCCCAGCAGTTAACAAAACTTGGTGAACTTTTTGATGAAAAATCTCTGGCTTCCTTGGTGGCGGGCAGTAATGGCCTGACCGAGTAAAATGGAGATCCACATTTTTGCTGAACATGACCACTGTATCATTCGTCATGTCTAGCGTCATCTGAGCCTTTTTCATTGCAGATTAATTTAACAATAGCGGTATCTTGCTGGAAACCACATCAATGACTGATGAACAGGCTGATCCCTGCTACCGTACAAAGGAAGACCACCCTTTTGGAGGATGTTAATGTATTGTCATCTCCTAACCTGAAGCAGGTAGAGCTTTCATACTCCTTGACCTTCCACACTGGTCTACCTCTTCAAGAGACCTCAGATAGCAGTTAAGCCAGTCCATGCCACACACAGTAGAATTGCGACCACTGTCCAGAACTGCACAGTTGAAGGAATCGACCACATGATACTCATCACTGGATTCAAACTTTAAGTGACCAATATAATTCCATCATGGCAGTCACCATCATCATTTTCAGTCTCAGAAAAATCTGTCTCATGCGTAATTTCAAAATGCGATTCTTTTGCTGTGGGCAGTTCATCACGTAATGATACTGGGAATCACACCGAAAACACCGATTAACCATCCCCATGCATTTTTTGGATTCAAACGCTTAAGGTCACTATCCCAGATGCGTGTTTTGTCCAGACTCTCAAATTGGCTAAGGTTATGACCGTTTTCAGGCTTCCTGTCATTAAGCCTGTCTTTGTATTGAAATCTTCGTCTAATATTTAGTCGACCTCAAAATTCGTCCACTATAGGATCCTCCATCCTTTGTTTCACGGCGTAGTTGTTCGTATTTGCTATGAAAGTGGCAGGGAATGACTGTTTCCCCAGAATTTCTTTTAGGGCAGCAGCCATTTGCTCTTGGAGAGATTCTTCCACCGGAATTGAAACCCGTTAGTATTAAAAGACTATCAATGTGGGAAATGCAAGCACAGTCCAATAACTTAAATGCCAATACCGATTCCGGAATTTCAAGTTCAAACCTCTGCAGTCTCCTATACCATTTATCAAAATCTATTTGATATTCTTTCATGGGCTGATCATCTGATTTCCTAAACCTATCAAAGATCATCCAAGCTTCATATACTTCCAATAACTTATCCTTTTTGTAAAACTAATCCAAAAACTGTAGGCACTCCCTTACTTGTCCTTTTCCTCTCACATGCATTTTGGGCCCTCTTCTCCTGAGGAGACCATGGGGTAATGATGAGTTCCATATTTGGAAGGATTAAGCCTTCAGGGTGGTTCCCACATGCTTTGGTGCTTCTCTCCTCCATGCTATGGCACTCCTTTCATGCCATTTAACCTTCCTTACCCTTACATCTTAGTCCCTGAAAGCCTGGCAGGGCGGTGAGGCTCCTTGAGTTGGCATTCTGGGCACGTGGAGTTCATTCATTCATACTCATGGTTAACACCTCCCTACACAACACATTTTACCCTCCATAGATGTTTGCCTGAATCGAGAGTTCGGATCCTCGGTCAACCCCTGCAGCTCGGAGAAGGTCATTTACTCTTTTGCCATGCTGTAGCCAGGTCCTATGGACCATATTCTAGCTACTGACGTCCTCTGCCAGCTCCAGCCAGGCTTGCTTGGTCAGGCAGGGACGTCACCTCTTTCCCTCCCATAGGAGGAGAGCCTCCCACTGTTCTGTCCTTGCCTGGAGGAGGACACACAGCATGTAAGCATCAAACCATGGGGCCACCCGAGATCCTACTGTTGCCGTTGCCCAAGGTAGGCGGTCATATTGCTTTTTCTCAAACAGTACGGGGGAGGGTGTTGGTTAGGGCAGTTGGCTAGAATATGATGTGGAATGATGCCAACAATGTGGGTTCAATCCCCATACAGCGGTGGTAGTTCATGGAGGGCCTACGCCTCACCTTGCTTGTTCAGTAGTGTTGTCTCCCACGAGGGAGATGCCTAATGTCCTTTGTAGACTATGGCTAATTACAAATTATTACCAGTGGGTGAAGATCTGGAAACAGTCAACATTCATGGTGAGCGCCTCAGAAGGACTGGGGTTGGCAAGGATGGCTGTAGACTCTCTGCCTGCAGCAGGTTTTTACTGACTTCCCCTGCACTGCACTACACACTGCCTTCCTGATGCAATCCCTCTGTTGCCTTGATGTACACTGCCCTCGGCCCTTTAACCTGCCTGACGGAGCTGCTCCATACTGCCTATCCCCATGGCTGCCTGACTACCCACCCTGGGCCATTGATTTGCCAACAGTCCTGCTAGTTGACCACTAATTGGCTGGCCAGTGCTTCCTCGCGGCAGGACCAATGAATTGGGTGAGCGCACCTAGCATTCTGCTTCTACCGATGTCAACCCTCCGCCTCGCATAAAACTCTAGCCATTAAGAAGAACTACTAAAGAAAATGACCATCCAAGGTTCTGGTCCTCAAGCATTTCCTATTTCAGTTTACGATATTGCTACAAATGAATTGAAATAAGTTAACATGAGTGTTTTTAATAAAGATCATCCAAGTGCTCTCCAATCTTAATAGAGTGATGAACAATGCTCATTGTTGCCTTTACCTGACAAAAGTGGCATCAGTATCAATTTCAGAAAAGTTGAAAACAAAAATAAGAGATACTGGTATTGCACACCACATCAGTGAGCACTTGAAAGAGAAAGACAGGTTACTATTATGGATAGGCCACTTCATTCGAACTCAGCAGAACAGTTTCAGTTACTTTGGCTTTAAAAATGCAAGGATACCATGTTTGCTTCTGAAAGTGATTGAAGGTTATAGGGATAAACATAGGTGATCAAATATTCCGTGGAACATTATGATTGCAGGCCTACTGAGACTGTGGAAATGTCAGCATTGACTAACACATATTAGAATATTTGGTTGATACCATGGAGATTTTACTTGATTGCCTTTAGGTAGGTGTCAAAGAAAATGCTCAGAGTTTACTCTTCTGGAAAGGTTTACTTATGGTTATTTGCTTCCCTCAGGAGATTAAATGTCTTAGTGAGAAGCCAGGAGAATGCAAATTCCACATGATTCATTAGAAAAAGCTGATTGAGTGGGCCGAATAATCTTTCTCTATTCCACATTCCTGATGTTTCTGAACCAAGTCGCCAGAAGAATAAATTGTTTCTTACAAGGTATCATTGAATCATAGAACACAGATGGAGGCCATTCGGCCTACTTTGTCTGTGTCAGCTCTTTGAAAGAGCTCATCCAGTTAGCTACTCAGCTTTTTACCCATAGCCCTGCAAATTTCTCCTATCGAGTATACATCCAATAAGACACTAGTTAGGCCTCATCCACATCCAGTTCTGAGCACCATGCTTGAGGAAGGATGTGAAGGCATTGGAGAGAGAGTACAGAGGAGATTCACAAGAATGATTCCAGTGATAAAGAACTGTAGCTATCAGGGTAGATTGGAGAGCTTAGGACTCTATTCCCTGGAGAAAAGAGGGCTAAGAGGAGGCTTGATAGAGGTATTCAAGATCCTGAGGGGTATGGATAGGGTAAATAATAAGAAACTGTTCCCACTCAAGAGAACATCAAGAATTAGAGGTCACAGATTCAAAATAATTGACAAAAGGAGTAAATGTGATGTGAGGAATTTTTTTTTCAGCCAGGTGGTTGGAGTCTGGAACAAATTTTCTGAAAGGGTGGTGGAGGCAGGTTCAATCAAGGTATTCAAAAGGAAATTGGATTGCTACCTGAAAAGAGAGAATGTGCAACATTACAGGGATAAGGCAGGGGAGTGGGACTAGGTGGAATGCTCTTTCAGAGAGCCAGTGTAGACTCCATGGGCCGAATGGACTCCTTCTGCACTGTAAAGATACTGTGATACTGTGACCTGTCAGTCACCCGAATGCAATTGGTTCAATTGGTGTTAATTACTGCAGCAAGAAGCTAAACTGGCTAGTGACTCATCAGACAGTCTATAAAAGAGACAGGCTGTTCAAACCGCACAGTCTGTAAGGGGCACACAAGGAGACAGGTGGCTATGTCGGGATGAGATGGAAATGGAGACTGAGTGAGTAGCAAATTAGGCTCGTGGTAAAATCTGGTAAATCCTTTTCAGGTTTATCTATAGATTAAGAATCAAGATCTGACATGAGTAAGTTAGGTTAGCTTGTTAATTAGAGAAACGTCTGGAGTAGCAGTTATCTGTCAATCACCCAAAAGCAATTGGTTCAAGTGGTGTCAATTACTGTAGCAGGGAGCTAAACTAGTTAGTGACTCATCAGAGGGTCTAGAGAAGAGACAGGCTTTTCAAACCGCATGGCCAGTAAAGGGCTCACGAGCAGACAGGCAACTATGCTGAAGTGAGATGGAGACTGAGTGAATAGCGAATTAGCTCACGTAGGAATTTGGTGCACAGGGGAAAGAGGTGTGGTATACATAGGGAAAAGCTTTGACATTTGTCTTTTTCAGCAGTACGCAAGCTTTGTACTACCAAATTACTATTTACATAGGAATTATTCTAAGTCATGAATGGGAGCAGCAGGGCAGGAATGGACCTGGGTGTAAACCTCAACTTTGGAGCTGATTTTGAAAAAAATTAAACAGTGATATCACAGTAAAACCATAAGTTCATTGGTTGGTAAGAAATTGCTGTCAGGGAGTATCTTTAAATAGCTGTAAATTAGAAAAGCGTATTATTTTTAGAGAAGCAGCTACTTGGATTTGAGTAAGAAACACCAGGAATAAGGGGAGGGCAGGGCCAGTAACATTAAGTAATATAAGTAAACCAAAATAAAATAAAGTTAATGTAAAGAAAATAAAGTTAAGGCATGGCAAGGCAGGTTGTTTGAGTGGAATTTGTGTCCTGTAATATGTGAGAAGTTGGGGACACTACTGGTGACCTAGATGACTACATGTGCAGGAAGTGCTACCAGCTGCAGAAACTTGAGCTCCGGATTTCAGAGCTTGAGTGGTGGCTGGATTCACTGTGGCACATCTGCAAGGCTGAGAGCTACATGGATAGCACATTCAGAGAGGTGATCACATGACGGGATGGGGGAATGGAGGCAGAAAGGGAATGGGTGTCCGCCAGGCAGTCCAAGAGAACCAGGCAGGTAGTGCAGGAGCCCCGTGGGTCCTGCTCGCTAATCGGCTTTCCTTTTTTGGTACTGGCGAGGTCCCTCAGAGGAGTGCAAGTCAGAGCCAAGTTTGTGGCACTACGAATGGCTCTGCTGTACAAAGGGGAGAAAGAAGAAAAGATGATCAATAGTGATAGGGGTTTCCTTAGTTAGGGGAACAGACAGGCGTTTCTGCGGTTGTTGACGTGACTCCAGGATGGTATGTTGCCTACCTGGTACCACGGTCAAGAATGTCACTGAGTGGCTGCAGGACTTTCTTCCGGGGGAGGATGAACAGCCAGAGGCCGTGGTCCACGTTGGTGCCGATCACTTAGGTAGGAAGGGGGATGTGATCCTGCAGGAATTTAGGGAGCTAGGTAGAAAATTTACAAGCAGGACTTCAAAAGTAGTAATTTCCAGATTACTCCCAATGCCATGTGCAAGTAAGTACAGGAATAGGAGGATAAAACAGACAAATGCGTGGCTGGAAAGATGGTACAGGAAGGTGGGTTTTACATTCCTGGGACACTGGGACTTGATCTGGGAGAGATGGCACCTGTACAAGCTGGATGGGCTGCCCTGAACAGAGTTGGGACTGAGCTCCTTGCAGAGCATTTTGCTAGTGCTATTGGGGGTTCTTTAAAGTAAATCGGCAGGAGTGTGGGAGCCAGGAGAGAATGTTAGACAGTAATACCAGGCTGCACAAAATACTGGGAGAGAGAGATAGCACTAGAATAGAGAATAGTAAGTTAATAGGCAGAGCCAAGTAAGGGAAGAAGAAATGAAGTCTAAATCAGGGTTATACTGCATGTATGTGAATGCATGGAGTATAGTAAATAAGATTGGTGAGTTACCGGTGCAGATTGCCATGCAGAATTATGATGTTGTGTTGAGAACACAAACCCGGCTCAAGAAAGGGCAGGACTGGGTGTTAAATATTCCTGGGTACAAGGTGTTCAGGAAAGATTGGGCAGGAAGAAAAGGAGGAGGGGTGGCTGTATTGGTTAAGGAGATCATTGCAGTGCTGGAGAAAGAGGATGTCCCAGAGGATTCAAGGACAGAGCCAATTTGGCTAGAGCTAAGGAACAGAAAGGGTGCAAATACATTGCTCAATGTAATCTATAGGCCAACTAATGGGAAGGATGAAGAGGAACAAATCTGCAGGGATATTACAGAGAGTGCAAACATTGTGGAGTAGTTATAGTGGGGGACCTTAACTGCCTAAATATAGACTGGGATAGTGGTAGTGTTTTGGGCAGAGAGGGGCAAGAGTTCCTAGGGTGTGTTCAGGAAAGTTTTCTACAGCAGTATGTGTCCAGTCTAACAAGAAAGGAGGCACTGCTAGACCTGGTTGTTGGAATTGGGGTGGGCCAGGTAGATCAAGTGTCAGTGGGGGATCATTTAGGAGACATTGATCATTGTATCATAAGGTTTATGATGATGGTAGAAAAGGACAATGGGCAATCCAGAATAAGGATAATTAAATGGGGGAGAGCCGACTTCAATGGGACAAAATGGAGCTGGGCAAGATAGACTGGAACCAAAGGTTGATGGGAAAAACTATAGCTAAACAATAGACTACCTTCAAAGAAAGAATGGTTCAGGCACAATGAAGGTATATTCCGTCAAAAGGGAAAGGTAGGGCAAACAAACCTAGAGCTCCCTGGATGAAAAAGGAGATAGAAATTAACATAAAGAAGAATAAGTGTGCTTATGACAGGTGTCAGGTAGGAAATACAATTGGGGACCAAGCTGAATACAGAAGGTTCAGAGGAGAGGTGAAGAAGCAAATAAGAGAAGTGAAGAGGGATTACGAGAAAAGACTGGCAGTAAACATAAAGGGGAATCCCAAAGTCTTCTATAGACATATAAATAGTAAAAGGGTGGCAAAAGGAGGAGTAAGGCTGATGAGGAACCAAAATGGGGATTTACCCATGGAGGCAGGAGGCATGGCTGAGGTGTTAAATGAATATTTTGCACCTGTCTTTACTAAGGAAGCAGATGCTACCCAGGCCATGGTGACAGAGAGGAAACTCTGTCATTAGAAGGGTTCAAAACTGATAAGGAGGAGGTGTTGGATAAACTGTTGGCACTTAAAGTTGACAAGCCACCAGGACTGTTTGAGATGCATTGAAGGATATTGAAGGAAGTGAGAGTGGAAATTGCAGGGGCACTGGCCATAATCTTTCAGTCTTCCCTAGACTCAGGGGAGATGCCAGAGGACTGGAGAATTGCAAACATTACTCCTTTGTTCAAAAAATGTTGTAAGGATAAACCCAGCAATTACAGACCAGTCATTTTAACTTTAGCGATGGGGAAGCTTCCAGAAACAATTACTCAGGATGGAATTAGTAGTAACATGGAAAAATGTGGATTGATTAAGAAGAGCCATCATGGATTTCTTAACAGAAAATTGTGTTTAACTAACTTGGTGGAGTTTTTTGAAAAGGTAACAGAGAGGGTTTATGAGGGTAATACTATTTATGTGGTGCCATACAACAGACGTTCAAAAAAAGTTATAGGTCATGGAATAAAAGGGACAGTAGTAACGTGAATACAAAATTGGCTGAGTAATAGGAAATAGTGAGTAATGGTTAATGGATATTTTTCAAGCTGGAGGAAGGTTTGTAGTGGAGTTCTCCAGGGGTCAGTATTGGGACCCTTGCTTTTCCTGATGTATATTAATAATCTAGATCCTGGTGTGCAGGGGACAATTTCAAAGTTTGCAGATTATACAAAACTTGGAAGCATTGTAAACTCTGAGGACAGTGTAGGACTTCAAAAGAACACAGACAAGTTGGTGGAGTGGGCAGATAGGTGGAAGTTGAAGTTCAGTACAGGGAAGTGTGAGATAATTAATTTTGGTAGGAAGAACATGGTGAGATAATATGAAATAAGGGGGGCAACTCTAAAGGCTGTGCAGGAGTAGAGGGATCTGGGTGTAAATGTGCATAAGTCATTAAAGGTGGCCGGATGAGTGGAGAGAGCAGTTAATAAAGCATACAGTATCCTAGGATTTATTAACAGGGACATAGAGTACAAGAGCAAGGCAGAACAAGAGCTGAACTTGTATAGGACACGAGTTAGACCTCAGCTGGAGTATTGTGTACAGTTCTGGGTGCCACACTTAAGAAGTGAACGCATTGGAGAGAGTGCAGAAGAAGTTTACAAAAATGGTTCCAGGGAGGGGAAACTTCAGTTATGAAGATAGATTGGAGAGGTTGGGACTCTTCTCCTTGGAGAGGAGAAGGCTAAGAGGAGATTTGATAGAGATGTTCAAAATCATGAGGGGGCTGGAGAGAGTAAATAGGGAGAAACCGTTCCCACTTGTAAAAGGATCGAGGATGAGAGGGCACAGATTTAAAGTGATTTGCAAAAGGAACAAATGCAATGTGAGAAAAAAACATTTTCACACAGCGAGTGGTTCAGGACTGGAATACACTGCCTGGGAGTGTGGTGGAGGCAGGTTCAATCAAGGCATTCAAGAGGACGTTAGATGATTATTTAAATAGAAACAATGTGCAGATTATGAGAAAAAGGCAGGATAATGGCACTAGGTCATAATGCTCATTCGGAGAGCCGGCGCAGACACGATGGGTTGAATGGCTTCCTTCTGCACCGTAACAATTCTGTGATTGTGTGATTTACACCTACCGATGTCAGGAACTACTTAAAAAGATGAACTGAAACTGTACAGCATCTCACCATTTGTATTTCTGTAAAGCTACCTTTCAAGCGGAGACAAAATCTACCAGGACAATGGATATATAGAATGTGTTCTTCCTATTATATCAAGATGGAGGATGGATCATTCAGGAGTTAATGGCTGGGACATTAAATAAACTAATCACCTAAGCCTTAACAATAACAAAGGTCTATCCAGATGTAAACGAATCAATTACCTTCTGAATCCACTATGGGGAGAGAGGTCATGTGACCAAAATAACAATTTTTGAAATGTCTTTTAGTACAACATCCAAACTACTAAAACATGACCCCGGAAGAAATCTGCCAAGGAAGCCATAACATCAGCTTTCACTCTCCCTTCTCTTAAGTTCATGACCATAAGTTTGAAGTCTATTACAGAGATCGAGAATTTTCAAATGAAAGGAACACCAGGTGCAAAAAGCATTGACTTTTGGAAATTATGGATTATGTTTAAAAAAAAGAGACTGTCTTCAGAAATTACAGTTTATATCGGCTTCAACTCCACTGGAATTTCAAGACCACATGGAAAAATTCTGCCTCCGCCACAAATACTAGCGAAGGACTCAAACAGTGAAATCTGTATTTTTAAAAAATCAATTTGGCCAAAAAGTAACCTCCTACTGTATGACTTGTTATTTTGCATGCTGTATGTGTATGTGTGTGCCTTGTGAATGTTGGAACCTTATAAGTATTTTTACCTGGGTTTTTTTAGCTCAATAAAAACTAACCCCTTTGAGTTTTAATTTCAAGAAAGCCTGTCAGACTTTGCAACAGCAGGCAAGTGGGAGATATTGAATTAAGACCTAAATTACATCAAATCCTGTTATGATCAATCAAGGAATGGGAAAGAAGGGGCAAGTCCTCAGCAGCTGTAACATGGTCTTTATTTATGTTTAAAACACCAGTCTTAGATCCACATATATCACCCTCAAACACAATGCGAAATTTGGTCATGTTACATTCAATACTACCTTGATGTTCCTTTATTGTGAGGTCATTAATTAATCCTTGCACATTATCAGGTCTAGAATAGCCTGCTCTCTGGTTTCCCTGAGAAATTGTCCTGAATGCACTTAATGAACTTGTCTTCCAAGCTACCTTTGCCAATCTGATTTGTCCAGTCTAAATGTAGATTATAATCACCCATTATTATTGCAGTACCTTTCTCACAAGCCCCCATTATTTCTTCCTGCATACTCTGTCCTACAGTGTAGCTCCTGTTAGGGGAGCTATAAACTAGTCCCACAAGTGACTCCTTACCATTGCTATTTCTTACCTCTATCTAAACTAATTCTACATCTTGATCCTTAGAACTAAGGTCATCTCTCATTATTATACTAATGTCATCCTTAATCAACAGAATTACCCAACCACCTTTTCCTAGCTTCCTGACCTTCAAAAATGTCAAGTATCCTTGAATATCGTTACAACCAGGCGAGGAGAAGCGAACTGGCTCCCCTCCATTCAGCCTTCTTGGTTGGTTGCAACAAAGGTTTTTAAATTTATTTTCCCCATGGATGCCTTTTCTAAATCCCAAATGTATTTTTTATAATCTATGCAGCGAATAAGGAACCAATCACAAGGAGTCTAGGAAAGAGCAAATTTGTTAGCTACTAAACGCAAGGGAAAAAAAAATAATTACACACACACAGGTATCAGAATTAAGAAAAGTTAGAGTCCAAATAAAAGTTTAAAGAATGTATGATTGGAAGCCCTTTGCTTATCTTTGAGGTGTAGATTGTTGAACATTGCGGCCGTTTCAAGTTAGGTGGCTCCTTTAAAATCCCAGAGTTGAATTGAAGTCCATGTAATTGCATTTGCTGGAGACAATTTCCTTTTTCTTTAGTAATCCATCTTCCAGAAATAGATGAGTTTCTTCTGAGGTTTTTTCTAATGGACATTCACTATCTCTTGTGCTATATTTTTAAACTGTGGGGATATGGATTTACTTAAGAAAGAAAGAGAGAGAGATTCATTACTGCTCTATTAGCAGCTTCTCCAGATTCCTCTGCCTCTGCTTGACAAATTGAATTCTTAAAGTCCTGCTCGCTGTATATTCAAAAGGAATTTGATTACCATGTCTACTATAGTCATTATTGTAGAACAAGTAATCAGATTTCAATATTTCATTTCAGAAACCTTTGACACATTCCCAGATAGTAGAAACCAACAGGAGACAGGGTTCTTTCATCTTCCATAGAGGTGTTTGAGTGTCTGTTGGTTGGAACATCTGGCTGACTAGCCATTCCCCATTGTCTTGGTGGACTCTCAGTCTCTGCTGGAGTGGGAAGCTCAAAAAGATGCAAATGACATGTCCATTCCTTTCAATAACCCTTTTTGAAGTGGACCTTGACACCTTCAGATGTGAAATTCCATAAGCAACATGCCTTGTTATGTTTGCAGGGCAATCAATATAGCAACTTTCCAGAAAAAGTCAACTTGCAATTCCAGAAGTCAGGTGATTTGTGGCAGCCTTCTTTACTCTGTTTTTTTTTCCTTGCCTTTGAAAAAAATGTCCCTTTTAAACAGTTCAGTATGTTTTTGGTTAGCTGGTGAAATTGTCGGTTGAGAACTCAGTCACAATTTTCCATCGGCATGACAATGTTTAGATCCCAGCCTTGGTCATCTTACAGCCACTTCTTTGTAATAGCTATCATGTCATACATGTATATTTCTATTTGTGCTGATGATTGACCTATTTTGTTACGAATGTTACATGCATTCAGATACAGAGCCTTTAGTTCTGTATTTTTACTATTTTTGCAAACTCTGGCCTTGTTTGCTGGCACACTCTTAAGTTTATTCCTTCTTGTAATGCTCTTATTATCATTACTCATTGTTATCTTGCTCTATTGCCTTGTCCTTTCCCTTTAATTTATCAAATCTTCCCTCGCCTGATCCCTCCCCACCACTATTTAGTTTAAAGCTCTCTCTACAGCCCTTGTTATGTGGCTTGTCAGAACACTGGCCCCAACATAGTTCAGGTGAAGACCATCCCAACGGTATAACTCCCACGGTCCCCAGTACTGGTGTCAAGTGCCCCATGAATCAAAACCAGTTCTTCCCACATCAATGCACTCTCTAATCTTATTTACCCTTTACCTTTTTCATCGTGGTTTGTATACAGAGAGCTGTTGTGCTGTTAGATGGTGTGTTAAAGCTGTACAGTGGGGCCACTCAGTTGCCAAAAGCTCGAATCTGTTGATCAGTGGGTGGAACACCTGAAACTATTTAATTCCCAATTTCACAACTCTGCCAGGAAGCCGTGCCTTAGATACCACCAATCGGCAGAAATTGTGTGACGTCTGTTAAGCCTCTTGAGTTGTCATGGTGAGAGCTACTTATCATTCCATTCTTTTTCTCACCCTCCATTAACAATACGGAAGTTGACAACCAAAGACTCAGCCATCTCAAGCCATTGCTTCCCATGCCTGTTGTTTCTTGCTATATCTGGCTCCTCTGCAACACTGGTGACAAATCCAGCAATCTTGCTTTCAGTCATTCTTTCTCACAGTATCACTGCCAGATTGCCCTGGCAGTTCAGCTATTTGAGATTTTTTTTCACCCTTTCTTCAAGTTCCAGCTCATGCATTCTTTTTGTTTCCCCAGCACCAGGTTTCCCCGAGCACTGTCTTGTATTTCCATCCAGTGGTATTATGTGGTGACGTGTTACAGTTCACTCAGGGAGTCTGAGTTGTTGTGGCAACATGCACTTTTACATGCATATTGTAATTGAAGCTATAGATAGTGATGGTGGAGGCTCCAAAGTTCCCTCCATCACATGCCTGACCAGGAACCTTTCCTGCTCATATCACCTGCTATTGGCATGTGTTGGAAGGATTTCATCTGGGTACTCAACTGGGTGGAGACAAACCATTAGACATAACCACTTGGACAATTGGAACCTGACCAAGGGAGGGGTTCCCAGACATGGGGCAGACGTTTTTGCTGATTGGGCGGGGGCGTGCCCCCTGACATCATCCCGCGCTTGTGCAATATTTCAGTCAGCGGGTGCACATGGGTGTCTGAGCCGCGCCTGCCATCAATTAAGGGGCCAGTCAAGGCAATTAAAAAGGCAATCGACCAAGATTTCACGTTGCCCGTGCGATTTCGCACTCATCGCACAGGCAAAACAGGCAGGCGGGTAGCCGACAATTTGAAAAACCTCATCCAAGGGCAGGATAAAAAGGCAGCATTGCCTGCGTGAGTAGTGAGGAGTTTTGGAGATAGTTTGCTGCTGGTTGCTTATTGGTACTTGGCAGCTTCATCTCTGTTCGGGGCTTCATTGTTAGCATTTCCAGGCTTCGTTGCAGGACTAATTGGTGTCTCCAAAGGCCCCGGAGGATTCAGGCCATGTGGACCCTTCGAGGTATCAGACAGCCTTCTGTGACCCTAGTGGCCCTTCATCTGAGGAGGAAAAGAGGGGCAGAAGGGAGAGGAGGCCAGGCGTCCCAATGCAGCTTCCAAGGGAGCAACCTGTGGGAGGAGAGGTGCAGGTACATAGAGCGCGGGGCCAGTAGATAGTCCAAGGCATTAGGGGCCACAGAAGACGTCACTCTCCTGCTGCCAGGGTTTACAGGAGGTGATACTGTTACCTCAATATGTCCGAGGTGCAATGCTGAAGAAGGCTTTGCCTCCCAAGGGAAATAGTGATCTCCATTTGTCAGATGATTGGGTCTGAGATCAGCTCTGACTGTGTGGGTGGACACCCCATGCCAGTGGCTCTGAAGGTCACAGTGGCCCTCAACTTCTATGTCGCTGGCTCCTTCCAGGAGTCAGTGGGGAATCTGTGTGGAGTTTTATGGAAATTTAAGGAAATAGTCTTTTAACTAAAAACAAACAAAAAGTATGGCAAGGGAGCTCAGTCCCCTGTGTTGTATGGCCTGCAGCATGTGGGAATTCTTAGACACTTCTAGCAGTCTGGATGACCACATGTGCAGGAAGTGCCACCGGCTTGACCAGTTTGAGCAACGTGTTCCAGAGCTTGAGCGTCAGCTGGAGACACAGAGGCTGAGGGTTACATGGATAGCATGTTTTTGGATGTGGTCACTCTGCAGCTTAAGAAAGTGCAGCCAAAGAGGGATTGGGTGACCACCAATCAGAAGAAGGAAGGCAGGTAGTCAGGAAAGCTCCAGAGTGCATCTCACTCAAGAACCATTTTTCTGTGTTGGAAAACAGTGAGGGTGAAGGTTCCTCTGGAGACTACAGCCAGAGCCAAGTTCATGGCACTGTGAGTGGCTCAGCTCACAAGTTGGAAGAGTAAGAATGCAGAGCAATAGTGGTAGGAGACTCAATAGTGAGGGGTGCAGACAGGCACTCCTGCAGCCACAGACGTGACTCCAGGATGGTGTGTTGCCTCCCTGGTGCCAGGGTCAAGGATGCCATAGAACGGCTGCAGGGCATTCTGAAAGGGGAGGGTGAACAGTCAGAGGTCATGGTTCACATTGATACCAACGACATAAGAGGGATGAGGTCCTGCAACAAGAATTTAGGGAGCTAGTTAGCAGATTAAAAAGCAGGACCTCAAAGTTTGTAATCTCTGGGTTACTCCCTGTGCCACGTGCTTGTAAGTACAGGAATAGGAGGATAGAGAGGATGAATGTGTGGCTGAAGAGATGGTGCAGGAGGGAGGCTTTAGTTTCCTGGATCACTGGGTCTGCTTCTGGTGAAGGTGAGGCCTATACAAGTCGGGTGGGTTGCACCTGAACCAGAACAGGACCAACATCCTTGCGGAGAGGTTTGCTAGCGCTGTTGTGGGGGACGGTGGTGGGGGGGGGGGGGGGGTGGGGGGGGGGGGTTTAAAACTAATTTGGCAGGGGGATGGGAGAAAGAATGAAGGTACAGTAGGGGAGTGATGCACAGCCTAATATTGAAGAAAATCTAAGTCACCCTGTAAGGCAGAGCAAATATAGACCTGTTAAGACACAAGGGAATAATGCCAGGCTGGATTGCATCTATTTTAATACAAGGAGTCTTACAAGTGAGGCAGATGAATTGAGGGCGTTGATAAACACATGGGAATATGATATTGTTGCTATCACAGAGACAAGGTTGAGGGAAGGGCAGGACTAGCAGCTCAATATTCCAGGGCATAGAATCTTCAAGTGTGATGGAGGGGTTTGTGTAAAAGAGGAGGTGGCATTGCACTATTGATCAAAGAGTCAATTACTGCAGTAAGGAGGGATGGTATCTTAGAAGGTTCCTCAAATGAGGCAATATGGGTAAAACTTAAAAACAATAAAGGGGGCAATCACTTTGCTGGGAGTGTACTATAGGCCTCCAACTAGTCAGGGGGAGATAGAAGAGCAGACATGTAGGCAAATCTCAGAGAAGTGTAAAAATAATAGGGTAATAATAGAAGGCGATTTCCCCAATATGAACTGGGTTAGTCTTACTGTGAAAGGTTTAGAGGCGGTGGAATTCTTAAAGAGCATCCAGGAGAGCTTTTTGAACCAGCATGTAGAAAGTTCTACAAGAGAAGAGGTGGTACTGGACCTAATCTTGGGGAATGAAGCCAGGCAAGTGGTAGAAGTGTCAGTGGGGGAGCATTTCCGAGATAGGGACCATAACTCTGTAAGATTTAAGTTAGTTATGGAAAAGGACAAAGATGGACCGGAAATAAAGGTCCCGAATTGGGGGAAGGCTGATTTCAATATGACAAGACAGGATCTGGCCAAAGTGGACTGGGAGCAGCGACTTGTAGGAAAGTCTACATCAGACCAGTGGGAGTCATTCACAGAATCACAGAATCACAGAGTGCAGAAGAGGCCCTTCGGCCCATCGAGTCAGCACCTACACGTGAGAAACACCTGACCCACCAAATCCGATTTACCAGCACTTGGCCCATAGGCTTGAATGTTATGATGTGCTCATCCAGGTACTTTTTAAAGGATGTGAGGCAACCCGCCTCCACCACCCTCCCAGGCAGTGCATTCCAGACTGTCACCACCCTCTGGGTAAAAAAGTTTTTCCTCACATACCCCCTAAACTTGCAGCCCCTCACCTTGAACTTATGTCCCCTTGTGACTGACCCTTCAAATAAGGGGAACAGCTGCTCCCTATCCACCCTGTCCATGCCCCTCATAATCTTGTACACCTCAATCAGTTCGCCCCTCCGTCTTTTCTGCTCCAACGAAAACAACCCAAGTCTATCCAACCTCTCTTCATGACTTAAATGTTTCATCCCAGGCAACATCCTGGTGAATCTCCTCTGCACCCCCTCCAATGCAATCACATCCTTCCTATAATGTGTCGACCAGAACTGCACACAGTACTCTAGCTGTGGCCTTACCAAGGTTCTATACAACTCCAACATGACCTCCCTACTTTTGTAATCTATGCCTCGATTGATAAAGGCAAGTGTCCCATATACCTTTTTCACCATCCCACTAACATGCCCCTCCGCCCTCAGAGATCTATGGGCACACATGCCAAGGCCTCTTTGTTCTTCAGAACGTCCTAGTGTCATGCCGTTCATTGAATACTTCCTTGTCAAATTACTCCTTCCAAAGTGTATCACCTCACACTTTTCAGGGTTAAATTCCATCTGCCATTTATCTGCCCATTTGACCATCCCGTCTTTATCTTCCTGTAGCCCAAGACACTCAACTTCACTGTTAACCACCTGGCCAAACTTTACGTCATCCGCAAACTTACTAATCCTACTCCCCACATAGTCATCTATGTCGTTTATATAAATGATGAATAATAGGGGACCCAGCACAGATCCCTGTGGTACGCCACTGGACACTGGCTTCCAGTCACTAAAGCATCCTTCTGTCATCACACTCTGTCTCCTACAACTAAGCCAATTTTGAATCCGCCTTATCAAATTGCCCTATAACCCATGTGCATTTGCCTTCTTTATAAGTCTCCCATGTGGGACCTTGTCAAAAGCTTTGCTGAAATCCATATAAACTACATCAATTGCACTACCCTCATCTACATACCTGGTCACCTCCTCAAAAAATTCAATCAAATTTGTTAGGCATGACCTCCCTCTGACAAAGCCATGCTGACTATCCCTGATCAAACCTTGCATCTCCAAGTGGAGATAGATTCCCTCCTTCAGAATTTTCTCCAATAGTTTCCCTACCACTGATGTGAGACTCACTAGCCTGTAGTTCCCTGGCTTATCTCTACAACCCTTCTTAAATAGCGGAACCACATTAGCTGTTCTCCAGTCCTCTGGCACCTCCCCCATGGCCAGAGAGGAATAAAAAATTTGGGTCAGAGTCCCTGCGATCTCCTCCTTTGCCTCCCTCAGCAGTTTGGGACACAAACCATCCAGACCTGGAGATTTGTCCACTTTTAAGCCTGCCAACACCTCCAATACCTTGTCACTCCCTATATCAATTTGCTTAAGAACCTCGCAGTCTCTCTCCCCGAGTTCAATACCTTCATCCTCATTCTCTTGGGTGAAGATGGATGTGAAGTATTCATTCAACACTCTGGCGATGTCCTCTGGCTCCACCCATAGATTACCCCCTTGGTCCCTTATGGGCCCTACTCTTTCCCTGGTTATCCTCTTCCCATTGATATACTTATAGAATATCTTGGGATTTTCCCTACTTTTACCAGCCAGAGCTTTCTCATATCCCCTCTTTGCTCTCCTAATTGCTTTCTTAAGTTCCACCCTGCACTTTCTGTACTCCACTAATGCCTCCACTGATTTGCTTCCCTTGTATCTGCTAAAAGCCTCTCTTTTCCTTCTCATCATAACTTGAATATCTCTGGTCATCCATGGTTCTCTGGGCTTGTTACTCCTTCCTATCACCCTAGAGGGAACATTTTGAGCCTTTACCCTCCCCATTTTCTTTTTTCCTCTCCATTGCTCCTCTGTAGATTTCCCCACAAGTAGCTGTTCCCAGTCTACCTTGGCCAGATCCTGCCTTATTTTACTAAAATCCACTCTCCCCAATCCAAAACAATTCAAAAAGGAAATAGAGACTTCAGGGCTAACATGGTCCCATAAAGGTAGGACCAACAAATCCAGGGAACCCTGGATGTCAAGGGATATAGAGGATTGGATAAGGAAAATAAAGGAGGCTTATGGCAGACACAGAGGGCTGAAAACAGCAGAAGCCCTAGCGGAGTATAGAAAGTGTAGGGGGGTTCTTAAAAAAGTAATGAGGAGAGCAAAGAGGGGGCATGAATACACACTGGCAGGCAAGATAAAGGAAAACCCCAAGGCATTTTATAAATATATTAAGGCCAAGAGGATAACCAGGGAAAGAGTCGGGCCCATTAGGGACCAAAGTGGCAATCTGTGCATGGAGCCGGAGGATATAGGTGGGGTTTTAAATGATTACTTTTCAGCTGTATTCACTATGGAGAAGGATGATGTAGGTGTAGAAATCAGGGACGAGAACTATGATATACTTGAACAAATTAGCATTGAAAGGGAGGAGGTATTACCGGTTTTAGCGGGCTTAAAAGTGGATAAATCTCCAGGCCCAGATGAGATGTATCCCAGGCTGTTATGTGAGGCAATGGAGGAGATTACAGGGGCTCTGACACTAATTTTCAAATCCTCTCTGGCCACAGGAGAGGTGCCAGAGGATTGGAGGACAGCGAGTGTGGTACCATTATTCAAGAAAAGTAGTAGGGATAAACCAGAAAATTATAGGCCAGTGAGTCTAACATCAGTGGTAGGGAAACTATTGGAAAAGATTCTGAGCGATAGGATTAATCTCCACTTGCAGAGGCAGGGATTAATCAGGGATGGTCAGCATGGCTTTGTCAGGTGGAGATAATGTCTAACAAATTTGACTGCATTTTTTGATGAGGTTACTAGTTGTGTAGATGAGGGTAGTGCAGTTGATATAGTCTACATGGACTTCAATGAGGCTTTTGACAAGGTCCTGCATGGGAGAATGGTCAAGAAGGTAAGAGCCATTGGGATCCAGGGTGATTTGGCAAATTGGATTCAAAATTGGCTTAGTGGCAGGAGGCAGAGGGAGATGGTCAAAGATTGTTTTTGCGATTGGAAGCCTGTGACGAATGGTGTACCACAGGGCTCAGTGCTGGGACCCTTACTGTTTGTAGCATACATTAATGATTTAAACATGAATATAGGAGGTATGATCAGTAAGTTTGCAGATGACGTGAAAATTGGTGGTGCCGTAAATAGTGAGGAGGAAAGCGTTAGATTACAGGACGGTATAGTTGGACTGGTAAGATGGGCAGAGCAATGGCAAATGGTATTTAATCCTGAGAAGTGTGAGGTGATGCATTTTGGAAGGACTAACATGGCAAGGGAATACACAATGAATGGTAGGACCCTAGGAAGTACAGAGGATCAGAGGGGGCTTGGTGTACATGTCCATGGATCCCTGAAGGCAGCAGCACAGGTAGATAAGGTGGTTAAGAAGGCATATGGGATATTTGCCTTTATTAGCCAAGGCGCAGGATATAAGAGCAGGGAAGTTAGGTTGGAGCTGTATAAAATGCTGGTTAGGCCACAGCTGGAGAACTGTGTGCAGTTCTGGTTGCCACACCATAGGAAGGATGTGATTGAACTAGAGAGGGTACAGAGGAGGTTCACCAGGATGTTGCCTGGGCTGGAGCGTTTCAGCTATGAAGAGAGACTGGATAGGCTAGGATTGTTTTCCTTAGAGCAGAGAAGGCTGAGGGGGGACCTGATAGATGTATACAAAAATTATAAGGGGCATAGATAGGATAGATAGGAAGAAACCTTTCCCCTTAGCGGAGGTGTCAATGACCAGGGGGCATAGATTTAAGGTAAGGGGCAGGAGGTTTAGAGGGGATTTGAGGGAAATCTTTTAACACAGAGAGTGGTTGGAATCTGGTGGTAGAGGCAGGAACCCTCACAACATTTAAGAAGCATTTAGATGAGCATTTGAAATGCCATAGCATACAGGGCTATGGGCCAAGTGCTTGGAAATTGAGTTAGAATGGATAGATACTTGATGGCCAACATGGACACAATGGGCCAAAGGGCCTCTTTCTGTGCTATATAACTCTATGAATCTATGAGTCTCCCAATCAGCTATCCATAGTTGCATCAAGCTGGTGACAGAAGCTCTGTTCAGATGGGTAATGACATTTATTAATTTCCGTACGGATGAGGCCAGGCTGGTTGAGTGAACCAGAGGCTTTGCAGCGATTGCTGGGTTCACCTGCATCCAGGGTGCCATCAAGGTACCAGCGGGTCAGCACACATGTGGCCTTCAAGGTACCAGCGGGTCAGCACACATGTGGCCTTCAAGGTACCAGCGGGTCAGCTGGGTGCCTTCGTAAACAGAAAGGGATTCGCTGGCAATGGCATTGGAGGCAGCCTGCTGAGTCTGCTGTGCAAGGTACCCTGGCTGTTCCCATGACACTTACATCCTGAGACACTCCCAGGCGCTGAGGCTCTTCAGCGCTCCAGCCCGACTGGATGGATGGCTGCTGGGTGACAAGGGCTATCCCTTGAAGAGGTTGCTTCTGATGCTCTCCACCACCCAAGAAAAGAGGCAGAGCAGCATTACAATGTGAGTCATGCTTCCAAAAATGTAGTGATAGAGAGAACCATAGGTCTCCTGAAGATGAGCTTCTGATACCTGGACCATTCAGGGGCAGCACTACAATACCCCACCAAGAGTGCGTGGCACTGATAGTGGTTGCATGCTGCACTTTCCACAACCTGGCACTGGTAAGGGGGAACCCACTGCAGGAAGAGGATCTTGACACAGCTCCACAGGCCACAGAGGATGAATCCAGTAGTGAGTCAGAAGAGGAGCATGGTGAAGAGAATGCTGAGGGTGTGGTGGCAGACCTCTGTATCCTTCAAGGAGGCAGGGACACCAGGGACGACTTGATCCAACGCTCCTGTAGCTAGGCTGCCAAATAACCACTCCCACCTCATGACAGGGCCGCCGTCACCATCCAGGATATCAGAAATGCTCCTGTCATGTGAATCTAAAGTCCACTCAGCGCCTGTGCAATGAAGTTTAGAGCTATTCATTACATACTGGCATACCATGCACCAAAAATAAAAGGTGAATCATAATCAGGTCATCAAAACAAAGCAAATTTAATGTTATTGTCACATTGAAATCACATTGACATGAACATCACTGGGGTTGATGCCCATGTCAGCAGAAATATAAACCAAACATAACTGAACAGAAGATCACCCGTGAAAAGCCCCTCTAGCGTTCATGATACCTTAAACTTACGTTTGCGAGTGCTACATCTTGGTGCCCCCCTCTTGCTGGCAATGGCATTGGAGGCAGCCTGCTGAGTCTGCTGTCTTGTTGGCCTCGATGACCTTGGCAGTTGTCCTCTGACTAATGAAGCCTGTGCTGGTCCCGCCTGGGAGGGAATGGCCAGTACCATGGCTGGCATCGCCCCAGACATCGCAGCCTCATCAGATGCTGCGGTCACTGGTGGAAGGGCAGAGGAGCTGCTGCCACCATCCGGAACACCCTGAGAGGAGCTCGTAGAGACGGCAAGCAGCTCGTGTGCCAACGTGAGGTCACTCTGGACCTCCCTGCTTGCCATTGATGGATGGGCACCTAGCTGGGATACTGGGTGCCTCATCCATCTCCCACACAGACACTGACCACCTGATCTCAGTGCCTGTGTGAGGGCTTGCAGGTCTGAGTGCAACCCAGGGAACCCCTGATTCTGTCCCTGGAGCTGCCTCTCCATGAGAGTCGCCATTCTCACAATGGAGGAGGCATCGCACTCGGCCATGAGGGTCAATGCAGTGCTCATGCTCTGCATGGATTCCTCCACAACGGAGACCATGGCACACAGGCGCTCATGAATCTCCACCGGATTGTCCCGCACATCCCGCTGGATGTCTTGCAATCTGCCGCCTAATGGATGACTCCAGTGGCTCATCATCTCCCTTAAACCCAGCATTGCCCTGGTCCCCAGCAGTTCTCCAACTGCCGGTGGCCTGGGCACACCCTGCCTCCGCCTGCACTTCAAGCGAGTATGAAGTGCCCTCACCAATGTGCACCAAAAATGTAGCTGACAATCTAATGCCCACCGAGGTGCTGGCATCTGCACTGGTGCCTGGTTCAGAATGCAGGTGTGACGCAGGTGCAGGTGAAGCCTGGTGGTCCTCCGCTGCCAGGGGTGGCCCCTCTGGGTCCAGGGAATGCATGCATGCTCGCGAATCTAAGGGAGAACAACCCATGTCATTAGTTTAAGTCTTCACACTGTCATTGTGCATGCCAGGTACCCTGGTGAGACAATGGAGATCTGCATCACGGTGCCATCATCTTTAAATGATCAATGAGGATTCCAGGTTTGACGCTCCTATCAATTAAGAGACTACACTGGAATGGTTGCACAATCTTAGACTCTCACCTCTGTGCACTGAGCTCTTATCTTCGTCTGGCACCCCAGCCCTCCACGACCGGTTACGTGGGGAGTGTGCCGGCTGTCCAGCTCAAGGACGTCCTGCTCAAACCTGGTCAGTGGCAGCAAGCTGGGCAGGTCTCCGACCTCTCCAATTGGTTATGGCTCATCTTCTCCTGAAAAGACAGAGGGGCATGGATTAGTCCACTCTCTGCCTGCAGCACTATTGCAGCCTGGCCAACACCACCTGAAGAGCACCTTGCAGGGCACATCTGAGTTGCGGGCCTCAAGCTGCAAGACACTCACTCCAAGCAGCCAGAGCTCACCCCTTTGTCTAGCTCCAGCGTCATTGACAGCCAGCACTCAGACTCTAACACCCCTGAGCTCCACACGGGGACAGGCAGCCCTTAACACCACTGCACACTGATCAATGCCAACACGGTACTCACTCTTCCTCAATGCAGCATGTCATTGAACCACTTGTGGCACTGCACCCATGTTCACTGCACCATGTCATGGCTGCTGATCTGCGCTGTCACCTCCTCTCATGCTTTCTTCATGATGTGCGGTGGACTCCACCTCCCATCTCTGGGGAAAAGGGTGTCCCTCCTGGCAGACACCCGCTCCAGGAGCACGGTGAGGCACTCGTCGAAAAGTGGGGGCCCGAGTGCCCACCTGACCAGACTATCTGCCTGGTGTTTCCAGCCGCACTTGATTCTATAACTTTACTGTTGAAGATGCAGAAGTTATGTTCTTCCATGGCAGCCTTCAAGGGGCTGCCTATGCCATTTTTAAACCGGCCGCCGAGTCACCATTGGACCCAGCGGCCAACAGGCCCCCACCCCCACCTGCCCCTTCCTGACCATTGGGAAGCCGCGTTTCATGCTGGGTGGGCCTTAGTTGGTCTGCCAGCGTGAAATCGCGGTCGTGAACTGATCGCATGTGGCGGCCCATTTCCCAGCCGACCCTGAGTCCGCCGATCATGCCCATCCTCCGACCTGTAAATTCTGCCCATGATCTAATCAAGCTACAATTGGTATATACTAGCCATGAGCTTATGTGGATCCGTGGACAGTTGGAGAGAGAATGTCATGTGACAACCCAATCTTTTATGTGTTTTAAACACCTGATTTCTTTGCAGGACAGGTCAAGCAGCCAAGACATCGAAGGAACAAAACCCAGAGTGGGTACCTCCTCTCTCTCTCTCTCTCTCTCTCCACCCAGCTTGCAAGTTTCTGAACCCTGTCTGCTGATGTGACTACTGCAGACAGAGCTTTTTGAAAGAAGCCAACCCAGCACTGCTGTCTCCAGAAGAACAGATACATCTTCCGTCTGCATCTTTAAGTCGCCTCAAAGCTGGAAACATCAGGACGACTGAGTGAAAACAGCAGGACCGCCAAATTCAGCCTAAAGCCCGTCAAGTCACCAACCTTCACGGACTGAATACCCCTTTAATTTTACTGGACTCTAACTTGCTTAATCTATCCTTCCTCACACTGTAATCTATTAATGCGAACTTTGAGTGTGTGTGTCTATGTGTGTCTGTGTGTCTATGCGTGCGTGTGTGTGCGCGAAAATCAGAGCATACTTTATTATTTTACTTAGACCTGGTTAAGTACAATAAAACCTATTCTTTTTTCTGTTTTAAAGCTCTTTTACGATCACAGCCTGTGAACAGTTAATTGGCAAGCAGATCCATTTCAACAAAAAAAACTGTTGTGGTCAAATGAGGAGATGGTCAAGGGAGGAGCCAAATAACCTCTACTCATCTGATTGTAACACACATTATCAATGCACCTTCCTTGGCCATCAAGTCCTAGGATGGGACTTGAAGCTAAAGCTTCTGGCTCAGAGGCAGGGCTAATTACTGTGCCACATGACCTCCCCCAGCAGCAGATGCATGGGAACCGCACTACATAAAAATTCCCCTCCAAGACGCATGCTATCTTCAATTGGAGCTATATCGCCGCTTCTTCACTGTTGCTAGGTCAAAATCTTGGAACTCCCTTCCTAACAGCACTGTGGGTGGATCTACACCACATGGAGTGCAGCGGTTCAAGAAAGTGGCTTGTCACCATTTTCTCAATGACAATAAGGGATGGGCAACAAATGCTGGATATGCTAAAAATGCTCACATCCCATGAACAAATTAAAAAGCAAATCTGAAATGGAAAAGTTGGGTTAATGTTTGAGCTGGCATCTTTGTTCATACCTGACTTCTGATCCACCGAAGCGTTAACATATCTTTCTTTGGCTAGATGCTGAGTTATCTGTTGTGTAGTCTCTGTCTTGTCTGTTTTTTTAATTTAGATTTCCAACACTAATACTTTTTTAATCTCATATAAAAGGTAAAAAAAATGTTTTTGCACAGCAATTTGGCTTCATCAGAAAGAAAATCCACTCTATTTGCAGTATGTTTGAGAGATCTGATCACCTGCTTCATGTTGGTTTATGCTTGATAAACTTTGCACCTTTTCTGGTGCTAAAAATGCAGTTGTTTGGGATGCTTTCACCTTTATTTTTATTGCAAATGTAATAGAGTGGCTCCAGAACATGAAAATATAATGATTAGCGCCTCCTGGGTCTGAGTTCTACAATACTCACTATAAAAAAATGACGAACTTGTGCACTGTATCATGTCCTGTTATTTAGTGACAGCTGGTGTGAAGGTCACCATGCTTGAATTGCATTCATTCAAACCCCTGCTGACAGCATGTAAACTGCTGCCTCTTATGCATCTTATCCTTTGGAGACTTAATGATTAACTATATGGTCATGAAATAAGAATAATGTACTTCAGGAACACAGCTAGCATAATATATTATTCCAGTTGCGCTAAATGAAGAGATCACTTAACCTTCTCTGTTCTTCTGCGATGCAGGTACCACAATTAAATTAATCTTATTGAAACCAGTTTAACCTAAAAAATGCTGAACCTTAAAATTCTTCATAAGGTCGAGCAAAATTATTGACCAGATTTTCATGTCCCAGGACCAAACTGCACTGTTGAAAATGCTTCAGTGTTTCCTTGCGCTGGTGAATCAGTTAGTCATAATATTAAAGGTTAATACTTTGATCACTCTAATTTTAATGAGAAGCAGAGTGACACAATAACCAAGGTTTGCTGAAAAGGTAGAAACTGTAAGAAGAATAATGGCTCTGGCTTGATAATTGGTCCTCATGCTATTTATCATGCTACAACAGGGAAGCTCATCATCAAAGAGTAATTCGAAACCTAGATGAGTATACTGCTTCATCAGCATGTCTTTATTGGTCCCCTTTGATACATACCCTCCTACACCTCAAAATACCGTCTTTTATTCCATCAGCAGCTAAATCAAGCACTTACGCTTATTTGCATAAATTAACACTGCACTTTCAGGAGTCATTACTGAGGATCCTGAGGGGACTTGACAGGATAGATACCGGGAGGATGTTTCCACTAGTGGGGGAGACTAGAACTAGGGGACACAGTTTAAGAAAAGAGGTTTCCCTTTTAAGATGGAGATTAGGAGAATTTTTTTCTTTCAGAGAGTCATTAGTATATGGAATTCTCTTCCCCAGAAAGCAGTGGGGGCTGTGTCATTGACTTTATTCAAGGTAGAGTTAGACAGATTTTTGATAGACAAGGTAGTTCAGGGTTATGGGGGGCAGGCAGGAAAGTGGAGTTGAGACCACACCTAGATCAGCCATGATTTTGTCGAATGGTGGAGGAAGCTCGAAGGGCCAAATGACCTACTCCTAAGTTCTATGGTCTTATTACATTTCAGAACCCCCTCTGCACTAACTGTTAATCTTGACTTTTCCACTATTTTGCACCCAAAGTTGACCTATCCATTTCATAGAATCAGTGATCTTTACAGCATAGAAAGTAGCCAATTGTGTGTGTAGCAGCTCACTGAAAGAGCTATCTGCTTAATCCTATTCCCTTGATCTTCATATCCTTTTACACTTTTTGTTTCAGAATATTTATCTACTTCTCCATTAAAAGCTGTTATAGATTCTGCTTCTACCATTATTTCTGGTAAGGGTCTCTGTCCAAAAAAGGCACTGCATTAAAAAAAGCTCCTAAACTATCCCTTTGTTTGTTATTTTGATTAACTTAAATTTATCCTCTCCAGTTACTGACTCACTAACTGATGGAAATGGTTTTTCTTGATTTGCCTTATGAAAACTCCTAATTCTAAGTATATAGGAATATTAAGAATGGAAATAGGTGATTCAGCTCTTCAAGCCTGCTGCACCATTCAATTAGATCATGGTTGATCTGCACTTCAACTCCATTTTCCTGCTTTTGCTCCATATAGCTTGATAGCTAAGAACTCTTTGCTTTGTTACCTGTCTACCTGTTAATGATTTGTGTATTCAGACTCCCAAAATGCTGCTCCCCTGCAGACCCTAGTTTCTTGCCATAAAGAAAAAACCCTGATTTATCTTTCTTGAGTCCAAAATGGATGACTTCATGCTTCCACACATTATGGCCTGAATTTCACGCTTGGTGTGTGTGTGAAGTCAGCAGGCCCAGAAGTGGAAGTAGAATCTGCTCCTGGGCGAGATCATGTTTTCAACGTGATTTCACGTCAATTATGCACTGCCCAGCATGAAACGCGTCGTCTGGTTGGCCTGACAGTGCAGCCGGGTCCAATGGTAACCCCATGACTTTGGTAATTTCAGTTAAACTTGCAGTGGAAAAACAGAGAGGTCCTACAATATGGAAACAAACTTGGTGTTAATACAGAGATAAAAAGCTTAACTGATTTCTTCTCCACCGATGCTGCCAGATCTGCTGAGTTTTTCCAGGTAATTCTGTTTTTGTTTTGGTGTTAATACCACGGCTTTTCGGGTATGAACTGGTCCTGACTAAAATTTTCACTGTATCAATGGGCAGAATTTTTCGGGCGCATGCTCGACATGTTCGAGCGTGAAATAGCGCATGATGACGTCGGGCAAGCGTCCCGATGTCATCACGCTCTCGCGCGATATTCCGGTTGGCAGGCGCGCGCTAAACTCGGAGGTGCACTCGCCGACAATTAAAAGGGAAATTAAGCCCATTAACGACGCAATTAACAGAGATTTTTCATCACCCGTCCAACGTTACGGTTGGCGGGCAGGCGAATCGGCCGGGCGGCCTTTGCATTTTGCAGGAAATCTCATCCATGGGCGGGATGAGGTTTCCGTGATAAATTAAACTAAAAATTAATTTCTGTGGACAGCTTTTTCATTAACTACATTTTCAGGTGACTGATTATGAAGCTTGGACACTTTTTTCTGGTTTCTGTGACCTTTATTTTAGGTTATTCAGGTCTTCAGCTCACTGAGGCAGCTCTCTGCCTTCAGGGAGCTTTCTGTGAGCGCTCCCCTGTGCCCACACTGACTTCAGCACTCGCCCTCCTCCCGTCCCCACCCCAGCAGCACTGAGCCTTTCAGCCATGCTTGACGCTGACTGGCCGTTAATTGGCCAGCCAGTGTGAATTTGGGGTTGGGGGCCGACTGCAGTTGGCAGTCTGTTCCCTGGTCGATCCCAGACCCAATCACCACACCCGCCTGCAGGACTGAAAATCTTGCCCAATGTATTTATATATAGTCGCTCGGAAAGATGCCTTGAAAATCCACAGGTCCTGCCCAGCATCTGCCACTGATCCAACTAAACTTTGTCACAGCGGTGAGGAAGCTATGGGTGGGCTGGGGTGGAGGGTGGGGTGGTGGGGGAGCGGGGAAAGAGTTGGGGAGGGGTTTCCCTTCATCTACTTACATCAGTTACATGTACATTAGTTACATCAGAAAATAATGAATAAGCATTTCTCCAGCACTTTTCATGACTTCAGGGTGTTCCAGAATGCTGCTTTTTGAAGTGTGGTCACTGCTATAATGTGGAGAATGTGCCGGGCAACCAATTTGCACAGAGCAGGCTCACATAGACAGTAATGTTGGCTCTTTAACATCCATCTGAGAGGGTAGACGTGGATTCAGATTAACATCTCACCTGGTATCACAAACAGTGCAGCACTCTCTCAGGACTGCGCTGGGACTGAAAGCCCACATGCTCAACTCTCTAGAGTGGGACTTGAACCCATAACCTACTCCAGAGAGCAGAATGCTCCAATGTGGTAAACACCCATGCCATTAAGGGTTTGATCTACCTGCTATTGCAGCAGCTCTGGACTGCCTGGCTGAGGTGGCACAGCTAGGTCTAGTGGCTGTGGTTGGGGGCAAAGTGAGGGAAGGGCTGCTGAGGGCTGCAAACAAAGTGTAGCCATTCCCTTTTGTAGGGGAACCCTTTTTTAAAAACTGTTTTTAATTATGCATGGACCTGGTCATATTCTACACCAACTGCTAGGTCAGTTGGGGCACTCCCGATGACAAACCTGTAGTATCTGTATGCTGGGTCATAATCAAGGCCTGGGTCATTAGGAGTCTGACGTTCAGAGAGCCCCTACCCTCAATTCAGGGACGCCCTCCCCCATATAATTACAGTGGTAATATGCCAAATGGTCATGAATTTTCAAGGCCAATATCTTTTTTAAACGTCAATGTTCTCCATGGTTTGTATGGACTGATCTGTTTTGTTAGAGCTTTGGCACAGATTTGAAGGTGAACCAGCTTAGAAAACAAGCGCAATCAAAAGGAAACCTCGCAACATTCAGAGACATGACAGCACCAAAATCACAAATAAATGAAGGTACTTGTGCTCGGGGGGCCTTTTATCCCACCCTTGGATGACAAACTGATAAAAACGTATTTCCCACCTGTCCGTCACAAAATTGCATGGGTAACGTAAAATCTCTGTCTATCAGGGTCATAATTGGTTTAATTGGCCCTTCAAACAATTGTCGGCAGGCGCCACTCTGACTCTCGCGCATGCCCATCGACCGTAATATTGAATGGGTGCACAATGCCCGACGTCTTCTCACACTATTTTACATGCCTTTGGGTCAGGCAAGTTCCCACTTTCAGCATGTAAAATTCAGGCCTATATTTTATTTGCCACAGTTCATCCCACTCATTTAATCTACTGTATGTCCCTTTGTAACTTCCTGTTCTCATTTGCACTACTTATTGTCCCTCTTAACTTACTGTCATTTTGAACATTTCTATCAGAGATCTCTATCTCCTCTTAATCTTCTTCGCTCTGATGAAAAGCAGTGTCATATTTGAGTATTGCTGAAAAAAGAGACATCTTTGTTGGGTTCCATGAGAAACGTATGTTCGATAGAATGATACCTAACCTCCTACCCCTCGCATATTTCCAATATGTGGATGATACATTTGTTATATTTAAATCTACAGTTGCATGTAACAATTTTCTTGCATGTCTTAATGGGCTCCATCCTGCACTCAACTTCACCTTTGAAATGGAGCAGTCAAATGAACTCCCTTTCCTTGACATACTGGTTGAGAAATCAGCCAGGTGGTTCTCTACCTCAGTCTATCGCAAGCCTACGTTCACTGGTCAATATATGCATTGGGAGTCTTACGAATAACATGAGAGATTGGCCTATAAGATTGGCCTGATCAGCAATCTTGCAAATAGGGCCCGAGCCATTTGCAAGCTTGAAGCTGAAATAGGGCTCATCAAAGACATCCTGCGGGATAATGGTTAGATCAGATCATTTCGTGCTGTATATCACACAAATTCATGAAAGGGCCCAAGGCTGTCACTTTCGGCCCTGAAAAGTGCCCAGTCTACCTCAGATTACCCTGGAAGGGCAAGGTATCTCAAAAATTTGAGCAACAGGTGAAGCTAGCTGTTTCACGCTGCTACTATGCAGTAGCAACACGAGTGATATTTGCCAAGAACAGGATGGTGCCATCAAGCCAAAAAGGCATTCTGCTTATCACAAAAATGAGTAATTTGGTTTATGAATTTCAGTGCCAGATGCTAGGTATGTAGGCCGTACCTCCCAAAGACTGGCGGATTGTATCAAACAGCATGTCCCTTCCACTGTTCGCAATGTGCAAGGTACAGACCGTTCCCAACCAGCTCATACTTGCAAAACTCAAAACACAGTGTCCAACATTAGATGCAATTGGACAACATTTGCTAAATAATCCTCAGTGTGCTAAGAATTACATTGACAGCCAATTTAAGATTGTCAGTTGGGATCGCAGTGTGGCACATTTGTGTGTACTGGAAGCTAAATCCAACTGTGCATTCTCCAATCTTCAAACCTGCTCCTTTTCCACTTCGCCAACAGTTAATGAACCTTGAAATATCGTGATCCCCGAGCTCCGTAATTTCTTGAAACAACTGTTCAATTGTTCTTGCCTCATTTCAAGGACCACCTTAAAAATTTGAGTTCAGGGGATTGGGGGTAATATACTAACATGAACTGAGGAAGGTTTAATGGACAGAAAACAGAGTAGGAATAAATTAATCAGTTTTAGGACAAAGCAGCCTGCTTGGTCAGTAAAGGGCACGTGAGGAGACAGGCGACTGCGCCGGAGTGAGACGGAGACCGAGTAAGTAGTGAATTAGGCTCACATGGGATTTTGGTGGTGCACGGGGTAAAGGGGGGTGGTTTACATAGGAATTATTCTAAGTTGGGAACAGGCGCAGCTGAGCAGAAATGGACCTGGGTGTGAACCTCACCTTCGGAGCTGAGTTTGAAAAAAAAATGAACAGTGACATCACAGGAAAGCCATAAGTTGGTTGCTAAGAAGCTGCTGTTAGGGAGTGTCTTTAAATAACTGAAAATTAGAAAAGTGTATTATTTTTAAAGAAGAAGCTACTTGGATTTGAATAAGAATCACTAGGAATAAGGGGAATTCAGGACCAGTAATATAAGCAAACCAACTTAAAATAAAGTTAATGTAAGGGAAGTAAAGTTAAGATACAGCAGATCAGCTCGGATGTGTGGAATGCGTGTCCTATAATATGAAGTCATAGACACTATCAGTAACCTAGACGGCCACATGTGCAGGAAGTGCTGCCAGCTGCAGAAACTTGAGCTCCGAGTTTCGGAGCTCAAGCGGTTATTCAAGTGACTGTGGTGCATCCAAGAGGCTGAGAGCTATGTGGATAGCATGTTCAGAGAGGTGGTCACACGATAGGTTAGGAGCCTGGGGGCAGAAAGGGAATGGGTGACCGCCAGACAGTCCAGATGAGCCAGGCAGGTAGTGCAGGAGTCCCCTGGGGTCCCACTTGATAATCAGTTTTCTGTTTTGGATACTGGTGAAGGTGCTGGTTCCTAAGAGGAGTGCAGTCAGAGCCAGGTTTGTGGCACTACGAGTACTCAGCTGTACAAGGGGAGAGGAAGAAGAAAGGAAGACCAATAGTGATAGGGGATTTGTTAGTTAGGGGAACAGACAGACATTTCTGCAGGCCATAATCTTTCATCTTCCCTAGACTTAGGAGAGGTGCCAGAGGACTGGGGAATTACAAACATTACGCCCTTGCTCAAAAAAGGGTTGTAAGGATAAGCCCAGCAATTACAGACCAGTCAGTTTAACTCTGGTGATGGAGAAGCTTCTAGAACCAATTATTCAGGATAGAATTAATAGTAACATGGAAAAATGTGGGTTGATTAGGAAGGGCCAGCATGGATTTCTCAAAGGAAAATTGTGTTTAACTAACTTGCTGTAGTTTTTTGAAGAGGTAACGGAGAGGGTTGATGAGGTTAATGCTGTTGATGTGGTGTACATGGACTTCCAAAAGGCATTCAATACAGTGCCGCACAACAGACTTGTGAAATAAGGGACAGCAGCAACATGGGTACAAAATTGGCTGAGTAATAGCAACAGCGAGTAATGGTGAATGGATATTTTTTGGGCTGGAGGAAGGTTCGTAGCGGAGTTCTCCAGAGGTTGGCATTGGGACCCTTGCTTTTCCTGATATATATTAATGATCTAAATCTTGGTGTGTAGGAGACAATTTCAAAGTTTGCAGATGATACCAAGCTTGGAAGCATTATAAACTGTGAGGAGGACAGTGTAGAACTTCAAAAGGACATAGACAAGTTGGTGGAGTGGGCAGATAGTTGGCAGATTAAGTTCAATACAGAGAAGCGTGAGGTAATTCATTTTGGTAGGAAGAACATGGAGAGATAATATAAAGAGTGTGCAGGAGCAGATGGACCTGGGTGTATATGTGCATAAGTCATTAAAGGTGGCAGGACAGGTGGAGAGCAGTTAATAAAGCATATAGTATCCTAGGATTTATTAATAGGGGCATAGAGTACAAGAGCAAGACGGTTGTGCTGAACTTGTAGAGGACACTTGTCAGACCTCAGCTGGAGTATTGTGTACAGTATGGGCAACCTACTTTAGGAGGGATGTGAACACATTGGAAAGAGTGCAGAAGAGGTTTACAAAAATGGTTCCAGGGATGAGAAACTTCAGTTATGAAGATAGATTGGAGAAATTGGGACTGTTCTCCATAGAGAGGAGAAGGCTAAGAGGAGATTTAATAGAGGTGTTCAAAATCATGAGGGGGCTGGACAGAGTAGATAGGGAGAAACTGTTCCTGTTCATAACAGGATTAAGTACAAGAGAGCGCAGATTTAAAGTGATTTGCAAAAGAAGCAAATACGATGCGAGGAAAACGTTTTCACACAGCGAGTGATTGGGGTCTGGAATGCACTGCCTAAAAGTTTGGTGGAGGCAGGTTCAATTGAGGCATTCAAGGGGACATTACATGATTGTTTAAAAAGAAGCAAAGTGTAGGGTTATGAGGAAAAGGCAGGAGAATGGAACTGCATCATAATGTCCATTCGGAGATACAGTGCAGATGCGATGGGCTGAATGGCTTCCTTCTATACCATAACAATTCTGTGATTGGCATCCCATCCACAAACATTTGCTCCCTCCACCACTGACACACAGTAGAAGCAGTGTGTACCATCTACAAGATGCACTGCAACAACTCACCAAGCCTCCTTGGATAGCACCTTCCAAATCCGCAACCACTACCATCTAGAAGGACAAGGGCAGCAGACAGATGGGAATATCACCATCTGGAAGTTCCCCTCCAAGCCAATCACAATCCTGGCTTGGAAATATATTGCCATTCCTTCACTGTCACTGGGTCAAAATCCTGGAATTCTCCTTAACAGCACTGTGGGTGTGCCTACACCACATGGACTGCAGCGGTTCAAGAAGGCAGCTCATCACCACCTTCTCAAAGGCAATTAGGCATGGGCAATAAATGTTGGTCTAGCCTGTGATACTCACATCCCATGAACAAATGAAAAAAACATTTTTAGTTTTGACAGGCTGTAAGATGCCATGTACTGCAAGGATCAGTGCTTGGGCCTCAAGCTATTTACAATCTATTCAATGACTTTGATGAGATTACTAAATGTAATGTACCCAACTTTGCTGCTGATAGAATGTTAGGTTGGGAGTTCAGCTCTGAGGAGCATGCAATGAGGCTGGAAAAGGACTTTGATATCTAAATAAGTGGGATGGGATGTAATGTGGGGAAGTGCGAAGTTAACCATTTTGGTAGGAAAAATAGAAAAGCAAGATATTTTTAAATTGTGAGAGACTGGGTAATGTTGGCGTTCAGAGGAATCTGGGCATCCTTGTACACAAATCACAGCAAGTTAACATGCAGGTACAGAAATGGCATATTTGACTCTATTGCAAAGGAATTAGAGTAAACAAGTATAGAAGCCTTGCTGCAATTGTATTGGGCCTTGGTGAGAGCACACTGTGTACATCTTTGATCTCCTTATTTAAGAAAAGATATACTTGCCTTAAAGCTTCACTGGACCAACTCCCTGGGATTGGGGGATTGTCCAATGAGAAACTATTGAAAAGATTAGGCCTTTGTTCTCAAGAGTTTAGAAGAATGAGAGCTGAACTATTTGAAAAACGCACAATTCTTAAAGACTTCTTAAAGGGCTTGACAGGGCAGATGCCAGTGGATGCTTTCCCTGGTTGGGGAATCTAGAACTAGGTCACAGTCTCAGAAATTAAGAGCCAACTATTTAGGACTGATATGAGGAGAAATTTCTTTAATCAAAGAGTTGAGAATTTTTGGAATGCTCTACCACAGAGAACAGTGGATGTTCAAATCATTGAATATATTCAAGACAGGGGTCAACAGATTTTTGGATACAAAGGGAAATAGGGGGATAATGTGGGAGGGTATGTAATGGCATAATTTGACAAGGGTCCCTGCCTCCCAACCCGGTCTCCAGGATCATGTGCTGCATAATCTATAATTTTGTCCTACAAAGAGGATTAACCTAGAGGAAGAACATAAGAATCAAGAGCTGTGACGTTGTAGAGGGAGGAATTAACTCCTGAAATGTTAGTGCAGCCTAAAACCCTGGTCGGTCAAGACTAGTACAAGGTTCATTTAGCTAAGTACATGAACTGCCCCTTCAGCGAGTCTTTATGTCCACATGCACCAAACAAATTGGCCAAAAATGCCTTAAGCAAACTGTTTACTATTTTCATTTCCCATATTTCATGGTGGTGTTTCTGTACAAACGCAATGAATTGCTCAGCACAGTTTAAGAAGTTGATTGATTTTATAAATGGCATCAGTGTGTTTTGACATGCTGTTTCCTCTTTGAGCTGTTGGATTGTGTGGGTGTCTAACACCATCCTTTTCTCAGTGATTTCCCTAGTGAGCAGGGAGCATATCTGGAGGCTGCCTCGGAGTTTCACATATGACTTGCTGGTTTTCTAACTTTATTCCTTTCAACTCATGTACATATATATAAATACCAACTATCCTTGTAGACTACCCCCTGATCTTCAACCTCCTTTTCCTCTCCAGAGCCCTTGAACATGTGGTTACCTCCCAGTTTCATGTCTTTCTTTTCCATAACTCCAAGTTTGAATCTCTGCAACCAGGTTCCTACCCCTGCCACATTACTGAAATGTCATCATAAATGACATCTCATGACACTTTCACAAAATTATAAAGTTATAAAAATTCACAAATCCCTCATCTTTCTCAATCTGCCTGCAACATTTGAGATGATTGAACACACTGTCCTCCTCCAATGCTTCTCTACTATTATCTAGTTTAGTGGGACTGCACTCGCCTAGTTCCATTCTTATCTATGTAATCATTGCCAGAGTATCAATTGCAATGGCTTCTCATCCCATTCCTTAACCATTACCACTGGTGTCCCTCAAGAATCTTTCCTTGGTTCCCTTGTATTCCTCATGTAATTGCTGGCCCTCAATGACATCATCCGAAAACACAGTGTTGGTTTTCAGGTACATGTTGACCACACCCAGCTCTACCTTACCATCACCTCTCTTGACTCTTCCGCTGCTGCTAACTTATCCGGCTACTTGTCTGACATCTATTACTCGACGTCCAGTTAGATGTTGGGGTGATTGAAGCCAATATCTTTGGTCCCTGCTACAATATCCATTCCTGAGCCACTGACTCTCTCCCTCTCCCTGGCAACTGTCTGAGGCTGAGCCAGGTTGTTCACAGCCTTGGAATAATATTTGACCTGAAGATGATCTTCTGATCACATATCCACACTATCACTAAACAGCCTATTTCCGCCTCTGTAATATGCCTGACTCTACCCTTGCCTCACCGCATCTGGTGCTGAAACCCTCATCCATACTTTTGTTACCTTTAGACTTGACTAAACGAATTCATTCCTGACTGGCCTCCCACATTTTACTTTATATAAACTTGAGGTCATCTAAACTTCTGCTCCCATATGCTTACTTGCAGCAAGCCCCGTTCATCATCAACTCTGTGCTCACTGACCTACTGGCTTCTGGTTAAGCAACAGCTCAGTTTTAAAATTCTCTTCCTTGTTTTCAATTCCCTTCATGCCTCATCCCTCCCGATCTCTGTAATCTTCTCTATCCCCACAACCTTGCCTCGTGAGCAACACAGATTTTGATTCTCCATCAATGGTGGCCACGTCTTTAGTTGCCTAGGCTCTAAGCTCTGGAACTTCCTCCCTGAACCTCTTTGTCTCTCTACCTCTCTTTCTTCATTTAAGATGCTCCTTAAAACCTACCTCTTTGACAAAGCCCTAATAGCAAATTTTGCTTTATAATGCTCCCGTGAAGCGCTTATATTAAAGGCAATATATAAATACAACTTGTATTTGGGAGGGTTAGATAAAGTAGGGTGAGAGAAGGCTCATATGGAGCATAAACACCAGTTGAGCTGAATGACCTATTTCTGTGCTGTGTACATTCTGTGCAATTTTTAAAAATAATTACATGAACTCTTGCTCTAGAATTTGCAGCACTTTGAGGGTATTTTTGGGTTTGGATTATAGTGTAAATCAGGAGAAACGTACAACAGGCAGCTGATCCAATCTCAGTGGTTTTACATTATTGTCCAAATCCGAAAATACTCAAGTGGTCTGTAAAACTATCGTTCCACACTCAGTAATAGCCAGTCTTACAGGAAGTTTGCTGAATGAACAGCTGGGATGGCCTTACTTCTATTCCATGTGTTTAACAGACTCTTACTTGCAGTTCACATGCTGATTAAGAGAATTACTGCAGCTCCTTTATTCATTGGTGGCCCACCATTGAGATACAAAATAATTCACAACTGAAAACAGCAATATCACCAGCAAATTCTCCCACAAACTTTTAGTAATCCACAGTAAGTCCCAAATAATGCACCAAAAACAATTTCTAGGCCTCATTGGTGAAAAGGAATTGTTATGTCTTCTTGTTCCCAGAAATTTGAAATAATCACACTTTTAGGCTTAAAATGCTGGAGCTTCATTGATTGTATGTATTTCTTGCAGGTCTCCATGTGGCTGGTGGACTGATACATTGTTGCTTGGCATGTGAATGCAGTATGACAATGTATGTGGCACCCTGGATTTAGATCCACATAACAACTAGTTCCTTTACTTTCACAAATAATATCACAATATAATAACAATCCTTATTTAAAAAAATATAATGCCTCTATATCAATACAACTGTTCCAATCATTAACTTATTTTAAACTAAAGAACATTAGCAATCGATTTTTATGATTAAACTGAACACCTGAAGAGTCTGTTATAGCTTGTTTTCTTTTCTCAAAAACACTATTCAAGATATCACTTAGGTGGTAGGATGTTGTGTAAGAAAGTGGGGTCTTGGATAAACAGATATTTTCTGCACAATATACCACTCCCTTTTCTGAAAAGGCAACAAATTTTAAACAGTCCATGGAAACTGGCAAGGTCACTTAGTTCATGTTGTCATTCCTAAGTTAAGATGGCGTCCTACGTACCCCCTTATCTGTGCATTTGTTTAAAAAGAACCAGGATATGACCCCAGCAGGATGTAAACTAAAAAGCTGACCTCGATTAGGGTGATGCGCAAGAGGGTTGTTACCAACCTGACATTTGGATTACCTGTCCTGTAGCCATTGGTCAGAGTAGTTAGGTAGACGATTGACACTGGGTAAGCTACTAGCCCCCGAAAAAAGGTTTATAGATTGGTGTCATACTGGTAGTAGGGGACTGAGGTGCTGCTGAGGTGAGGGGCTGAGGGGCTGCTGAAGTGCTGGTGAGGTGGCAGTGCTCATTGGGCAGCTACCTTCCTCAGATGGAAGATGGACCAGAGGAGGAGGAAGAAGGTTGAGAGATTGAGGGAAGAGTTTCCTAACACTTTAACTAGAGAGCGGAATACTGTTATCACAAGCTGTTATGGGTTGTATAATTTTTTTTCTGTCTAATTAGTTAATGTATCATATCTAAACAGTTATTTCTTAATAAGCTGAATAAACTTTCTTAAAATTACATACAAATAGTTGACTGCCTATTTCACTATCTGTGGACCCCAATCCAGTTGTGCCTTCATATTTTAGATTTGGAATATATCGCTGCCAGTGATCGGTTGGCACAGTGCACAGGCAATATTTTGTGTGTTGCTCCTGGTGTTGTAGGGGTCGTGCTTGATGTTGCTAATATTATGTCACTTGCTGGTGACGTTGCTTGTTAGTGATGGTGTTGATGTTGTCTCACTGGTGAGAAATGTTGTTGGTGTTGTTGATGATCTATTCTGTTTTATCTAGCTCAGGTTTGGTCGAATATGGACTCTGTTCCTTTTTTCAGTTTGTTGAAACTCCTCTCGTGAGGTTCTGACCGCTGGTATTTAACATCTTCTTTCATCAGTTCTCATAGGCTTGCTGTGTGTTCTGACATGTGAGCTATTAAATTACTCATGCACTGGATCAAGCCAAGCAAACTTGTCAACTCTTTCTTGTCTCTCGGACCTTCCATCTCGGAGATGGCTGTGACTTTTCAGGACTTGGCTTGACTCTTTCAGGTGTGTACACCATTCTGAAGAACTGGCATCCTGTCAACTTCCGAATGCATTTGTCTGCATTCCAGTTTTTCTGTTTCTCTCCATGGCTTCATGCTGGTCATGATCTTTTCCATCTACACCATAGATGTGGATATCATCAGCAATGCTGACAGCTCTTTTACAGCCTTGGTATGTCTCATCCAATTTTTGTTGGAACATAACCTGGCTCGATTTAAGACCAAAAGTAGGTGCAAGAATTTGTACTGGCCAAAGGATGTGTTGAATGTTGTCAACAGTGAAGATTTCTTAGTCAAGCTTCATGTTCCAATAGCCATTTCAGGCATCAAGCTTGCTGAAAACTTTTGTCCCTGCTAGAGTTGCTGTGATCTCTTCCAGCATTAGAATAGGGTAGAGATTCCTCTTTATCTTTTAATGTAGTAGTTGGGGTGGTAATCAAGCAGGCTGCTCAGTCCTGTACAGTGTTGTGCTTACTGAGTGTTGCTGAAACTGCACTCATCCAGGAATGTGGAGATTATTCCATCACACTCCTGACTTGTGCTTTGTTGATGATGGAAAAGCTTGGGGAGTCAGGAAGTAAGTTAGTTGCCACAGAATTCCTAACCTTTAACCTGCTCTTATAGCCACATTAGGTGGCAAGTCCAACTAAGTTTCTGATTAACTATGACTCTCCAGGATGTTGATGGTGGGGAACTTTACAAGGGCAAGTAGGTTTATTCCTCCTATTGGCTCTATCACCACTAGGTCGATTTCAGCAGCTCTGTCTTTCAGGCTTCGTCCAACTCTGCCAGTTGTGGTCCAAAGACAGTATTGGTGATACACATTGAAGTTCCCCACCCAGAGTGCATTTTTCGAAGTAATGTCCAACATAGAGGAGCACTGATTCATCAGCTGAGGGAGGGGGATAGGTTGTAATGAGCAGGAGGGTTCCTCACTTACATTTGACCTGATGCCACATCATGAGGTCTGGAGTCAATATTGAGGACTCCGATAGAACCACTCCTTCCCAACAGTATACCACTGTGCCACAACATCTATTGGGTCTACCCTGTTGAGTGGGACAGGACCTACCCAGGGATGGTGCTGTTGGAGGCTGGAATGCTGGTTAAAAGGTATCATTCTGTGAGTATGACTATGTTAGGCTGCTGATGAACTAGTCTGTGGAACAGCTCTCCCAATTTTGACATAAGTATCCAGTGAGGAGAAATTTTCAGGGCCAGCTGGCCTGGGTGTGTGCCTTTGTTTTATCCAAACCTGATACCTAGGTCGATGCCAGGTTGTCCATTTGGTTTTATGCTTATTATAGACTTTTGTTGCAGTTTGGATACAACTGAATGGCTTACATCATTGTGGGTCTGGAGCCACATGTCCACCAGGCAAGGAGAGTACATTTCCTTCCCTAAAGGACATTCGTGAGCACAATGGGTTTTTAGAACAATCCAGTAATTTCATGGTCACATGTACTTTCATTTTTATTCCACATTATTTAATTAATTGAATTTAAATTCCACATCTGCTGTGGTGGGATATGAACTCATGTCTCTGGTTCATTTTCAGGGCTTCTGGTTTACTAGTCCACCAATATAACTATATATGCTCATATCCTTTATTGGTCTCAACTAAATACAATAAAGAATATTTCTTGTTAATAAAGTTCCTTGGAACATTTTCAAATTCCATTTTACAATAACCAAACGACTGTGGTCACATCAGATAAAGCTAGCAATAGCTCAGGCATGAAAGGGAAATAGCTTCTATACTGACATTTCTGCGATTCCATGAGCCTGGCACAATTTGGTTGTAGCATCACGGATCCCACCGGCAGGGCTGGAAGTCAGCGGGAATCCAGTTCCAGCGGCCAGCTGATCGCAATACGTGGTTGCTAACCAGTTAACAGAAGTGACGCGTGGGGCCCGTCCAATTAGCTGACGGGACATGATTCAGTGCGGGAATCCAGGCATCATGTAACACCCGTTTAGGAGTTGGTGCCATTTTAAAGGGCAGCTAGCCCTGCCTTCAGCCTTCAAAGCTCATGGAGTGCATCTATGAACGCTGTGGAGTCTGGGAGAGCAGCAGCTAAAAATTGAAGACTCCAGTGAAGATTTCACTTGGAGTGAAATGTAATTAGCATAAAGGGCATACCAGAGCTGGAATCTCAGTTCTGCACCCACAGAGGGACAGTTAAAAGTCCAGCCAGAAGTAGAACACCAAAAAACTTGGAGGGATGTTGCGGGTTAGTCAGAGGATAGCCCCGCAGTTCAGCACAGCCTTGCTGCTTGACCTCCAGTTATCCATGTATGGCGAGATGTGATCCTGGCTGATGGTTGCTAAAGACCCTCCCGGCTAACCAAGGAGGCCTTGTCAGAGGCCACAACAGCTGTGGGGACCAAGAATAAGACTGAGTCCAGTGTAGCAAGAGGGTGAATGACCTACTCCATATCGCATTAGTGAGTCTGAGTGAACAACGTGCAAACTATGGATATAAGGTGGGCTGGGACAGAGGGGTGACTTAATTTGTAACAGATTAGACGGGCAGTGATACATAACACTGCACTCTTCACCAGCTGGCTGAGGAGTAGTGGATACACATGGGTCGGAGGCATCTGCATTTCATTCTCCACATCATACATCTCCCATGAGAGTGTAAGCTTGGGAGGGACATTTAGACATGGCTACCCTTCATGGGACCAGGGGGCATTCTGGTGATAAGGGGCTTCTCCTCAGCATCTCTGGGGCCTAACTCACTGTCCCCTTGTGTTTGCAGGAGAAAAGTGCCCATGACAGACAGGAAAGGGAGAAAACTGCTGAAGGAGCGCCAGATATTCGTGCGCTAATCCCCACCAAGATGGAGGCACTGGAGGTGGCCAGGGAGCACGGCTGTCACTCCATCTCAGATGCAAAGATTGGAGTGATCAGCTTGCAGCGTGAGGAGGATTAGCACTTTGTCATAAAAAAAAAATTCTTTCGAGTTATCAACAGTCACAGATTGCAACTCTTTTGAGTACAATCACAGTTCTTGGTTTCTGGGAGTGGGATATGAACCCACAACCTTCTGATTCAAAGGCGAGGGGGCTATGGACTGAGCCACAGCTGACACCCATAACTCTGGCTGATTGGGAGTAGAATGTTCAGATTAAAAGAGATAATTGTGTTAATGTGGCAATCATCTTGTTAAAACCAATTGGTAGTTAAACAGGTGATGGGCATTAATTATCCCAACTGAATAGAATAAAAAGGTAAAGCTGGAGCACTTTGTGTGGAAGCTATTATGAAGTTAGTAGCACTGAGGAGCTGTCTTGGCAATAAACCAGCTTTAACCAAGAGACCAGCCTAGATTAATTCTTCCGCCGCAACCTCTTATTGTGAATAACAAATTGTGTGTGCTTTTCCCTTTGCAGATGTGGCTGCTGCAGAGGCATGAGATGAACCTGCTAATGGAGCTCCTCATACCTTCTCTAAGGATGAGAGTATCAATGTCTCAGAGGGTGCAGCAACACATCTTTTGTCTGCTCCAAGCATCAGCGCAAATACAATCACTTGGTGGGTAGATGTTCAAAATTGAGCTCTGAGTCATGTTCTGCTGAACATCTCACAGGAATGTAATTGCAGCTGACAGTGGCTGTAACAGTCGAGGCCACTAACAGTCAGAGGCCAGCTCCATGCTGTGTGCCAGGCTGATGAAGGGCCTCTGATGAGGCCTATACTCAACCTGCAGAAGTTGCAAGGTCGAACAGGGGAGAATTTGACAGAGCTGCCTGAGGCATTGAGTAGAAACATAAGAACTAGGAACAGGAGAAGACCATTCGGCCCCTCGAGCCTGCTCCACCATTCAATAAGATCACAACTGATCTGCTTGTGTTTCGTATTCCACTTTCCCAACTAACCTTTGATTCCCTTGCCTAATGAGAATCCATCGACCTCTGCCTTAAAAATATTCAATGATCCCGCCTCCACCGCCTTCTGAGGCAGAGAGTTCCAGAGTCTCTCAACCCTCTGGGAGAAAGAAAATTCTCATCTCTGTCCTAAACGGGCGACCCCTAATTTTTAACCAGCTAGTTTTGGACTCGCCCTCAAGAGGAAACATCATTTCTACGTCTACCTTGTCAAGACCGTTCAGGATCTTGTATATTTCAATCAAATCATCCTTCACTCTTCTAAACTCCAGTGGAAACAAGCTCAGCATGTCCAACCTTTCCTTATAAGACAACTCTTATTCCAGATATCAATCTAGTAAACCTCCTCTGAACTGCCTCCAATGCATTTACATCCTTCCTTAAATAAGGAGACCAAGCTGCACACAATATTCAAGATGCGGTCTCACCAATGCCCTGTATAACTGAAGCATAACATCCTTACTTTTATGTTCAATTCCTCTCGTAATAAAGGATAGCATCCATTAGCCTTCTTAATTACTTGCTGTATCTGCGTACTAACTTTTTGTGACTCGTACTAGAACACCTGGGGCGGTATTTTGAGTTTAGCGGGTGCCCGCAATCGGTGGGTCTGGGAGCGCAAGCAGCCCCCGACCGCGATTTCACGCTGGCTGGTCAATTAACGGCCAGCCAGCGCAAAACGCACACTGAGAAGCTCAGCGCTGCCGGGGTGGGGCTGGGAAGAGGGCGAGCGCTGAAGTCAGTGCGGGCACAGGGAAGTGCTCACAGAAAGCTCCCTGAAGGGAGCTGCCTCAGGGAGTTGAAGAATTTAAATGCCAAAAATAAAGATCTTAAAATGCCGAAAAAAATGGCACACAACAGAATGAGTCACCTAAACACACATATTCTGTCCAAACACTTTTATCTTTTCTTTAATTAATCTCGGAAACCTCATCCCGCCCTTGGATGAGGTTTCCTCAAAAAGGCGAAGGCCATCTGGCCGATTCACCCACCTGCAACCATAATGTTGGATGGGCGACGAAAAATCCCTGGTAATTGCAATTGTAATTAATAGGCTTCTTAATTGTTGGCGGGCACACTGCCGACTCTGACCAAAATATCGCGGGAATGCGCAATGATGTCTGGATGCTCACCCGAAGTCATCATGCACTATTTCATGCTCGAGCATGCTGAGTGAAAAATTCTGCCCCTAGGTCCCTCTGCATCTCAGAATTATGCAGCCGTTCTCCATTTAAGTAATACTTTGCTTTTTTTATTCTTCTTGCCAAAGTGAACAACTTCACATTTTCCCACATTAAATTCCATTCGCCAGATCTTTGTCCACTCATTCAACCTATCCATATCCTTCTGCAACCTCCTCATGTCCTCTTCACAACGTACTTTCCTACCTTTCTTTGTGTCATCTGCAAATTTAGCTACCATGTCTTCACTCTCCTCATCGAAGTGATTGATACAAATTGGAAAAAATTGGGTCTCCAGCTCAGACCCCTGCGGGATATCACTTGTCACATCCTGCCAATCCAAATACGACCCATTTAGGCATAATCTCTGTTTTCTGCCAGCCAGCCAATCTTCTATCCATGCTAATATGTTATCCCCTACACCATGAGCTTTCATTTTCCGCATAACCTTTGATGTGGCACCTTATCAAATGCCTTCTGGAAATCCAAGTAGAGCAAATCTATAGGCCCTCCTTTACCCACAACAAAGGAGGGCCTATAGATTTGCTCTACTTAGATTTCCAGAAGGCATTTTCCTTTCATAAAACCATGTTGACTCTTCCCGATTACCTTGAGCTTTTCTAAGGGCCCAGCTATAACCTCCTTAATGATTGATTCTAACAACTTCCCCGCGATAGATGTCAAGCTAACTGGCCTATAGTTTCCTGTTTTTTGCGTCCCTCCCTTCTTGAATATAATTCACTACTTATATTCACTATAATATATTCACTACTTTCAAGTCCGATGGAACATTTCCAGACATGCACGAGCGATGGAACAATCCATCCAGGCCATGATCTCTGCATTGTCTCAGGTGGGTGAGCGCACGGCTTCCTCCATGGAGTAGCTGATGATTATCATGGATGGGCAGATCCAGCAGACCGCTCAGTGGATGCCTGATGTGACTGCTAACTTGTAGACCACCACGGTGGCCATGAGTTCAATGCAGCAGCAGGTCAGCAAAAGATGGACAGAATGCCTGAATACCCCTCCAGGTGCACTTCTATCCATGGGAAGCAGGGAGGTGCCATTGCACATAGAGGAGCCTGAGGAGCTGCAGCCTGACACATTTGAGGGCTACTCTCAAGGCTCCCTGAGGGCTGCCAGGAGCTCCCCAGCCCCTCTGCCAGCGACCTGAATCCCTCCAGCAGCTGCAGCCACAGATCGGGCTCCTGCACTGGTGCAAGAGATTCTTGGTTTTCCAGCACTCTCCAGGCCCAGGGCTGTTAGGGGATGCCCACCAGTCATCGAAGGCCACGAGTCATGCAGCCTGCCTCCAAATCATCTACAGATACTGGATGTTCATCTCACTGCAGCACAACAAAATGTTTCAGAAAGAGCCCTTGGAGATAACCGATTGGCATTGGTGTTTATATAATTGTTTAACAATCATGTTGTTTGTGTTTCATGAAAATGTATTTGTGCTTTCAATATTGTATGCTCTGTTCATTGAAGGCTTACTAATGCTGGGCACGCAAAGTTTGAACACCCATCAACATGTGTCTAAGGGGCATTGTGTGTTGGGTCTCAATATGATGTTTGGAGCACCTCATAAGCTATGGGACCCCTATTGGAGGGATATGTGACTTCAATGGACAGAGAAGAAGTATTGTAAGCAGCTGCCTGTCGTTGGAGACCAGGGCAATGGCAGCTCGTAAGGATGAGGTTTTCTCTGGCCTCTCTGCTGTCCACCTCGGTCACTCTGGCGTTGGTAGCAGGCAGAAGCTCTGGCCCTTCTTCCTGCTGGAGATCCTCAGCCCCATCATCCTCGTCAGATGAGGCTTGTGCCTCCTCTTCTTCCACCAGGTTCAGATTCTCACCTCTTTGCATTGCTAGTTTGTGCACTGCGTAACATAACACGATGATACATGAGCTCCTCGCAGGATCATATTATAGAGCTCCCCGAGACCAGGAAAGGCAATGGAAGCACATCTTCAGAAGACCTATGGTTTGCTCTATTATGGCCCTTGTGGAGCTGTGACTGGCATTCTATCTCTCCTCAGTTTCACTGCAAGGGTCCCTGACAGTTGTCATCAGCCAAGTCCGGAGAAAGTAAACCCTGTCACTGAGGATCCATCATTTAGTTGTGGACATGGGATGAACAAGTGTGGCACCTGCAAGTTACAAAGAACATAGGAATTGTGGCTGCTACCTGGAAATCGCTCACACATTTGCATTGTGCTTCCTGTGGCCACATACAATCTGCACGTTGAGTGAATAAAAACCCTTCCTATTTCTGAATGCTGCCAGCTGGGCTGATGGTACTTTGATGGCCACATTGGTGCAGTCAATGCCACCCTGCACCTGCAGAAAACCAGCTATGGCAGCAAATCCCGTGGACCTCTCAGCCTGGCTGTCTCTGTCCATTTTGTATCTGATGAAGTCACCTGCACGCAACGAGTAGGCTGGTGACCTCCTTTATGCAGCGATGAGTGGCTGCCTGGAGATGCCACATGTCACTGGGACATGTGTGTTGATCCCGAGGTGTAGAAATTGAGAGCTGTGGTGACTTTTAAGCACTGCTGGCATTGGGTGTTCACTGTTTACCCTTGGGCACAGGTGGTCCTACATTAAGGCTCAGAGGTTGATGACAATCCCCCTGGAGAGGTGTAGTCTCCTTTAGCAATGCCTCTCTGCAGGTAATTCATCCTTGTCTGGGATGAGCTGGGAACCTCTCTTCCTCTCCCTGCTGCCTGGCCTCCCAACCTTGTGCTGCCTCCTGTTACTGCTGCTCATGGCGTGGGGGAGTGGGGGGTGCAATGGAGGGGTCTGCAGTATGGTATCTGCCTCATTGAGCATCCCTTCCTGAGCTCGTGATGTGGCAGGACTGGGTAGATGATTCCCATTCTGATTACAGGCAGACTTTGAGGTGTGCTGTCCTCTGCCCCTCAGATGTGCACTGCCACTATAGGGTTCTTTCCCTCAGCTCCTCAGCTTTGCCCGAAAGAAGTTTGCAGAGACTGCACCCCTGCCCTGGAGCTCACTCTCCTGGAAATCAGATTCTCCCTTCACAGCTGACTCAGGAAAGGCTTTTGAAAATGGTGAGGTTTCACTGGGCAGGCTTCTAGAAGCTTGGGAAACCCATGCGAAATTCAACAGCTACTATTAAATCCCTGGAGCTCCATGCAAATTTGCTTTGCCCACGTAGGCCCCTTCCCATCGCACATAAATAGTGCTCCCACTGCCAGGAATCAGATGGCAGTCCTCCCACGCGATTCTCTGGGCCCGTTCGCCATTTTGTCTGCTCCAGCAGGCTCCACTAAATTCCACCCTCTTAAGTCTGTTCAAACATTAATTATATCCCTTAGCCCATTTTGAAAACTGATTTCTAATTTATTAAAATAAGTTATTTAAATTTCAACTAAATATAATTTAACGTGGTTTGGATTAAGTGAAACATGGTTATAGGCTAATGGCAGGGCCATGGTAAACTTGCTGGTAATGGCTCACTCCTCATAACCAGCCCTATCTTATCTGTTGTGGTGCCAATTGTTTGGGTGGTGTATCACATTTCATTATTATGCAAATGGCTTCAAATACTTCTGCCCATGTCCAACAACTATTAGATGTGAAAATGGCTGTAGTTTCAAAAGATGAACAGGGATGGGCTGAGCCTTCTGGTTTGGCAGTCAGTAATGAGGAGCCATCAATTTATATTGTCACTAAGAGAGTGCAGAAGGAGGTGAGGAGGAATTTCTCCATGCAAAGGATTGCTAGAGCATGGAATGTTTTGCCAGAGGGAGTAGTTGATATGGGGATCATTGCATTGTTAAGTGAAAAATGAATAAACATTTGAAGCGGAAGAAGATAAAGGGCTGTGGAGAGAGGCTGAACAGTTGGTTCAATTTCATATTGCTGAGCATAGGCACCAGCACAGAAATGATGGAACAGATGGCCTGTTCCTGGAAGCTTTAATGACTCTAAAGTTCTTGATAAGTAAGGCACAACAATATTTTTACTAACCCAGTTTTTAAATGCATCACTAATAGGCACATGTTGAACATCAATACATGTTTATACAAATAATGCATTTGAAATTGGGCTAAAATGGGTTGAATGTATTATGCATTGTTTGAAGTTATTGTCATATTGGCCCAGATTTTGTGGTTGCAATGGATGAAACTGTCAATTTTCACCATTATTACTCTATGATACTAATAGGGACTTCTGGTATGCACAGTTAAATTAAAGGTTGCTGTCAGCAATTCTCTGCTGCTTCACAGGGTGCAGTGAGAAAGTCCTCACAGATGAAAATCAAATAGAAACCACTACATTGACGTGAATCTCCACTTTTGACACTATTATTCTTGCTGTGAATGCTCTTGAAAAAGTTACACCTTATTGATTGAGGTGTAACTTGGTTTTTAATATTTTACTAAAATCACAATTATTATTGAACAATCTCTCTGGCCATGAAAAACTTAATTTTATATTTGTGGAATGTTGAGCTTTTCTTCCATTCCAAGATAAAAATTCCTAGATTCTTAAAATAATTAAAATTATTATATTTTGGAGTGTGTGATATTTCAGCTTCTACCTTAGTCCCATGGGTATGTCTCAATCTTTATTTAACTTTATGTAAGCTTACAAAAAGTGAATGATAAAAGCTACTTGTTACTTCTTGATTTGTTGTCTGTCAGAATATTATTGGCTGAGCCTGCTTGATTACATCACTGTTGCTGGGCATCAGAAATTCCTTGTAGTTGGTACCAGATTGAAATTTAATGCCAGGAAACGTGAAATTGACCCCATAGAGCTTGCTAGATCTTTGTTGGAAGTTTTCATCGATGTTAGAGGTGAGCACATCGTTTCACTGCTAACCTCAAAATCCAGGCCATTATAATTTGATTAATCTTACATACTGATGGGAACAATTATTAACAATTCCATACATCCCTGTTACCATTGTTGTTGACATTGAGACCTTATATCCACTTTACTGTAATGAGACTGGTTTTAACAAAAAATATGATTTTAGCCTTCCATTGAGTGGGGCTCTTTAACAACTCTTAGCACTATGAACTGTTTTAGAATTCCACAGTGATCCAGAACAAGGTCAAATTAAACTAATAACTTTCTGAAGCATTAGAATTAATGAAAGGTTACAATTCGAACTGAGAAAATACATTGACCTTAATGGCTAAAATATTGTCATTAATTAGATCCCATGAATTCTCAATGTACTGAAACAGCTCTACGAAATTGAACTGTTTACCTTACTACAGTAAGTTAGTGTGAGCGTTCAGCAGAGAGGGGATTTCAGAATGGAGTGATCATAGTTGTGCCCTATGAAATATCTGTCTGGGTGTTTTCTTCCAAATTGTCCTGTGGATTTCCTCCCCTCTCTCTCTCCTGGATAACATTGGTTACACTCCAATCGCTTGACCAATAGTCAAAGTTCAGATCCATCAGTAAGTGTGAGCAAGCTGCTCAAACATGAGAAGTATCACATCACCAGCCAATTCAGCACAGACAGAAGGTCACTTATGCTTATCTTTCAGTGGTATCGTGGTTCAGCAGTGGTTAATCTACACCTCTTTCATTCTGTTGGATAACCAATCTGGAGGCTTTTTCATTTTATATTCTGTGATCATAGTAAAGTTCAATTATCTTATCACATTGACCTTCTCAATTTCTCTCAAAATTGAAAAGCTTTAGAACATCTTCCACTCAATCTCTTCCTCTGTGAATTTCTGAGGTCACTTTGTAGCTCACTGAATCCCCTCCGATGTTGAGTTGAAGGTTTGACATCCAAAGTTGAACACAAAAGGGTGTTGCCAATGAGTTTATACATGGTTAAAGCAACCTGATATATACTATAAATTGACTGATCTTGTGCTTCCAGCAGTGGGGTGGGGCTGAGTTAGTTTGGGTTGCAGGTAAAACTACAATGATGTAGCATGATTCTCTGACCCAAAATCTCTTCAAGTCTGGAGCACAAGATAAGTGAACTTACTCTCTAGTTAAATGCCCTGAAGATACACTGTGGTCCTGATTAATAGCAGTTATACCGTGATTGGAAGCCGATTGTGAGTGTTCAATTTTTTAAAAACTTGGTCTAGGGCTGAACGTGTTTTGGCAAAGCCGTATTGATTACCCATCACTAGTTGCCATGAAAAGGTGTTGTTGGCACTCCCTTGAAGGTGTTGTTTAGGGAATTCCAGGACATTGACGAAGGAATAGCATATTTGTGCATGTCAGTATAGTGAATCACCTAGAGCAGAACTTCAAGTTCCCATGGCATAACTGTGTTTGTCCTTCTCGGTGGTAGAGGTCAAAGAGGGGGGAAGTAGTGTTGAAATAACTTTGGTGCATTGCTACAAAATATCCTGTGAGTTGCACATAAAACAGCCACAGCGCAATGGTGGTGGAGGGGCTCAATATTACTCCCCATGGCACTAAGGGCCAATCAAGAAAATCCCACAACATATTGGGCCAGACTTCTGAGGAGTGACAATTGCAGTCGGATTGTCACTCCGCTCCTTTTCACTCAAACTAGAACACGGCTGCACTTTTCTCGCCCGACCTTCTGACTCACGTTGAGTGAGAATAGTGCAATGGAGTGGATTCTCCAGGGCTTCAGTCAAGTGCAGCAGCGTTGGGGAAGGTGAAGCCAATCCCTCTTTTTTTAACGGCATTAGCTGCTGTAAAGCAGGTAAGTTTGAAGGTCCAGCCACTCTAAGATGTCAGAGAGCAGGTAAGCTTGTAAGGCAAGTGGATAGGATGGGGGGTGGGGGAGGGTCGGGTGGTTAGTGGGGGTTAGGATAGGTCAGAGGGCATTGGGTGGTCATTGGGGGCATCAGGTGGTCAGTGGGTTGGATCAGGTGGTCAGTGGGGGAGTGTCAGGTGGTCAGTAGGGGAGGGGGTCGGGTGGGAAGTCAGAAGCTGGGGGTAGTTTGGCGTTGGGAGAGAAGGGGGTTTTAGGGGATAGTCAGGGTGTCAGAAGGGTAGTTGGGGGGGCAAAGTTGGGGGGTTTGGCAGTCTGTTGGGAGTAGGGGTAGTCAGAGGGTGGGGAGGTTAGCTGGAGGTGGGGGTAGTCGGGGCCGGAGAGTAGTCAGGAGGTCAGAGGAGCAGTCGGGGGTGTTGGGAACGTAGTAAGGGGTGGGGGCATAGTTGTTGGGGTGGAGGGTTAGTCAGGGGCGGGGGGGGGACAGCCTTTGGTGTGGGGAGGGTAGTCAAGGGGTGGGGGCAGTCGGAGGTGGTGGGGGAGTAGTCAACAGGTTGGGGGCAGTCAGGGATTGTGGTTTAGTTGTAGGTTCAGGGCATTAGCTGGAGGTTCGGGAGGGTAGTCGAGGGGTGGGGTAGTGGGAGGCAGTGGGGTTTAGTTGGAGGTTGAGGGTTAGTTGGGGAAGGAGAGATCCCCCCCAGTTAGGCTGCAAGCACGCTTGCCAGGGTTTACCTGATAGCTTGCCCACGTGGTATTCTCCTGCCTGCTGTTGGTGGCAGTGGGTTGTGGCCACTTAAGGGCCTCAATTGGTCTCTTGGAGCGAAAGCTGTTCTCGACCCTCCTCTTCCAGACTTAGTTGGGGGGGGAATGGGAAAGACGATGGCCTTTCCACTCCATTATATGGACGCCCTGTCTTCCAGCCCACCTCCCAGGTAAGATATTAAATTCTGCCCATTATTTTCTTGTCTTCAATGTTCTTATCTACAATGAACATTGATTATAGTTTAGTTGCAGTTATCTTTCTTTTGACTCTGGCTTGTTGCTTTAATTTCCTTTTTAACCTTGTAAGTGTTTATTTGTTTGTACTATTTAGCTCAGATGCTCCAGGGTTTGTGAGAAGTTCTGACTTCTGGATTTCCTCTGCTATCTGCTGTTCGGAAACATTGCTTCTGTGGGGCATTATTTCGGTTTTAACCTCTACCTAATGTCAAGTAGACCAATGTTTGCAATGTATTCTGCAGCTTGGTTTAATTGGAGAGCTGGCTTGTGATGTATTTCACTTTTGTACTTAAACTCACAGCCTGCACATAGAGGTGGTATGAAATTCCTGAGCATTTATGTTGAGGGGGTGGGGAGGTGGTGGGTGGATAGTGGAATGTGAACTGCAACCCACATATGCTGTGCTTCTGCTCCATTTGGTTGGGTTCTTAAATTACGATTGAGGGGTCATGGGTGTAACATCTGCCTGCCCCTCTCCCAGTCAAGGAGGCAAGTGGGGTGGAGTTTCCAGGCTTCTGAGAATTTATTTTCTTTATGCCCTTTGAAAATCAGAATTCAGTCCAGCTGAGAATTGACACGAGTACTTCTGAGGATTTCTAAAGACTCCTAACCCGGAGTGGATTTACTAACTTCTCTAGTTGAAGTGGCACCAGAAGGAGCCAGAGTTTAAAAGTGAAATTGTTGGACCATTTGGACTCCTGCAGAACTCCACACATCTTCAAAGGGTGGATTAACTCAGGTCAGAATGGCTACTGCTGCTGCACCTTGCAGGCGCCAATCTGCCCTGGCTATGCAAATGGCTTTTGCCCCTGAGTTTGCCCCTGGCTTTGGGCAAAGCTGGGTAAGTATTGCGTCAGTGGAACGGAATCCTGAGAATTTCCAGGTTAGCATTTATATGCAGACACATTTAGAGACTCTTCAGTCTCATTTGGTTTGTGTCTTTTGAATGACTGTTTATTTCATGGGTTGTGTGGTCCTTCTCATTAGCTTTTATGGACTTAAAGACGTTTAGAGTATTGTGCGAGACTCTGGCTCTATAACATCAGATACCATATTTAATGGAGGAATTGGTTGACTGGTCTGTCATATTTGAAGGAAGTGGACTGATGTTTGAATAAATAAATATTCTTATACATAAATCCATAAATCTGAAAGCTGAGCTGGCAAATTAGGTCTTGGAAGAAAATAAGGGGGACAACAAGAGTATTGTGGCCTCAGAGCTGTTGTGGAGGATACATCGAGATGGGGACCAGAGAACATGAACAGTTGGGCAGCAGGAGGCTGAGGCTGCCAAGCAGATAGTCACGGTTTTGGAGATGAGGAAATCCATGAACATCTGCCACCTGGATGGAAGAGACAGGAGAAGTCTGTAAAAATGTGGACTGCAGGACTCTCTTCTGCTGCAGAAAAATTAAACACCATCTTGGCCTGCCCTGGAGTCCCTTTTGATCTGATTGTAGGTAGTCAGAAAATATTTTAGTGCTGGCACAAACAAATTGTTTGCTGATGAAAATTTCATATCAAGACTATTTTATCTTCCAGGCCTTATTAACATGCTTCCAGTCTACTTCTACCTAGAATATGGTAAAGTGGGTGGAAAACAGTTCCTGGGCTCTGGAAAATTGGGTGACTCTTGGCTTAAAGTTATGGGTGGAATTTTCTATTAATGAGACTAAGTGCAGTGGTGGGTGGTTTCGTCAGTGCCCACCCCGCTGTCCGGAATGGTGGGAACTCCCACCCGATTCTGTGCTCGGAGCCTCATTCAAGTATGCAAAAGTGTGTATCGGCCCAAATCATCTGGCGGATCGGGAGTTGCATAGTGCAACTGCCATCAGCTGGCAGGTTCGAAAGTCTGGGCACCATTTTTGAAGGCCAGTCCAACACACAATCTCTCTCCCTCCAGCTCACTAGAGATGTCTGGCAGCCAGAATAGGAATGCTGAGTGCCTGCAGAAGAAGGCAGCACCCCGCCTCATGTACCGGGCCCTCCAGGCCTTGATCAGAGGGGTGCAGGTGCAAAGGCACACGGTCTATCCCAGGAATGGCTGCAGGAAGTGCAGCAGCCTCACGTCTCCGGCCTGGGAGGCTGTGGTGGAGCAGGTCAGTGCGGCTGGCAACCGCGCCTGAAATGTCATCCAGTGCAGGAACAGGATGAATGATCTCATCCAATCCATCAGGGTAAGTCATCCTTCAACACCCTCCAATATCAAACTCTCATCATGGCATCATGGACTCAAACGGCTACTTTCTTCGGGGATCTCACACAGCTATTAGTAGGGGACACATATCAACACACATTCTCTCACAGAGACTTTCACATCACCACCATCCCATCTGTCATGTTGGTCACGCTCCATCCTCTGGCCTTTCTGGGGAGGGCTCACCACACACAGGGGACATGCATCTCACCCAACCTCTGCTCCATCCCTTCTCATCACATGCCTTTCTTTCTTCTTCATACAGGCCAAGCTGGTGCACAACAACCACGAAAGAGTGCAGACCGGGCGAGGGACGGCCAACATCTTTGCCCTCACTGAGTTTGAGGAGGCTGCAGCTGAGCTGGCTGGGGAGGACAGGGATCGCTCCTTGTGGGGAAAGGGAGATTGGCCTCTCCCACCAACCTAGTACGGATCACAGCTCCATCACTTTATCAAATCCTGACAATCTCAATGAGTCACATGCAGCCTTATCTAGCTCATGCTCATTAACTGAAACTCTATTTTCTTGGCACCAACAGATCGAGGCCCCCAAGCCAGCGCAGCACAAGTGCAAGCCTCAAGACTTCAATGAGGAGGAAGTTCCAGAAGAGTCATCACGGCTCTCACATGCACCATCTACCAGCTCAGAGACGCACACGTTGGTGGGCATAGCTGTAGATTAGGCTCGGGCTCACTTTCTGGGGAACACCTCACTGACACGTCCCCGCAGCAGTTGGAGGCAGGGACAGCCCAGGTCTCTGGCACTCACAGGGCTGCTGGAGACCAGCCACCCTCTCAGTCCAAGTCGGATGATGAGCCTCTGGAAGCAGCCGCCAAATTTATGCTGGAGATGTAACGACAGGCAGCAGAACATCAGGCAGAGATCTGGCAGTCACTCAGCAGATTAGAGCGAATGATGGAGGAGCCTGTCCGCGTTCTGTATGATGTCATGGCTCTGACATACGAACACCAGTCACCATGAGAAGGCTGGCAACTACCACGGAGACCTTGGTCCAGCTGGTCTTGCTGGATTTGTGCTTGGTCCTGCGCTCCATGATGGTGAGCACCATCAGGATGTAGGCGACATGGGGACGAGGCACCTTGACCTCCCTCCAGGTGCATCATCTCCTGCAGGAGTCAGGACAGGGTCCTCGAGCACTCACAGGGAGGATGAGCGTCAGACAGACACCCTGGGGGCCTCCTCTCAGGACATTCCAAGGTCTGCCTGTGACTCCATCCTCTCCAGCTTCTCAGACTGCCGAAGGCGCTTCTGCCCCTGAGAAGGTGACCCTTATAAGGCCACGGGCCACCAGAGGATGTCCGCCAAGGTCATCACAGACATCAGGACGTAGCAGTCAGCAGGCTGCCTCCACCTCTGCTACAGATGTCGGGGCTGCACCCAGGCATAACGGTAGAGTTAGGAAAGTTAAGAAAAACTAATGTCACTTTTGGGTCACAGGTGTGTTAGACATGTAACTAAATTGCACTTTTGTTAATGCATTTGATGGCTATATGAATGTTTCTGCCCAGTGAAGGCGTTGTGATTTTGTACTTTGGAATCCTCTTATTTCGAGGTTTAGCCTTCCTCCCACTCAGTGATAGTGTCCCACTGTGAGATTCACGTTCCTGTGATGTCAACCTTGGTTGAACTAATCTCCGCACCCGTGTGTGATGTCAGGGAGATGTGTTTAAATCTTTATTGGAAGTGTATGATGTAAGCATTTCTAACCCTTCTTCCTCAAGGAGCATCACTCAGTGAGGGCAGCTCATCAGCAATGATAATCCAGCGGCGTCTCCTCAATGGTAGTGGCAGAAGAAAGGGAGGAGGAGATCCCTAGGCATGTCCACATCTCAGTCACAGCAGTCTTCTCTCACATTGCTTTGTTCCTAAGTGGGCTCTCAGTTCGCAGAGTGATCTCACTCACAGGGCCACATGGACCAAAACGAAGATCATGGCCTGGTGATTCATGAGGCCAGAACGTGCAAGTGTGAATGTGGGACTCGTTCTCGCTGCAAGTAGGTGGACATCTCCTGAATTGAAAGAAAATGGCGTTGAGGGCTAGGAGAGATGTGGCCATATTCCCTCACTTAACTTTACTCTTCCTGGAACCCGTCAGCAATTAACGTAACACGGGCACGTCTCCCTCGTTTTCCTTCCTCATGGCATGATTGGGCTCATACTGACCCTCAGCAGCCTCCTGAGGTTCCTGGGCCTCCAGATCTTCATCCTCTAATGAACTTTCATCCTCCTCCAGTTCATTCTGTGGCGGGAGTTCACCTCTTTGAATTGCCAGATTGTGAAGGGCGTAACACATTGCAATGATGCGGGAAACCCTATCGGGAGTGTATTGGAGTGAGCCACATGAGCGGTCCAATCATCTGAAATACATCTTCAGGAGCTCTATGGTCTGCTCTATAAGGGAACGTGTGGAGCTATGAGTAGTGTTGTAGCTCACCTCAGAACGACTCTGAGGGCAACGTACCGGTGTCATCAGTCAGCGTTTCAGTGGGTACCCCTTATCCCCAAACATCCATCCCTGCAGGCGTAATGGCCCCTCAAAAATCTCAGGCACCAGAGAGTGACTCACGATGTAGGAATCATGGCAAATCACAGGGTACTGTGCGTAAACATGCAGTATGTGTTTCCAGTGATCACACACCAGTTGTACATTGATGGAATGGTAGCCCTTCCAGTTTATAAACATTAGGGCCTGCTCCCATGGAGCCTGTATACCCACATGGGTGCAGTCTATTGCACCCTGCACTCTTGGGAAGCCTGAGATAGTGGGGGAGCCGATGAATCTCGCAGCTTAGCCATCTTCATCCAGAGCAAACCTGACATAATGATGGGCCTTCCTGTAAATGGCATCTGTGACCTCCTTTATGTATTGGTGTGCTGCGGACTGAGAGATGCCACACAGGTCCCCTGTTGATCCTTGGAAAGAACCAGAGGCTAAGGAATTGAGTGCTGCGGCCACCTTCAAAACCACTGGCAGGGGATACCCTCCAACTCCACGTGGCATCAGGTCTTCACGAAGAATGTGGCATATATGATGCACCAGAGCTCAGGACAAGCACAGACATGCACGGCATTGCCTGTCCCTGATTTGTAAATAGGAGGCTCTTGGATGATAAACCCTAGGTCTGGCAAGTCATCCCCATTGTTTGGGTCTCTCCTCCAGGCCCTTCTGTTCATGGTCTGGCTCCCCTTGACCATGTCCCTCAACTGGAGCTGTGTGCGGAGTCGCCCCTCCCTCCTCCATTTCATTAGCACCATGACAAAGGCAGCCATGAGCCCTGGATCCGTATCTGCTTTTGCCTTCTCTCTGACAGGAAACGTTGAAGACATTAATGATTCAATGGGCAAGAAAGCAAAGCTCAGAAGATGACATGTTTGGAGACTTAAGGGCCCATAATCTTTCCTACCCTCCTTGCATGGTGGTTCATTCCGCCTTGTCCCTGAAACACACATTGAGGTTACCAAGATGGCATTTGCAGATATGTAACTTCTTGAGCCCTGTGTGGGATGCTAAAGTTTCAGTGAGATGAGTGACCCAAGCTAGCTCTGTGCTCCAATCTCTCTTGTGGCATATTAATGACCAATCAGTTGCTCATTGTCAATGGCCCATGAGGAGTATCACATCTAGTGAATGCATGACAGACCTTCATTGATGGAATGACATATCTGATGCAGCTGTGCCTCCTTCACTATTGCCTGCATTCCCAAATTCTACATTCCTATGTGTTACTCTTGAGATGCAGTGACTGTGTTGTGAAGCCACTGAGTTCTGAATAGCTCTTTAACAGTGCTACTGAAGCCATTGGCTTTCATCGCAAGGAGGTATTCTTCCTTTCTTTAAGCAGACTCCTGTAGTAACAAGAGGTTAGAGGGTGACCCCAGAAATGCCGCCATCATGTTCGCCCTTCCCTCTCACTGCCATTCCACAGCATTTCCTCCCTGTTGCCCCCATCGCGTTCGTCAACCCGACCCTCGCCTCACAACCCACCCCGGTTGAAGTTCTAGTCTCTGAAAGTGGAGGCCTGCATGAGTACCACAGCACAGTGGTGTCCCTCGGGGCAATGAAAGCAAAGAGAAGGAGCAGTCCAACCCTACAGCCCCGGCGCAGCGCCAAGGCAGATATGTTCCACTCACCTCGAAGTTACCAACGAACTGAGGTCCAACTTGTGCACTTCATCCTTTTTCAAACGGGTTTGAGGCCAGCGTAATTTCCACTGGCGGAAGATTGGAAGGCCTGGCAGCTGTTTTAATGAGCATTCATGACATGCTAATGAATGCACTTGGCGTTCATGCCACTAGTTGGTGGGATGACCAGCCCACCATGAGCACACCATCGGGAGAATTGCGGCTTGCATTTTACGACGTTGGGTTTGGCGACTTTTTGCCTGCCGCTGGCTTTTCTGCTCACACCCACCATGAAGCCTGCCATGGACGGGATGGGAGAATTCTGGCCTATGTGTGGGGAAAGAGCTTCCACTAGAGTGTCATGGCGAGAACTTGGGGCATGCCAAGAGGTGACATCCAGAGCAGAGAAGGCTGCAACTTTCTTCGTGGGGCTTGAGGGGGCATTTATGCTGCCCCTAACTGCACAAAAGAAAGTGAAAAACATATGTGTCTGAACCCCTTTGTGACCGGTTGTGACTCGCTTCAGCCTGTAACAGTGGATTTCCCGACTCAGGCTTGAGTTAAAATTGCAGATGGGGCCCACTTCATTGGATCCCTATCTGCATATTTAACGATGGGCCCTGCTGGCTTTGGGCAGAAGCCTGAGTAAAAAAAAATCAGTGTCAGCAGGTTTCTTTCCAGTGGGTTAGAAATGCAAGGAATCTTGACTGCATGCCCACTTGATATCCAGCAACTAAAATCACCCCCAGTACCTGTGTTCGAATTCAGGGATGCAGGACTGAAGGGGGAATGGATTGGTTGATGAGCGTGCCAACTTCACAGAGCTAGTTACATCCTGTACTTGGTTAAGTAGCGAGTAAATTATGGGAACATCTAAACAGTGCTCTCAGGTGTCCATCACATTCTTTAATGTAATTACAAACTTGCTGGGGGAATTGGAAAATGTCACTTAGATGGATAGCAATCGCACTGGCATCATTTTGTTTAAACTTTATGACCATTTTTTGGCCCCAAGGACCTCATTATGGTCCCTAGCTTTATTTGAAAGTGAAAAATATCCATTGTACAGCCAGTAATGATATGCGTCTAAAATACTGCTATTGCTGTGTTATGGTCAAAATACTTTTTCTGCCTCAGTGAGACAATATTTTAGCTGGCTTCTTAAGGCAAATGAATATTTTTCAGTAAAGGTCAGCACTTCAAGGTGGACTTTGCATGAAATATTTTAAAAGGAAACATTATTTATCAACAAATTACTGTGGAATTTTAAGTGAAAAACTCCTGTAGCCTCTGTAATACCTTAACAAATGCTGATAACTGAAATTGTTGGGAAAAATGAATGTATCATAAGTTGTTGGGGAAAATGAATAAATCATTAATCGCTGCGTGGCAATGGCCTCATTGCACTTCAGTAAATAGCCAATAAACTTACCACCTCTGATTTTCTTTTTCCTACTTTTCTTCCTTTACTTTTCTTTCCTTTACTTTTTTATTTTATTTCAATTTCTTAAACAAAGTAAAGCTACTCTCCATTCCTTCATGCAACATTGTCCTTGGGAGTCTGCCATTAACTATACATATTATACTGGATAAGGGAGCATTGTTTCCTGATTGCATTTACTACTTTCTGTATCACTTCAAGTCTTCTGGAATATATCCACCCCCCCCCCCCCCCCCCCCATTATTTTAATGCCTTTGCTCCTTCACATTTGTTTGCCTGTTGGAATTTTTTTTGGGATTGTTGGAGTCCCAGCTGAGTGGTATCAGACCCTGTGTGTGCGTTGGAGATGTGATGTGCTGGGAGGGTGCTGAAGTTGGAGTGTTGGATTTTGATAATCAGCTGCTCTTAAAGTACAATTGAATTAAACGGCCCATTCTTTTTTGGCAGAAAATTGGCTGAGGACAGAATGGCATCATTCAACTGAGACTCTGGAGATCCTGCTTCAGGAAATCTTCCAGTCAAGGATGGCTCTATTTTGAGAGCAGGCCTCAGACCTGCACGGATGGAGGTGATAGAGTGATGTATGGCTCAGACCTGGTAGCAAAGGAGTGGTTTTTTTTAATGACCTATGTGATGTTGCTAATATAAGTATGTCAACATGTAGGAATGTTTTATGAAAGCAAAATACTGTGAATGCTGGACTGCTCAGCAAGTCAGGCATAAAAGCAAATGCTTTCATAACCTAATCACATCAGGAAAAGTGAGTACAGTTGCACATTCACGTACACCCTTTGTGGCACCACCCACCCCTTCACTCTGCCTTGTCAAGCCTACTCCATCACAGCACACCTCACACCTACTTACCTTGCAGGTGCACCCATCCTTTTCTTTCCATGTGCCATCTATCTATCCACCACCCCCATTCACCCTCATCCTTCTGCAACTTTATGCCTCTATCTAATACCCTCACTAAATTCACTATATCATTTGGCTGGACAGATGCCATTACATTCACTCATGGCCATTACTTTCTCTCATTGCAGGAGAAGAGAGTAGAGAACATCTGAAAGAGGGAGAGAACCAGAAGTGATCCTTCAGCCACCTCTCAATTAACAACAGGAGAGGAAGAGAAAAAGGATACCTGCGAGTTTCAGTGTCTGACCATCAGAGATTGGGAACTTCGAACTACCTGTTGAGGTAATTAAATAACAGCAACTCAAACGTCATACAGCACTCAGTCATGTTGACTTGAGGAAGTAACAAGCAAGGTGGATAAAGGTGAACCTGTAGATGTGGTGTATTTTGTTTTTCAAAAGGCATTTGATAAGGTGCTACATCAAAGGTTACTACACAAAATAAGAGGTCATGGTGTATGGGGTAACATTAGAGGATTGGTTAGCTAACAGGAAACAGAGAATAGGGATAACTGGGTAATTTTCATTTGGCAAGCTGTAACTGTGGAGTGCCACAGGGATCAGTGCTAGGGCCTCAACTATTTACAATCTCTATCAATGACTTAGATGAAGGGACCGAACGTATGGTAGTTGTATTTGCTGATAACACAAAGATCGGTAGGAAAGGAAGTTGTCAAGAGGCCACAAATAATTTACAAAAAGATTTAGATAGGTTAAGTGAGTGGGCAAAAATTCTGGCAGATGGAGTATAATGCGGGAAAATGTGAACTTGTCCATTTTGACAAGAAAAATAGAAAAACAGTAAATTATTTGAATAGAATATAGGACTCTAAGATACAGAGGGATCTGGGTGTCCTCGTACATGAATCACAAAACGTTGGTGTGCAGGTGCAGGCAGTGATTAGGAGGCCAAATAGAATATTGGTGATTATTACTAAGGGAATTGAGTATAAAAGTAGGGAAGTGTTGCTGCAGTTGTACAGGGCGTCAGTTAGACCATATCTGGAGTACTGTGTACAGTTCTGGCCTCCTTAATTAAGAAAGGAGGATATAAAGGAGGACGACATAATTGCATTAGAAGCACTTCAGAGAAGGTTCACTCAACTGATTCCTGGGACGAAGAGGTCATCTTATGAGGAAAGGTTGAACAGGTTGGTTTTATACCCATTGGAGTTTAGAAGAATGAGAAGAATGTAATGAAACCTATAAGATCCTGAGAGGACTTGACAGGAAGGATGCTGAGAGGATATTTCCCCTTGTGGAGGAGTCTAGAACACAGTTTAAAAATTAGGGGTCTCCCATTTAAGACTGAGAAATCTTTTCTCTCAGAGGGTCATTAGTCTGTGGGATTCACCTCCCCAGAGAACAATGGAAGCTGGATCATTGAGTATATTCAAGGCTGAGTTAGGCAGATTTTTTATCATCAAGGGAGTGAAGGGTTATGGGAAAGTCAAGTTGAGGTCACAATCAGATCAGCCATGATCTTCTCGAATGGTGGAACAGGCTCGAGAGGCCAAATGGCCTACTCCTGCTACTAATTCTTATTCTTATGATTTTATTTCAACAGCTAGTAAAATATTGATCATCTTCATAATGATGACTTGCAGCATTCATATTTTGTTAGTATTCATTCATATCTTTAATCTCTGACAGGCCTTTCACATGCACAACAAGAGTTGCTGTAAGTCATGGACAGTGATTCCTCAGAGAGCTGAATCCTTCTGGGAGTGCACTGTCACAGGACTCATATATATGATGCACCAGCTCAAATACTCACACTTCTGCCCAGTTGAACACAGATGATGTATCCTGGAGGCCATCAGTGAAAAGGAGAATCATTGAGTAGCAGATAGCGTGGGACGCATTGTCAGACCTTCCGCTCACCACAATGGCAGAGGGAATAGAGGAGACTGCCTCAAGCATGAACGGGGTGATTTTTCAGGCCAAAGGTGTTTTATTCCTTCATAGAATGTGGGCATAGCTGGCTAGGCCGGCATTTATTGCCTAATCCTAATAGCCCTTGAGAAGGTGGTGGTGAGCTGCCTTCTTCAACTGCTGCAGTCCACGTGATGTAGGTACACCCACAGTGTTGTTAGGGAGTGAGTTCCAAGATTTTGACCCAGTGACAGTGAAGGAACGGTGATATATTTTCAAGTCAGGATGGTGAGCGGCTTGGAGGGGAACTTGGTGGTGTTCCCATGCCTCTGCTGCCCTTGTCCTTCTAGATGCTAGTGGTTGTGGGCTTAGATGGTGCTATTTTCTGTGGACAAAGTAGATTTGCCTTGGAACATTAAACACTCCAATCAAATGAGTTCATGCAGGTCTTGACCACAATCATGCAAACTCTAGATGCAAACATGCCTGCTACCTTAAACAGGTGGACTGATACCTTAGCACTGGCCTCACTGATCTGCACCAATGTTCTTCAGTGCAGTGAAAGTAGTGAAATGAGAGGAATGATTGTGAAAGGAAACATGGAAGTTGTGAATCTAATCAAAGCACTTTCATATTTCATCCTTTGTTCCCAACCCACCCCCAGCACCCCTGCCACACCAGCCCAATCTGTCCCCGACATGCTGCTCCTACATGAGTGAAAATGTAGCAGTCATTGACAGGGCACTCATGGGCTCCGAAACCCAGAAGACATCAAGCAAGATCATCTCAGCATTTGAGCAGCCTGCCTCTAGCTCTGCTGAAACCAGGGATTTTAGGAAAAGGAAGAGTAAAGCTTTGTAATTGCACAAGGGTATGCAGGTGGGCATCTGAGACAATGCTATGTTAATACATTCTCAGACAACTAACAGACAATTTAAATATTAAACTAAAGATTAAAAATATTGCTCAAAGAAATCAATTTTTAAAATTCATTCATGGGTTGTGGGTGTCGCTGGCTAGGCCAGCATTTATTGCCTATCTGTAATTGTCCTTGAGAAGGTGGTGAGCTGCCTTCTTGAACCGCTGCAGCCCATGTGGTGTAGGTACACCCACAGTGCTGTTAGGGAGTGAGTTCCAGGATTTTGACTCAGCGACAGTGAAGGAACAGTGATATATTTCCAAGTCAGGATGGTGAGTGACTTGGAGGGGAACTTCCAGGTGGTGGTATTCCCATGTGTCTGCTGCCCTTTTCCTTCTAGATGGAAGTGGTCATGGGTTTGGAAGGTGCTGTCTAAGGAGCCTTGGTGAGTTTCTGCAGTGCATCTTGAAGATGGTACACACTGCTGTCACGGTACGTTGGTGGTGGAAGGAGTGAATGTTTGTGGATGTGGTGCCAATCAAATGGGCAGTTTCGGCCTGGATGGCTTCTTGAGTGTTGTTGGAGCTGCACTCATCCAGACAAGTGGGGAGTAATCCATCACATTCCTGACTTGTGCCTTGTGGATGGCAGACAGGCTTTGGGGAGTCAGGAGGTGAGTTATTCACCACAGGATTCCTAGCCTCTGACCTGCTCTTGTAGCTACAGTATTTATATGGCTATTCCAGTTCAATTTCTGGTCAATGGTAACGTCCAGGATATTGATAGAGGGGATTCAGTGATGGTAATGCCATTGAATGTCAAGGGGTGATGGTTAGATTCTCTCTTGTTGAAGATTGTCATTGCCTGGCACTTGTGTGGTGTGAATTTCACTTGTCACTTGTCATCCCAAGGCTGGATATTGTCCAGGTCTTGCTGCATTTGGACATGGACTACTTCAGTATCTGAGGAGTCATGAATGGTGCTGAACATTGTGCAATCATCAGCGAACATCCCCACTTCTGACCTTATGATAGAAGGAAGGTCATTGATGAAGCAGCTGAAGATGGTTGGGCTGAGGACAGTACTCTGAGGAATTCCTGCAGTGATGTCCTGGAACTGAGATGACTGACTTTCAACAACCACAACTTTTGTGCTAGGTATGATTCGAGCCAGTGGAGAGTTTTCCCCCTGATTCCCATTGACTCCAGTTTTGCTAGGGCTCCTTGATGCCACACTCTGTCAAATGCTGCCTTGATGTCAAGGGCAGTCACTCTCACTTCACCTCGGGAGTTCAGCTCTTTTGTCCATGTTTGAACCAAGGCTGTAATGAGTTCAGGAGCTGAGTGGCCCTAGCGGAACCCAAACTGAGTGTCAGTGAGCAGGTTATCGCTAAGCAAGTGCAGCTTGATAGCACTGATGACTCTGTCCATCACTTTACTGATGATGGAGAATAGACTGATGGGGTGTTAATTGGCCGGGTTGGATTTGTCCTGCTTTTTGTGTACAAGACATACCTGTGCAATTTTCCACATAGCCGGGTAGGTGCTTTAGGGAGGGGCCTGACAGGGGTCCTTTCTCCCGTCTCACTTAAGTTCATAGCCATACTCTAGACGTAACAGGAATGAATGACCAAGACAAGTAATATGTTAAAACAATTTTATTGAATAGTGATAATATTATTATATTATTATTACTACAAGGGCAGCTAGGGTTGGGCAATAAATCCTGGCCTTTCCAGCGAAGCCCGCATCCCATAAATGAATTTAAAAAATGGTATTACTGTTATAATTGATATATTAATATATAGAAAAAAGAGAAAAATAAATAAAAAGAAAGATAACTTCATTGAAAGGAGAAAGCATTTTATATATATCAGAAGAAAAGAGGAAAGACATTTTTCTAAAGCACAAATAATGACTCCAACTTGGTCTGTTCCATGAAAGCTCCCCAAAGTGGATATCTCCTCCTTAGCCTGTTCCACGAAGGCACCTTAAATTGCTACTTATGGGGGGCACGACAGTCAGTCACTCCCTTCCTCGCCCCTCCCCTCATCTTCAGTGGTAACTATTTCACTATGGCTGCAGCAGCGAGTCCTCGAAGCAGTGTCCCTTTTAGCCAAATTTCTGGCCCTATTCCAGCCTTCCAAGGCCTGGTACAGCCCTTTCCCAAAACAATTCTCAGTTCTTATCAATTCTTCTCACAGGCTCTGCAAAGCCATGCAGACTTTGCAATATCCAATTTGCTTATGCATCTTTTGATGGTATCTTCCCATCCGTCATCCTTCAAGTGTTATGCCCATCAATCAAGCTTCATCTTCTGATGACCATACTAGGTGACCACCATAAGGTTACTCGTCACCCTGGCCTGTAGTCCAGGGGTCACTGAATGCAGTAAGAAAAAGGATAAATAAAAGGCAACTTATTTTAGTATTCTAGCTTGAAAAATGGAAAACAAAGATGTAGTCAAAATACCAACTGTTCATGGCCTGGGAAACAGATCACTACTGATCATTCTTGATTAATTAAACAAAACACAATCATTGCTGGGTTAAGGCCAACATCTACCAAGTAAGATTTAATATAAAATAACTTTAAATATTTACTATAGGCTTAAAATCAAGAGTAAAGCAGAAATAAACTGCAAAAGTTATTGCCTGCAGGCTTCAAGCCTACAATGCCAGTGTTGTAGCTGTACTGGAACAACTTGGCTGGGGGCACGGCAAGTTCTGGAGCACAAGTCTTCAATACTGTTGCTAAAATATTGTCAGTGCCCATAGCCTTTGCAGTATCCAGTGCCTTCAGGTGTTTCTTGATATCGCGTGGAGTGAATCGAATTGGCTGAAGACTGGCATTTGTGATGCTGGGTACCTCCGGGGGAGGCTGAGATGGATCATCCACTCGGCACTTCTGGTTGAAGATTGTTGCAAATGCTTCAGCCTTATCTTTTGTACTGATGTGCTGGGATCCTCCATCATTGAGGATGGGAATATTTGTGGAAACTCCTCCTCCAGTGAGTTGTTTAATTGTCCACCACCATTCACAACTGGATGTAGACGGACTGCAGAGCTTAGATCTGACCTGTTGGTTGTGGAAATGCTTAAATAAATTTAATTTTAATTGTAAAACAACCGTGGACTATTTCCACCTGTGATAATGTGGAATAAAGTCCTTCTTTATCAGTATTAAAGTACTTTCGATACAAGCAAGGAATGAAAATGCTTGATTAAGTTCTTGATCCTATGGTCTCTGCAGGGCGTATCACTACTATTTGAGTTGCTGTAGTTAGTGCTCCTCACATCAATGGCATTTCTGAGTTAGATGACCTTGACTGACCTGACACTGCAATAGGTTGCTTCCTCACCATTTCAGCTTCATTTCTCTATCCCAGAGATAACAGATCATGCCTTCAAAATAGCACTGTAACGTGATTTGCCATCTGTTGCAGTTATTTGAACCCTTGGTGTGCACCATTGTCATTACTTCCTAATTTTTCCCTTGTTTTCACTTTGAAGATATGCATTGCGTGAAAGACAACAATGAATATTTGTACAGCATTAACTGGGCTGCAAATTTTACCAACACATGTAAACACCAATAGCTGTTAATTTGCTTCCTAAAGTATGACAGATATGGGAATAAAAATCAAAACTATGCAAATTTCAGAGGGTAGGGGGTGGTGGGGGGTGCTGGTGGTAAGTGATAGAAGAAGTGACTATAAATGTAAGAGTTTCTCTTTTGTCAGTATTACATATATACTCCAGATGTAAACCATATCAGTTAAACTCACTCTGTTTCATTCTCTTGCTATTATGATTAGATGTCATTTGGATTTGTTCTGCTAGTGATACAAGACTTTGAATAACCTTTGGTTAATCTTGTTAAAACAGTTAAGGTGAGGATATAAGCCCTGAATTTTTGGGAACCTATTTACACCAACATAATGGGATAATTTTGCCCAAATTTCCTATAGAGTTTATTAGAGCATATAAACCTCTATGAAGCAAAGACAAATGCTATATCATCAATAGGATCCTGAGGAAACAATGGATGTCTTCGTGACAGAATTTACTACCATTTGGAAGCAAATGGGCATATTAGTGAGAGGCAGCATGGTTTTGTGAAGGGGAGGTCGTGTCTTACTAACTTGATCGAGTTTTTTGAGGAAGTGACAAAGATGATCGACGATGGAAGGGCAGTGGATGTTATATACATGGATTTCAGTAAGGCCTTTGACAAGGTCCCTCATGGCAGACTGGTACAGAAGGTAAAGTCACATGGGATCAGAGGTGAGCTGGCAAGATGGATACAGAATTGGCTTGGTCATAGAAGACAGAGGTTAGCAGTGGAAGTGTGCTTTTCTGAATGGAGAGCTGTGACTAGTGGAGTTCCGCAGGGATCAGTGCTGGGACCTTTGCTGTTTGTAGTATACGTAAATGATTTGGAGGAAAATGTAACTGGGCTAATTAGTAAGTTTGCAGACGACACTAAGGTTGGACGAGTTGCAGATAGTGAAGAGGATTGTCAAAGGATACAACGGGATATAGATCGGTTGGAGACTTGGGCGGAGAAATGGCAGATGGAGTTTAATCCGGACAAATGCGAGGTAATGCATTTTGGAAGGTCTAATACAGGCAAGAATTATACAGTAAATGGCAGAACCCTTAAGTGCATCGACGGGCAGAGGGATCTGGATGTACAGGTCCACAGGTCACTGAAAGTGGCAACGCAGGTGGATAAGGTAGTCAGGAAGGCATAAGGCATGCTTGCCTTCATTGGCAGGGGTATTGAGTATAAAAGCTGGGAAGTCATGCTGCAGCTGTATAGAACCTTGGTTAGCCACACTTGGAATATTGCATGCAATTCTGGTCGCCACATTACCAGAAGGATATGGAGGCGTTGGAGAGGGTGCAGAGGAGGTTTACCAGGATGCTGCCTGGTCTGGAGGTTATTAGCTATGAGGAGAGGTTGGAGAAACTCGGATTGTTCTTACTAGAGCGACGGAGATTGAGGGGCGACTTGATAGAAGTTTACAAAATTATGAGTGGCATGGACAGAGTAGATAGTCAGAAGCTTTTTCCCAGGGTGGAAGAGTCAATTACTAGGGGACATAGATTTAAGGTGAGAGGAGAAAAGTATAGAGGAGATGTGCAGGGCAAGTTTTTTATGCAGAGGGAAGTGAGTGTCTGGAATTCGCTGCCAGAGGAGGTGGTGGAAGCAGGTACGATAGTGCTGTTTAAGAGGCAGCTTGACAAATACATGAATAGGATGGGAATAGAGGGATATGGACCCTGGAAGTGCAAAATGTTTTAGTTGATGGGCAATATGATTGGCGCAGGCTTGGAGCGCGGAAGGGCCTGTTCCTGTGCTGTACTTTTCTTTGTTCTTTGTTCTTTCTTTGAAACATGAGCTGAATAAAAGTGTGGAACATATGCAATTCCTCTATTTATATTTTTTAAATAATTCATTTCCAGTGTTGGAATAGCATTTCCATTTTCATAGAGCTGTTGACCCAGGAGAACGTGGGCTCCTTGGATGAATTGTCAATTATGCAGCAAGCTTTAACTATTCTTGCCTCCTCCCCCACCCCTCCCATCTTTGGCCTGAACTGCAGGACATCCTCTGAGCTGTTCAAACACCTGGCTTTTTCAAGATCCAGATGATCCTCTCCATCAGCTGCTTGGTGGCTGCACAAGCACCATCGTAATTTGCCTCTGTTCCATTATGGCTCACATGGAATAATGACATTATCCATTAGGAGACAGGACTACTCCCACCACTACCCCCACCCCCATCCTTATCCCGGCCCCCTCAGACCCATTCATTCATTCATTCACCTCACCTCATGGATTAACTGCATGTTGGCTAAAAAATGTAGGATGAATGCATCGTGACAAATTCCTGCACGCTGTGTATTGATGTACCCTGTCTGTTTCTGGGTATCACACATAATCTGGGCACTCAGTGAGTGGAACTCCTTCCTGTTCATGTATGGGACAATATCCGCATTGGCAACTTTTGCACCTTGTGGGTTTGACCGAAGCCGCCTGCACTTGAGGCAAATTTGCCAGCCTGTAGAAGTGAACAGCTCTGTCTGTTTGTTTACCTTGTAACATGTTGTCAATGCTGAAGACTGGTGGCCTCCAGGTAAGGACATCTGGCATGTGGTAAATTCAAGCCCTTACAGCTCCCTGTCTTATATTGCACAGATGAACCCTTGGTTTACTGGAAGAATTGGAATCATAAAAATTCAGGGCCATGATAGCCTTTGTCATGACTGACCATGCTTTGCACGAAGGACAATGTGTCTTGAGGTCTTCCTGCAGAATGTCATTCAGATGACTGATGGCATCCTTCATGAGGTGCATATAACAAGGGTAATATAACAATCATGGGGGACTTTAATAGAATTGCAGCCTCTTGCCAAGCAGCATCTCTAAAGGTTCTTGGTACGATCTATATTATTTGCACATTATTGGGGTTGAGTATGGTGATAGGATAATAATGAGTGGACTTGCTGCCCTCTGTTGTGATACCTCATTCTCAGAGCCTCTTACCTCTTTTGCTCCTCTTCTTCTTCAGTTAGAATGTAAAACAGTGATATGTCTGTTGGGTAGACCATTCTAGTTGCTTAACTCTTTTGAATGCACAGGTTGAAGGTGGGAGGGGTCTGAATATAGGGACGGAAGGCCGACATCTTTATGTCGCAAATTGGATATTTCGAAGGGTGACTGGCATGGTGGGAGGATCTCGCGCTGACACACGGCGGGAATATAATTAAGCCTATTAGACAAGCAGTTAACTTCAATTTTGCCAGGGTTTTCAGATTTCTTCAATAGCGCACAGGAACCATGGGACTTCAGTGTTGGTGCTAACATCAGCTATTACTGTGGCTTGTCAGGGAGGCTGGAAAAGTGTAGGCATCGGCAGTCAGTCAGGAGAAAAGGAAAAGTTGGCAGCACTGCAGGGGCATAACGCCACAGTGCCATCTTGGACCTGATGCTTGTATGTGTAAACGAGGATGGTGGAGTAGGGGTGGGTGTGGGGGCAGTGGGGTTGGGCTAATAGGTCCAGGAGACTGAGCGCATCTATCTGCCTTGGGCTTCATTAACTCGGGTTTCAGTTCCTCCAGCGAGGAGGAGCATCAGAGGGGGAGGGAGATGTAATTACAGGCAGCATAGCAGTAGAAACCACAGGGGCAACAGAGGTGCCTGCCTAAATGGAATGGAGGAAAAGTGTGCAGAAGGACACACAACAAGCCTCGTGTGAAAAGAAAAGGTTACCCACCACACAGGGCCTACTGAATGAGTCTCAGCTACTTTCAACTGTCACAGCAGCAGTGTTGCTGAAGACTGTGCTTCGCCAGGGAGACTGTTCGCTGTGTGCCATGGTAGAGGATGAGCTGAGCCCCTGGGAAGTGGTGGCCAGCTAATGCTCGTGGTGCTGCAGATCACCGCCAAATTTCTACAACTTTGGATCATTCCAAGCACTACTGGAGATATGCATGGGATCTCCCAGTCTGTGACTCATCGCTGCTTCAAGATTGTCATCAATGCCATCTTCAATAGGGCCAGCCAATATGTGAGCTCTGGTAATGATCCGGACAGTCAGGTTGCAAGGGCTGTTGGTTTCAGCTGAGGGTAGAGGCAAACTGCTGGTCTTAATAATCTGTGGCTTTAGAAGAAATTGCTGGTTGTCCTCTGGCTGCCTGAGGCCTTCTGTGTAAATTGCACATGTTTCTCTAACCTCTTCCCCCTATGTTTATATCACCCTGGTATCACCCTGGAGAATCTATACTGGATGCACATTATGGGGTGGAATCCTCCCAGATTTGCACTAAATGCGGTAGCAGGAAGGAAAAAGAATGTTTTACCCTCCAGCCACAATGATGGCTTTTCATGCCGTATCATCCCAATCCTGCCTCATTAATCATCCATTCCCGGGAAACACGCCATTTTGCTGGTGGGCAGCCTCCAATTCGCCTGCCATGCTGTCACCTCACCACTTCCTCACACTGGGCGTCATATGTAAAGTGCAGCCATGCGCACACCCTCAGTGCTTCCAGCCCAGGTCTGATGCAGAAGACCTGACCCCGAAAGGCAAGAAGACTGCAGCCCCCTATTCAGTGACACATCCCTGGGATGACTTCTGGAAACCGTTGGAGCCCACCGTGATGTCCTCTACCTCCACTCTGGCCGCAGGAGGCTGACCAACCTCACCACTCCGGCTTGAGAGGTGGTGGCAGTGGTGGTCAGTGCCAATACTGCAACGAAGAGGTTGGCCTTCCAGTGCAGAAAGAGGATGAATTATCTCATCTATGCTGCTAGGGTAAGGCATCCAGCTCAACACTGTAAACTCACACACTCTCAAGCCCATCAAACATTCACTGACATCTCACTCACGGCCAGCTCAAGGGACATCACCACTCACTCTTTCACACACACCCTCACATCCCCATCTGGCCTCATCTCCTCTGAAGACTACCTCCTCAGCCCTCACCTTCTTGAGGCCACTTGCACAGATCAACATGTGTCCCTATATACACCCTGAGATACCCCCTTCACCAGTACAGCCCTCGCCCTGCAGCATCTTCCCTTCCTGAGGCCACTTCTCCCCCTTCAACAAGTGAGTCCCAGCCCTGCAGCCATTGAAAAGCGGCATACGGCTGGTCTGATTGGTGGAAACCTGCCCATGAGTCCCCTTAAAAGCGACGTGGTGCTGACTGCACCGCCTGTGATGGTGACAGTGAGTGATGCCCGAGGCAAGGTAAGCAAACAAGCCCCAAAGTCCCAAGCGAAGTGCAGCTTATCAAGCATACCTTGCTTATGTTAAGCTGTGAAACACATCAGCGTGCAATCACGTTGACACGCTCGGATGATTCAGCATGGGGGGATGATTCCAGCGAGCTGGGCTTATAATGATGTGCAGATGTATTATAATGAAGTTCTCAATATGTGGCGGTGGTAAACAGGGCCCGCCATTGGTGGGCAGATTGGACGATTGCAAACTGGTTTCACGATGGTGTGAAACTGATTTTTGACCTTCCGGCCATTTGTCTGCTCATGCCCGACATGACGCCCGATGCCAGTGGGCACGGAAAATCCCGCCCATGATTTTTAATATCCCCGCTATAAGGGTCTTTACATGTCAATGTGCTGTGTGTGATGGATTTGTGCAATGTTACACTAACAAAATATATTTTACAAAAAAAAGCAACACACAAAATAAGGCACTGACTGCAGATGGCAGAAGTGAGTCAGCAGATTGAATCCTCTTTGAAGTAGCCAATGGATGGAAGGCACAAAAGTTGGTGTTTTGACAGGAACTGGTTTGTTCACTTGATGCATTTGTGTTTCAATTGGTGTGAAGCAATGAATAAACTACACAATGAAATTTGTTGAATATGCTTTGTCCATCAACCAATGTGACCAATTATGAACTTATTGTGTGACTTTTCTTTCCTGTTATTGGAACTGAAAGCTGATCCCTCTCAGGAATGAGTGTCACCATAAGACTCAGTGCCACCTTCACTTAAAGCAGGCATAAGGTGGCAGATTTTAACTCTGTCTGGCGGGGACCGTACAAATGGGGAAAGTTGAGGTGATGGGAGGGTCTTCAGGATCCATCATCTTAACTTACCTGAGAACAGACATGGGAGGAGTGCTTGCCTTCAGCAAGCAGGGGCCAAGTTTACATTGGAAAATTGCAACCTGATGAGATGCTGTTACATAATTTTCACTTCCAGATTCAAGAGACCTGCACATGCAGGACCAACTCTTTCCTGAATCACAGAGTGGCTGGGAGAGGCCACGGTATGTTTAAAAATGTTATTTTTCCTTGTAAACCAGGGGAGCTGGAGTGATTCTCTAGGCCACACAAGATGCACTTATCTTTCCCCAGTCCCAATGCTTGTAAGAGCTTCTAACTCTTCTCCCCAGCACCAACTTTATGCCTGTGTCTATTCCATTGGGTCCCCAGTCCTTGGGTACCCAACTCAATTTCTGCTCCTGCTAGTTGGTTTTGGCCAGGAGACTGTCTTACTTTGTACAAATAAAACCCAAAACTTAAAAGTGCACAGGCTTCCAGAGCTCTGCACAAGTTACCCACTGCCTGTACCAAAGTGAAATGACTGCATTTATTGACACCACAACACCAGGGGGACCATTTTCCCCATGTGCAATACAGTCTGACATCATAGTTAGTGACTTCCTCGGCAGCAGCCTGCATTAAAAATGGCCTTCATCTTCACAGAGTCCACCAAGCCAGAACACACCATTGCATCGTCTTTGGCAGGTGGACACTGCCTGTTGTTTTCCACCCACTCGTCACCTCATTTGCTACTTCACTTGCCAAGCAGCTTCTGACACCTTGCTGGCCCTTTGCTGGCATTATCTTGCTACCCTGATCCTGAGCCCTTGCTGCTTTGCTCATGGTGAATAAGATAACGAGAAGTGTCTGGAGTGTGGTAGGAGAGAGGGAGGAGAGCAGGGCACAGTGAGGGGTCAGGGTCTCTAGGCAAGGCAACAAGAGGGGTGGCGAGCAGGAGGCAGTAAAGGAGGGCGATGTGGCGGCAAGTGGGGTGGTGAGGGACCAGAAAGGGGGCAGCAAGCGAGGTGGTGGGGGTTCAGGAGTGGGGCAGCAAGCAGGGTGGCGATCCAGGAGGCACCGAGGGTTTGGGAATGGCGCAACGAGCGGCAGCAGAGGAGGGTCGGGACTGGGAATTGGGTCGGGAGCAGGGCGGTGAGTGGGAGACACCAAGGGTGTGGTGAGGGGTCAATGGATAACATCCGCACAACGATGACAACAACGACGGGAGGAATTGCGAATGCTCCGGTGGGTGGCCTGGGCGCCAAGTTCTCGTTCCCATTCAGTGTCAGGAATTACAGTGAAGTTGTTAAACTTGACTCCAAGGCAGCAGAAATTCAATGGTAGTTCAATCTAACCTCTTGCTGTAGTTCAAGTAGTAGGTTGGCTCAACCATACGGAACCTCAGTCCTGAGCTCTGGAGGGTTTCACAGATATGAAGGAAGAATCACTTCACTTAGGTTGTTAAGGGGAAAGATGGGGACTGAAGAAGGACTCACCGCTGCTAAATTTAGACTTAACATATTGCCATGATTACTATTGAGTAGCTTTGTGATTAAGGTCATATGGATCTAGATGTGAAATGGCAATTAATTCAGTAGCAGAAATAAATGAAGTGGCCATTCGCCTGCCAACAGGGCACGGTACAAACTATAGGTTGACAGTATTTGCCAGTCAGTTGAGTAGCATTGCACAGAAAAGCTTTTATACTCTACAAACAAGAAGTATTGGTAGCATTTGCAGGGGAAATCTCAAGTACACAGTTGAATTATCTCTGAGGAATGCCATCATTCATACAGTTGAGACTTTGGAGTCCAAAATCTAAGCCACAATAGCAATCAGGTTCAACATGCTCAGATACCAACTCCAGGGAACCATAAGTGGAGAGTTTCAATGCAGTGGGTCTGCATTTGGTGAGATCAATACCAACAGAAAGATTCAGCTCCCAAAAGGAACATATTGACACACAGATGAGTGGCTGTTTGAGGGGTCTTGCTGTACACAAATTAGCTGTCAAACTTCCTACATTGCAACAGTTAATACACTTCAGCGATATTCCATTGGCTGTTAAGTGCCTTGGAAAGTTCTGAGGTTGTGAAAGGTGCTATATCAATGCAAGTCCTTTCATACTTTTCAATGCCAGCCCCTTGTCTGTATATTTTTGAACATCTAACAGGAGCAAGCAGGGTCTTGAAATGCAATGACTCATTTGTGACATTCACAAAAACAATCACCGTCTGCACCAGGTAGAAGTATTGGCCAGCTGAATCAAAAACACATTATTAACATAGCTCTCAGGAAGATTCTACTCCTTTTCTTTCCAACAATACATTATACAGCAGTAGAACATCAGAATTAATTCAAGTACAAACTGCATATTCAACTATTACTTTCAATAAAGGCACAACACAATAACTTTAAATTCGGAAATCCATATTTTCTAGACCAACAATTGGACTAACGAACGGTTGCAAAGAACATCACATGGAAGATAAAAGCAGTAGAACCACTTGCTGAGTGTTCAGGCACAATTTGAGGAGGCAACTGCCAAACTGTTATCACTTTGGAATAAATGGGGAACTCATTGTTCCCTTAGGATCTGTGCATCTGTGCACTGTAGGAACTATCTGTAACCTGTACGGTGATATCCCGCGTTCTTTGATGGTAGACAATCATAGACTGCTATCCTTTTTGGTTAATGAATGCCGAGGATATTGAATAGTTTTTTTGGCAGCCACCTGGCTGGGGTACTTTGCACCATAAGATTGACACATATTTTGTAAAAAGGCATGTGTTTTTCTTGTTGCACCCTGTTGCTGAATTAAATGTATTCGCCACCAAGGTTTTATAGAACATCTGTGATCTTGGTCCTGCAGTGATGAATTGCAAACTGGCTGATCATTGTTAAGTCTCCTTACAATTGGCCAATGCTTTGAAGTTGAGCACTTTTGTGACTTTTACTACCACTTTAGCCCAAGTATGTTGTTTTGTGTTTCTGGTTCCAGGAGACAGCACAGTTTTTCATTAGCTTTGTCAGGAAGGCATGGCCTTCTTAAACATTGTTCTCCCATCAATTTGAGAAAAGTGGCGTTTGTATCTGTGTTGCCACAGGTGTTAGTATCTCCTGGTAGTCCATCCGAAGTGGCACAACCCTCTTATGCTGTTCTTTGTCCTCCCACACGTTTCACATTCTAAAGCTTGCTGATGCACTCCTGCACATTTAGATTGAAAACGTTGAGAATAGCTTTTATTGTGTGCTTCTCCTCTCTATGAGAGATCGTTACTAACTCACTCTGCTACCTGACAACAACCTGTATTTATATAGTGTCTCTAATCAAGAAAAACAAAAGGACAGAGTCAGAGAAAGGGAGAGTTGGGAGGGTTTGAAGGGCTGTAGCAGTTACAGAAATGTAGAGGGGTACTGCCACAAAGGAATTTAAACATGAGGGATGAGTATTGTTTTATCGAGAGTCTGTGTAAGTCAGTAAGGGCAGAGGTGATGGATCTTATTCCTTCTTGCCAAAAGCCAAGCAGATGGAGTGGGCACACGGATTGCCAGCTTCACCATGCTGCTGGGTTCCCTTGACAGCACACGCATTGCCTTTCATGTGAACTCGGCCACCTGAGTATAGGACTTCTCCATGCTCTTTGCCTTCCACCTCCAAGTGGTAAGATAGAGCTCCAGTCACCGCACTTATTTCACCCGGTAACCACTTTGGTCTTTCCCCGAAATTTTTCACATATACCAGCTCTCCAACGGTAAATTTCCTCTCACGATTATGCCAGTCATGTCTAGTTTTCTGACTTCCCTGATTCCTTTCCACCTTCCCCTCTAAATTTGGCATTATTAAGCTCAATCTCGTCCTGAGACGGCATTTCAACAATAACTCTGCAGGTGTGACACCTGTTGTTGTGTGAGGGGTAGTCCTGTAATGAAAAAGAAAGTGTGCTAGCTTGGTTGCCAAGGAATCGCCAGTTAGCTTCTTCATGCCTGCCTTGAACATTTGATCCGCCCTTTTGGCTAGTCCGTTTGAGGAAGGGTGGTACGGTGCAGTTTTCACATGAGTGATACCATTGAGGCTGATAAACTGTTGAAACTCAGCACTCGTAAATGCCGTGCTATTATTGGAAACTACTACTTCTGGTTGTCCGTGAATGATAAAACTCTGATGTAGTTTCTCAATTGTAGCGGCTGATTTGATGACTTCACCTCATATATGTCCAACCATTTTGAATGGGCATTGACATTGTCCCCAGGAAAGGTCCAAAGTGGTCAATGTGTAACCACACCCAGAATCTACCTGGCCACTCCCATGGTGTAATGGAGCTGTCACTGGCAACCTTTGCAGTTGCTGACATTGCACACAGTGCTTTACTAAACTCTCTATTTTGCCATCCATCCCAGGCCACCATAGATAGCTGTATGCTATAGTCTTCATTAGGGAAATTCCTGAATGGGCACTGTGTAGTTCAATTAAAAGTGGTTCTCTTCCCATTGGAGGAACTATCACTCGTGCTCCCCATAATAAGATGCCATCCTGGCTGGTTATTTCATGTCTTCTGTTGAAGTAGGGTTTCGTTTTGTCAGATACAAGCTCTTGTGACAAACCGTGTAGCATTTGTTCTCGTACTTCTGATAGAACTGGGTCCCGACTTGTCCAGTCTGTGACAAACCGTGTAGCATTTGTTCTCGTACTTCTGATAGAACTGGGTCCCGACTTGTCCAGTCTCTGATCTGTTGAGCACGTAGCAGCGAGGAATCTAAGAAATTTAACAGTAAAACAAGTTCCTGTGGAACTGGAACATGCTCATCATTTTCTTGTAAAGGCAAATGACTAAGGGCATCGGCGTTTTCGATTTGATTGCCAGGTCTATGTACGAAAGTGTATTCGTATGCTGCCAGAATTAAAGCCCATCATTGTATTCTTGCTGAGGCTATGGGTGGTGTAGCCTTTTCCTCACTAAACAATCCTTGCAATGGTTTGTGGTCTGAAAAGATTGTAAAATGGTGGTCGTGTATATACTGGTGAAATTTCTTGACACCAAAGATGATGGACAGGCCTTTTTTTATCTGCGGGTATCTCTTTTCCGCTGTGGTGAGTGTTCTTAGCTGGCATACATCCGATGAAAGAGCACTGGTCCCACTCTGTAGGGAGATACATCACATGTGCACCAACTCTTTCATCTGGTCATAATGCACTAATAGAATGGACGAGAGCAACAATTGTTTCACCTTTATGAAAGCTTCTTTCTGGGGTGCCTTCCAAGACTTTCTTTCCAAGGTTCTTTTTGAGTAGAGAATGCAGGAGGGCCAGTACTATAGACAAATTGAGAAAGAACTGCCCATAATAGCTGATCATTCCTGAGAATAATTTGAGTTCTGAGACGTTCTTTGGCACAGGTGCTCCTCTTATGGCGCTCACTTTCTCCTCAACCGGGTGGAGGCCCTATGAATCTACCCGGTGAACCAAATAGATTACCTTCTTCGCTTGGAATGTGCACTTCTCTTTTTTTAGGCACCCTCCAGCTTGCAAGAAATGTTTTAAGACTCCTTCTAAGTTTGCCAAATGCTCTTTTTCCGTGAATCCTGTCACCAATACATTGTCTAAAAAGAGTACAACCTGGGGTAGTCCCTGCAGTAAGCCTTCCATTGTTCTTTGAAAGATGGCACAAGCTGAGGAGACACCGAAAGGCCATCATGTACATTGCTAGAACCCTTTGTGGGCATTAATCGTGACAAATTCCCGGGAGGTACTATCCAACTCAAATTGTTGATAATCATGTCAAGCTTTGTGTATGTTGTCCCTCCTCCCAGCTTGGCATACAGGTCTTCAACTTTTGGAATGGGGTGCCTGTCCAGCTTGGCTACTTTGTTAACCGTCAGTTTGTAGTCCTCACAAATTCGGACGCTTTGGTCGAGTTTAATGATGGGGACTATGGCTGCTGCCCATCCTGAGAACTGAACAGGTTGTACAATGCCCAGTTCCTCTAGCCTGTTCAGCTCAGTGTCAGCCTTGTCTCGCAGGGCATATGGCACCGGTCTCGCCTTCATGACGTGAAAGGTTGCTTCTAGATCCACATAAATCTTGGCCTGTAGGCCCTGGATTTTCCCCAGTTCATCCTTGAAGATGGTGCTGTACTTTCTAAGTAGCTCTGGGTAACCTATTGCTCTCAAGTGGAAAATTTCAGACCACTCTGACTTAATATCCTTTAACCAATTTCGCGCCAGGAGGCTTGGCCCTTCACCTGCTACCACCATCAATGGTAGCTTTGCTGATTGACTTCCATAATGGACAGTCAATCTGCTTATGCCTTTTAATTGAATGTCTTCACCCATATATGTTTTTAGCTTGGTGCTGTTTCTTCTAAACTTAACTGACGTTCACCATTATTCAAATATCTGAAGGTATGTTCCCCAATTACTGTATTGGAAGCTCCCATGTCCACTTCCATTCTAACAGGTTTGCCATTTACTTTCACTGTGACAAATATTGGTTCTGTCTTTCCAACTTTCAGATTAAACGAGTAAATGTCTGAATTTGTTGTTTCAGGTTCTTCTACATTGTAGATTTCATTGGGCCTCTTCTTTTGTTTACAAGCCTGCTTGAATCTTTCCTTCCATTGCCTCATTGTAAGCCCATTTTTACGACAATAGTAACATTCGATTTTTTTAAACTGCCAATCGCTAAAAGACTGCTTGTTTACACCTGTTTTAAAATTATTCTTCGATTTCACTGCTAAGTTATTTTTCTTTATTCTTCGGCTAACTGTTTCCTGCTTCTCGGCAGAGTCTTGCTTTTTCGCATCACTTTCTCCTGAGGTTTCCCACCCAATGTGGAGGACAGCCCCATAATGTGCACCCTGTATTGCTTTTGAATCTCTTACTGCGCTTTCCATGGCCAACGCTTTCTCTAGCGCCTTCTTGAAATCCAGATTCACTTCGGACAACAATCTTTTCTGAATAGTGTCCTCTTTCACACCACACACTAAACGATCTCCGAGTATGTCATTCAAAGTAGTACCCAACTCACAATGTCCAGTTAGCTTGTTCAAATTTGCCACATAGCATGCAATTATCTCACCCAGGACTCTATTTTGCGAAATAAAGCAGAACATCTGCATTGTGACTGAGCGCTTGGCTTGAAAGTGACCCTTCACGAGGTCCACCAATTCATCGGAACTCTTCAAATCTGAGACACTGGGTACCATCAAACTTCGAATCAGCCTGTAGGTTTTGCTCCCACAAGTACTCAAAAGGAACACTTGCCTCTTCTCTTTCCCTGTAATCTCGTTCACTTGAAAAAAGAATGTGAGGCATTCTATGTATTGAGACCAATCATCTGTGGCAGGTTCAAAAGGATCAATTCTCCCAAATTGTGGCATTTTGAGAGGGGATAACTTCTTCAATTCTAACGGAATTTGCTACTTATAATCACTGGGTGAGAAACAGTGCCGATTTCTTTTTAACTTGATTTCTGCTCAATCCTGTTTTATCCTCATCGGCAGTTTGTCATAGGGTGTCCGAGTTGTACTATTAGTGATAGAGTTGATCTGCAGACACTTCTTGAGTGGAAACATTAAGTTTTTTTTACAATATACTCAGCAGCAACTACACGTGTGCTTTCAACTCCAACTCTAACTCTACACTGACTGCGGAGGTAGCCCACTCTACTTTCCTATCGGTTACTACAGATCATGTGATCTTCCCTAACAACTATTATTCTTAAAGGTACATTACACACTAAATAAAACCATAATTACTACACCCCAAAAGGCAAGAAGACTGCAGCCACCAGGTTCTATGACACATCCCTCCAGCACCTTTTGGATGCAGTGGAGGCTCGCCATGATGTCCTCTACCCCCGTTCTGGCCACAGGATGGGCAGCAACCTCCATAATCCAGTTTAGGAGTTGATGGCAGCAGTGGTCAGCGCCAACGCCCTGCAAAAGACGACAGCCACCCAGTGCCACTGGGAGGACAAATGATCTCCTCCGTTCCACCAGGGTAAGTCACTCTTCTCCCCACTCTCAACTCACACATTCACAGGGCCCTCACTCACTGCCAGTTCAAGGGACATCACCATTTGCTCTCTCACACACACCTTTATTGTCCTCATCTCATCAATGGGGCCACTCATCACCCACACATGCCAGGCATACTTATCATCTGGCCTGGCAGGCAGCCTGCTTACACTCTGTCCATCTCTATTTATGAAGGACAAGCTGGCACACAACAAGAGGGAGAGGTTGCAGACTGGCGGAGGAATGCCTGAAATCAAGTGCTCATGGACTTTGGAAGCAAAGTTACCCAGCTGGCAGGTGAGGATCTGGACTGTTCCTGTGCTGATGGTGAGGTCGGCGGTGCTCTACCAAGTGAGGATCCATCAGTGCAACATCCATCAGACAACCATGCCGTGAGTGATGTGACCTGTTTCACAGGCCACTGCCATGCACTAATTATCTCCCCTTGCTTTTGCAGGCACATGTGGGAAACAACCAACAGAGTCCACGGCCCAGGGCCTTCAATCAAGCCCTGAGGTAAGCTCAGAAGAGGAATCTGCTGAAATCCTCTCTGAAGTCCCATCATAGCGCTCACCCACACCCTCCACCAGCATAGAGACACACACCTCGGTGAGACCTAGCTTTAGATTAGCCTCAGGATCACAATCTGCTGAGCACATCACACTTTCTGATCCACAGCAGGTGGCGTCAGGAACTTCCCAGGTCCCCAGCACTTGGAGGACTGCTGGAGGCCGGACATTTGCTGAGTCTGAGGCAGATGACGAGCCTCTGGACTCGGTCATGTCACAGTTGCTGGAGCTGCAAAGGTAAGCTCAGGAACATCAGGAAGGGATGTCCGCTGCACTCTTCAGATTGCAAGGCACGTTGGAGGAGTCCAGCCGCTGTCACTCTGAGGTGATAGCGCTGACATGCCAATGCACCGAGGTCAACACTGGCTAGATGGCGGCCGCCATGGAGATCTTGGTCCAGGACGTCACTGCTGCGCGGGCTCAACTGCATCACTGATGCCATAGTTGGCCTCCAACAGTGGGTACATGAGAGTGGTGCAGGGTAACTTGACCTCATTCCAGCTACCCCTTCTCCTCAAGGTGTCAGCCAGGGGCCCTCAGACACCCATAGGGAGGAGGATGACCATGTGTAACCCCAGGGCCATCCACCCAGGTGACTCCAGGAGTGTCCGGCCCATCCAAATCCCCTCTTCCTGTGACCTCAGCAGCTCCAGCTCCACAGGCAGAGGAGAATGCCACTGCCACACAGCAGAACCCCAAAAGCAGGCCGGGGCCCTTCAAGTCTCAGTCTCCAGAGGCCGCTTGCCAAGGTCATCACAGATAGAGCGTAACAGTCAGCAGGCTGCCTCCACCTCCATTGTGGGTGTCCGTGGAGCACCAATATGTAGCGGCAGGGTTAAGAAGGTTCAGAAGATGTAGTTGCACAGCCTGGGCACTTGTGTTTATCACTTGTACATAATGTTCACGATTGTCAATAAACTCCCAAGAATTTCTCCCTGCCTATGGCTTCTTGTTCTGATGAGCAGTGTTCTTGTCACTCAGATGTGAAACCTTTCTGCACAAGATAAAAGGCAAGTGTCTCAGTCCAGGGCCTCTTCCCTGTGCTATGTGCAGCCTTCAGACACAGTGATGGTCCGGCCTCTCACTCCCTGGACACATTAGTGATGTCTGCACATCAACGGTGCTTGTCATTGCTGCCAGAATGTTGTGGGCAGGTGTCACAGAGTTCCATCATTCTCTCTGTGTGCTCTCAGCACCTTTAAGGTGGGGCTGGCCCCCATCTCTTCAACATCTGTGACCAGTGATGCTGTGCTCCTGAAGGGGTCAGGTGCTTAGGTAGACAAAGGATCAGGTGCTTTTAAGGTTTCATGTCTGCATCTCTATGATATGACCCTGATCACAGAGCACAAGTGAGCTACCCTCAGCCAGACAGGAGTCAGACATTCTCAAAGGCTTTGTGAAGATCTATGGAGTGTCCTCACTGCATGTCGTCATCATCTTCCTTCAATCAACGACTGTTAGAGCCTCCACTGCATCTCAGTGACAGGAGATTTATCACAGAGAGTATGTGCGCTGCCATAAGCCAGACTGGAGTCAAACGTTCACAGATGCAATGTGAGAATCTATGGTGTCTCCTCACTGCATGTCATCATCATCCTCCACAAATCTAGCAGCTATGAGGGCCTCCCAAGTACCCCTGCCTCATCTGGCCAGTGCAATGGCCTCATCACTGTCACCCTTGTCTTTGAGGACCTCCTCACCCTCATCCCCATCAATGTCCTCCTCATCGGAGGAGACCTCCAGCTCCTGCATCTCCTCCTCTGCCAGCTCCTATCCCCATTGCAGTGCCAGGTTGTAAAGGGTGCAGCAGGCGATGATGATGCGTGACACCCTTTGTGGACTGTATTGCAGGACTCCACTAGATCGGTCCAAGCACCGGAATCTCATTTTCAGCATCCTGATGGTTTGCTCCACCAAGTTGCGAGTTGTAGCTTGAGCCTCGTTAGGCCTTCGTTCTGCTGCAGTCTGAGGCTGCCACACGGATGTCATCAGCCATGTCCTCTGCGGGTAGCCCTTGTCCCTGAGGGACCAAGCCTGCAGCCTCTGTGGGCCCTGGAAGACATCAGGGATCTGTGACTGACTGAGAATTTAGGAATCGTGGACACTCCCTGGAAACTATGTGCAGACCTGCAGGGTGCATTTGTGGTGGTCGTACACACAGCTGCACATTCAGCAAATGGAATCCCTTGCGGTTGACATAGTTGACCCCTTGTTGCAATGGAGATCTGAGCATCCTGTGAATGCAATGGATGGCACCCTGGGCCTGTGGGAAACCTGAGATCTGGGGAAATCCAATCGCTCTTGCACTCTGGCTCTCCTGGTCCTGGGTGAAATGCACAAAGTTCTGTGCCCTTGTGAAGTTGGCATCCTGTAACTTCATGGATGCATTTGTGGGTGGAGGCTTGTGATATCCCACAGAGGTCACCTGTGGAGCCCTGAAAGGAGCCACTGGTGTAAAAATGTGTGTCACGGTCAGTTTCATGGTCACTGGCAGTGGATGCCCTCCATGTCCCCATGGCCCCAAATCCTGCAGGAGCTGGCAGATGTGACAGACCAGTTCCCTAGACATGCGCAGTCTTTGACGACAATGGTTGTCGGTCATCTGAAGGAATGAAAGGCAGCGTCTATAGACCCTGGGTCTAGCGAGGCACCGATGAACAAGGCTCACTGCAGCTCTTTGGTGGCATGTGTGGGAGCCCCATCTGCCCCTTCTCCATGACAGCGCTGCCCCTCCATCTGTATAGCCAGGTGGCTCCATCATTCTCTTCTCCATTATCTATGGTCTCTGTATGCCACAAGGCATACAGCTAGTGCTCCATGATACTGATGTACTCCTCCTGCAGGATGAAAGAGAGATACGTGTGGATTAGTTTGGGTATACTAACCTCTCTTGATTAAGTCTGAAGGCCCCTTAATGCATCCCAGAGAGTGCTGGCCACCACCTGAATGGCCAGAATTTAGTGCGCTGTATGGCTGCCCGAAACCCCACCCACCTCCGCCCCACTCCACCTGACCGATTGGCAGCAGCTTTGCCCATTGGACTGCATGCTGTGCTCTCAGCTCAGGCGCAGATACTCTCCTAACCCGCATGCAAGGTTGCGCTTTTAGCTTGAACCATGGGAGAAAGTGGTCCAAACTAGGATGATGACATTGTAAGGGGCTGTGAATGCCTCCACCAGTGATTGCTCCATGGCCACCTTTCACAAGGAGATTGTCCATCATGCCCAGTCATCCAATTGTTCTGCAGTCCACTAAAACGCTCATTAGTTTGCAGTTTGTGCCCAAGGGGTGAAAAGCTCTGGAGAACTCAGTGGCACTTGCATGCCTCTGCATTGCTTGAGTGGGCAGATAGGCTAGAGGCCCGATTCCACACATGTCAATGTGGGTGTGCCTGAACTGTCTCAGATGCAGAGGAAAGGTCACTTTATACAAGGTTTCCCTAATGTGTGGCCGCTTACCAGGCTCCCCCCACCCCACATGTGCTTGTGCACTATATTCAACTGCAGGGCAGCCCTTATCCCTATGCCTCCAATGTGCCTCAACCTTGAAGTCCAACAGGCAACCGGGGCGAGTGCTTCACAACGTTACTGTGTACTCACCTCTGAGTTCCTCAAGTGCACGCCTTATATATGCTGTTGTAAAACACATTGGTGTGGGCAAATGATCCAGCAGGTGTGGAGGGTTCCAGTGGGCTGGCCTTATAACGATATGCAGATATATTACAATGAAGTCCCTGACATCCCATGATGGGAAATGTGCCCCGCCATCGACAGGCTGAGTGGATGATCACAAACTGGTTTCACAACGTCGTGAAACTGATTTTTGGCCTTCTTGCCATATTGTCCGTATTCTCATGCTGTCAAGCACGCCTGATGCCAGTGGGCAAGAAGATTTTGCCCCAAGTTAGCACTTCGTTATATACTGTTTGGAGCATAGCAGACGATGTGCTGGCCAGACAGGAGGCGAATGAAGAGACAGCCTTCTTATGAGCTTGTCATCAAAGCCTTTGACTCATACTTTAGCCTTCATAAAAATATTGTCATAGAGAGAGCGAAATTTAATCAGCACAGTCAAAAACAGGACAAAGGGGTTGAAGTCATTCACAGACAAGAGCAGAAAGAACCATTTCCTCTCCTCCTCCTTCCCATCAAGGCTTTGGGAATGCCTTGGCATGGATTTGTTTGACTATAAAGGGAACATGTTTATCATAGCCGTAGACTATTATTCCTGCTGTTCAGAACTGCAAAAGCTACATGGCCTTACCTCTGAAGCCGTTATTCTTTCCTTGAAGAAAATGTTCTCTAAAAATGGCATTCCAGGCACTGTTATCTCTGATAATGGACCACAATTTGCCAATGAGTGCTTCCAATCCTTCCCAGTATCATATGGATTTGTAAATGCCACAATCTCCCCAAAATACCCTCAGTGTAAGAAAGAAGCTGAGGGAGGAGGACGAACTATAAAAGACCTACTGAAGAAGAATGGCAACTTTGAGTTCGCTTTTCTTAGTTAATGCTCCACACCGTTACATAATGGATTTGTCCCATATGAGCTTCTGATTGGCCACAGGCTTAAGACCCAACTTCCTTTCCTGCCCCACATCTTACTACCAAATGTCATGGTGGAAGACCACAGTCGATCTAGGAAGAAGGAAGAAACCAATTGAGCGAGTCAAGCTTGTACGTTTAACCAGAGGCATGGGGCTCAAGTACTTCCGATTCTTGGAAGGGGAGAGAGGGTCTGGATGAGAGACCAGAACTGTGCTGGTATGGTAATTGAGAAGCTACAGAAACCAAATTTGTATCTGGTCACGGCAGTCAGGTATCATTCGAAGGAACAGATCTGCCCTAATTTCAATGGACAGAAAACTATTAACAGCATGGGTGGGGTACCCTGGACCTCAAGAAAATGTCACACCTATGAAACCACAAATGAGGGAAACCAGGAGTGACAACCCCACGTGCTGACCTCAGAGCAATAGGATTCCCATCTACCTCGGAAGGAGCTCTGTACTCGTTCAGGAAGACTGGTGAAGCTATTAAAGAGACTTTCCCTTTAAGAGAAGAGGCTTTGGGGGGAGGTGTCGAAGAATGTGTGTATAAAGTATGGAGGTAAAGTCTTGGGGGGGATGTGGAGTAAAGGGTTCAGTCTAATGATAGCTATTGAGCATGTGCTTAAGGAGCTATGTTACAGTGATGTCACTCACTGAGAGGAGATAAGTGTGAAGCTCCCCAGAGAGTACCTCTAGCTATGCCTTGGTCATATTTAACCCTTGTAAATGGTTAGCATGTAAAATATATGTTTTTGATCAAAAAATCATTGTCTCCAGCAACATCTCTTCTAGAGTAAGAAGCCATTGAATCCTAAGATAAACCCACAATAACAGAGATTTCAGTTCTTGAATATCTAAAAAGTAGAAGGGACAAGGATTGTGTTATTGTGAGGGGAGAGGAGAAAATAAGAAATGAATGCTTCCCCTATCTACAGGTACTCAGTTAGAAGAGGGGAAGATAATGGTGTAGTGGTAATGGCACTGAACTAGTAGCCCAGGCTAATGCTCTGGGGAAATGGGTTTAAATCCCACCTGGGCTGCTGGTGGAATTTAAATTTAATAAATAAAATCCAGAATTGAAAGCCAGTCTTATTGTTGTTAAAAAACCCTCTGAAATAGCCTAGGAAGCCACTCAGTTCAACCAAATGCTGGCTTTGCCAGTGACACCCACATGAAAGAATAAAAAAAAGAAATTGTGGAATGATCTTCAATTTGGGCTAGGGCCTCAGCAATGCTCCTTCCCACAATGTGCAGCATTGTCTCATCATGCTCATGCAGGTGTGTGTGTCCCCTTGACTTATTTCCTGCTGTTATGTATCATCTTCTTCTCTAAAAAACTGGGAAATGTGCAATATGTTTGACTGATGTGGTCGCCGTGCTTGAATAGTTGCCAATGTATTTGAACTGTGAGATGTAGGTGTTAGGCTGCAATGCTGCCAAGTGTGTGAGGGTGAGGTGAAACATTAGGGTTCAGTCCTGATAGAGATTTTTTATAGATGGGTGATATGGGTTAAGTGAACTGAGCAGTGGGTGGGGCTTGTAGTGTAGTTGGTAGGGTATGCCATTTGAAGATGAACTCACTGACCTTGACAACTCATGTGATATCATTGAACTGTTTCTTTCATTGAAATTTGGGCAGCCCAGCAGGGTCTCCATAAATTTTTCCTAGGGTTGCACCTTGGACAGACCTTCCAATTGTACTGAGCGCAGAGTTGAGCACTAAGGCACAAACTGTCATTTCATGAGATGGAGCCAAGGGTTCTTGCACTGCATCCAGCTTTTTGAAGTAACATGCCAAGCATTGACCTCCGATGCTATTTCTTCTCACTCCTCCTGAACATGTGTCCGGAGGGCATCATGCAGCCCATCCCACCCTGCTCCTGAGGATACAAGGGCCGGGATTTTCCGGCCTTGTCGTGGGCGGGAAGCGCCGCGGGTGAGGTGTTGCCCCAGCCAGAAGCCCATTGACTTGCGGCGGGACTGGAGGATCACGGTAGTGGGCGGGTATGGAAAATCCCGCCGAAGTTGTCTTTCCTCCGTTTCACCTCTTCCACCAAGACCTCCATGCAGTGTCTGAAAACATCAGTGCGTGCTCTCTACCATAGTCAGCCATTGGCTAAAGTATCAGAGCACCGATTAAGTTTTTAAATGAATTCCGCCAATTCTTGCAGCCGCAGTGCAACTAGGAGGTGCAGGCTGTCTTTACATAGGGCTAGGCATTTGTGATATTGAGTCTGCTACTGACGTGTGCAGCCAATGAACAATGCAGGGAATACTAGCTGCATACAACAATCATAAAAAACAAAGAGCAGCAGCAATTTGAGGTGTTGCCTGCAATATAGCAGGGTTAGTCGTACATCATGGCCCCTGCACCCCTGGGTGGAATCATCTGGTCCTGTTGGTGGCAGGTGTCATGGCAGGTGGGAGCAGACAATATGGTGGGAAGGCCAAAAATCGGTTTCACGTATTGTGAAACCAGTTTGTGATCATCTGCTCCGCCCGTCAATGGCGGCTGGGTTTCCCACTGTCCAAATTCGGGAATTTAACTTTCATACATTTGCATCTCATTATTGTGCCCTCATGCCGGAATCATCTCCCCAAGCCAAATTTACCGCCCAGGTCAGCGTGACTTCAGGACAGCATCCTTCACGGCTGCCTTTAAAAGGGGTGCACCTGGTGACTTGAACTTTGAGGGGAACTCGGAGGTGAGTGCACACAAACTTGCGCAGCGGTCACGAGCATCGCCCATAGGACATCAAGGATGAGGGGCCATGCATTTGGGGGTGGCACAGGCTAGTTTTTTTTCCTGGCTGGCTTTCAGTGTGGTACCAGGGCAAGGGCTCCAGTGTGGGTGAGGCCAAGCTGGGGGTGCAAGGCAGCACACACTGAAGGAAGTACACAAACACATGCCGGGGGTGGGGTGGATGGGGAGGAGGTGTTGATGAGGGAAAAGCTTGTCAAAGGAGAGCATTCCTCCGCAGCTGAGAGCATTCAGCAGCAGATCCATTGACATGCCTGGTATCAAGCCTCTGAAGCCTTCCTGCCCGCTCAAACAACGCAAAAGCATTAATGCGCCCCCAAATGCTCCAGAACCTTTCACCCCTTGGGCATAGACAGCAAATTAATGTGTGTTTTAGGGGGCAGCACAACAGGCTAATTGTTGTGAAAGGTGGCCATGGCACAGTCACTGGTGGAGGCGCTCAGAGCCCCTTGCAATGTCTTTATTAAGGTTTGGACCAGTCTGCCTCATGGTTGAAGCTAACAGTGCAGCTTTGCAGTGTGGGTTAGGAGAATGCCTGTGCCTGAGCTGAGAGCACAGCATGCAGTCCAATGGCCGAAGCTGCTGCCAATTGGTCAGGTGGGGTGGGGAGGAGGTGGGTGCGGTTTCGGATAGCCATGAAGCGCACGACACATTGGTCATCCTAGTGGTGGCCAGCACTCTCTGGCATGCATGAAGGGGCCTTCATACTTAACCAAGAGAGGTTTTCCACAAGTGCAGGGTGCCATTGACTGCACTCATGTGGCGCTTAGATCTGCATGGCAACAAGCAGTCAACTACATCAACTGCAAGGGCTTCCACTCACTGAATCATCAGCTGGTGTGTGACTACCACAAATGCATTGTACAGATCAGTGCACGATTCCCACGGAGTTTCCATGACTCCTACATCCTTAACAAGTCTCAGATCCCTGATAATCCAGGGTCCAGAGAGACTGCAAGGTTGGCTTCTCAGGGACAAAGGACAGAGGACGTGGCTGATGATGACTGTGTGGCGGCCTCAGACATACGAACATACATAGGAGCAGGAGTAGGCCGTTTGGCCCCTCGAGCCTGCTTCACCATTCAGTAAGATCATGGCTCAACCCCACATGCCTACCTACCCCCAATGATCTTTCATCCCTTTGTTAATCAAGAATGTATCTAGCTCAGCCTTAAAGATATTTAAAGACTCTGCTTCCACTATTTTTTGAGGAAGAGAGCTCCAAAGAGTCACAACCCTCTGAGAAAAAAAAATTCTCCTCATCTCAGTCATAAATGAGTGACCCCTTATTTTTAAACAGTAACCTCTAGTTCTAGGTTCTCCCATAAGAGGAAGCATCCTCTCCAAATCCACCCTGTCAAGACCCCTCAGGATCTTAAAGGTTTCAATTAACTCACCCCTTATTTTTCTAAATTCCAATGGATAAAAGCCTAACCTGTCCAGGCTTTCCTCATAGGACAACCCGCTCATTCCTGGTATTAGTCTAGTAAACCTTCTCTGAACTGCTTCTGACGCATTTACATCTTTCTTTAAATATGGAGGCTAGTAGAGTCATAGATTCATAGAGGTCTATAGCACAGAAAAAGGCCCTTCGTCCCATCGAGTCTGCGCTAGTCAAACAAGTACCTAACTATTCTAATCCCATTTTCCAGCGCTAGGTCCATAGCCTTGTATGCCATGGCATCGCAAGTGCACATCCAAATACTTCTTAAATGTTATGAGGGTTTCTGCCTCTACCACCCTTTCAGGCAGTGAATTCCAGATTCCCACCACCCTCTGGGTGAAAAAATTCTTCCTCACATCCTCTCTAAACCTCCTGCCCCTTACCTTAAATCCATGCCCCCTGGTTGTTGATCCCTCCACCAAGGGGAAAAGTTCTTTACCCTATCTATGCCCTTCATAATTTTATACACCTCAATCATGTCCCTCCTCAATCTCCTCTGTTCCAGGGAAAATAACCCCAGCCTATCCAATCTCTCCTCATAACTAAAACTCTCCAGCCCAGGCAACATCCTGGTGAATCTCCTTTGCACTCTCTCTAGTGCAATCACATCCTTCCTATAATGTGGATTCCAGAGCTGTATGCAATACTCTAGCTGTGACCTAACCAGCGTTTTATACATTTCCAGCATAACCTCCCTGCTCTTATATTCTATGCCTCGGCTAATAAAGGCAAGTATCCCATATGCCTTCTTAACCACCTTATCTACCTATCCCACTACCTTAAGGGACTGGTGGACATGCACACCAAAGTCTCTCTGATCCTTGGTACTTCCCAGGGTCCTACCATTCATCGTGCATTCCCATGCCTTGTTTGTCCTGCCCAAGTAAAGCACCTCAAATTTATCCAGATTAAATTCCATTTTCCACTGATTAGCCCATCTGACCAGCCTGTCTATATCCTCCTGTAATCCAAGGCTATCCTCCTCACTATTTACCACCCCACCAATTTTCGTGTCATCCGCGAACTTACTGATCAAGTCTCCTACATTCAAGTCTAAATCGTTTATATATATCACAAACAGTAAGAGACCCAACACCGGTCCTTGTGGAACCCCACTGGACACAGGCATCCAGTCACAAAAATACCCCTTGACCATCACCCTCTGCTTCCTGCCACTCAACCAATTCTGGATCCAATTTGCCAAATTGCCTTGGATCCCATGGGCTCTTACCTTTGTTATCAGTCTCCCATGCAGAACCTTATCAAAAGCCTTGCTGAAATCCATGTAAATTACGTCAAATGCATTGCCCTCATCTACACACCTGGTCACCTCTTCTAAAAATTCAATCAAATTGGTCAGACATGACCTCCCCTTAACAAAACCATGCTGACTGTCCTTGATTAATCCCTGCCTCTCCAAGTGTAGATTAATTCTGTCCCTCAGAATTGCTTCCAATAGTTTCTCCACCACTGAGGTTAGACTGACTATCCTGTAGCTCCTTGGTTCATCCCTTCCTCCCTTCTTGAATAACAATACCACACTGGCTGTCCTCCATTCCCCTGGCACCTCTCCTGTGGTCAGAGAGGTATTGAAAATTATTGCCAGCGCCCCTGCTATCTCATCCCTTGCCTCACTCAACAGTCTGGGATACATTTCATTCAGGCCTGGAGATTTATATACTTTTAAGCCTGCCAGACCACTTAGAACCTCCTCCCTTTCTCTGCTAATTTCTTTAATTATATCACAGACCTTCTGCCTGATTTCCATACCCGTGTCGTCCCGCTCACTTTTGACCACCGACACAAAGTATTCATTTAGAACCCTACCTACGTCTTCCTGCTCCACACACAAATTACCACTATGGTCTTTTACCCTAGTTTAGACCCTAGTTATCCTCTTACTCTTAATGTACTTGTGAAATAACTTTGGATTTTCCTTTATTTTACCTGCCGATGATTTTTCATGCCCCCTTTTTGCTCTCCTAATTTCCTTTTTAAGTCCCCTCTACACATTCTATACTCCTCCCGGGCTTCCGCTGTTTTGAGCCCTCGGTATCTGCAATAAGCCTCCCTTTTTCTCTTTATCCAATCCTGTATATCCCTCGACATCCAGAGTTCCCTAGAAGTGTTGGTCCCATCCTTTGTCTTTACTGGAATATTTTGGCCCCGTACTCTCCCTATTTCCTTCTTGAATGAGTCCCACTGCTCTGACGCAGATTTACCTAAAAGTAGCTGCTCCCTGTCCATTCTGGCCAAATCATATATGAGTACTGAGTATTGTACACAATACTCCAGATGTGGTTTCACCAATACCTTGTACAACTGAAGCATAATCTCCCTACTTTTGTAATCAATTCCCCTCACAATAAACAATAACATTCTATTATCTTTCCTAATTACCTGCTGTACCTGCATACTAACCTTTTGTGATTCATGCACTAGGATATCCAGGTCCCTCTAAATCTCTCACCGTTTAGATAATATGTTTCTTTTTTATTCTTCCTGCCAAAATGAATGATTTCACATTGCCCATATTATACTCCATTTGCCAGGTCTTTTCCCACTCACTTAACCTATTTTTGTCACTTTGTAGCCTCCTTATATCCTCTTCACAATTTATTTTCCTACCTATCTTTGTGTCGTCAACAAATTTAGCAACCATTCCTTTGGTCACTTCACCCAATTTATTTATACAAATTGTAAAAATTTGAGGGCCCAGCACTGATCCTTGTGGCACACCACTTGTCACATCCTGCCAACCAGAAAATGATCCATTTATGCCAACTCTCTTCTTCCTGTTAGCTAGCTAATCTTCTATCCATGCCAATATGTTACCCCCTACACCATGAGTTTTATTTTCTGCAATAACCTTTGATGTGGCACTTTATCAAATGCCTTCTGGAAATCTACATACAGTACATCCACTGGTTCCCCTTTATCCACAGCACATGTGACTCCTGCAAAGAACTCCAATAAATTGGTTAAATATTATTTCCCTTTTACAGAACCATGTTGACTCTGCCTCAATTCTTTGAATTTTTCTAAGTGCCCTGCTATAACATCTTTAATAATAGCTTCTAACATTTTTCCTATGACAGATGTTAGGCTAACTGACCTATAGTTTCCTGCTTTCTGTCTCCCTCCCTTTTTGAATAAAGGAGTTATATTTGCTATTTTACAATCTAATGGGAAAATCTAATTGGAAAATTAATATCAGTGCATCAATTATCTCACTAGCCACTTCTTTCAAGACCCTAGGGTGAAGTCCATCTGGACCTGGAGATTTGTCAGCCTGCAGGCCCAACAACTTGCTCAATACCACTTCCCTGGTGATTGCAATTTTCCCGAGTTCCTCCCTCCCTTCCACTTCCTGACTTACAGCTATTTTCAGGATGTTACTTGTGTCCTCTATAGTGAAGACCAAAGCAAAATTCCTGTTCAATTCATCCATCATCTCCCTACTTTCCATTGTTAATTCCCCAGAGGGAATCTCTGTAGGACCAATGCTCACTTTGTTAACTCTTTTCTGATTTAAATATCTATAGAAACTCTTACTATCCGTCTTTATGTTACTAGCTAGCCTTCTCTCATACTCTAATTTTTCCTTCCTTATTTATTTTTTTTGTCATTCTTTCTGTTCTTTATATTCTTTCCAATCTTCTGACCTACCACCCATCTTTGCATAATTATATGCTTTTTCTTTAAGTTTAATACTGTCTTTAACTTTTTTAGTTAACCACGAATGGTGGACCCTCCCCTTGGAATTTTTCTTTCTCATTGGAATGTATATATTCTGTGTTTTCTGAAATATTCCTTTAAATGTCTGCCACAATTGACACATCCCTTAACCTCATGTGCCAGTTCATTTTAGCGAGCTCTGCTTTCATGCCCTTATAATTGCCCATAATTGCCCTTATAGACTGCAGCAGACCGACGGTATAACGAAGCTCATACCATGACCCGGACTTTGGTGGATCAAATGAAAGGCATCTTGAAAATGAGGTTCCAGTGCCACAACAGGTCTGGTGGAGCACTGCAATACAGCCCCCAGAGGGTGTCGTGCATCATTGTAGCTTGCTGCACACTACACAACTTGGCACTACAACGGTGGGGAGGACCTGGCTGAGGAGGAGATGGAAGAGCTGCCTGTCTCCTTCTACAAGGAGGATGTTGAAAGGGATGATGGTGATGAAGTCCTCCAAGGCAAAGATGCCAGCGATGAGGCCATTGCACTGGCCAGACAAGGCTGGTGCCCTCGGGAAGCCCTCATAGCTGCAAGATTCGTGGAGGATGATGATGAGATGCAGTGAGGACAGCCCTGTCATCCTCACCGTGCATCTGTGAACTTTTGACTCCTGTTTGGCTGATGGCAGCGCAATACCTTCAGTGCTCAGGCTTATTTCAGTGAGTGTGAAGCCGGACCATCACTTTGGTCTGAAGGTTACACACTGCACAGGGAAGAGGTCCTGGACTGAGACACCTGCCTTTATCTTGTGCAGGAACCAAGGTTTCACACCTGAGTGACATGTACCCTGCTCATCAGAACAAGGAGCTCAAGGAGCTATAGGCAAGGAAACATTCTTGCGAGTTTATTTACAATAGTGAACATTATGCACTAGTGATTAACGCCCGTGCCCAGACTGTGCAACTACATCACCTTAGCTTTCCTTACCCTGCGGCTATGTCTTGTTGCTCCCCCAACATCTACAGCGGAGGTGGAGGCAGCCTGTTGACTTTGACGCCTTACTTGTGATCATTTCGACTTATGTCTTCTGGTGGGCCGAGACCTGAAGGACCCCGGCCTGCTTTGAGTGTCATGCTGAGGGGTAGCTACACCCTCCTCAGCCTGTGGAGCTGGAGCTGTGGGGTTCACAGGAAGAGGGGATTTGGATTATCCAGATGTTCCCAGAGTCACTTGGGTGGATGGCCTTAGGGTGTCGAGCTGCTATTCCCCCTCCCTATGGGTGCCCGACAGCCCCTGGCTGAAGGGGAAGCTGGAGTGAGATCAAGCTGCCCCGCACCCCTTTCGCGTTGACACTATTGGATGCCAACTATGGCATCAACGATGGAGTTAAGCCCGCGTAGCTGTGCAGGACTGATGCCCTGAACCAAGGTCTCCATGGCAGCCATCATCCTGCCAGTGTTGACCTCGGTGTATTGGCATGCTGGCGCTATCAGCTCAGACTGAAGGTGGACATAGTCCTCCACTGTGCCTTGTAATCTGAGGAGTGTAGTGGACATCCCTTCCTGATGTTCCTGAGTTTGCTTTTGCAAATGAGGTATGACTGAATCCAAACACTCCTCTTCTGACTCGGACTCAGTAGATTCCTTGCCTTCAGCAGCCCTCCAAGTGCTGACGACCAAGGATGTCACTGTCTCCACCTGCTGTGGAACAGATTGTGTACTGTGCTCACCAGACTGTGATCCCAAGGCTGCTCTACATCTAGGTCCCACTGAGGTGTGTGTCACTGCGCTGGTGGAGAGTGTGAGTGACCATTGTGACGGGTCTTCAAAAGTGCTGCCCTCAGGGCCCTCATTCAAGGCGCTGGGGCTGAGGTCAAGGCTACCTGGGAGCGGCTTATCAGGTATGCCTAGGACAGAATGTGGAGATTATTAGTGCTTGGCAGTTGCATTGAACGCAGAGCAGTGGATTCAGAGTAGCGTTGAGAGATGGGTGCTGTGGTTCAGGATCTTCATGTGGGTGTTTGCTGCCGACCTCGCCATCGCCGCAGGAACAGTCCATGTCCTCTCCCGCCAGCTCCAATGCGTGACTCTTGAATGGAGTGAGGACATTGATGTCCAGCACTCCGCCCCCCGATCTGGGACCTTTCCCATTGATTGTGCGTGATCTTGTCCTGCATAAAGACAGATGGAGAGAGTGTGAGCAAGGTGCATGCCAGACCAAATGAGAAAAATGCCAGGCATGCATGCATGCTGCGTGCAGCCATGGACAGGATGAAGAGGCAGTCTCCAGAGGAGATGAGGCTAGATGGAGTTGTGATGGTGTATGTGAGAGAGTGCGTGCTGATGTCCCTTGAGCTGGCAGTGAGTGAGATACCAGTGATTGTGAGTGAGCGACTTGAGATTGATGAGATGGTGGCCTTACCCTGGTGGCACGGATGAGATCATTCATTTGTTTTCTGCAATGGATGGCCTACCTCTTCTGTGCAGTGTTGGCACTGACCACCTCTGCCACTGCCTCCCAAGCCAGATGGTGAGACTGATGGACCTCCTGCGGCCAGAGCAGGGCTAGAGAATATCGTGGCAGGCCTCCGTGGTGTTCAGAAGATGTCCCAGGGATGCGTCACTGAATTGGAGCCTTCTTCTTGGCTTCTGGGGCCATATCTTCACCGGAGCAGTCCTGGGTTGCAAGCATTGAGAACTGTGTGCGTGGCTGCAGTTTAAATATAGCGCCCGGCGTGAGGAAGCAGCGAGGGAACCGTGTGGCAGGCAAAGAGGCCGGCCACCAGTGATCCAGTGTGTTTCCCGTGATTACATAATTTATGAGGCAGGAAATGGATGATACCGTGCGAAAACCCGCCATTGCGGCCAGCGGGTAAAACGTCTTTTTTCACGCCCACTACTACACTTAGTGCAAATTTGGGACAGTTTGGATATTATTCAAATTAACTCCCAAGGACTTTGGAGAGTTATGGGATGGTAGTTTGCAATGACAAAAGTGTCAAAGATGTTTTTTTTGAGGAGGATTGTTATGCTGATTTTTGAAAGGGGTGGGGACAATAACTGAAGAGCAATAACTACTTATGATGTCAGCCACCATGTGCCAGAAAGGGCAGTTAGATGGTCAGTCTTTTGGCTGTCACTGGATCGTGTGTACAGAAGGTGGATCTAATGGATGAAACCAGCTTGGTTAGGGCATAGGGTGAGTCCTGAAAGAAGGTGGACAGAGATGCGTATTCAGGGCTATTGCAGTGGTGAGCCAGGTGGAGGTTTCACTTTCTGGATGTCATTAACACATGTTAGCTGGAAGGTTGAGCGAATTTGTTTTTCCACTCTTAATTGTTGCTTAACAACAAAAAACATTGTGTATCAACATGTTAGCCTGGATTACTAGGTAGAAGAATATTAGGACAAGAGGCATTAACATGCCATATTGCCATTGATTAATTCATTTTGCACTGGCTTCAGTGTTGAAAAGAATTTGACTCTCTTAGGAAAGTAATAGAATTGGCATCAATAATCATTTCAATGGTGTTAATGTCAAGGTTACATTGCCCATTTAAACTCAGCAACTGAACTAATTGTTAGGAGGAGATGAATTGAAGGTGAATTAATTGAGGCAGTACATTTGGACATTACTAAGTGTTTATTTCATTAATGGAAGACACTCAAGCCATGTTTTAATACTATCAATTCAGTGGGGTTATTTTTGCTGACCCTGTGCCTAGGCCTCTCGGATCTCCTAGGCTCTCTGCATTGAGGAAAATTTTGATGGGCTCTCTTAAAGGGACTCCCCACTTGACTTTCCTTTATGAGCCATGTCAAACAGGCCGGGGCAAAGACCAATTTACCCCATATATTCAACAAATCAATGTTAAATATTAGAATGAATATCTTAGCAAAATTTGCACTTATACTTTAGTTATGCATAATGTTGTATCATGGAGCAGAACTAATAACTTTTAGCAGTATGTCTTGTTTAGGTCATATGTCATGCCGGCTCTTTTGAATTGTATCATATTTCTACAATGTTCTCTGTGGACTTAAAATAACTTGCATTTGTGATATTTTTGCAATGAAATTAAATTTGTGTTTTGAAGTGGCAAAAGAAGCCAACCTCTGCATGAATACATATATGAAAGTAGGACCCGGAGGACCCATAGGATAAAAGGGGATAGTAGGTGGTATTTATTTCAAAAAGTTCTGAGACTTACATCTGTAGGGTTTTGATCTTTATATTGCGACCCTTTGAAGCAGGGCTGGATTAGAGTTAGGTCTCAAAAATAAAGCACAGAGACAGTTGTGCAGGCAAAACGACAAACCATTTATTTATTTGCAAATAGTCATTTGATTCTTTTTCTTGAATGCTCCATCACATTACATGTTCCTAATCTGATAGCCAAACTTACACAAGGCTAATCAGATGAGCTACAGAGCAAGAGGAAATGCCAGTATGGAACAAGTGATCAAATCCAGCTTTCTGCTGGATGCTCTTTTCCTCCTTTCATGTGGCTTGTTTTGACTGGACATAGCTTAGTACAGTCGTCTTCTCTCAGGTATGTACAGAGAAAGGGAGAAACACTTTGTACCACTGCCTTTGATGTTGCTCTGGTGTGGTTGAAAAAGTGGATTCTGTTCCTATGGTAACCTGTGTGGAGATAGAACGTGCCCTATATTTCTAGCTATGTTGGGGCACTGGATTCATTTAGAATGGCCATATTGGTCAGTCCTTACCTTGCCCCAGAATTGCCCTTTTCTGACATGGATAAAAGGAAATGTCACATGCACATATGAACATACTTCCTAAGAAGCTCACTCCAGGGTTTCTTTTACATTGTTACGACCGGGGTGAGAGGAGTGCGCAGTTGATCTAGCCCCACTACTCCACAGGTCGTACCATTAGTTCAAAAGTTTGATTTCCTCACCAAAATGGCCAATTGTTTACCTTCACTACTGGTACCCAGAATAAAAGAGACTTTAACCAGGCTTCTTTCAATAAACAACAAGCATATTAATTTATTATAAAACTAGTCTTGTCAAATAGAAAGGCAAAGCTTATCAACATGCAATATGGAATATGAAATTATAATAATTACTCTTTCAAGATACCCCAAGTCTCACACACACACACACACACACGCACACGTATGCATGCACACATGCACACATACACACACACACGCACACATACACACACACACGTACACACACGCATGCAAAACAATGACATATAAATAGAAATGGAGGAATTCTACCAAAGGTTAAAAGTCAATGGTTCAAAGGCAAAGGATAGACAGTGGAGTTCTTGGAATGGCGTCAGGGCTATAGGGTTGGGGTCTGTAATGACTTGACATACCAGACAGGTTTTAACTAGAAACAGATAACTTTATTACAGGGAGCTTTTCAGATGTTAAATGCATGAACCAGGTCCTCAACAAGAAAGCCCCACCAACCACCTGGATTGTCCATGCTTAGAGACTCCAAGGACAATCATGTGACTCCTGGTAGGCATTAGGATTACTACATTTCTTCATTACTACATTTTCCCCCCTTTAGTTTTTTTTTAAAGTTTCTATTTACAGAGAACATTTGAATTTCCCACAACATATACATAAATACAACTCAGGTGATTAAAGATTAAGGGCAGTATTTTACGCTTGGCGTGTGGGTGCGCGCCCGACACGCTCAAGCGTAAAATGACGCGCCATGCCATCGGGCCTGTGTCCTGACATCATCGTGCTCTCGCGCGATATTTCGTTTGGCAGGCGCGTGCCGAAGTGAGCTGTGTGCCCGCCGGTAATTAAAAGGCCTATTAAGGCCATTAACAACCTCACTAACTTGAAACTTACGCTGCCCTTCCAGCCTTATGGTTGGCGGGCAGGCGAAAAGGCCAAGCGGCCTTACGTTTTTTAGGAAACCTCATCCACGAGCGGGATGAAGTTTCTTAAAGCAAATAAACATTAAATAAAAACTTTATTTTGGAATTAAAAACATGTCCCATCTCATGTGACAGATTCACTTGAGGGGACAAGTTTTAAAAATTTTTTTACTGTCTTTATTAATTTTTTAAAAAGCGCTTCAATCTCCCTGAGGCAGCTCCGTGCCTCATGGAGATTGAAGCGTGCTTTCACGCACATGCATGAATTGTACGCTAGGCCTGGCTCTTCCTCCTCCTGCCCACCCGCACAGGCTGCTCAGCGCTGCCGCTCATGATCCACGCAGGGCGGGCCTTCATTGGCTTTCCCGTGTGAAATCGCGGAGCGGAGCCGATCGCGGGCGGCGGTCGCTGCCCAACCGCCCCCACCCACCCCCTGACGAGCACCCCCCGCCAAGGGCAAAGTCCTGCGCTAAGTCTCTGAGGTGGCTTCCTTATTCGGTTAGAGCGGCATTGCTCTACCGCTTGAAGTTCTTCCACTGGATCGACATGATCAGGAACTGCAGCACCAGATACATCATTAGAAAGTGGCATTTCAGGGTTAGGCAACTCTACAGAGACAACAGGCATGACTATTCTAGGTCAATTGTCACCTCAGGGGTTAATGGTTTGACATTAATCACAGGCAGAATAGCTTGTTGTTGGAACGTCTCTCTGTTCCTAAGATAATCCATATGTTTTTGTACAATTTGGTCTTCCACTTCCACCTGGAAGGACAAGGCATCATTTTCTGAGACAATTGTACCAGGACCCGACAAGGTCCACACCTAAAATTCCACACGAAAACTATATCTCCTACAGAGAATCTTCGAGCTTTCTGTCAATATTATGATTCAATTTTTGATTACTCTCATTTTTCTCTACCTTCCCCTCTAAGTTTGGAAACAACAGACTTAACCTTGTATGTAGGCGGCATTTCATCAATAATTCAGACAGTGTTGAACCCGTGGTTGAATGAGGCATCGTACAATTATTGAGAAGAAAGCGGGAAAGTCGTGTTTCTAAAGTACCTTCGGATAACCTTCATTCCTGATTTGAAAGTTTGTGCTGCTCTTTCAGCTAAACTATTTGATGAGGGATGATAAAGTGCTATTTTAATATGTCTGATTCCATTTAAACTCATGAATCTCTGAAATTCTGTACTAGTGAATATAGTACCATTATCCGAAACGATGACTTCTGGGACGTCATGTATACTAAAGCATTGGTGCAGCTTTTCGATAGTTGCACTCGATGTTGGCGATCTGCATTCATACACATCCATCCATTTAGAATGCGCATCTACGATCAATAAAAACATGGTACCTCAGAATGGTCCTAAATAATCAATTTGTAGTCTAACCCAGGGTTGACCAGGCTACTCCCACAGATGCAGTGGAGCTGAAACAGGCAACTTCTGCTGTTGCTGACAATGGAGACAGTGCTTGACCATGTTTTCAATGTCACTGTCAATGCCTGGCCACCAGACCTAGCTTCGCACAAGCATTTTCATCTTCGATATGCATGGATGCGCATTGTGAAGCTCCGTCAGGAGTGGTTCACTTCCTTGTGAAGGGACGACAGCTGTTGATCCCCATAACAAGATTCCATTGAGGTAATTATGGTTTTATCTAATGTGTTATATACCTTTAAGAAGAATGTTATAAAGAAAGATCACATGATCTTAGTATCCAATAGAAGAGTAGCGTGGGCTACCTCTAGTTAGTAGTCAGTAGTATGGAGATAGGATTTGAAATGAAAGCACACATGTAGTTGCTGCTGGGTACCTTTGTAAATAAACATAGGGCAGAATTTTTCACTTGGCGTGCGGGATCGGTGGGGATGGGCCCGCCCAGCTTGATATGCAAGCAGCAGCGCTGAGTGCTGCCTGTGCGGGCAGTGGGAGGAGGAGGAGCAGGCTGAGCACGAACTTTGCGCATGCGTGCAAGAGAACGCTGAATAATCTTGCTGAGGCATGGAGCTGCCTCGGAGATGAAGAGATATTTTTAAAAATAATAGAGCAGAAAAATGTAATGAAACATATCCCCTCATGTGACTCTGTCACATGAGCAGGGACATGTTTTTGATTTAAAAATAATATTTTTATTTTATTTGTATTTGCTTTTGGAAACCTCATCCCGCCTGTGGATGAGGTTTCCAAAAAAATGCAAAGGCCGCTTAGCCTTTTCGCCTGCCCGCCAACTGTAAGGTTGAAGGGGCAGTGAAAAATTAAAGTCAATTTATAACTTAATGGCCTTAATAGGCCTTTTAATTGTCGGTGGGCACGCTGCTGGTTCTGGTGCATGCCCACTGACCAAACTATCGCGCGACTGCACGTTGACATTGGCACACTCGGCCGACGTCATCATGTGTCACTTCATGCTCAGTCGGGTAGGGTGCGCACCCACCTTCCGAGCTAAAAATTCTGGCCACGATGTTTTCTACCTAAGAAGGGTCTGCTGATCAACTCCATCTACATTACCAACTTAGCCATCACTTACAACGAGCGTGTGATTAGAACTACAAGATCCAACAAACTGGCGATGAGGATAAAGTGAGGATAAAACGAGGATAAAACAAGTTAATGGAAGAAATCAAGAGAAATGAAATTGGGCTGCATCTCGCACAGTAATTGTAAGTAGAAGTTCCGTTTGAATTGACAAAGTAATTCCCTCACAGAATTCTGCAATTCAGAAAAATTGATCCTTTTGATCCAGCTATGGATGATTGGTCCCTTAACATTTTTCCAAGCAAACAAGATTATGGAGGAAGAGAATAGGTGGGCAATCCTCTTAAGTATATATGGGAATAAAGCCTACTGCTTGATTCAAAGTTTGACGGTACCCAGTGCCTCAGATTCAAAAATTTTTGGTGAAATGGTGGACCTTGTGAAGGGTCATTTTCAACGAAAGTGCTCAGTAATGATGCAACGGTTCAAGTTTAACTCGGGAAATAGGGCCCCGGGGGAGACAGTTGTTTGTTATGTGGCAAGTATGAAACAGTTAACAGACATTGTGAATTTGGTACATCTCTAAACAACATGCTCAGAGATCATTTAGTGTGCAGTGTGAATGAGGACACGATTCAGAAGAGATTATTGCCCGAAACATATTTGGCTTTTAAGAAGGTGCTAGAGATAACACTGGCCATGGAAAGCGCAATAAGGGATTCAAAAGCCATACGGGGAGTGCAAAAATGGTGCCGTCCAACACATTGGGAAGGAAGCCCCAGCCAAAAAGGGTGTGAAAATGCAAGATTCTGCTGAGAAGTGGGAAACACTTCTAAAAAAAAATGACTTGGCAGTGAAAACAATGAGTAATTTAATAGAGTTGGAAACAGGCAGTCCTTTAACAATTGGCAATTTAAAAAAACGAATGTTTTTATTGTCATAGAAATGGACATATGATGAGACAATGCAAGGAAAGGGTCATGCAGACTTTCAAACAAAAGGAAAAACCTAGTGAGATTTACAATGTAGAAGAGCTTGAAACAACAAATTTAGATATTTATTCATTGTTTAATTTGAAGGTTGGAAAGACAGAACTAATATATGTAACAGTGAAAGTAAATGGCAGACCTGTTAGAATGGAAATGGACACAGGAGCTTCCACTACAATAATTGGGGAACATACTTTCAGATATCTGAATAATGGTGAACATCAATTAAATTTAGAAGAAACTGATATCAAATTAAAAACATACACTGGTGAAGACATTCAAGTCAAAGGCACAAGTAGAGTTACTGTCTGTTACGGAAGCCAATCGGTAAAGCTACCCTTGATGGTGGTAGCAGGCAAGGGGCCAAGCCTCCTGGGGTGAAACTGGCTAAAGGAGATTAAGTTAGAATGGGCTGAAATTCTCCAACTGAAAGCAAGTGGGTTACCAGGGCTACTACGAAAGTACGCCACAGTCTTCAGGGACGAACTTGGGAAGATCCAGGGGCTGTAAGTGAAAATTCATGTGGATCCAGAGGCAACTCCCCCGATTCATGAAGGCAAGACCAGTACCTTATGCGCTGCGAGAAAAGGTCAACACCGAACTGGACAGACTGGAAAAACTGGGTGTTATACAATCTGTGCAGTTCTCAGAATGGGCAGTGCCCATAGTCCCCATCCTTAAACCCAACCAAAGCGTCTGAGTTTGTGGATACTACAAATTGACGGTTAATAAAGTGGCTAAGCTAGACAGACACCCCATACCAAAAATCAAAGACCTGTATGCCAAACTAGCAGGTGGAACCACCAACACGAAGCTTGACATGAGTCATGCTTATCAACAACTAGAGTTAGAGAATGCCTCCTGGGAATTTGTCACAATTAAAACCCCCAAAGGTTTGTACCAATATACACGATTGCCTTTCTGTGTCTCCTCAGCTTGCGCCATCTTCCAGAGAACAATGGAAAGTTTACTGCAGCGACTGCCCCACATTATAATCTATTTAGACGATGTTTTGGTGATGGGATTCACTGAGAAAGAGCATTTGGCAAACTTAGAAGAAGTCTTAAAATATTTCTTACAGGCTGGATTGCACTTAAAAAAGAAGCGCACGTTCCAAGCGATACAGGTAATCTATCTGGGTCACCGGGTAGATTCATAGAGCGACCACCCAGTTGAGGAGAAAATGAGAGCCATAAGAGAGGCACTTGCTCCAAAGAATACCTCCGAGCTCAGATCATTCCTAGGAATGATCAATTATTATAGACAGTTCTTACCCAATTTGTTTATAGAACTGGCACCCCTACATTATCTACTCACAAAAAAACCAACGTTAGTCTTGGGGGCAGCCCAGAAAGAAGCTTTCATAAAGGTGAAACAATTGTTGCACTTGTCCAACCTATTAGTAAATTATGACCAGAGGAAAGAATTGGTGTTGTCATGTGACACATCCCCCTACGGAGTGGGAGCAGTACTCTCCCAACGGGACTCCCTTAAATAGTCATTAATTGATCACTTAAGAGCCTCAATTGGGCTAGGATGGATAGGCCTAGTAAATCTGCAGACAGGTTAGGGTGGGCAGGAAACTACTGACAGTTGAGGTGTTGCATGGAGGACTTTCTGCTTCCTGGGAGGGAACAGGAGCTCCCTCCTCCTATCCACTGCCTGGATCAGGACTTCCAGGCATTGGAGAACATTAAGGCTCACTCTACACATCTTGCAGCCTTTGCTGTGTCCACAAGCAATCTCCCCTGTCTGCAGCCATAATTTATTACTGCTTGAAGGGGTTCTGGCTGCTCTTTAAGTGATAACAGAGCTGCCCAATTTCCTACCCTGCTCACCTCGAAAGAAGCATGTGGCCAATAGTGGCAGGGGCACTAATGCCTGAGAGATAATAGTTACGTGCCAGCATGACATGAAGGAGCAAGTGAAATGTGTGCCCCACTCCCTTTCATTATTTATTATTAAAGACTCCACTTTCAGGAGTGATCAATTTGTTGGGTGAATTAGCAATCAGCTCACAAGTGTGGCCCTGAGCATCCGGTCTTCTGTCAGTTTAATTCTTTACTCCACTCCCACTGACTTTCCTGTCCTCAGCCTCCTACTGTTCCAGTGAAGCACAACAAAAGCTTGAGGCACAACACCTCAGGGGCTTTACAATTTCCTGGATTCAACGTCAAGTTCAACGATTTCAGATCATAACCATAGCCCCCATTTTTTCCTTTTTGTGTTTTACTTTGAGTTTCACAGCTTTTGGACAGCAGTTGTTGGTGATGAATCTGTTTTCACATTCACAGCTCTTCTTAACACATCTTTTGTTTCTTTACTTTCTCGTCACTATCTCTTTGTACTATCACATTTTTTTTATCATTTAATCTCCCCTGCCTTCCACCCTATTACAGACAGTTTTGTCTTGAGTTTGGGTCTTGGATGGGTTTATTGAGGGATTGTCAGTTACCCTAAGAATACTTCTGCATACCATTATTCGTAAAAAAACATTTCTCTTTATTCAAGATATGTATGTACATTTCAGTGCCATACACAAGGTTCTACTTCTGCTTGTCACCAGTTTTCAGTTACTTAACCATGTAACATTGCAGCACAGTTACATCAGGGTCATAAATTTCCCCCCGTTGGGGGGGTTGTGTGGGGGCGTGCGGGGGCGGGCACGAACCAATTAAGATCTGCCCAGCATGACGCGTGCCCGGAAGTGCTGAGCGCTCCCCGGGCGGGCGGGGGTGGGGGGAATTCCCTGAGTCGGGCCCTGTGCTCTTTCGCGCATGCATGGAGCTGCCTCAGGGAGATTAAGTTCGGAATGAAAGCTTTTATTAAAGACAGAGAAAAATTATTTAGATGTCCCCTCATGTGACAGCATCACATGAGTTGGGACATGTTTATCAAATGTTTGAAATTTTAAAATTTAATTAATAAACCCTTCATGAAACCTCATCCCGTCCGTGGATGAGGTTTCATGAAAAATGTGAAGGCCACCTGGGCTCTTCGCCTGCCCGCCAACCTTAAGCTTGGACGGGCAGCATTCTTAACTACTTTAATTACTTTCTTAATGGCCTTAATAGGCCTTTGACAGTTCAGCGAGCGTGCAGCCGACTTGGCTGCGCACCTGCCGAGCTGAAAATCTAAATGATGCATGGTGACGTTGGGACGCCTGCCATCACCGTGCGTCTTTTTTTGCATCGGCGAGCGGGCCCCGCCTCTGCTCGCCGACCCAAAAATTCTTCCCCAGTAGTTACATCGGTATCAGATGCTCCTGATGTTGACCCTTTACTCTTCATGGACCTTCCCTTTTGTTCTTTCCTCATCTCCCCCCTTACCCTGCCTTGCTTAAAAACTTTTACATCTCCAAGTACTCCCAGCTCTGACAATGAGACATTGACCGAAAATGTTAACTCTGTTTCTCTCTCCTTGGATGCTGCCAGGCCTGCTGAGTATTTTCTATTTTTATTTCGAACTATGTAGCTCTTGGGTTCAAGGGATAAATAGGACAGAGGTGTCTATCCCATGCACGTTTACCCTATTTTGAGGAGTCAATCAGAAAATCTCCATTGTATGAATCTCTGGATCAGGAGTACATCAAGCAGAGAGAGGAATTGAAGGTTGGCCATATATTCAGCAAAGCTGCCCTAACTTCAGTAATCATCAGCAGTGTTCAGACCTTCCCCCACCTTACATACAATTCTCAGCAGTGTGAAAATATTTCATACACATCTTAAAAATTCTCAAGACAGCTTGAAACCAACTTGCAATAGCAAACTCTTTCACAGCATTGCTTCAGACAGCAAACTGTTTGAGCATATGAGAAACAATGATTTCATATAAAATTTTGGACAGCTGTCGTCAGTTAAAATGAATGTGGCTCTTTATTTTCAACAGACATGAAGAATTGTCAATTAATCAGAGCCATCAGTCAACAGGTAAGGAAGGCTGAAACCATACCCAAAGGCAGACATTTCTTGCACAAAATCAGTCAAGTCTTCTGCTTACAACTAAGAAGCCTGGAATTCTGTCTTGTGTTGAAGCCAGTTGTATTTGGGCAAGTGACACAGATCATCACCTTCTTACAGTGACAGTTAGAATCAAATTAAGTCTGACTCAGTCTGTACAAGTCTAACGTGCAAGTCACTGTTGGTGCTTCCTGCATTTGCTTTCAGCATGTACACCCTGCTTAAATATATTCTGCAGGTGATGTATTGCTAGTGGCAGAACTGACAGGAAAATGGTGTGATCCGTATGATTGGGTAGCTGACAGCAGATATTGCCTGTCTGTGTTACTGCCAAATATCTGTATGACTCACTGAATTTTGAATTATTCAACAGAAATTTGACAGAGGAATATTGTTTATGGGTTAAGATGAGTCCCGTCTGCACTGATATTGAACAAAGGCACAGAAAGCAGTAAATTCTCCAAACCATCTGCTTAAACATTGCCGACTTTACTGTTACTCAATCCATGGATAATTTGCACACACAAACAGAATACAGCAGATGCAGCCTTAATCCAGGCAGAACATTTCAAAATACCAAATCACTTCAATTTTGTTTCCATTATTTAGAAATCCTAAACTAAGGATAATCCTGATCCAATTGTGAAAATCTTCCCTTTCGTTTAGAATTCAATTAATGTTGACCTGTTTTATGTGTCATTTGGTGGGGATTGAACATTTTAACAGTAGAAACACATGGGCCCTGAAATAAGTTCTTCCAGTGGCCTGCTGTAACTTCATGGGAGATTGGCAGAATCCCTGAGAAAAACATGCCAGCAGCTGAAAAGAGTCACTTACACCTTTTCTCAGGTGGTTGGTCTGTTGATTCGACTGGAAGTCTGTCGGAACCCCTTTGGAATTTAAGGACCCAGGTCTTCTGCTTTGCGGACAGCTGGAGACTGGAAGTACCCTGACAGATGTGTGGGAGACCCCTAGCAAGTCGATGTAAACACATCCCCAGTACTTAAGCGGGAAGTTTAAACTTCTGATTGCTGGCTGACTGCCTGGTGATCGGCCAGAACTGTGCAGACTTAGGCTGCTTGCCCTATGCTTACCCTGCTTTTTACACGCATTTACTTAGAGTTTTTCATAGCAGGCATAAAACCAGCGAAACTCTAAGTAAGTCAGTTGGAGTGTCAAAGCACTCCAAATCCCACAGTAATAGTCACTCCCTCATGGATGCCTGTTTGCTGCCTGAAAAACGGTAGTCAGCAGTTGGAAATCAGAGAGAACCTTTGATGCCAAGGCCCAGTTGATACAATATTCAGGCAGCCTGCAAACGAGTGAACAGCCCACTCACTGAAACAGGAGTAAAGTTGTTTAAGTATGCAAATCATGGTTCCCTGCCAGTTATGTGACCCTGATTACAACATTTAGGCATAAATTAACAGTGCCCGTGCCGCAGATACTCTGCCTGGTTGAGCGTCCTAATCATACCTCCTTAAAGGCATTGCTGGAGGCTACCCAAAATACGAGCCAGGAAATGCTGATGTATTTTTATGGGCCCAGAGAAGTGCTCCTTCTAGTACCTCAGAAAAGCTCCAGCTAGCTGCTTGGCTCTATTCAAGGACTCTCTCAGGCTCATTCCCAGATCATCCCCAATTCCAACGTGCCAACCAATTCAGTGGGTGAATTTGTGCCCATTGCTTACCGACGGCATTCAAATAAAGACCAACCTGTATTTGGTTTGGGCCTCATACCAGCACTATTCAGTCAGTGGAGCTGCCAACCTCACACCCAATTTGAACTTCTCAAGCAATGTTTTTGAAAGACATGAGACAGTGGTGCAGTAAATGACGCTGCTAAGAAAACATATGGGGAGGTCGGTTAGCTCAGTCAGCTGGATGGCTGGTTTGTGATGCAGAGTGACACCAACAGTGTGGGTTCAATTCCTCTACTGGCTGAGGTCATCCATGAGGCCTTCTCAAACTCACCCCTCACTTGAGGTGTGGTGACCCTCAGGTTAAACTCACCACCAGTCATCTCTCTCTAATTAGAGAGCAACCTATGATCCTCTGGGACTACAGCAACTTTCATTTCATGGTGTATGTATGTTTGGCTTCAATGAAGCAAAGAATATTTTGTGTTTTCTATAATCATTCTCTCTTTGCAGTATTTATAAACATGATATACATGTATAAGCCATTTAAGTCTGGAAATTGTTGTTGACAACATTAGCTGACAACAGATGTGTATGATATTCTCTCTGTCGTGCTCAATACAAGCATGAGTATAGTGGATATAATGGGCTGTTTGATCATACTTTGTGAAGGTGGCCATAAATTCTGTTAAGATGGCTGCAACTTAACACGGTGTTGTGGAGTATTTTAAAGCAACACTCATCACAGGGTCTTTTGTTCAAACGTCAAGCAGCCTTTATTTTTACACCGGTGGGGAGACAATCTCTGCTGGTAAACCAGGAGACTTCTCCAAAAACACAGAGTTTCAAGCAGTTTATATTCTATTCTAATTGCGTTACAATCACAGTGCCAACTACAACAGAACTGATACCATTAAGAAGGACTGGAATTTAGGACATCACAACAATGACACAGGATAATCACCATCATGTAATCTAATTAAGAAATGAAGGAGGCCATTGTCACAACCAAATGGCCCTAGGCAACATCTATTCACCCCTGTCACAGAAGGAGAGAAATCTTTTACATAAAGATCAACTCTTTGGAGCCAGGGACAGCTCACCTTGGTAGGATCCATTGTTTTCAGTTGTGGAAATAATATCAGCACTGAGCAGTTCTGCCCAGAACAGACTTTCTGGATCAAAGTGGGGGCCAAGCACCAATCATTCAGTAAGATGTCCTCAGGAGATGTGTTTGTGATACTGTATTAGCTTAGCATCCGGGAACCATTTTAACCCCATAATTGCTGTAGAGCTTGAAAGCCCCACTTCAACGTGGATATGAACGTTTAAACTGTGGACAGCATTCCATTCTGTGGGAAATATTTAGTTAAACATGGACCTGAATAAGGGTACTTTGCAGCCACCTGTGAAGTTCAAACATCTCATTGTGTAAGGATGAACCAGCGTTTGAGGAATATCAGATCTATAGACTGTTGGCCTCAGAGTGCCATATTGAACAACAAAGATTATTTGAGCTCAAGTTGGCACGAAAATAAGAGTGAGGGACCATTGTCAACTGCTATTGTATCATGGCTGTCTGGACCCCTGAAGTGTTAATCCTCTAGTCGTGTAACGGAAACTAACTTTCGGGGACTGCAGTATGATACAACCTGAACAAATGTGTGTGTGAGGAAAACATCCGAAGCACCGGGAAACATCTGAAACAGCTGAACCATCATCTAATACAGCCAAAGTACTGCAGTTGTTCCAGATTCCAAATCCACCTGGGAACCTACTTCAGCTATTCATCTACAAGAAGCTTCACAGTACCATGAGAATCCTTTGTTCTAAAAGGCCTTCATTCCAACTATAGCCTCAGCTGAACCAAGAAGACAACAGGCCTGCATCGACATAGAGATTGAGTTATAAATTCCGTTTTTATAATTATGGCTTTAAGTTCACCTGTATTTAATTTTTGAGTGTGTGATAGTATGAGGGAAACAGGTGATTGAGATGTTGTGGTCAAACATCCAGGGCAAATTTGTGATAATAAATAACCTTCTTTAATTTTAAAACTCACATGAAAGCCTGCTGCTGGAGTTTATTTTAAACTAGAAAAAGTCACTCTGAGGGTAAGGAAATACACACACCTTACACAGCAACATCCTGATTAGGGACTAGAAGGGAACACACAAATCCTGTCAGTAATAGTCTCCCTATTTTTGGAAAGGCATTAATCTATTATAAATAAATGGGGTAACCCATGTGTTAGAATGGTGGACAGATATATGGTGCGAAGTCTTTCTACAGTATTATCACCCATCAGTAATTTCCAGACTACAATAGGTCCAAATACAGCTTTGAGTAGAAACTTTATATGTGGCAGCCTTCCATCTCGTAAGACGATGGTTTGTGCTGCGGTGGTCAACTCCCTGTTAATCATTGCCTGGTGTGGGTCTGAAGCCCCACTCTGTCATGGAAGTCCCTGCCACATTTGCTGCAGAGGAAGACAGCAGGCTGAGAAAGTGCACAATTCACTAGCCTCTGTTTTTTCTGGGCGCCCTTCTTGGCCAGCGGAGCTTTTCATTTCTGATTGCCTCTTCCAATGCCCTTCCAAACAGTCAGCCTCCAGACGTCACGGCCATTAGCGGCTGTCTCCCAGTTTTCAGTGTCAATGTCCTTCATCTTCAAATCTCACCTTGTGGTGGAGGTATGGACACCCAGGAGGTCGTGACCCAGTGGTCAATTCACCATAAAGAAGGCCATTGTGTATATGGCTGTCATCCTTCCGATGAACATGGCTGAGTCAGCACAGATGTTTGCTTAGCAATGAGTGTATGCAGATGGATTTAGCATGCTCCAGGATCTTTGAGTTGGTGACCCTGTCCTCCCAAGAGATGCTGAGGATGCATCTGAGACAGCAAAGGTGGAAACAGTTCAGCCTTTTCTCCTGCCTAGCATATGTTGTCAAGGTCGCATCATTGTAGAGGGGTACACTGAGGACACAGGCTTGGTAGACTCACAGTTTGATGTTCTCAGCCAGGCTTCTGCTGTTCCACATACCCTTACTTAGCTTGGACATATCAGCTGCAGCTTTTGCGATGCGTGTGTTAATTTCAGCATCAAGAGACACATTGCTGGTGATTGTGGAGCCTAGACATGTGAAGCTATCCACAGCCTCACATCGTCAATGCTGATAGATGGCAGTATGGCAACATCCTGGACCATGACGTTGTCTTCCTGATGCTGATGGTCAAACCCAACTCTTTACAGGCATGAGAAAATCTGTTCACTTGTTGCTGAATGTGTTCCTCGGTATGGAATGTTAGTGCAGCATCATCAGTGTAGAGAAACTCTCTGAGGACTTGGCACACCTTTGTCTTGGATCTCAGATGAGCAAGGCCAAATATTTTTCCATCAGTTTTTTTTTATTCTTTCATGGGACATGGGTGTCACTGGCTAGGCCAGCATTTATTGCCCATGCCTAATTACCATTGAGAAGGTAGTGGTGAGCTGCCTTCTTGAACCACTGCAGTCCATGTTGTGTAGGTACACCCATAGTACTGTGAGGGAGGGAGTTCCAGGATTTTGACCCAGTGACAATAAAGGGACAGCGATGTAGTTCCAAGTCAGGATGGCTTGTGGCTTGAAGGGGGACTTGCAGGTGGTGGTGTTCCCATGTGTCTGCTGCCCTTGTCCTTCTAGATGGTAGAGGTCACGGGTTTGAAAGGTGCTGTCGAAGGAGTCTTGGTGAATTGCTGCAATACATCTTGTAGATGCTGCCACTGTGTATCAGTGGTGGAGGAGTGGATGTTGGAGGTGGTAGATGGGGTGCGAATCAAGGGGGCTGCTTTGTCCTGCATGGTGTTGAGCTTCTTGAGTGTTGATGGAGTTGCACTCATCCAGGCAAGTGGAGAGTATTCCATCACACTCCTGACTTGTGTCTTGTAGATGGTGGATGGGCTTTGGAGAGTCAGGAGGTGAGTCACTGCAGAATTCCCAGCCTCTGACCTGCTCTGTAGCCACATATTTATCTGGCTAGTCCAGTTCAGTTTCTGGTCAATGGTAACCCCCAGGATGTTGATATTGAGTTTTCAGTGATGGTAATGCCATTGAATGTCAAGGGGAAATGGCTGGATTCTCTCTTGTTGAAGATGGTCATTGCCTGGCACTTGTGTGGTGTGAATGCTATTTGCCATTTATCAGCCCAAGCCTGAATGTTGCCCAGGTCTTGCTGTATATGGGCAGACAGTTTCAGTATCTGAGCAGTCATGAATGGTGCTGAATATTGTGCAATCATCAGCGAACCTCCCCACACGACTGTATGATGGAGGGAAGGTCATTGAAGAAGCAGCTGAAGATGGTTGGGCCTAGGACACTACCCTGAAGAACCCCTGCAGTGATGTCCTGAGACTGAGATGATTGACCTCCAACAACCACAATCATCTTCCTTTGTGCTAGGTATGACTCCACCAGTGGAGAGTTCTCCCCCTGATTCCCATTGACTTCTGGTTTGCTAGGGATCCCTAATGCCACACACTTAAATGTGGATGAAGTCAAAGGCAGTCACTCTTACCTCATCTTTTGATGTCAGCTCTTTTGTCCATGTTTGGACCAAGACTGTAATGAAGTCAGGAGCTGAGTAGCCCTGGCAGAGCCCAAACTGAATGTCAATGAATAGGTTGTTTCTATGTAAGTGCCGCTTGATAGCACTGTCAATGATCCTTTCCATCACTTTGCTGATGATCAAGAATAGACTGATGGGGCAGTAATTAGCTGGGTTGGATTTGTCCTTTTTGTGGACAAGACATAGCTGGGCAATTTTCCACATAGCTGGGTAGATGCCAGTGTTGTAGCTGTTACTGGAACAGTTTGGCTAAGGGTGTGATTAGTTCTGGAGCATAAGTCTTCAGTACTATTGCTGGAATATTGTCAGGGCCCATAGCCTTTCCAGTATCCATTGCCTTCAGCCGTTTCTTGATATCACGTGGAGTGCATTGAATGGGCTGAAGACTGTCATCTGTTATGCTCAGGACCTCCAGAGGAGGCCGAGGTGGATCATCCATTCGGCAATTTTGGCTGAAGATTGTTCCAAATGCTTCATCCTTATCTTTTGCACTGATGTTCTGGGCTCCCCTATCATTGAGGATGGGGATATTTTGTGGATCCTCCTCTTCCTGTGAGTTGTTTAATTGTCCATCGCTATTCACGACTGAATGAGGCAGGATTGCGGAGCTTAGATCTGATCCTTTAGGTTGTGGGATCACTTAGCTCTCTCTAGCGCATGCTGCTTTCACTGTTTGGCATGCAAGTAGCCCTATGTTATAGCTTCTCCAGGTTGACACCTCATTTTTAGGTATGCCTGGTGCTGCTCCCGGCATGCCCTCTTGCACCCTTCATTGAACCAGTGTTGATCCCCTTGTTTGATAGTAATGGTAGAGTGGGAGGATATGCTGGGCCATGAGATTACAGATTGTGGTTGTGTCATGAAGCTATTCATGTATATAATATTATTGGAAAATATTTTTCCTTTAAAATACAGGTTTAGTCTGTTGGTGTGTATTAATTGGACTAAAGCTGGATGCTTTGTTGTGTACTAGTTTTGAGATATAAACAGAGAGGTAGAGTGCATTTGCATTTTTTGAATAGAACGTTCAATAAGTGGGCTGAATTCTGGCACCCATCAAGCAGAAACCAAGCAATTTGTTTATATTGCTAATAAAATTGGTACTGTGAAAGGGGTTTTATTGTTAGAAGAGGCTGGTGATACAATGAGAATTTGCATTCAATGACCTGTGCTAGGTATAACTTCAGCAGTTTTTGTGTGTGTAGAACAGAGGCAATGTGAGATCAAAAGTAGCTGTAAACCTCCAACTGTCTCCACAGGAACCAAAGTGAAAATTTTGAATTCGTAAGGTGAAAATGCTTTGCCTGGTGTCTGGTTAAATCTGTGAATTGCTGATGCCTTAATGGAGATTAGTTTGGGAATTTGTTAAAAGTTATGATTGTAGTAATTTGTAGCCATGTGTATATATTTAACTTGTGTAAATTGATAAAATGTTTCGTTTAGCTTAATATAAAACCTCTCGCGAGCTGGCAGTCTGATTCCTGAATTTCGAGCTGCAACTCAAACATAAAACTTAAAATCATAGGTTATGACAGTTGTTTAAAGGTTCCCCCTGGGATTTTTTAAAATAACTCAGCTTTACCAACTGCTCAGTCATAACATTTGTATACAATTCTGCTGCTGTTGATGTTTTGGTATGTAAGTAGATACCCTCTGTGGATGACCTAAAGGCAAATGGCAGCAGCAAAGAAAAGAATATGCCAAAGGATGTCGATGCCAGAATGCAACCCTGTTTGACCCCACTGCGGATCTTAAATAGTTCCGATGTTGTCCCGTTATAGCTCACCTTACCCATCATGTTGTCATGGAAAGAGGAGTTCACCTTGAGCAGCTTTGGTGGGTATCCAGTTTTCTTGAGCAGCTTAAATAGGCTGCCTCTGCTCACATACCTTGGTGAGATTGATGAAGGCAATATATAGTGGTCTCTTTTGTTCACAACATTTCTCTTGCAACTGCTGGACTGAGATGATCATGTCCATTGTAGATATTCCAGTTTGGAAACCACATTGGGATTCGGGGTAGATGCGTTCAGCCAGGATCTGGAATCTGACAAGTGCAACATGACCATATACTTTTCCCTTGATATTCAGCAGGGAGATGCCTCGATTGTTGTTGCAATCACTATGGTCACCCTTGACCTTGTACAGGGTCACAATCTTTGCATCACCCTCTGCAGAGACAAAGAAGTTTGTGCAGATGCTGCAGGGGTGCTGGTTTTCTGTGATTTATGAGTCCAGATGGTAACCTGAAGCTTTGACTGTGGCAAGCGAGTCAATAGCTTTGCTGAGTTCCTCCACTGTGGGTTTGATATTCAGCTCTGTCATGACAGGCAGGCTTTCTATGGTATCTAGAGCTTCCTTGGAGACAGTGTTCTCCTGAAGATTACAACTCAAGGCAGTCTTCCATCCTTCTCTCCAGCTGTTTAGTGCAGTTGGTGATGACTTTCCCTGCCTTTGTTTTGAGTGGAGCTGTTTTCTTTACTGATGGATCTGTCGCCTTTTTGATCCCTTCATACATGCCCCTGGTGTTCCCCATGTGGAACGACATCTCAATATTCGGGCAGGGATGTAATCAACAGTTATTGGTGCACTCCCTAGTAGTCTGTTGGACTTCACTTCAAGCACTCTTAGTGCATTTAGAGTCTTTTTGCTCGGATCTCTAATGTAACTAATGAGAGCAGACTGCTTGGCTTCAATGATAGGTTCCAGCACAGTGATAATAGCCTCAAATCAGTCAGCACTTTTCCACTCTCGCTTCCCATATGTTGAGAGTGTAGTATTGAGAGTGTAGATGTTGTCTCAAAGTATACTCCATTTCATTTCTGCACCCTGTGTGGGAATACAGGAGAGTGCCTTTCAATCCAGTCGTGGAACTGTTGGTTTTTATCTGGTTAGGCAGTGTGGCTGATGTTGATACAAGGAGAGCATTTCTGCATTGAATGAGCAAACTTCAAGGTTTGCATCCTTGCCTTGGTGCATACCATGGAGTAATCTGTGTCAGTCAGCACTGCGGCAGTTGTGTGCATTGAGAATACTGTTCAGGGAGTCATGTCACTTGATGATCAGATCCAGCTGGTGCAATGCCCCGACCTTGGATGTCTCCAGGACACCTTGTGGCATGGTTTGTTCTGGACAAAGGTGTGAGCTTTGCAAATCTTGTGGTATGTCTATTCTCAATTATCCTTCCCAGCCCATGATGCCAAGGTCCTTTACTCATGGTCCACACCCACTCTTGCGTTGAAATCCCCCAGTAGGTAACGATGTTCTGACTTAGGGGTTCTGCTGATGGCATTGTCAAGCTCTTCACAGAACTGTGCTTTCGCCTCTGTAGTGGAACACAGCGTTAGAGCATAGATACTCATGAGGTTAACTGGCCCTGTTTGAGTTGAGAGGGTGATAGAACACATTCTGAACCATTTGCAGGAGGTTCTATCATTGAGAGTAATGAGTTCCTTACAGCAAAGCCTACACCTTGTTCACACGTTTCCTCTGAACTCTTCCCCTACCAGATGAATGTGTAATGTTTTTCTTTCAGTGATCCACGCTCAGTGAGCCTTATCTATTATACCACCTACTTGTTGAGCAGAAACTCTAAGCTCCAAACCCATTGAAGCAGATGGACCGTGGATGATCAGCACCTTATTAGTCGGGGCTGTCCAACATGAGGTGGGTGGTGGCTAACCAGTGGGACATGATGGTCCCTCCCACCATTGGAGACAGTCCATCACACCCATTTTCTACACCAATCGAGTTAGGCTTATCACTCGTAGCTGCTGTCTCCTGTGTTTGTTCACATTCTGCAACAAAACTGGATTGTCCTCTCTATGGCGCAAGCTGGGCAAAATTTATGGAGATCCTGGGCTGCCCAAATGACAGAGTCCCCCTCTCAACCTCCCTGGTTGAGTCCAAAGGAATACAATGCACTGAGTAGAATCCGATGGAAATTAACTGAATGGGCCTCTTAAATGAATACACAGATTTGATGTTATAGCTAAAAGAGGTTGAGACAAAGCATGAACATTTCAAAAAAATGGGGAAAGAATTAGCATGATAAATATAGATAGCATGATAAATAATGTCACCATTAGCACCTCCTTTAGCCGGTACCACCACCATCAGCGCTCCTTTGACCTTTTGTTTATTACATCTTTTGCAATCTCTCTTTTGCATCCACCTATCGCTGGCCTTCTATCCAGCTTCACCTGTTCCACCCCCCTTAAACAGTATATATTTCACCACATTCTTACTTCTCTTTAGCTTGGAAGAAGAGTCATATTGACTTGAAACGTTAGCTCTGTCTTTCTCTCCACAGATGCTGTTCCACCTGCTGAGTTTTTCCAGCATTTTCTGTTTTTGTTTCAGATTTCCAGCATCTGCAGTATTTTGCCTTTATATGCATGATAAATATTTTGTTCCATATGATTGTAGGAGTACTACATTATCAGGATCTCATTATATCATGTAAGGGTTTATCAACACCATTTATAAATGCATATCACTTCAGTTAGGAACTCAGTACTATTTTATTCAAATGCTCAACACATGAATATGTCTATATACATCTACAACATACGGTATTTAAAAGCTGATGTATATGTGCAGTTCTTTGTCTGCAAAACTTTGACGCTCTGACACACACTTTAGTTATACCTTATTTGAGGGAAATATTGAATATCGCCCATAAGGAGGTACTGGGGTTCAATGCATGATGAACCCACACTCGTTCATAGTGAAGTAGGTAGTTTGCAAACTCTGTGGAGCTTGCTTAGTAGAATAATAGTAGCTTTGTAGTAATTGTAAATAAAACCTTTCATACTGTTTTGGGGATCATGTCTGTACAGACGAATCAGCCCTAAGTGTGGGTAATCTTAGGAGTGGAGCTTTCTAGACTTGGTCTTTGTTCAAGCTTGTACATTCATCAGGAGCTACGTAAATAAAGTTTACTGTTTCTAACAAGAAACCTGTCCGGTACACCAAGTTTATTACAATTGACGATGAGAATAAATAACTCCGACGTTGCACCACACCACACGATTGTGAGAATTTTGATTTTTAAGGGAAGAATGAAAAGTATACTCACCAGTCATGCCACTCCTCAGCAGAATTGACCTGTACGACTCGTCCGTGGAAGACTGGAGTCAGTACATAGAGCGCCTAGGTTTCTACTTTGTGGCCGACAAAATAACGGCGGAGGAGAAACAGAAAGAAATCCTTCTAAGTGTCTGCTGGAGCAAGTCATATGACCTCATCCACAGCCTGACATCCCTAAAAGCACCAAACTACAGATCCTTTAATGCGCTAGTAGACCCCGTGAAGGCACATTTTCAGCCTAAGCCGTCGGTGATCATGCAAAGATTCAAGTTCAACTCTAGAGTAAGGGCCCTGTGTCAATCACAACATACGTTGCGAGGTTAAAACAGTTAACAGAGCACTGCGACTTCAGAGGTATTCTCAATGACATGTTGTGAGATCATTTGGTTTGTGGTGTACATGGTGACGCCATTCAGCACTGTTAACTTACAGAAGTTAATATTGACCTGAAACGCACCATGGAGATAGCGCTAGCAATGGAGAGTGCTCAGAGGGACTCACAGGCTTTGCAGAGTGTGCAACATGGCACCATTCTTCAGTTGGGTTGGGAACTTACTGCCAAGCGTGGCACGAAAACCAGGGAGACAGCCACAAAGTGGGATACGGTTCCTACTGCTCAAAAACCAAAAAAACAATACAGGAAGCATCTCACCAGCAATTCAGATATTAAAGTGTTAGTGATGTCAGGGTAACCATTTACCGGAAACCTGCTGATTCAAAGAGGCAGGATGCCATTACTGTCACAAAAAAGGGCATTTTATAAAGCAGCGCAGGGCGAAATCAAGCGAGCCATTCACACAGCAGGTCAGGATGATCGAAGTGTACTATATAAATGAACCAGAAGCTGCTGATACTGATATCTATTCTTAAGGCAAGGAAAACTGAACCAATCACCTTCACCCTTCAAGTAAATGGAAAGCCTCTAGTCATGGAGGTTGACAAAGGAGCTTTAACCACAGTTCTCCACACACATTTAAATACCTAAGTGAAGTTATCCAGCCACTGAATCTGGAGCAAACCACAGCTTAGCTGTAAACATATACTGGAGAGGCAATACAGGTGAAAAGCATCACCTCTATACCGGTAACCTACAGTCAACCAACAGCCCAGCTGCCAGTGATTGTTGTAACAAGTGAAGGATCTAGCCTTCTGGGCTATGAATGATTGAAAGAAATTAAACTCAACTGGTCAGAAATTTTTCAAGTTAGAACAGGAGGAATTCTTGAGTTGTTAAAAAAGTATGACAGGAAATTCAGAGATGAGTTGGGAAAGATAAAAAGCCTACAAGCAAAAATATACGTAGATTCAGGGGCAACACCCCAGTTCTTTAAGGCCAGACCTGTGCCATACGTTCTAAAGGAGAAGGTGGGTGCAGAATTGTACCATTTAGAGAAGTTAGGAATAATCCAATTTTTATAATGGGCAGCATCCATAGTCCCTGAGGTGAAACCAAATCAAATCATTTACATCTGCGGAGACTACAAATTAACTGTGAACAAGGCTGCTAAATTAGACAAATATCAAGTCCCAATGATTGAAGATCTGTACACTAAGCTTGCAGAGGGAAGATCCTACACCAAACTGGACATGAACCATGCATATCAGCAGCTAGAGCTGGACAGCACATCTAGAGGGTATGTAACCATCAACACGCACAAGGGCCTGTACCAATATTCATGCCTACCTTTTGGTGTGTCATCTGCCTGTGCGATTTTCCAAAGAACCATGGAAAGCCTAATATAAGGACTTCCCCAAGTTGCAGTGTACCTGAATGATGTCCTGATCACAGGATCAATGGAAGCTGAACATTTGGCCAACCTGTAAGAGGTTTCAAGGACATTTTGGAAGTTGGTATACGATTGAAAAAAGAGAAGTGTACTTTCCAGGTGAGGGAAATCACTGATTTGGGTCATTGAGTGGATGCCCAAGGGTTGCATCCAGTAGCGGAGAAAGTCAGAGCAATCACTCTCCTCCCAGTGTCACTGAACTCAGTCGTTTTTGGGCTTGATAAATTATTATGGTCGCTTCTTGTCTAATTTGTCTACAGTGTTCGCTCTTTTAAACTTGTTATTGAAGAAGAACCACAGATGGTCTTGGAAGGCACAACAGGAAGAAGCTTTCATGTAAGTCGAGAAGCTTTTACACTCATCATATCTGCTAGCGCAATATGACCCATCAAAGGAATTAATACTAACCTGTGATGCATCTCCCTACAGAGTGGGAGCGGTGTTGTCACACAGGATGGAAGGTGGTTCTGAAAGGCCAATAAGATGTGTCTCCAGAACCCTCTCTGCAGCCAAGAAGGGTTACTCACAACTTGAAAAAGAAGGCTTATCCGTAATGTTTGGAGTAATGAAATGCCATTAATATTTGCATGGTTGACGTTTCACCATGGTGTCAGATCACAAGCCACTTATGGGTTTATTGAAGATAAAGCAATTCTGCCGATAGCCTCTGCGAGAATCCAACGATTGACACCTTTATGCACCGTCTGGGTTTGCATATTGCAAATGCAGATGTCCTCAGTCATCTTCATTTGCCAGATAGCATTACGCATGCTCTAGTGCCACGAGGAGTTCTACTTGTGTTGAATTTCCTTGACTCCTCATCGGTCTGTGCGAAGCAGATAAAGAATTGGACAAAAACAAAAATTGCTGGAAAAACTCAGCAGGTCTGACAGCATCTGCGGAAAGGAAGACAGAGTTAACGTTTCGAGTAGTCATACGGACTCAAAATGTTAACTTTGTCTTCCTTTCCACAGATGCTGTCAGACCTGCTGAGTTTTTCCAGCAATTTTTGTTTTTGTTTCAGATTTCCAGCATCCGCAGTATTTTGCTTTTATCTTAAAGAATTGGACAAATCAGGATCCAATTTTATCAAGAGTCCGAGAACAGTTATTGCAAGAATGGTCAAATGTATAAGTCTCTGGAGAGTTAAAACCATTCTATGCCCATTAATTTGAATTAAGTTGTCAAGATGGTATCTTGTTGTGGGGAGCAAGAGTCATCATCCCTTTGCAAGGAAGAGAACCACTCTTGACAGAGCTTCATAGTGCACATCCGGGTATTTTGAACATGGAGATACTCGTACAAAGTTATATCTGGTGGCCAGGTGTAGACAGTGATATAGAAAAATGGTTAGACATTGTCTCCAGTGTGAGCAACAGCAGGAGTTGCCTGTTTCAGCTCCACTGCATCAATGGGAATGGCCTGGTCGACCCTGAGTTAGACTACATATAGACAATGTCGGTCCATTTTTAGTTACCATGTTTTAAGTGATCATCGACGTGCATTCTAAGTGGATGGATGTGTATGAAGTGAGATCACCTACATGATGTGCAACTATTGAAAATCTGCGCCAATGTTTTAGTGTACATGGCCTATCAGAAGTCATTGTTTTGGATAGTGGTACTGCTTTCACTAGTACTGAATTCCAGAGATTCATGAACCTAAATGGGATTAAACATGTCAGAACAGCACAGTATCATCCCTCATCCAATGGGTTAACAGAAAGAGCAGTACAAACTTTTAAAACAGGCATGAAGAAATTATCCAAAGGAACGCTAGAAACACGAATTTCAAGATTTCTTCTCAACTACCACACGGCTCCTCATGTAACTACGAGTTCAGCACCGTCTGAATAACTAATGAAATGCCGCCTTCGTACAAGATTGAATCTGGTATTCCCTAACTTAGAAGGGAAAGTGGAGAAGAACCAGTGTTGTCAGAAAGTGAATCATGATGTTCACAGTAAAGATCAAAAATTTGCTGTGGGAGAGACAGTTTTCATGTGTAATTTTAGAACTGGACCTAGATGGGTTCCTGGTATAATCGTTTCTGAAACAGGACCTTTGTCATACCAAGTAGAAGTGGAAAACAGGATTGATAGGAAACACGTGACTCATCTAAGAAGTAGAGAGACACTCCAACAACCAGTTGCTCCACCTGAAATTGAAGTCAAACCTTTGATCCCTGAGGTGCCACATAGATATAAAATAGATATACCTGTTGTCTCTGTTGAAGTAAATAATTCTGAACTGCTATTGTTTAAGGATGTCTCTGTTGCTGCAGTTCCTGGTCAAGTTGATCCAATTGAAAAATCTCAAGTCGTAGAATGGTGTCACTTTACCCGAATCAGAAAACCACCTCGAAGACTTGATCTATAATTGCATGAACTGTATATATTTGCATATGTTATGAGTTAAAATACTCTTGTAAATAAGAGAGGTAAAACAAAATTAAAGGGGGGAGGAATGTAGTGATTGTAAGTAAAAACTTTTCATACTGTTTTGGGGATCATGTGACTGTACAGATGAATCAGCCCTAAGCATGGGTAATCTTAGGGGAGGAGTTTCCTAGCCTTTGGTCTTGGTTTAAGCATGTAGCTTCATCAGGAGCTCTGTAAACAAAGTTTACTGTTTCTAACAAGAGACCTGTCCAGTTCACCAAGTTTATTACAAGCTTGTAGCCCAGCTCTAAGCACACTGCTGAGAGGCTGCGCAGCTCAGCAGAGGGCCTAGGTTTGCTTGAGGCAAGCACCACTTAAACCTTCTTAAAGCACGCCTGCAGCTCTTAAACGTGAGGTGCATTCTGGCTGCAGCAGGTGCTGGAAGCATTTCAAAAAGAGCTTATGAGTAGAAATAGGAGTTAAAATGGTGCAACATGGTGTGATCCCCACAGACAGCGGATCAGATCTAAGCTCTGCAGTCCTGTCACACCCAGTCAAGAATGGTGGTGGACAATTAAACAACTCATTGGAGGAGGAGGCTCCACAAATATCCCCATTCTCAATGATGGGGGAGCCCAGCACATCAGTGCAAAAGACAAGGCTGAAGCATTCGCAACAAACTTCAGCCTGAAGTGTTGAATGGACGATCCATCTTGGCTGCCTCCGGAGGTGCACAGCATCACAGATGCCAGTCTTTAGCCAATTTGCTTCACTCTACATGGTATCAAGAAATGGCTGAAGGCACTGGATACTGCAAAGGCTATGGGCCCTGGCAACATTCTGGCAATAGTACTGATGTCTTGTGCTCCAGAACTAGCTGCGCCCTTAGTCAAGCTGTTCCAGTACAGGTATGTACCCGGCAATGTGGAAAATTGCCCAGGTATGTCTTGTCCACAAAAAGCAGGACAAATCCAACCCGGCCAATTACAGCCCCATCAGTCTACACTTGATCATCAGCAAAGTGATTGAAAGTGTTGTCGACAGTGCTATCAAATGGCACTTGCACAGCAATAACCTGCTCACTGACGCTCAGTTTAGGTTCCGCCAGGGCTATTCAGCTCCTGACCTCAACAGCCTTGTCCAAACATGGACAAAAGAGCTGAACTCCAGAGGTGAGGTGAGAGTGACTGCCCGTGACATCAAGGCAGCATTTGACTCAGTGTGGCATCGGGGAATCCCAGCAAAACTGGAGTCAATGGAATCAGGGGGAAACCTCTCCACTGGTTAAGTCATACCTGGCACAAAGGTAGATGGCTGTGGTTGTAGGAGGTCAATCATTTCAGTTCCAGGAAATTGCTGCCGGGGTTCCTCAGAGTAATGTCCTAGGCACATCCATCTTCAGCTGCTTCATCAATGTCCTCCCTTCCATCATAATGTCAGAAGTGGGGATATTTGCTGATGATTGCACAATATTCAGTGCCAATCTCAACTCCTCAGATACTGAAGCAATCTGTGTCCATGTGCTGCATGACCTGGACAACATTCAGGCTTGAATTCGTAAGTGGGCAAGTAACATTCGTGCCATAGAAGTGCTAAGCTCCAACAAGAGAGAATCTAACCATCACCCCTTGACATTCAATGGCATTACCATCATTGGACCCCCCTCCGCCCCTGGCACTGCACCTCCTAGGGTGTTACCATTGACCGTAATCTGAACTGGACTAGCCATATAAATACTGTGGTTACAAGAGCAGGTCAGAGGCTGAAATTCTGTGGTGAGTAACTCACCTCCTGACCCACTAGAGTTGTCCACCATCTACAAGGCTCAAATCAGGACTGTTATAGAATACTCATCATTTGCCTGGATGAATGCAGCTCCAGCAACACACAAGAAGATCAACACCTTCCAGTCCAAAGCAGCCTGTGTGATTGGCACCTCATCCACCAGCTTAAACATTCAATCTCTCCACCACCAACTCACAGTGGCAGCAGTGTGTACAATCTACGAGATGCACCACAGCAACTCACCAAGGCTCCTTCAACAACACCTTTCAAAAATACAACCTTTACCATTTAGAAGGATAAGGGCAGCAGATGTATGGTAACACCACCACCGGGAAGTTCCCCTCCATGTCACACACCGTCCTGACTTGGAACTATATCACCTTCCCTTCACTCTCGCCAGTTCAAAACCCTGGAACTCCCTCCCTAACAGCACTGTTGGTGTACCTGCACCACATGAACTGCTGCAGTTCAGGAAGGCAACTCACCATCACCTTCTCAAGGGAAATTAGGAATGGGCTATAAATGCTGGCTTAGCCAGCGACATGCTTGAACGAATAAATAAAACAAAAAATGCCAGAGAGTGTGCCTAAAGGCTAAGAACCCCTCTAGACAGTCATTACGAAGGTAGTGGGAGGAGGTAGACATCATGGCCAATGCCACCACTTTAGCTCTGAAGACCTGGATGCTGTACCACAAAAAGCTCACTGCCCTCATAGGAATGGGCAAGGTCACTGAATGCATCATCACATGCCATATCCCAACAACTGCACCACAAGCCTCACAGACTGTTCAATTCATCACCCCTGCTTCACTCACCTGCCAACAGTCTCTATCAAGCACAACTAATACCCAACATTCATAACCTCACCTCACACTCACATCTCACAGTTTGCACACACACTGCAGTTATTCAGCTGTGACAGGCAGATCGCCCAAGCAGATTGCACCATACTCACTGGCACATTTCCTTGTCTTTAGCAGGACAATGTGAACATCATTGTTGTGGATGTCAGTTCTCAAAGGTACTTTGAGTGCCTCACAGCAGGCCAGTAATCTGTGATTGAATAGGTTACTAGAAGGATAGCTGAGGCACAGCCCTAGATGAGTGCTAGCAGCTCCTTGAAGCACATGTCTGCTGTCCTCTCTCAGAATGACAGGCATCATACTCCCGCCACTGCAAGTCTACCAGTGCCAAGTCAGCCAGCCTGCCAACCCAGGCCGCTGCCACTGATGTCGAGGTGGTGCAGTCCACAGCTGAGCCTTGTGGGCCCAGAGCTTCTCAAGGTCATTCTGCAAGACCATCCAATGAAAGTCAGCAGTTTTTCGTCTGCAGTGCTGCAGCCACTGAAGTAGCACTGCTTAGGAGCACATGGCCAGGAAAAGGCACCTACAAGGTGGATACAAGGGAATGCACAACTGTGATTTGTTGACTTTTCTTTGGAATATTGAACAGTTTTTTGGGTAAAGTTGGTTTGGAATGGTTGATTTGTGGTGGATTTTGTTTCAGCATTGTGGTCAAGAAGACTCTGACAGAGGATGGTGATGTGTGTGGCTGAATGAGGAGGTCACAGATAGTCCAACCGGAAAGGGAGTGTACAGATTGCCTCCTCACTTCCTCCTCCTCCTGTTCTCCCACTTCCTCCTCCTCCACTTCCTCTTCAGCTGCTCGCCATATCCCTGGTGACAAGAGCTGAGTCCTCATGATGACTAGGTTGTGGAGGATACAGCAGACCACCAAAAACCTGGACACATGCTCCGTAGAGTACTGGAGGCCACGTCTAGAGCAGTCCAAGCAGTGGAATCAATGTTTCAGCAACCCAATGGTCTGCTCTATGATGTTCCATATAGCAACATGGCTCTCATTATACATATGCTGATCATGTGTGGTTTGATTGCAGAACAGAGCTGTGAACCAGGTGTAAACAGGATAGCCCTTGTTGATCAGCAGCCATCCCCTCCCTGGTGGCTTAAAGGCTGAGGGAACAGCAGAGTAGAGCAGAATGAAAGCATCATGATTACTGCCAGGATAACAGGCATGGCATGCTGAGCATAGTGACACACCAGTTGCGCATTCAGCGAGTGGCAGCCTTAATATTTGTGTTCCAAATTTATTGATGTTCTTCGAGAATGTAACAAGCAGGGTGGATAAAGAGGAACCAGTAGGTGTAGTATATTTGGATTTCCAAAAGGCATTCAGTAAGGTGCTGCTTAAAAGGTTACTACACAAGATTAGAGCTCATGGTGTTGGGAGTAATGTATTAGCACGGATAGAGGATTGGCTAACAGGAAGCAGAGAGTCAGGATAAATGGTCATTTACAGGTTGGGAAACTAGTGGGGTGCTGGTGCCTCAACTACTTACAATCTATATTCAGTGTATTGGAGCCAAATTTGCTGACGATACAAAGATAGGCGGCAAAGCAAGTTGTGAGGAAAACCCAAAGGATGGAATTTAATGCCCCCCTCCCCCAACACCTAGGGAGGTGAGAGATGTTTAATGGGGTGGAAGGTGCATGGTGGAGAGCCCGTCGCCTTCCCAAATACCCCCAGTTAAGACCAGGGTGGAAGGGTTGAAGTCGGCCTTCCCACTTGGAGGCTGATTGAAGCCCTTAGTGGTCAATTGAGGGCCACTTAAGGGACTCAGTCCACCACCACTGGTATTCTACCTGCGGCTGGGGGTTGATGTGGGTGCCCACACCATGTGGACAGGCCACCTGGTACACCGTGCCAGGCCACCTGGGGATGTGGGGCTCCTCCTGCTGGGGCACCTTGTGCAAGCTGCAAGTCCAGTTCTAAGAAGTGGCAGAGTCCAGAGACCATCTCCTTCATTAAGTGCAGATGACACATACTTACACACTGTTCCTGGCTTAGGTAAAGGCGCAAGCAGTGCTCCCAGGAGATTCAAGGTGGATAAGGTCTCTTGTGAGAGCCCTCCTCCCCCTGCTTCTCCTCTCTCTGTAAGCAGCTTGCCCTCTTCTTTGCTGCCTCTGCTCCATCTCCCTCTCATGCTGCAAGCCCATGGCGGATTGCTACTATCACCCCCATGACTGGAGCAAGTGGCCTGACCAGATAGGTTGCAATCACAACCGAGGTCTTCTCCATGTGTAACACCACTCCCTGTCAATTTCACCAATTTTAACCTACTCTTCAAACCACCAAACATTTCCACAAACTCAAACAGAGCCAGTAGCAATTAATCAGCTCAGCTGCAAGTTATTGATGAAGCCTTTAAACAGTGCTGGTGGTGGGTTTTTCCTGTTGTTGAATGCATGTTCAGCTATGTGTGTTTAAGAGGGAGTGTTAGATGGAGTGTTGAGGACAGAAATGGCAGCACTTTTGTCAAATCAGCATTTTGCACTGACTGACATCACGATCTGCCAGCTCTGCATGCTTCTGATGCACACTCCCAGTGCCCTCGCCAAAATGTCATTCAGTGTGGGCGGCACAGGTAGTGTGTATGTCATGGATGCCATTTTGGTATCAAATCGACACCCATAGTGCTAGAACCTGGGGGCTATGGAGCCCAATTGTACAGCTTTTACATCTATGATTTTCTATTATAATTTACTATGTCCACATGGATCTTCCTTTGTAAACCATAAGACCATAAGACACAGGAGCAGAAATTAGGCCATTCGGCCCATCGAGTCTGCTCTGCCATTCAATCATGGCTGATAAGTTTCTCAACCCCATTCTCCCGCCTTCGCCCCATAACCTTTGATCCCCTTACCAATCAAGAACCTACCTATCTCGGTCTTAAATACACTCAATGACCTGGCCTCCACAGCCTTCTGTGGCAATGAATTCCATAGATTCACCTCTCTCTGGCTAAAGAAGTTTCTCCTCATCTCTGTTCTAAAAGGTCTTCCCTTTACTCTGAGGCTGTGCCCTCGGGTCCTAGTCTCTCCTACTAATGGAAACATCTTCCCCACGTCCACTCTATCCAGGCCTTTCAGTATTCTGTAAGTTTCAATCAAATCCCCCCTCATCCTTCTAAACTCCATCAAGTATAGACCCAGAGTCCTCAAACGTTCCTCATATGTTAAGCCTTTCATTCCTGGGATCGTTCTTGTGAACCTCCTCTGGACCCTCTCCAGGGCCAGAACATCCTTTCTGAGGTACGGGGCCCAAAATTGCTCACAATATTCTAAATGTGGTCTGAGCAGAGCCTTATAAAACCTCAGCAGCACATCCCTGCTTTTATATTCTAGTCCTCTCGAAATAAATGCCAACATTGCATTTGACTTCCTAACTACTGCGTCAACCTGCAAGTTAACCTTAAGAGAATCCTGGACTAGGACTCCCAAGTCCCTTTGCACTCCAGATTTCTGAATTCTCTCCCCATTTAGAAAATAGTCTATGCCTCTATTCTTCCTACCAAAGTGCATGACCTCACATTTCCCCACGTTGTATTCCATCTGCCACTTCTTTGCCCATTCTCCTAACCTGTCCAAATCCTTCTTCAGCCTCCCCACCTCCTCAATACTATCTGTCCCTCCACCTATCTTTGTATCATCTGCAAACTTAGCCAGAATGCCCTCAGTTCCTTCATCTAGATCATTAATGTATAAAGTGAAAAGTTGTGGTCCCAACACTGACCCCTGCGGAACTCCACTAGTCACCGGCCGCCAGCCTGAGAAGGACCCCCTTATCCCCACTCTCTGCCTCCTGCCAGACAGCCAATCTTCTATCCCTGCTAGTACCTTGCCTCTAACACCATGGGCTCTTATCTTACTAAGCAGCCTCCTGTGCGGCACCTTGTCAAAGGCCTTCTGGAAGTCCAAGTAGATAACATCCATTGGCTCTCCTTTGTCTAACCTACTCGTTACCTCCTCAAAGAATTCTAACAGATTTGTCAGGCATGACCTCCCCTTGATGAAACCATGCTGACAGTGCCCTATTTTACCATGCACTTCCAAGTATTCTGAAATCTCATCCTTAATAATGGACTCTAAAATCTTGCCAATGACCGAGGTCAGGCTAATCGGCCTGTAATTTCCCGTCCTTTACCTCACTCCCTTCTTAAACAGGGGGGTTACGTTAGCGATTTTCCAGTCCTCTGGGACCCTCCCTGACTCCAGTGATTCCTGAAAGATCACCACTAACGCCTCCACTATCTCTTCAGCTATCTGCTTCAGAACTCTGGAGTGTAATCCATCTGGTTCAGGTGATTTATCCACCTTCAGACCTTTCAGGTTTCCTAGCACCTTCTCCTTGGTAATGGCCACCATACTCACCTCTGCCCCCCGTCTCTCTTGAACTTTGGGGATGTTACTCGTGTCTTCCACCATGAAGACTGACGCAAAGTACCTATTCAGTTCCTCCACCATTTCTTTGTTCCCCACTACTACTTCTCCAGTGTCATTTTCCAGCAGCCCAATGTCCACTTTTGCCTCTCTCTCACCCTTTATAAATCTAAAAAAACTCTTGAAATCTTCTTTTATATTACTGGCTAGTTTACCCTCATATTTAATCTTCTCCCTCATTTCTTTTTTAGTTGTCCTCTGTTGGTCTTTGTAGGCTTTCCAATCCCCTGGTTTCCCACTGCTCTTCGCCGCATTGTATGCTTTCTCTTTAGCTTTTATGCTGTCCCTGACTTCCCTTGTCAGCCATGGTTGCCTCGTCCTCCCTTTAGTATGCTTCTTCTAAACAGGTCATGCTATAATTACATAATCTGACCCATTGGTTAGCTGTGAACCAAATTTCTGATTTCTGCTTTCCCACTCTGCTGCCAGCTTGATTTTTATTTATCTTAAGAAAAGCAGAGGTAATTGCATTGACCTCCAAATACTAAGTTCTATAAAAGGTATGTAACAAACACAAAATAAGTTCTATCCTAATGTTAGTTTAATTTCACTGAGCCACCAATGTCCTCTCAGCCTTTATTCTGGATCTCCTCAGAGAGCTTGCATGTCCCTTGCTAATGTCTCTGTGGCCTGCTTCCAAAGTGCCTTTGGTCCTTGCCCGTGATGCCATTTCTGATTGCGACCACCATCCTCGCACATCTGCAGTGGCTTAGGTTACTTTCTAGCTTTTCTGTTCAAGTACGTTGCAGCACATTGTTTGAAAACATCTTCAGGGCAGTATTAGGCAAGTGGCAGGTTTTCCGCTTCTTTGCTACCATGAGGACTGTTCATGTCGGCATTGTTTCCAACTGCTGCAGATTCTCCACTCTGTGACCACTTGCACTGGCATTACAAAAACAGGCCATTCAGCCCAACCAGTCTATGCTGCTGTTTATGCTCCACTGAAGCCTTTTCCCATCCTTCCTCATCTAACTCCATCATCATAATCTCTTATTTCTTTCTCTATATGATACTAATTTAGCTTCTCATTAAACACACCTATACTCTTCCCCTCAACTATTCCCTGTGCTAGTGAGTTTCACTTTCTCCACTTTCTGATAAAGAAGTTTCTTCTAACTTTCCTACTTGACTTCTTGGCGACTATATATTGATGGTCCCTAGTTTTGCTCTTCCTCGTAAAAGGAAATATACTCTCTCTGTGTCTACCAAAGCTTTTCATCCTTTTCAGGAGAAAGGTGCCCCGGCCTGTTCATCTTTTTTCCTGATATGTATCACCTGCAGTTGCAGTGGTCTCTACCTTTACTGTTTATGATCTACTTTGAGGCACATTCAAAACTTTTTCAAGGCAACAGTATTGTCCCCAAACCCTAACTATTTCTGATTCTGTTGGCTATTGTAAAATATTATTGGGATAAGGATGGCAATTTGAGTGAGTGGGCAAATACATGGCAGGTGAAGTATAACGTAGATAAGTATGAAGTTATCCATTTGGTAGGAACAACAGAATGGCAGAGTACTATTTAAATGTTGATATATTGGGAAATGTTGATGTACAAAGGGAGCTGGGTGTCCTTGTACACCAATCACTGAAAGCAAACATGCAAGTACAGCAATCAGTTGAGGAGGCAAATGGTATGTTGGCCTTCATTGCAAGAGGACTTGAGTACAAGAGCAGGAATGTCTTACTGCAGCTGTACAGGGCCTTGACGAGACCACACCTTGAGTATTGTCTGCAGTTTTGGTCTCTTTATTTAAGAAAGGATATACGTGCCATGGTGGGAGTGCGGCGAAGGTTCACTAGACTGATTCCTGGGATGGCAGGATTGTCGTATGAGGAGAGATTGGGCCGACTAGGCCTGTATTGACTGGAGTTTAGAAGAATGAGAGGAGATCTCATTGAAACATATAAAATTCTGACAGGATGGACAGGCTGGATGCAAGGATGATATTTTCTCTGGCTGGGGGGTTTAGAACAAGGGGTCACAATCTCAGGATACTGGGTAGGCTATTTAGGACTGAGATGAGGAGAAACTTATTCACTCAGAGGGTGGTGAACCTATGGAATCCTCTACCACAGAAGGCTGTGGAGACCAAGTCACTGGATATATTCAAGAGGGAAATAGATAGATTTCTGGACTCTAAAGGCGTCAAGGGGTATGGGGTGAGAGCAGGAATACGGCATTGAGATAGAGGATCAGCCATGATCATATTGAATGGCAGAGCAGGCACGAAGGGCTGAATGACCTACTCCTGCTCCTAGTTTCTATGTTTCTATGGGCAGAATTTTACATTTGGCGTGTAGGCGTGCGCCCGACATGCTGGAATGTAATGACATGCGATAACGATTGGCGGGCAGGCGAAAAGGCCAAGCGGCCTTTACGTTTTTTAGGAAGCCTCATCCAAGAGCGGGACGAGGTTTCCTAAAACTATTGCAAATAAAATAAAAACTTTCTTTGAAAAATGAAAACATGCCCCGTCTCATGTGGGGGACATGTTTCATTAAATGTTTAATGTATGTATTTGTTTGTTTAAAAAACGCTTCAATCTCCCCGAGGCAGCTCCTTGCCTCAGAGAGATTGAAGGGCTCTTTTGCGCACATGCGTGAAAGAGCGATGGGCCCGACTCTCCCTCCTCCACCTGCCCGCAAAGGTAGTGCTCAGCGCTACCGCTCGTGATCCACGCTGGGCAGGCCTTAATTGGCCCGCCCGCGTGAAATCGCGGTGTGGAGCTGATCATGGGCGGTGGTTGGCTCCGGGATCGCCCCCACCCACTCCCGCCAAGCCCGCCCGACCAATGTAAAATCCTGGCCTAACTGTCTAGGTAAATAGTGCCCTTGTAATTGAGTTGAATGTAAATAAATAAATGAGAGGGTTGAACTGAAAGGTTTATGTCCTGTGAGTAATGGCGAGGGGGCTTATCAAATAAAGTATTTAATGAATGGTATTTCCTAATGGTCAATAAGTTTCAGAATAATGACAGGTCAATGATTAAGTAAGAAGAGGTCTGATTATCTTTAATGGCCCTGAAGTGGGGGTTGATGGTGGGATAGGTCCTTAGCTAATTGCTCTTATAATCTCATACTCATCATGTTATATCTACTGAACCATGCTGGTGATACTTTTAAAATTGATTTTCCCTGAAGGGGTTCTGCCAGGCCCAACTGTCATTTTTTGATCATATAGATAACATTCTGTAATCTTTTGTAGAGGGGAGGCTGATAGATTTGGGCCTTATTTTGGAATGGTGTAAACAGGTGCTAAATGGGTGCAGTGCTGGTATGACCAGCTTGTTTAAAAGTCTGGTTTTAACATGTAATTTTTGTCCTAATTATTGATTACCATAATTTAAACTGGCCTGGAGGTGCTAAATGAGAAACCTGCAGGTTGAGCGGCTCAAGTGCTGATTAAAGCCAATTTTTGTAGAGCACTATATGCGGCTCATCACACCCACTTGCACTGCCTGGCACACAGTAGGAGAGACAGCATGGCTGCATGGGGGCAAGGAGGCCTTCTAAGAACACTCTTGGGAGCAGCTGACCAGGGATTTCATTTCTGGCATCTGGACTCAAGGACCTTTTTTTATTTATTTACGGAATGTGGGCTTCTCAGGCTAGGGCAGCATTTATTGCCCATTCCTAATTGCCCTTGAGTAGGTGGTGGTGAGCTGCCTTCTTGAACCATGGTACAGGTACACCCGCAGTGCTGTTAGGGAGTTCCTGGATTTTGACCCAGCCACAGTGAAGAAACGGTGATATATTTCCAAATCAGGATGGTACGTAGCTTGGAGGGGAGCTTGCAGGCGGTGGTGTTCTCTGTATCTAGATGGTAGCGGCCGTGGGTTTGGAAGGTGCTGCCTAAGGAGCCTTTGTGAGTTTCTGCAGTGCATCTTGTAGATGGTACACACTGCTGCTACTGTTCGTCAGTGGTGGAGGGAGTGCTTGTGGAAGGGGTCCCAATCAAGAGGGCTATTTTGTCCTGGGCAGTGTCAAGTTTCTTAAGTGTTTTGGGAGTTGCACTCATCAGCAAGTGGGGAGTATTCCATCACACTCCCGACTTGTGCCTTGTAGATGGCGGACAGGCTTTGAGGAGTCAGGGGGTGAGTTACTCGCCACAGGATTCCTAGCCTCTTACCTTCTCTTGTAGCCTTGGTATTTATATGGCTAGTTCAATTCAGTTTCTGGTCAATGGAAACACACCAGGAGGGGGTGTTTTGGTGATGGTAATGCCATTGAATGTCAAGGGGTGATGGTTAGATTCTCTCTTGTTGGATGTGGTCATTGCCTGGGACTTGTGTGGTATGAATGTTACTTGCTACTTATGAGCTCAAGCCTGGATATTGTCCAGGTTTTGCTGCATTTGGACATGGACTGCTTCAGTATCTGAGGAGTCGTGACTGGTGCTGAAGATTATGCAGTCGCCAGCGAACAAACCTACTTCTGACCTTATGATGGAAGAAAGATGATTAATGAAGCAGCTGAAGATGGTTGTGTCTAGGACACTACTCTGAAGAACTCTCCGTCCTGGGACTGAGATGATTGATCTCCTACAACCACAACCATCTACCTTTGTGCTGGTATGACTCAACCAGTGAAGAAACTTCCCCCCTGATTCCATTGACTCCAGTTTTGCTGGGATTCCCCGATGCCACACTGAGTCAAATGCTGCCTTGATGTCAAGGGCAGTCACTCTCACCTCACCTCTGGAGTTCAGCTCTTTTGTCCATGTTTGGACAAGGTTGTTGAGTTCAGGAGCTGAGTGGCCCTGGTGGAACCCAAACTGAGCGTCGGTGAGCAGGTTATTGCTGAGTAAGTGCCACTTGATAGCACTGTCGACAACACTCCAATCACTTTACTGATAATCAAGAGTAGACTGATGGGGCTGCAGTTGGATTTGTCCTGTCTTTTGTGTACAGGACATACCTGGGCAATTTTCCACATTGCTGGGTGGACGCCAGTATTGTTGCTGTACTGGAACAGCTTGGCTAAGGGCGCAGCTGGTTCTGGAGTACAAGTCTTCAGTACTATTGCCAGAATGTTGTCAGGGTCCAGAGTTTTTACAGTATCAAGTGCCTTCAGCCCTTTCTCGATATCACGTGGAGTGAATCAAATTGGCTGAAGACTGGCATCTATGATGCTGTGCACCTCCAGAGGAGGCCAAGATGGGTCATCCATTCGGAACTTCTGGCTGAAGATTGTAGCAAATGATTGAGCCGTATCTTTTGCACTGATGTGCTGGGGTCCCCCATCATTGAGGATGGGGATACTTGTGGAACCTCCTCCTCCAGTGAGTTGTTTAATTGTCCACCACCATTCTTGACTGGTGGCAGGACTGCATAACTTAGATCTGATCCATTCGTTGTGGGGATCATACCATGTGGCAATATTTTAACTCCCCCTTCTGCTCATAAGCTCTTCAAGAAACAGCTCCAGCATCTGCTGCAGCCAGAATGCACCTCACGTTTAAGAGCTGCAGGCTGGCTTTAAGAAAGTATAAGTGTGCTTGCCTCACATAAACCTGGGCTCCCTGCTGAGGTGTGCAGCCACTCAGCAGTGTGCTTAGAGCTGGGCTACAAGCTAACACCATTCTACTTAGCAGGCTGCACAAAGTTTGTGAAATATCTGCTTCACTATGAATAGGTCCGGGTTCATCATGCATTGAATCCCAGTACCTCCTTACTGGTCTTATTCAGTATTCCCCTCAAAAAAGGCATAACTAAAGTGTGACAACAGGGCGTCAAGTTGTGCAGACAAAGAACTACATATATGCATAAGCTTTTGAGTACTGTAAGTTGTAGACGTATATAGATTTATTTATGTTTTGAGCATTTGAATAAAATAGTACTGAATTCCTAACTGAAGCGATTTGCATTTATAAATGGTGTTGATAAACACTTAGATGATATAGTGACATCCTGGCAGTGTAGTACTCCTACAATCATATGGAACAAAATATTTATCATGCTGTCTATGATCCTTGCCCCATTTTTTTTGAAATGTTCACACTTTGTCTCGACCTCTTTTAGCTATAACATCAAATCTGTGTATTCATTTAAGAGGCCCATTCAGTTAATTTCCATCGGATTCTACTCAGTGCATTGTATTTCTTTGGACTCAACCAGGGAGGTTGAGAGGGGGACTCTGTCATTTGGGCAGCCCAGGATCTTCATAAATTTTGCCAGCTTGTGCCATAGAAAGGACAATCCAGTTTTGTCGCAGAGTATGATGACAACACAGGAGACAGCAGCTACGAGTGATAAGCCTAACTCGATTGGTGTAGAAAATGGGTGTGATGGACTGTCTCCAATGGTGGGAGGGACCATTGTGTCCCACTGCTTAGCCACCACCTACATCATGTCGGGAAGCCCCCGACTAATAAGGTGCTGATATCCACGGTCCATCTGCTTCGATAATTTTGGAGATTAGAATTTCTGCTCAACAAGTGGACGGAATCCATCACACCAGGCAAACAAAACAAAGGAAAAGAAATAAGATGCCAACTCTTCAACTGGCAAGCTGCAATGTCAGGACTATGTGCACGGGACAGACAGACGGCTTGCAGCTGGTTGATAATGCTCAGATAAGACAGCTATGTTTGAGATGGAACTTGATAGGTCAGACATTGACATAGCATCTCTATAAGAGACAAAGCTCGCTGAGAGTGGATTGCTGAAAGAAAAACATTACACATTCATCTGGCAGGGGAAGAGTTCAGAGGAAACGCGTGAACAAGGCGTAGGCTTCGCTGTAAGGAACTCACTACTCTCAATGATAGACCCTCCTGCAAATGGTTCAGAATGTATTCTCTCCATCCGCCTCTCAACTCAAACAGGACCAGTTAACCTCATGAGTGTTTACATTCTAACACTGTGTTCCACTGTAGAGGTGAAAGCGCAGTTCTGTGAGGAGCTTGACGCTGCTATCAGCAGAATCCCTAAGTCAGAACATCTTTACCTACTGGGGGATTTCAACACAAGAGTGGGTGTGGATCATGAGTAAAGGACCTTGGCATCATGGGCTGGGAAAGATAATTGAGAATAGACATAGAATATTGATCTTTGCTGCTAGCACAAACTTCCTCCAAGTGGAGTTCAACATCACTGTCAAACTAAGGGCCTCAATCTGCCTCCAAATAAGAAGCGATAGACAGAGCTAAGCGATCCCACAATCAACGATCTAAGCTCTGCAGTCCTGCCACATCCAGTCATGAATGACAGTGGACAATTAAACAACTCACTGCGGGATGAGGCTCCACAAATATCCCCATCCTCAATGATGGAGGAGCCCAGCACATCAGTGCAAAAGATAAAACGGAGCATTTGCAACAATCTTCAGACAGAAGTGGGAAGTGGATGATCCATCATGGCCTCCTCCGGAGGTCCCCAGCATCAAGGAACTGCTGAAGGCACTGGATACTGCGAAGGCTATTGGCATGCATGGAGGAGCACTGATTCATTAGCTGAGGGTGGGCGGTATGTGGTAATCAGCAGGAGATTTCCTTGGCCATGTTTGACCTGACCCATGAGACTTCATGGGGTCCGGAGTCGATGTTGAGGACTGCCAGGGCAAATCCCTCCTGAGTGTATACCACTGTGACGCCACCTCTGCTGCCAATGGGAAAAGACAAACCCAGGGATGGTGATAGTGGTGTCTGGGACATGATCTATAAGGTATGATTCCATGAGTATATCAGGCTGTTGCTTCACTAGTCTGTGAGACAGCTCTCCAAAGTTTTGCACAAACACCCAGATGTTAGTAAGGGGGATTTTGCAGGGTCAACAGAGCTGAGTTTGCTGTTGTCATTTACTAGGTCATTTGTCTGGTTTCATTCCTTTTTATTGACTTTTTTCATTGTTTGATACAACTGAGTGGCTTACAAGGCCATTTAAGAGTCCACCACATTACTGCAGATCTGGAGTCATATGTAGGCCAGACCAAGTGAGGATGGCAGATTTCCTTCCCTAAAGGGCATTGGTGAACCAGATGGGTTTTTACGACAATTGACATTAGACATTTTTATTGCATTCAAATTCCACCATCTGCCATGTTGGGATTTGAACCTGGGTTCCCAGAGGATTACTCTAGGTTTCTGGATTTCCAGTGCAGTGGCAATACCACTACACCATCACCTCCCCATAATAGCAGTGCCATAAGAAGTCAAATGACCTCACACGGGTGGTCAATGAAATGATATGACCATGGACCTCTTGCTTTCCATCTCACCCACTTAATTCCCTCAATTCAACCATGCTCTGATAATTTTCTGATTCAGTTGATGGCGAACCAGTATTTTATACAGGTTTAACATCCCTTCCTTGCTTTTGTACTCTATGCCCCTGTTGATAAAGTCTAGGATGCCGTATGCTTTATTAACTACTCTCTCAACCTATCCTGCTACCTTCAATGATTTATGTACATATGCACCTAATGTCCCTCTGCTCATGCACATCCTTTAGAATTGTACCCTTTATTTAATATCGTCTATCTTCATTCTTCCTACCAAAATGTATCATTTCACACTTCTCTGGATTAAATTCCATCGGCTACTTGTCCGTCCATCCCACCAATTTTTCTATATCCTTTTGGAGTTTTACACTGTCCTCATGGTTTACAATACTTCCAAGCTTAGTATCATCTACAAATTTTGAAATTGTTCCCTGTACACCAAGGTCTAGGTCATTAATATACATTAGGAAGAGCAGGGGTCCCAACACTGATCTCTGTAGAACTCCACTATAGACTTGCCTCCAGGGGCATGGCAATGAACTAGTGATGTCTTGAAAATATGATGTTCAATTTCTGAAGATTCACAAGCTCTAAGGCGTCTTGTGCTCTTCCCTTTTTCACCTTATTGCAGATTGTGCAGATCCTTGCTGTTTTCCTTGCTGCTGTTCTCCTTCCTAATTTGGAACCTCAAGGTTAAGCGGAGAATCTGCTTAAGCAGAGAATCCCATCAATTCTGAATAAAGTAAATCCTAGGAAGGATTTAAGGACCTCTGAAGAGTCATTCTCCAAACGTATTTCACTGCCAAACACTAGCCAAAATATCCTTGGCTGGAAAATGACTAACCTTACTTACGTAAGGATGCCTCCCAATAACACTGTTTCACCAATGGGGGAGATACGGCATTGCCAGTTGTATCAAATAAAACTGGATGGATCATCTGGCACTGATCCAAGTAGGGGATTTGAACATGACAGAGAGAAATCCAGCCCAGCCAATGTTCTCCTCACCAACATATGGAGACTTGTACCAAAATTGGGAGAGATGCCCCATAGGCTATTTAAGCAATATCCTCATACTCACAGAATGATACCTTTCAGCCAATGCCAGAGACTCCTCCATCACCATTCTTGTCCCATTGGTAGTACAGACCCATCTCTAAATGGAGTACAGTTGTATCGAGTCAGGAGGGAGTGGGTCTGGGAGTCCATTTTGACATCCTTGACATCCTCTTGAGGTGTCCACCATCACAGATGCCAGTCTTCAGCCGATCTGATTCATTCCATGTGATATCTAAAAACAGATGAATGTACTGAATACAGCAAAGGCAATGAGCCCTGACAACATCCTGGCTGTAGTCCTGATGATACGTGCGCCAGAACTAACCATGCCTCTAGCCATGTTGTTCCAGCACAGCTACAACACTGGCATCCACCCAACAATGTGGAAAATTGCCCAGGTATGTCCTATCCACAAGTAACAGAACAGATCCAATTCGATCAATTATCACCCCATCAGTCTATTCTCAATCATCAGCAAAGCAATTGAATTTGTTGCCAACAGTGCTATCAGCACTTAGCAGCAAAACCCTGCTCACCAATGCTCAGTTTTAGTTTCATCAAGATCCCTTGGCTCAGATCTCATTACAACTTGTTCCAAACATGTATTAAAGAGCTGACTTCCAGATGTGAGATGAGAGGTGCGGTGAGAGTGACTGCTTTTGACTTCAAGGCAGTATTTGATTGAGTGCGGCATCAATGAGCCCTTGTAAAATTGAAGTCAATGGGAATCGGAGGAAACTCTCCAACGGTTCGAGTCATACCTAACACAAAGAAAATTGGTTGTGGTTTTTGGAGGACAACCTCTCAGACCCAGGACATTGTTGCAGGAGTTCCTCAGGGTAGTGTCCTAGGCCCAGCCATCTTCAGCTGCTTCATCAATGACCTTCCCTCTATCAGGTCAGAAGTACAGATGTTTACTGATGATTGTAATGTTCAGTCCTTTTTTCTTGTTTTCTTCTTTCAGGGGCGTGAGCGTTGCTGACAAGGCCAGGGTTTATTGCCATCCCTAACTGCCTTTGAGACCTCTATCAATTGGAAGGACAAAGGCAGTAGACACATGGGAAAAGCACCCACGCTTAAGCTCCTAGCAAACTGTGGGTGTACCTTTGCTCATGGATTGCAGTGGTTCAAGAAGGCAGCTCACCGCTACCTTTTCAAGGGTGATTAGGGATGAGCAATAACTGCTAGTCTCCCCAGTGATGTTTGTATCCTATGAATGAATAAGAAAAATGCTCACTTCCACTCATTTTACATCTTATCAAAATTGACAGTTTGGTTCACTGTTAGAATTCTGTCTCTAGGTAATTGCTCTGTTTAAGAACTTATAACATGCAACAAACCAACATCAGTGTTTGGATAAATACCTTTCTGCACTGTGGCTTGTCTTATTCATGTGACTTCTGATGTCATGATATGTAAATGAAGGCTGTTGGGCCATTTTACCATCACATGGAACATGGTGTTAGAAGTGTGTAGCTGAGTTGTAAGAGAGCTGTAAGAGAGCCAGCAAATGTATAAAACTGCAGAAAATAATTAAAACTTCATTCTGCAACTTTGTACAGGACGTCAACAGTTGGGTAAGTCATTATGATTTTGAATGTTCCGTTACCTAGTCCAATGGACTTGAAGGAAGATTTGAGAGGGAATTGACAATTCTTCCAGTCCCAGTGGCAGAAACATGAGACTGCGACAGGGTTGAACAAGAAACCTAAGCCAATAAGAGTGACAACTCTGTTATCAGTGATGGGGAAAGAGGACTACAAGCTATATTGCACTTAGGCTTCACTGAGCAGCAGAAAAACCAGATGTGTGAAAATTTGGAGTCCTTGAAGATCCACTTTGAAGCCTCTAGTAATGTTATTTATGAACACTATGTGTTCAATACTCAAGCGCAAAAAGGGAGGGGAATATTGATCAGTATGTCACTGTACCGAGATGTCTAGCTGAATCTTGTGAGTTTGGGAAACTGAAGAATGATCTCACCAGAGACAGGATTGCCTTAGGTGCAAGAGATCCTGCTGTGAGAACATGTCTGCTGAGAGAAGAGGAGCTTTCTCTCAAGAAAGCTATTAGCATGTGCAGAAGCTCTGAGGTGGTTCATCATCAGCTGAAGAGTATTGATGGGAGTACCAACAAGGCTTTGCATGAGGCTGAGAGGTAGTTCAAGCCTTCCAAGCACAAGCCAATAATGAAAAGGAAGGACAACTTTCAGAAGGTCCAGCAGAAAGATCAAGGTCACAGTACTGGTTGTAAATACTGTGGAAGGTATCAGAAGAGGAAAAGGGAAGCATGTTCTTGAGGGGCCGAATGGCCTGAACCTGCTCCTATGTTCCAGCATGGGAGAGCAATGCTCTAACTGCAGGGAGCTGAACCACTTTGTTCACAAGTGTTTTGCTAGAAATAAGAAAAGCAAGCTGGAGAGATGTCAGACCATGGTTCTGACGAACCACTCTACACACTAGAACAAAGCCGCACTGTCAAGTGTTGAGCTAGAAAGTGTGGAATGATGACTACTCAGGTCGGTGTGAAGTATCAGACAGACGCTCGCAGGCATGTGAATTTGCTCAAGATAGTGACCTGAAAATGAAGCAGTCAAAGGTAAAATTGAAACACTCTGATGGAACAATGCTTAACCCAAAAACTGAGCTGAGAGTCCAATGCAATCGGAAGAATGATGTGCAGTTCCAGATAGTGGACACTAAGCAAAATCCACTTGTCCCAGCTGAAACTAGTCAAAAGCTTGAACTGGTTTTCCACTTACCAGAAGAGATTTGCAGTGTTTCGCACGACACCAAGGCATTGACTGCTGAAAAGATCCTGACAGACTACAAAAATGTTTTCATAGGTCTTGGATGTTATCTTGAAATAGATGAGTGTGTGAGAAAAAATCAACATCTTCTGAGGAGAATTCCGGCTGGGCTCAAGTCCAGCCTGAAAAATAAGACAGAGGAGCTTGAAAAGATGGCATAATCAAGAAAGTGACAACTCCGACAGACTGGATTAGCAGCATGGTAGCAGTGAATAAAACCTGGAAAGCTGAGAGTGTGCAGAGATCCAAAGGACCTCAAGAATGCTTTGAAGTGATCTCAGTACCCTCTGTCAACCATTGAAGAGATTCTGTCTCAGTTTGCCAAGTTAAAGGTCTTTATTACCATAGATGCAAAGGATAGATACTGGCAAGTGAAGTTGGATAAAAGTAGCAGTTTTCTGCTTATGCCCTGGATGCCAGTTGGGAGGTACAGATGGTTGTGCACGCCTGTAGTTCTCCTGCTATGAAAGAGTACTAACGCAGACAGCATGAGATAGCCAGTGACCTTCCCAGGAGTGGAAGTGACCATGGATGATCCGCTAGTCTACAGATGTGGAGGAAGAAGACCATAATCAGAATCTAGTGAGACTACCAGAGCAAGCTCACCAGATGAACCTGAAGCTGAACAAGAAAAAACTGCAACTGAAGGCAAGGGAAGTGAAATACATAGGTCATGTACTGGCAGCGAAAAAGTGCCTGATGAAGGGACCCAGCATCGGGAAGGGGGGGCCTATTGAGAGCCACACTTGCCGCCCTTGTTGTTGACTCCCCCCTCACCCCTTCCCATGACCCCGCCTCCTGCCATCACTCACCTGGGGCCTCGGATTTAATGACGATACTAGACCTTGGGTGGGCGCCGGACTGGCAGCAGCCACTTTTCCCTGTGGCACTGCCCTTCAACAGGGCCACCGATTTCTGATCCAGACTTCTGCCCCCTGTGTACTTGACCACAGGGAAGGCCCGCTGCTGTCCAGTTAAGTGCCTGAGTGGCAGGCCTTCCCTAAAAGAGGCGACGTGGAGCTCTCCAGTCAATGGGCAAGACCCCTGTTGCCTCTATTAAATACCGCCCTCTCTGTGTTATGTGTGTATAGGGACAGGCAAAATTGAAACAGACCAGAAAGAACAAATGTATTTTCTTTGTGTGATAATTTTCTTTATGGACTATGTGTGTGAAGTAACTTGCAAATGATGGTGCATGCAATTTTTTTTTCTTTTTCATGACAAGGGGGGTGTTTAGATAAATCCCTTTGCATTGCTTAAAAAAGAGACATGTCTAAGTGTATGTCTTGCACTCATCAGAACACTCGCAAGAATACCAGTATAAGAGGGAAAACAACAATTTATCCTGCATGTAAAGAGAGGGCCGATTGTTTGGCAAGTGGCGTTGCCATGGAGAATGTATTACTGATGGTAACTGACAGTTAACTGCCAAGCATTTGTACCTTTGTACCTGCTTTGTACCTTTGTACACTGTAGCTTGCCATATTCCTGTGACCCCTAATGTCATAATATGTATCCCGGTAAATCAAATGCTTTAGGCAGCAGCCATTTCACACACCACATGGAGCAGCCAAAATTGCCAATACCACTGACGCTACTCCATGATTTAGGTCAATGCCTGGAAAATAAAATTTCCCTGCTTGACTGATATCTCTGTACTCCCGAATGAAAATGAGTCCTCATTAATTTTCTCATTTCTAGTACACAAGGAAATAGTTACATTAATGAAAGAGATATTAAATTGTCACACTCCTATTCATCAAACTGGCTACTTTCCAGCATCCTCTTCAATCATTGTGCAATTAATGACAGATTTTATTTTGTGAACAACCATGAGTGCAGCATAAAATCAATATGGCATGTGAAAAGAATTGTTCTATGTATTTACTATGGTAACCAAAGAGTGCAAGGTTTCAGCAGTTTAAACTTGTGGCATCCATAGATTGCACTTCTGCAAAGTAAGGAGGAATTTTAACTGGGTCTGGGATTTGAACAGGTTTGAGGTTGGGTGCCCGCCAGTAGACAACATGAGGTTTCATCTGCACGTTGCCCACCCAGGGTGGAACGCAGCTGCCTCCTAGAGCTGGGGGAATGTGGGCATTCAACGGACCATCGAAGAGGTGGTGGAGAGGAAGAGTTAGATATTCAGCTGGTAGTCGGAGGGATGGGGGAGGGGTGAGGGTACGCACAGCTGGTTGATGGAGACATGGGGAGGGAGAAAGGGTACGCTCAGCTGTTTGATGGGGGGTCAGGGAGGGGTGAGGGTACACTCAGCTGGTTGATGGAGGGGTGGGGGAGGGGAGAGGGTACGCTCAGCTGGTTGATGGAGGGGTGGGGGAGGGGAGAGGGTACGCACAGCTGGTTGATGGAGGGGTGGGGAGGGGAGAGGGTACGCTCAGCTGGTTGATGGAGGGGTGGGGGAGGGGAGAGGGTACGTACAGCTGGTTGATAGAGGGGTGGGGGAGGGGAGAGGGTATGCACAGCTGGTTGATAGAGGGGTGGGGGAGGGGAGTGGGTACGCACAGCTGGTTGATAGAGGGGTGGGGGAGGGGAGAGGGTATGCACAGCTGGTTGATAGAGGGGTGGGGGAGGGGAGTGGGTACGCTTAGCTGGTTGATAGAGGGGTGGGGGAGGGGAGAGGGTATGCACAGCTGGTTGATGGAGGGGTGGGGCAGGGGATAGCGGATGTTTAGATGGCTGTTGGAGGGATGGGGAGGGTGGAGGGGATTTTCAGCCTCCTCTTGGTTTTCCATGTGAGGCTGCAGGGGATGATTAGCTGGTAGTTCTTGACTATCTGAAAACAAAAAATCATAAGGGGAGGGTAGGAGTGATGGAGATGGGGTAGTGGTCCATGGTCTCTCCATCTGCAGTCTCCATTTTAAGGCACCATTCAGGATGGGGTGATGATGGAGTAGAAAATGTGCATAAGGCAGCAATGTGCCGTCAATCAGGGTGGCCTCAGCAGCACTGGGTTCTGTGGCACTAGTTCCCATGATCCTGGGGACAGTTTGCTCGAGACAGCTGAGGGGGTGGATTCTTGGTGGTCTTCCACCACTCATCTGCCTCTTCCACCTGTTGTGGGCCATCTTCACCTGCAAGAGAGAGGACAGAATATCAGTGACTGGGTGGCATTGTGATTGGGTGATGCGCCTGTCATAGTTGAATAGCTTTAGGCTTGCAGAAGTTTGTGTGTGTGTGTGTGTGTGTGTGTGTGGCTGGCATGATTAGAAAGCGTGCGTGTGTGAGGTGCAGTGTTAGAGTGTTAGGGGTGAGTCCTGAGTGTCAGGGAATAGTGTTGGGTGAGTGATGGGGGTGTGGTATATTGATCAGCATGAGATGTGGGTGGGAAGGTGGGAAGTGAAAATGCACTCACTTACTATGACCATCCAAGTAAGGCCATTAAACTATCTTGAGCACTGGTTCCAAGTTCTCTGGACATTCATTGACATGAGCCATCTGCTCTGTCTCGCTTTGGAGGATTAATCTGAAGGGCTTCAGGCCACCCTACCCCCCACCCAAACCGGAAACATGACCTCCTGCTTGGCCTGTGCCTCTCTACAAAGTGAGTCAAAGGCAGAATCACTCAATCTTCTCTTCCCGTGGTGTTCCATAGCTTCCCCCTGAATGGCAATAAGTGATTATCCAGCAGCCCGCTGCGTATTGCTGCAACTTCCCCTTTTATAGGGACAGTGTGTTTGAGAAGGAAGGCAGCCTGGAATGCCTGATTTCTGAGCAGCATTTCTTGGCCTCCTGTGGTGTGCAGAGGACGCCTGCACTGAGATGGAGACCAGGGCTGTGTTCGAGCTCCTCGGGGCTACATTATAATCATGCAAATGGTATGGGCAGACAAATTTTGTGTCTTACTTGCCTCATTTCCAACAAATGTGGATATGCCAAGAATTATGCCCTTCATGCCCAAAAATTTGCAAATGGATTTTGCACCCTCTAAATCTAATTATAAACTTTTAATTATTATAGTTTAATTATATATCAAATTTAGAAAAGAATAACATCACTGACGTGTGCTCTGTCTGAAGACAGGCTCATTGACTGCTGAGCTATTGTCCTGAGCCAATTTCCTTCAAACTTTTTGACAGTGATTGTTTGCCATTGTCTTCCACTCTCAGGGGCAGGAGAGGAGACAGGTCCCAAGTCCACCTGAGCCAGGACAGGAACAGAACCCATGCTGTTGGCATTACTCTGAAGTACCCGCCAGCCATCTTGCCATCTAGGCTAACTGGCTCCATATTAATTAAATGAAGAAAGAAGTTATAGCAAACCTAATTTCTTGGTACACTGTTGAGTTCCGTTTAGAAATGAATAAATACACTGCAGGTAGAATCATCCCAGATTTGCACAAAGTGTGGTAGCGGTTGGGAAAGAAGAACGTTTTACTCGCGGGTTTTTGTGCTGTATCATCCCATTCCCGTCTCATTAATTATGCATTTCCGGGAAATGCACTGAGTCGCTGGTGGGTTGTCCTCTGATTTGCCTGTCCCGCCATCACCTCAAGCCTTTAGTAAACCGGGCACCATATTTAAAGGCCTTCCCTGCACAGAGTTAGCGCTCTTCAAGGGATAGGAAGCTGCTGGGAACTAATGACTGCGAAAGGGAGGAAAAACCCCCAGATTTAGCGACGCCTCCTTTAAGTGCCTATTGGCTGCAGTTGAGCCCACCACAAAGTCCTCTATCCCTGGTCTGAGCAAAGACCAGCAAGCAAGGTCACTAATCCAGTATGGGAGGTGGTGGCTGCGCAGGTCAGTGCCAATTCCCTGCAAAAGAGGACAGCCAACCAGAGCTGAAAGAGGATGAATAATCTCCTCCCTTCCGCCAAGATAAGCCACTCTTCTCATCACTCTCAACCCACACGCTCACAAACCCATCACACATCTACAGGGATCTCATTCACTGCCAGTTCAAGGGACATCACTGTTCACTCTCTCACACACACCTTCATTTGCCCTGTGAATAGTGTCCTCATCCAGTCCATGGCACTACTCACCATCCACACATGCTGGGCATCCTTATCATCTGGCCTAGAAGGTGTCCTGCTTATACTCTCTCCATGCAGGACAAGCTGGTACACTCCAAAAGGGAGAGGTTGAAGACTGGTGGAGGAATGCCAGAAATCAAAGCCCTTACCGACTTTGAAAATAGAGTCATGCAGCTGTCTGGTGATGATCTGGACCATTCCTGTGCTGACGGTAAGGCCAGCGGTGCTCAACCAAGTGAGGATCCAGCAGTGCAACATCCATCAGACAAACATGCTGTGAGTCACTTCTCCTGTTCTGCTATCTTCTGACATGCACTAATTATCTCTCCCTGCTTTCGCAGGTACATCTGGGAAGCAGCCGAAGGGGTCCATGACCCAGGTCCTCAACTCAAGTCCCGAAGAAACCTCAGAAGAAGAATATGATGTCACCCTCATTGAAGACTCATCACAGCGCTCACCCACACCATCCACCAGCAAAGGTACTCACACCTTGGTGGGATCTAGTTCTAGAGTAGCCTCGGGGTCACAACCTGGTGAACACATCACACTGTCTGATCTGCAGCAGGCAGAGACAGGGCCTTCCCAGGTTTCTGGCATTCAAAGGACTGCTGGAGACCAGAATCTGCTGAGTCCAAGTCAGAGAGGAGCCTCTGGACTCGGTCATGTCACAGTTGCTGGAGCTGCAAAGGCAATCTCAGGAGCATCAGGTAGGGATGTCCGCTGCACTCCTCAGATTGCAAGGCATGATGGAGGACTATGTCCACCTTCAGTCTGTGGTGATAGCGCTGGCATGCCAATGCACCGAGGTCAACACTGGCAGGATGGCAACCACCATGGAGACCTTGGTTCCAGATATCGGTCCTGCACTGCTGCGCGGGCTGAACTCTATTGCTGATGCCATAGTTGTCCTCCAATAGTGTCAACATGAGAGGGCTGTGGGGCAGCTCAATCTCACTCCAGCTTCCCCTTCTCCTCAAGGAGTCAGCCAGGGGCCCTCAGGCACCCATAGGGAGGAGGATCAGCAGGTCCACATCCTGGGGCCATCCACACAGGTGACCCTGGGAGTGTCCACAGGCCGTGGAGGATGCCACTGCCACACAGCAGGACCCCAAAAGCAGGCCGGGGCCTTCCAGTTCCTCCAGAGGACGCCTCTGGAGGAACTGGAAGGACAGAGCGTAGCAGTCAGCATACTGCCTCCACCTCCGCTGCGGATGTCGGGAGAGCACCAAAATATAGCGGCAGGGTTAGGAAAGCTACGAAGATCTGGGTTGATGGAAACATCTTTTGGAGTCCACCGATTAAACTAAATTAACAAAATGAGGGATAAAATAAACACAGCCCCTAAATTAGAGTAACTGGAAAACCAAAGACAAAATTTAAAGGAAACTTACAAACATCAAACCAAAATGTGATTAAAGGGGTTGATAAAACACCCCAGCGCTCGCAGTGCCCACCAGGCACGGAAGGCCTCGACGGTGCCGGCAAACACCACATGCTCCCTCTCCAGGGACACCCGGCCACGAACGTAGCCATGGAAGAGGGGAAGACAGTCGGGTCAGACAACCCCCTCGATTGCCCACTGCCTGGACCTGTTAATGGCCAACTTGGCCAGGCCCAGGAGCAGGTTCACGAGGAGGTCCTTCTCCCTCCTGGCCCCCCTCCACACCGGGTGCCCGCAAATCAGGAGCGTGGGACTGAAATGCAAACAAAACATTAATAAAAGGTTCTTTAAATAACTGAAAAGGGAGTGCAACCTACAACACCCTAGGTAAACATGGTCCACGGACTCCATAAGACCGCAAAAAGGGCAGGTATCTTGGGAGTCCGTGAACCGACACAACCTACAATTGTAGGGGACTGCTGCATGCAACACCCTCCACCCCAGGTCCCCGGTGGAAAGCGGGAAGACACCTCCGTAGAGGGCCTCCCAACGGAGACCTCCGCCGCTGGACAGCAACAAGGCACGCCAGGGCATGTCCGGGCAGCGGGCAAGGGCAAGGGAGTGAAGGGTGTGTAGCAGCAGCCCGTACAGGAAACCCCTCCGCGCCATGCTAAAGGGTACAGAGGGCATTTCCGCGAGGCAGCTCGGGTTGTGGGGCACTGGCTCCCGAGGGTTTGGTGCCAATGTGGAATTCCGTCCAAACAGGGCTACGCTCAGACGGAAGACCACCGTGCACCTGCGCCACCACGAGGCCCAGTATGACATTGGGGCTGAGCACAACCATCCTAAGGTCTTGAATGGCATTGGCCGTGAGCCGGACGTCCACGGACGCGTGACACGCCAACTCCTGTGGAATCATCCAGCCCACTCCTCTGCCACCCAGCACGACCCCGATCCTGGTCACCCCGGCAGCCACGGCCCTCCTCTCCGCCAGCCACTGAAACGGACGGAGGGGTGGATTCCTGAGCAGCAGCTCTCTGACGATAGCCACTACTCCTGACAGGGGAGAGCTGCGTTGCGAGGCGACCATGTTCCAGACTTTGATCAGGTCCTGGTAAAAGACGGGCAATGCCTGCAAGGAGCCACAAAGGCCTCTCAGCTCTATAAACAGGAGCTGCATGTCATAATTCAGGCCGTGCACCTGGCGGAAGGAATACATCGCCAGGGCACACCATCTCGGAGGGGGCTCAACATAAAGGTATTGCTGCATGGCCTGAAGGCGGAAGGTCGCCACCTGGGTGTGTAGGCATGCCAGCGTCTGACCACCCTCCTAGGTGGGAGACTCAGAACCTCAGCAGCGACCCAGTGCAGCCTTTTGTCCCAGAAGAAGTCAATGAGCATTCTCTGGATTTTTGTGACAAAGTCCAGGGGAGGGGTCAAAGTGACCAGCTGGTACCACAACATGGCGGCAATCAGCTGGCTTATGACCAGTACTCGACCCCGGTAAGACAGCACTCGGAGCAGTCCTGTCCAGCGCCACAGGCGAGTGGTGACTTTGGTCTCCAGCTCCTGCCAGGTCGCCGGCCAGGATTCCTCGGCAGGGCAGAGGTGGACCCCCAGGTAGAGGAGGCTGGTCCTGCTCCAGGTGAAAGGCCTGAGCTCCTCGGGAAGGGCATCCATCTGCCACGGGCCAACCAGGAGTCCAGAACATTTACCCCAGTTGATCCTGGCAGAAGACGCGGCAGAGTAGACCTCCTGGCACTCGTGCATCCTCCGCAGGTCAGCCGGGTCACTAAACATAAGGAGCATGTCATCGGCATAAGCCGAGAGGACCACCCCGATGCCCGGCCCATGCAGAACCAATCCGGACAACCTCCTCCGCAAGAGGTACAGGAAAGGCTCCACGCAAATAGAATACAATTGGCCAGACAGGGGGCAGGCCTGACGCACTCCTCTCCCAAAGCGAAGAGGTGCCACAGGGACCCGTTAACCTTCATTAGACACTCTGTGGCAGCGTACAGAAGTTGGATCCGGGTGACAAAATGCGTCCCGCACCTGAATGCTCGCAGAGTTCCGAATAAATATTCATGATCCACCCTGTCAAACACCTTCAGCTGGTCAAGAGACAGGAAGGTGCTCGACAGACCAGCCCTCTGGGAAAAATGAATGGTGTCCCGGACCAGATGAATATTGTCGTAGATGGTCCGGCCTGGGACGGTGTAGGGCTGGTCAGGGTGGATCATGTGGTCCAGCATGGTGCCAAGCCAAGAAGACATGGCCCTGGGGAAAATGTTGTAATCCGTGCTGAGAAGGGAGACCAGGCACCAGTTTTTAAGAAGGCGGAGATCCCCATTCATAAGTAGCAGGGTAATCACGGCCCTGCGCCCTGAAAGGGCCATCTCCCCGATTGCGATACTCTCCTCTAGGACCCCTGCGAAGTCACCCCCCTGGACGTCCCAGAACGCCTTAATGAACTCCATGGTCAGCCCGTCCAGCCCTGGGGATTTGCCCCTTGAGAGACTGTCGAGGGCACCGGTCAGCTCCCCCAGACTTATAGGGGAGTCAAGCTTTCCGGCGCCCTCCGGGCCGACCTGCAGCAGGTCCTCTCACAAAATGCTGTGAGCATCCTCACTGGATGGATCCAGAGAGAACAGGGCAGTATAGTAGGTTCTGGCAAAGGCCCTGATGCCCTCCAGATCCAAGACTAGGGATCCGTCATTGGCCAGCAGCGTAAGGAGCTGCTGATGGACCCCGTGCCTTTTTTCCAGCGAGTAGAAGAAGGGGGAGCCACGGTCCAGGTCCTTGAGGAACCGGATCTGTGACCTCACGAACGCGCCCCGGGACCCGATGAGTTGCAGGTCCCGCAACGCGCCCTTCTTCTCATCGTACACCAACCGCAGGGCCGGGTCGGCATCAAGCTGACAGAAACATGCCTCCAGATTGAACACCTCCTTCTCCAACTCCTCGGCCCTGGATTTCCGCCTTTTTATCTAAGAATATGTAGTTGCAGAGCCTGGGCACTATTGTAATTAACTCCCAAGAGTGTCTGTTTGCCTATGGTTCCTTGTTCTGATGAGCAGTGTTCATGTCATTCAGATGTGAAACCTTTCTGCACAAGATAAAGGCAGGTGCCTCAGTCCAGGGCCTCTTCCCTGTGCTTTGTGCAACCTTCCCAGCACACTGCTGGCATGCCTTCACTGTCACTGGACACATTAGTCATGCTTGTACCTCGATGGGGCTTATCATTGCTGCCAGAATGTCCTGGGCAGGCGGCACAGAGTTCCATCATTCGCCCTGTGTGCCCCCAGCACCTTTGAGGTGTGGCTGCCACCCACCCCCATCTCATCAGCATCTGTGTCTGGTGACAGTGTGGTCCTGAAGGGTTCAGCTCACGAAGGATGCCATAGGATCAGGAGAAGTTAAAGTTTTTCCACTGTTTCTCCATGATATGGCCCTGTTCACAGAGCGCAAGCGAGTTGCCATCTGTCAGACAGGAATCAGACATTCACATAAGCTATGTGAGGATCTATGGAGTGTCCCTGCTGCATGTCGTCATCATCCTCCTGGAATGTAGGGACTATGGGCATTCGCTGTGTCTCCATGACAGGAGCCTTATCACATCCGACAGACAGGAATCAAACGTTCATAGATGCAATGTGAGGATCTATGGTGTCTCCTCACTGCATGTCGCCATCATCCTCAATGAATCTAGCAGCTATGAGGGCCTCCCGAACACGCCTGCCTTGTCTGGCCAGTGCGATGGCCTCATTGCCATCATCCCTGTCTTCGATGACCTCCTCACTTTCACCCCGTCGACGTCCTCCTCGTCGGAGAAGAAGTCCAGCTCCTGCATCTCCTCCTCAGCCAGCTCCTCTCACCATTGCAATGCCAGGTTGTGAGGGGCGCAGTAGGCAATGACAATGCGTGATACCCTCTGTGAACTATATCGTAGGGCTCCACCAGACCGGTCCAGGCACCGGAACCTCACTTTCAATATTCTGATGGTTTGCTCCACCAGAGTGCAAGTTGCAGCATGAGCCTCATTGTACCTTCTCTCTGCTGCACTCTAAGACCACCGCACAGGCGTCATCAGCCACATCGTCTGCGGGCAGCCCTTGTCCTCGAAGACCCTGCAGCCTCTGTGGACCCTGGAAGGTCAGGGATCTGAGACCTACTGCGAATGTAGGAGTCATGGACATTCCCTGGGAACCATGCGCAGACCTGCAGGATGTGTTTGTGGTGGTTGCACACCAGCTGCACATTCAGCGAGTGGAAGCCCTTGCAGTTGACGTGGTTAACTGCTTGTTGCCACGGAAATCTGAGTGACACGTGAGTGAAGTCGATGGCACCCTGCACCTATGGGAAACCTGAGATCTGCGCAAATCCCAGCGCTCTTGCATCCTGGCTTTCCTGATCCCATGAGTAATGCACAAAGTTGTGTTCCTCCGTGAATACAATGTCCATGACCACATGGATGCATTTTTGTGTGGAGACTTGCAATATTCCGCAGAGGTCACCTGTGGAACCCTGCAAGGACCCTCTAGCATAAATATTTCATGGCCACTCGCAGTGGATGCCCATGTCCTTGTGGCGCCAAGTGCTGCAGAAGGTGGCAGATGTGACCAACCAGTTCTCTGGACATGCGCAGTCTTCAGCAACACTAGTTCTTGGTCATCTGCAGGAATGCCAAGCGCCATTTAAAGATGTTGGGTCTAGCTAGGCGCTGGTCAGCGATGGCTCGCTGTGGCTCTTCGGCAACGTGTGTGGGCGCCTCAGCCGTCCCTTTTTCTTGAGGGTGCTGCACCTCCCCCTGTCCAGCCAGGTGCCTCCATCACTAAAACAAAAACAGAATTACCTGGAAAAACTCAGCAGGTCTGGCAGCATCGGCGGAGAAGAAATCAGTCAACGTTTCGAGTCTTCATGACCCTTCGGCAGATCACTATCTTCTCCTTAATCTCCACTCCCTGTAAGCCATGAGGCAAACAGCTAGGTCACCAGGCTCCATTCTCCTGATATACTGCTCCTGCAAGATGAAAGAGAGAGACATGTCGGTTAGCTAGGGTGCACTAAGAACCTGTCTTGGTAAGGTCTGAAGGCCCCTTAATGCATGCCAGAGACTACGGGCCACCACTTGGATGGCCAGACTTTAGTGCGCTGCATGTCTGCCCAAAATCTTGCCCACCTCTGCCCCACTCTACCTGACCATTTTGTGGCAGCTTTGCCCATGGGACTGCATGTTGTGCTCTCAGCTCAGGTGCAGGCATTCTCCTAACCCACACTGCAAGGCCGCACTGTTAGCTTGAACCATGGGGGAGACTGGTCCAAACCGGGATGCTGACATTGCAAGGGGCTGTGAGCACCTCCACCAGTGACTGCTCCATGGCCAGCTTTAGCAAGGAGATTGTACAACTTGCCCAGTCGTCCAATTGTCCTGCCGCCCACTAAAATGCTCATAACATTCGCGCCATACAAATGCCAGGTAATGACCATTTCCAACTAGAGAGAATCTAACCATTGCCCCTTGATGTTCAATGGCATTACCATCACAGAATCTATCAACATCTGGGGGTTACTATTGACCTGAAACTAAACTGGACAAGCCATATAAATACTTTGACTACAAGAGCAGGTCAGGGGCTAGGAATCCTGCAAGGAGTAACTCACCTCCTGACTCCCCATTCTAGAGGCTTGAGCACACAATCTAGCCTTTAGGATGAAATGTTAAAACATGGCCCCATCTGATCCCTCAGATTGATGTAAAAGATCCCCAAGCACTGTTTGAAGAAGAGGAAGGGAGTTCTCTTGGTGTATTGGCCAACATTTATCCCTCGACCAACTTTTAAAAAACAGATTATCTGGTCATTTTCATTGCTATTTATGGGTCCTTTCCGGGTGCAGATTGGCTGCTCTGTTTTCTACATTACAACAGTGACTACACTTAATAAGTACATCATTGGCTGTACATCATTGTCCTGAGGTCATGAAAGCCACTGTTGGATGAAAGGAATGTAGGCATAGTAATGGAGGGCCATGGTCACCTCGAAGTCCACGGTCAGTGCCAGTCCTATATAGGTCTTCTTGAAATAGACCTGTATAGGACAGTGCACTTCTTTATCTACCCTTGTTGAACATGAGACTCCACAGGCAGTGCTCTTCAGAGATTGCTTCGTATACTGTCGGTGATCTGTGGATTTAATGAAAAGTATATTGTTGGAAATGGATATATATCCATATACATCCTAGCAGCTCTTTTACCTTTCTGCTCATCCTACTCCACTAAATTAAATGACAGGAGAGTACTGCAAGCTAATCCTCATTGTCATGAGCTTTTTGACTGCAAAAATCACATTAACACTGCTGTACCTACTTTCTGATTCCGGATGTGCGAGAACCTGCCTGACGTTTCATGCCTTGTGCATAAATTGTGTGAAAACAGAAATTTGGTGGACATGCTCATGAAAAATGATGGGCAGAAGCTTTGGGGAGCACGCCTATAATTTCCTAATGTGTGCTGCAGCTATGTCCACAGAGTAAGCAATCGTAAAATTTGCAGTGTGATTGTAACACATGTAGGATTCAAGTTATATAAAACATAGTAGAAGATTTTGAACTGTAACATAGATTAGTATATGGAGTTATGCTTTTGTTAAAATAGTGAACAGAGGGAATTCATAGAACTATTCTCACTTGCCATTAATATTGATGCCATTCAGCTGCATGAAAAGATGAGTGGAACAAAAAAAAGTTGAATTTTAAAAAGCGCAACTTTTAATATAACTCCAATGACCTCCTCCTCACAGCAATTAACAAAAGATGAAGTCATTTTTTCTTTCAGTTTCTTTGAGGTATTTAAAAGCTTGATTGCCAGATCACCCTGATGGCTGCAGAGCATATGTTATTAAACAGTTAGCTCCTTACAAATTAGCCAGCCCAGTGATTCAGAAAGCTGAACTTTTCAAACCATTAGCATTTGAAAAGGTTCCATGATTTTCATGTATCTAGTCCATAATGGTGACTTTCTTTTAAGACTGAGGGACATGCTTTAATCCTATGAATTCTGAGCTCTCTCTGGTGTCAAATATTTGTTTTCTAATCTTTGCTAATTTTTTTGAATGGAATAATTTCTTTTCATCTATAATGTAACTCAGTGATATTGATGCAATCTTTCTGGGATGATATATGCTTGTTTGTGTCTCTTTGATAAATTGGGAACATTTATAAATACCCTTGGTTATGCACACTATTTACATAATACTTTTTATTTGGCCCTCAGAGACAATGTTAGAATGCTGGATCAATTATGTAACAAAAGTTAACAATCTAAACTCTAATTTCTATAATCCACAATGTACTTGGGGTAAATTACGTGAGCTTGTGCTGCCAATTAGAGTCTAGTTCAATATTAAGGCCAATTAAATGATTGAGCATGGAGATCAGCATTTATGATTAGTAACTCTGGTTATTTATTTTAACTAGAAAATCAGAAATGCAGTGAATTGGGACACTGACCTCCACACTCAAATCAAGACACTCTCTGAGCAAGGCATGTCACTTCACAAACTTTACCCTGTAGCATCTAATATATTAGTAATGTTGCTTTAACAGTTGTTGTATCTACTTAACTGGAGAGAAGGTGATTACGCTAATTGCAAAATGGGTGTAAGGCACACAGGTTTCATGGAGCTTTCATTTAAATCAGCAGCTACCTCCACTCAAGGTAGCCTAGGAGTGTGAAACCCAAAGTGTGCAGACTAGACCTGGTAAGAGCAGGTCTGAACTTTGTGCATTTCTTTGGATAGCCATTGTATCCCTTTGGAGAGGTAAGGTACACTTTTAGATAAGGTCCTGGGACACCTTAGGGGGAGATTAGGTGCTCTTTGGGAGAGGTAAGGTGCACCTTGGAATTGTTAAAATTAGGCATGAATGTGTGTAAAAAGTCCATAAACCCATGAACTGTCAAGCAGCTGCTGATTTAAATGAAAGCTCCATGAAACACGAGTGCACAAAACACGAACTGACCCCATTCCCACCCCTATGAAAAAGAGAAGTGTTTGAGGGCAAGACTTTTGATTTTCAGGCACTTTCATCATTTTTGCCACTGTCAAGCTCATTGGAACTGTCAACAGACCCATCAAAAGCAACTGTCATATGTGTCAAAAGCAACTGTCAAGAGGACCTGTCAAAAGTGTCAAGAGGTACTGTCAAGAGCAATGGTCAAAGGAAGCTGTCAAGACATTTAAAAATCCTACCCTTTAAACCTTTGAAAAAATATCTAGAGTGTTAAAAAAAAACATTGCTTGCTATTTCACTCTGTTGATATAAGTCTGAGGGCTTCCATTACTGGATTAGTGCTGCATGATTGATTTCACAACCATCCCCCATTATCATGTAAGGTGTCTGCCATGTCACAGTTTGATTGACAGCTACAAGTGGGACTATGGCTTCCAATGCTTGCTGTTATAGAACATTATGTAGTTGAAGGAATGTAAATCTAGTAAATGGGTTTTTATGAATGAGTTTTTTTTCAATATAGTGAAGTCTGCAATAGACACTGAATGCAGAATTTTCCCCCCATTGGGGGGGAAGTTTAGGAGCGGGCACATGGAGGTGCGCCTCTGATTGGTGCCCCCAATTGGGGTGTGCCGCCATTTTAAGTGGGTGGGCCAATTAAGGCCCGCCCAGTGTGACATGCACAAGGAAGCGCTGTGCGCTCCCTGTGCGGGCGGCGGGGGGTGGGGGGGAGGGATTCCCTGAGCCGAGAGTACGCTCTTTTGCGCATGCACATGAAAGAGCGCTCTCATCTCCCTGAGGCTAAGTGCTGCCTCAGGGAGACAGGCTGCCCAATAAAAAATCTTAAAAATGGGAAAAAAAAATTCCCTGACATGTCCCCTCATGTGACACTGTCACATGGGTTGGGACACGTCCATCACTTTCACATACACTTTTATTACATTTTTAAAAACCTACATGAAACCTCATCCTGCCCCTGGATGAGGTTTCATGCTTTTTCTAATGCCCGCCAGGGCTCCCGGCCTGTCTGCCAACCTTAAGGTTGGACGGGCAGGTCCACTAATTACTTTAATGACTCTGTCAATGGCCTCAATTGGCCATTGACAGGTTGGCAGGTGCACAGCTGATTCTGCTGAGCCCCTGCCTAGATGAAAATTTAAATGGGGCGGGGTGACATCGGGAGTTCTGCCCGACGTAATCCTGCGTCGGCGAGTGGGCCCCGCCCCCCGCTTGCCGACCAGGAAATCCTGGCCTTTGAACTTAATTTTACAGAACTTTGTTTTATCTCATCTCTGCATGTGGTCTGCCCATGGCAGATACTGGGTGAGTTAGCATGTTAGGTATAAGCGCAAAGGGTGGTGTGTGAGGGAGCATTGTTGGCATGAGTTAGCACTAAGTTGTCATTGGGGTTATAAAGGGCCATGGGGTGTGGGTACAGGGAGCATAGGTTGGCATGGAAGGTAGGAGTGGCCATGTGGCGTGGTTACAGGGGCATAGGTTGGCATGGAGGCTATGAGAGATTATGGTGGTGGGTACAGGGACATCAGATGGCATGGGTTGGCATGGATGGGGCATTGGGAGTATGTGGGGCTTGAGGGGGTGTGAGTGGTGAGGGCCGGAGGGATGTTTAATGTTTGATTATTTTTCTTTTAATTTTGGACAGAGTGTTGGAGCCCTGAGGCAGGCTTCCACCCAGCCCGTCTCCACACCTGGCACCCTCTTTACCACTTCTGGGGTCACCCGCCCTGACTTCTAATATAACCCTGCAGACTGAAAATGACATCCAGGCAGCTATTTTCTCCCGGCTCTGCGCGCCCAACTCACGGATGAAAATTCAGGCCTAAATTTCCAGAACTTGCAGCCTATGTGTTGTTTCATATATTGACAAGGTATATACCCAGGACCCTAGGGATTACTGTTGTTGATATTAGCAGCTTAATGCCTTACATATGGATATGATAGTCCTCTTTCTGTTTTAATCTGGGCTATTGCAATAACTCTACAATCATAAGTTCATATGGACAGTGTCATACAACTGTAAGAAAAGAGGAGATTTAAAGTGAAAGAGCGGCGACAACTCTTCACCAGAGCTCAAATATGAAATGTTACTGGGAATTCCTTAATCATATTTAGGCATTCCAATAATCTTTGACAGAGACCTGGCTCAAAGAAGGGCTGGATTGTATATTAAATATGCCTGGATGCAAGTTGGAGGAAAGATAGGAAAGGAAGAAAAGGGGCATTCATTAAGGACAGAATTGCAATGCTGGAGAGGGAGGAGATCCCTGAGGGATCAAGGACAGAATCTATTTTGTGAGAGCAGGCTTGTCCAACCTTTTTGTGCGAGGGGGCACACACCAATTTTTTCTCACTCATGGGTCCAATGAGTAAATTTAGAAAAGATAAGGTTTGGTGCATCATTAAACATGAATCTCAGTAAAATGTTGAGGTATGAAGAAAAGAAACAACTTGCCGAGCAAAATTAAAACACTATCAAAGCAATAAATTGATAAGTTAAAATAATTAGTAAATAATAAAGATGACCATTAGTGTGTGAGAGGGTCAAATTGTGTTTTCCTGCCTTACTCTCAGTCTCAGGTTACTTACTCACTCACTCTCACCAACACCCACTGTGTGAGTTGGTGTGAGTGTGTTGGTTGTGAGTTGGTGTGAGTGTGTTGGTGTGTGGGGGTGAGGGTGAGTGAGATTCCTGAGACTGGGAGTGAGCCAGACTCTCTCTCACTCACACACACACACACACACACACACACAGTCTCTGGCTCACACAAACACACACACATCCTCACTCACTCACAATCTCACTCACCTGCACAAACACACACACACGCTCTCTCTCACTCACTCACACACACACTATCTTTCGTTCACGCACATACACACACATTCTCTCCCTTGCTCACTTACACACACAAACACACTCACTATCACACACATTGCCTCCACCAACAGCCAGTCTCTTCTCCCCCTCCACCAGCAGCCAGTCTATTCTCTCCCCCACCAGCAGCCTGACTCTCCTCCCCCTCCACCAGCAGCCAGTCTCTTCTCCCCGTCGACCAGCAGCCAGTCCCTTCTCCCCCTCCACCAGCAGCCAGTCCCTTCTCCCCCTCCACCAGCAGCCAGTCTCTTCTCCCCCTCCACCAACAGCCAGTCTCTTCTCTCCAGCATCAGCAGCCAGTCTATTCTCTCCCCCACCAGCAGCCTGTCTCTCCTCCCCCTCCACGAGCAGCCAGTCTCTTCTCCCCGTCGACCAGCAGCCAGTCCCTTCTCCCCCTCCACCAGCAGCCAGTCCCTTCTCCCCCTCCACCAGCAGCCCGTCTCATCTCCCACTCCACCAGCAGCCAGTCTCTTCTCCCCCTCCACCAACAGCCTGTCTCTTCTCCCCCTCGACCAGCAGCCAGTCTCTTCTCCCCCTCCACCAACAGCCAGTCTCTTCTCCCCTCCACCAGCAGCCAGTCTCTTCTCCCCCTCCACCAGCAGCCAGTCTCGTCTCCCCCTCCACCAACAGCCTGTCTCTTCTCCCCCTCCACCAGCAGCCAGTCTCTTCTCCCCCTCCACCAACAGACTGTCTCTTCTCCCCCTCCACCAACAGCCTGTCTCTTCTCCCCCTCCACCAGCAGACAGTCTCTTCTCCCCCTCCACCAGCAGCAAGTCTCTTCTCCCCCTCCACCAGCAGCCAGTCTCCTCTCCCCCTCCACCAACAGCCAGTCTCTTCTCCCCCTCCACCAGCAGCCAACCTCTTCTCCCCCTGCACCAGCAGCAAGTCTCTTCTCCCCCTCCACCAACAGCCTGTCTCTTCTCTCCTCCACCAGCAGCCAGTGTCTTCTCCTCCTCCACCAGCAGCCCGTCTCTTCTCCCCCTCCACCAGCAGCCAGTCTCTTCTCCCCCTCCACCAGCAGCCAGTCTCTTCTCCCCCTCCACCAGCAGCCAGTCTCTTCTCCCCCTCCACCAGCAGCCAGTCTCTTCTCCCCCTCCACCAGCAGCCAGTCTCTTCTCCCCCTCCACCAGCAGCCAGTCTCTTCTCTCCCCCACCAGCAGCCAGTCTCTTCTCCCCCTCCACCAGCAGCCAGTCTCTTCTCTCCCCCGCCAGCAGCCAGTCTCTTCTCTCCCTCCACCAGCAGCCAGTCTCTTCTCCCCCTCCACCAGCAGCTAGTTTCTTCTCCCCCTCCACCAGCAGCCAGTCTCTTCTCCCCCTCCACCAGCAGCCAGTCTCGTCTCCCCCTCCACCAGCAGCCAGTCTCATCTCCCCCTCCACCAGCAGCCAGTCTCTTCTCCCCCTCCACCAACAGCCTGTCTCTTCTCTCCTCCACCAGCAGCCAGTCTCTTCTCCCCCTCCAGCAGCAAGTCTCTTCTCTCCCTCCACCAGCAGCCAGTCTCTTCTCTCCCCCACCAGCAGCCAGTCTCTTCTCCCCCTCCACCAGCTGCCAGTCTCTTCTCCCCCTCCACCAGCAGCCAGTCTCTTCTCCTCCCCACCAGCAGCCAGTCTCTTCTCCCACTCCACCAGCAGCCAGTCTCTTCTCCGCTGCACCAACAGCCAGTCTCTTCTCCCATTCCACCGGCAGCCAGTCTCTTCTCCCCCTCCACCAACAGCCTGTCTCTTCTCCCCCCCCACCAACAGCCAGTCTCTTCTCCCCCTCCACCAACAGCCAGTCTCTTCTCCCCCTCCACCAGCAGCCAGTCTCTTCTCCCCCTCCACCAGCAGCCAGTCTCTTCTCCCCCTCCACCAACAGCCTGTCTCTTCTCCCCCTCCACCAGCAGCCAGTCTCTTCTCCCCCTCCACCAACAGACTGTCTCTTCTCCCCCTCCACCAACAGCCTGTCTCTTCTCCCCCTCCACCAGCCGCCAGTCTCTTCTCCCCCTCCACCAGCAGCCAGTCTCTTCTCTCCCCGACCAGCAGCCAGTCTCTTCTCCCGCTCCACCAGCAGCCAGTCTCTTCTCCCCCTCCAACAACAGCCAGTCTCATCTCCCCCTCCACCAGCAGCCAGTCTCTTCTCCCCCTCCACCAGCAGCCAGTCTCTTCTCCCCCTCCACCAACAGCCAGTGTCTTCTCTCCAGCATCAGCAGCCAGTCTCTTCTCCCCCTCCACAAGCAGTCAGTCTCTTCGCCCCCTCCACCAGCAGCCAGTCTCATCTGTCCCCCACCAGCAGCCAGTCTCTTCTCCCCCTCCACCAGCAGCCAGTCTCTTCTCCTCCACCAACAGCCAGTCTCTACTCCCCCTCCACCAGCAGCCAGTCTCTTCTCCTCCACCAACAGCCAGTCTCTACTCCCCCTCCACCAGCAGCCAGTCTCTACTCCCCCTCCACCAGCAGCCAGTCTCTTCTCTCCCGCTCCAGCAGACAGTCTCTTCTCCCCCTCCACCAGCTGCCAGGCTCTACTCCCCCTACACCAGCAGCCAGTCTCTTCTCTCCCCCTCCAGCAGCAAGTCTCTTCTCTACCTCCACCAGCAGCCAGTCTCTTCTCCCCCTCCACCAGCAGCCTGTCTCTTCTCCCCCTCCACCAGCAGCCAGTCTCTTCTCTCCCGCACCAGCAGCCAGTCTCTTCTCCCTCTCCACCAGCAGCCAGTCTCTTCTCCCCCTCCACCAGCAGCCAGTCTCTTCTCCCCCTCCACCAACAGCCAGTCTCTTCTCCCCCTCCACCAGCAGCCAGTCTCTTCTCCCCCTCCACCAGCAGCCAGTCTCTACTCCCCCTCCACGAGCAGCCAGTCTCTTCTCTCCCCCTCCAGCAGCCAGTCTCTTCTCCCCCTTCACCAGCAGCCAGTCTCTTCTCCCCCTCCACCAGCAGCCAGTCTCTTCTCCCCCTCCACCAACAGCCAGTCTCTTCTCCCCCTCCACCAGCAGCCAGTCTCTTCTCCCCCTCCACCAACAGCCAGTCTCTTCTCCCCCTCCACCAGCAGCCAGTCTCTTCTCCCCCTCCACCAGCAGCCAGTCTCTACTCCCCCTCCACCAACAGCCAGTATCTTCTCCCCCTCCACCAACAGCCAGTCTCTTCTCCCCCTCCACCAGCAGCCAGTCTCCTTTCTCCCCCACCAGCAGCCAGTCACCTCTCTCCCGCACCAGCAGCCAGTCTCTTCTCCCCCTCCACTAACAGCTAGTCTCTTCTCTCCCCCACCAACAGCCAGCCCCTTCTACCCCTCCACCAGCAGCCAGTCTCTTCTCTCCCCCACCAGCAGCCAGTCTCTTCTCTCCCCCACCAGCAGCTAGTCTCTTCTCCCCCTCCACCAGCAGCCAGTCTCTTCTCCCCCCACCAGCAGCCAGTCTCTTCTCTCCCCCACCAGCAGCCAGTCTCTTCACCCCCTCCACCAGCAGCCAGTCTCTTCTCCCCCTCCACCAGCAGCCAGTCTCTTCTCCTCCCCACCAGCAGCCAGTCTCTTCTCCCACTCCACCAGCAGCCAGTCTCTTCTCCCCTCCACCAACAGCCAGTCTCTTCTCCCACTCCACCAGCAGCCAGGCTCTTCTCCCCCTCCACCTACAACCTGTCTCTTCTCCCCCTCCACCAGCAGCCAGTCTCTTCTCCCCCTCCACCAACAGCCTGTCACTTCTCCCCCTCCACCAGCAGCCAGTCTCTTCTCCCCCTCCACCAACAGCCTGTCTCTTCTCCCCCTCCACCGGCAGCCAGTCTCTTCTCCCCCTCCACCAACAGCCAGTCTCTTCTCTCCAGCATCAGCAGCCAGTCTATTCTCTCCCCCACCAGCAGCCTGTCTCTCCTCCCCCTCCACGAGCAGCCAGTCTCTTCTCCCCGTCGACCAGCAGCCAGTCCCTTCTCCCCCTCCACCAGCAGCCAGTCCCTTCTCCCCCTCCACCAGCAGCCCGTCTCATCTCCCACTCCACCAGCAGCCAGTCTCTTCTCCCCCTCCACCAACAGCCTGTCTCTTCTCCCCCTCGACCAGCAGCCAGTCTCGTCTCCCCCTCCACCAACAGCCTGTCTCTTCTCCCCCTCCACCAGCAGCCAGTCTCTTCTCCCCCTCCACCAACAGACTGTCTCTTCTCCCCCTCCACCAACAGCCTGTCTCTTCTCCCCCTCCACCAGCAGACAGTCTCTTCTCCCCCTCCACCAGCAGCAAGTCTCTTCTCCCCCTCCACCAGCAGCCAACCTCTTCTCCCCCTGCACCAGCAGCAAGTCTCTTCTCCCCCTCCACCAACAGCCTGTCTCTTCTCTCCTCCACCAGCAGCCAGTGTCTTCTCCCCCTCCACCAGCAGCCCGTCTCTTCTCCCCCTCCACCAGCAGCCAGTCTCTTCTCCCCCTCCACCAGCAGCCAGTCTCTTCTCCCCCTCCACCAGCAGCCAGTCTCTTCTCCCCCTCCACCAGCAGCCAGTCTCTTCTCTCCCCCACCAGCAGCCAGTCTCTTCTCCCCCTCCACCAGCAGCCAGTCTCTTCTCTCCCCCGCCAGCAGCCAGTCTCTTCTCTCCCTCCACCAGCAGCCAGTCTCTTCTCCCCCTCCACCAGCAGCTAGTTTCTTCTCCCCCTCCACCAGCAGCCAGTCTCTTCTCCCCCTCCACCAGCAGCCAGTCTCTTCTCCCCCTCCACCAGCAGCCAGTCTCTTCTCCCCCTCCACCAGCAGCCAGTCTCTTCTCCCCCTCCACCAACAGCCTGTCTCTTCTCTCCTCCACCAGCAGCCAGTCTCTTCTCCCCCTCCAGCAGCAAGTCTCTTCTCTCCCTCCACCAGCAGCCAGTCTCTTCTCTCCCCCACCAGCAGCCAGTCTCTTCTCCCCCTCCACCAGCTGCCAGTCTCTTCTCCCCCTCCACCAGCAGCCAGTCTCTTCTCCTCCCCACCAGCAGCCAGTCTCTTCTCCCACTCCACCAGCAGCCAGTCTCTTCTCCGCTGCACCAACAGCCAGTCTCTTCTCCCATTCCACCGGCAGCCAGTCTCTTCTCCCCCTCCACCAACAGCCTGTCTCTTCTCCCCCCCCACCAACAGCCAGTCTCTTCTCCCCCTCCACCAACAGCCAGTCTCTTCTCCCCCTCCACCAGCAGCCAGTCTCTTCTCCCCCTCCACCAGCAGCCAGTCTCTTCTCCCCCTCCACCAACAGCCTGTCTCTTCTCCCCCTCCACCAGCAGCCAGTCTCTTCTCCCCATCCACCAACAGACTGTCTCTTCTCCCCCTCCACCAACAGCCTGTCTCTTCTCCCCCTCCACCAGCCGCCAGTCTCTTCTCCCCCTCCACCAGCAGCCAGTCTCTTCTCTCCCCGACCAGCAGCCAGTCTCTTCTCCCGCTCCACCAGCAGCCAGTCTCTTCTCCCCCTCCAACAACAGCCAGTCTCATCTCCCCCTCCACCAGCAGCCAGTCTCTTCTCCCCCTCCACCAGCAGCCAGTCTCTTCTCCCCCTCCACCAACAGCCAGTGTCTTCTCTCCAGCATCAGCAGCCAGTCTCTTCTCCCCCTCCACAAGCAGTCAGTCTCTTCGCCCCCTCCACCAGCAGCCAGTCTCTTCTATCCCCCACCAGCAGCCAGTCTCTTCTCCCCCTCCACCAGCAGCCAGTCTCTTCTCCTCCACCAACAGCCAGTCTCTACTCCCCCTCCACCAGCAGCCAGTCTCTTCTCCTCCACCAACAGCCAGTCTCTACTCCCCCTCCACCAGCAGCCAGTCTCTACTCCCCCTCCACCAGCAGCCAGTCTCTTCCCTCCCCCTCCAGCAGCAAGTATCTTCTCCCCCTCCACCAGCAGCCATTCTCTACTCCCCATCCACCAGCAGACAGTCTCATCTCTCCCCCTCCAGCAGCCAGTCTCTTCTCCCCCTCCACCAGCTGCCAGGCTCTACTCCCCCTACACCAGCAGCCAGTCTCTTCTCTCCCCCTCCAGCAGCAAGTCTCTTCTCTACCTCCACCAGCAGCCAGTCTCTTCTCCCCCTCCACCAGCAGCCTGTCTCTTCTCCCCCTCCACCAGCAGCCAGTCTCTTCTCTCCCGCACCAGCAGCCAGTCTCTTCTCCCTCTCCACCAGCAGCCAGTCTCTTCTCCCCCTCCACCAGCAGCCAGTCTCTTCTCCCCCTCCACCAACAGCCAGTCTCTTCTCCCCCTCCACCAGCAGCCAGTCTCTTCTCCCCCTCCACCAGCAGCCAGTCTCTACTCCCCCTCCACGAGCAGCCAGTCTCTTCTCTCCCCCTCCAGCAGCCAGTCTCTTCTCCCCCTCCACCAGCAGCCAGTCTCTTCTCCCCCTCCACCAGCAGCCAGTCTCTTCTCCCCCTCCACCAACAGCCAGTCTCTTCTCCCCCTCAACCAGCAGCCAGTCTCTTCTCCCCCTCCACCAACAGCCAGTCTCTTCTCCCCTCCACCAGCAGCCAGTCTCTTCTCCCCCTCCACCAGCAGCCAGTCTCTACTCCCCCTCCACCAACAGCCAGTATCTTCTCCCCCTCCACCAACAGCCAGTCTCTTCTCCCCCTCCACCAGCAGCCAGTCTCCTTTCTCCCCCACCAGCAGCCAGTCACCTCTCTTCCGCACCAGCAGCCAGTCTCTTCTCCCCCTCCACTAACAGCTAGTCTCTTCTCTCCCCCACCAACAGCCAGCCCCTTCTACCCCTCCACCAGCAGCCAGTCTCTTCTCGCCCCCACCAGCAGCCAGTCTCTTCTCTCCCCCACCAGCAGCTAGTCTCTTCTCCCCCTCCACCAGCAGCCAGTCTCTTCTCCCCCCACCAGCAGCCAGTCTCTTCTCTCCCCCACCAGCAGCCAGTCTCTTCACCCCCTCCACCAGCAGCCAGTCTCTTCTCCCCCTCCACCAGCAGCCAGTCTCTTCTCCTCCCCACCAGCAGCCAGTCTCTTCTCCCACTCCACCAGCAGCCAGTCTCTTCTCCCCTCCACCAACAGCCAGTCTCTTCTCCCACTCCACCAGCAGCCAGGCTCTTCTCCCCCTCCACCTACAACCTGTCTCTTCTCCCCCTCCACCAGCAGCCAGTCTCTTCTCCCCCTCCACCAACAGCCTGTCACTTCTCCCCCTCCACCAGCAGCCAGTCTCTTCTCCCCCTCCACCAACAGCCTGTCTCTTCTCCCCCTCCACCGGCAGCCAGTCTCTTCTCCCCCTCCATCAACAGCCTGTCTCTTCTCCCCCTCCACCAACAGCCAGTCTCTTCTCCCCCTCCACCAGCAGCAAGTCTCTTCTCCCCCTCCACCAGCAGCCAGTCTCTCCTCCTCCACCAACAGCCTGTCTCTTCTCTCCTCCACCAGCAGCCAGTCTCTTCTCCCCCTCCACCAGCAGCCAGTCTCTTCTCCCCCTCCACCAACAGCCAGTCTCTTCTCCCCCTCCACCAGCAGCCAGTCTCTTCTCCCCCTCCACCAGCAGCCAGTCTCTACTCCCCCTCCACGAGCAGCCAGTCTCTTCTCTCCCCCTCCAGCAGCCAGTCTCTTCTCCCCCTCCACCAGCAGCCAGTCTCTTCTCCCCCTCCACCAGCAGCCAGTCTCTTCTCCCCCTCCACCAACAGCCAGTCTCTTCTCCCCCTCAACCAGCAGCCAGTCTCTTCTCCCCCTCCACCAACAGCCAGTCTCTTCTCCCCCTCCACCAGCAGCCAGTCTCTTCTCCCCCTCCACCAGCAGCCAGTCTCTACTCCCCCTCCACCAACAGCCAGTATCTTCTCCCCCTCCACCAACAGCCAGTCTCTTCTCCCCCTCCACCAGCAGCCAGTCTCCTTTCTCCCCCACCAGCAGCCAGTCACCTCTCTCCCGCACCAGCAGCCAGTCTCTTCTCCCCCTCCACTAACAGCTAGTCTCTTCTCTCCCCCACCAACAGCCAGCCCCTTCTACCCCTCCACCAGCAGCCAGTCTCTTCTCTCCCCCACCAGCAGCCAGTCTCTTCTCTCCCCCACCAGCAGCTAGTCTCTTCTCCCCCTCCACCAGCAGCCAGTCTCTTCTCCCCCCACCAGCAGCCAGTCTCTTCTCTCCCCCACCAGCAGCCAGTCTCTTCACCCCCTCCACCAGCAGCCAGTCTCTTCTCCCCCTCCACCAGCAGCCAGTCTCTTCTCCTCCCCACCAGCAGCCAGTCTCTTCTCCCACTCCACCAGCAGCCAGTCTCTTCTCCCCTCCACCAACAGCCAGTCTCTTCTCCCACTCCACCAGCAGCCAGGCTCTTCTCCCCCTCCACCTACAACCTGTCTCTTCTCCCCCTCCACCAGCAGCCAGTCTCTTCTCCCCCTCCACCAACAGCCTGTCACTTCTCCCCCTCCACCAGCAGCCAGTCTCTTCTCCCCCTCCACCAACAGCCTGTCTCTTCTCCCCCTCCACCGGCAGCCAGTCTCTTCTCCCCCTCCATCAACAGCCTGTCTCTTCTCCCCCTCCACCAACAGCCAGTCTCTTCTCCCCCTCCACCAGCAGCAAGTCTCTTCTCCCCCTCCACCAGCAGCCAGTCTCTCCTCCTCCACCAACAGCCTGTCTCTTCTCTCCTCCACCAGCAGCCAGTCTCTTCTCCCCCTCCACCAGCAGCCAGTCTCTTCTCCCCCTCCACCAACAGCCAGTCTCTTCTCCCCCTCCAACAGCAGCCAGTCTCTTCTCCCCCTCCACCAGCAGCTAGTCTCTTCTCTCCCCCACCTGCAGCCAGTCACTTCTCCCCCTCCACCAGCAGCCAGTCTCTTCTCCCCCTCCACCAGCAGCCAGTCTCTTCTCCCCTTCCACCAGCACCCAGTCTCTTCTACCCCTCCACCAGCAGCCAGCCTCTTCTCCCCTTCCACCAGCAGCCAGTCTCTTCTCCCCCTCCACCAACAGCCTGCCTCTTCACCCCCTCCACCAGCAGCCAGTCTCTTCTCCCCCTCCACCAACAGCCTGTCTCTTCTCCCCCTCCACCAGCAGCCAGTCTCTTCTCTCCCCCACCAGCAGCCAGTCTCTTCTCCCCCTCCACCAGCAGCCAGTTTCTCTCTCCAGCATCAGCAGCCTGTCTCTTCTCTCCCCCACCAGCAGCCAGTCTCTTCTCTCCCCCACCAGCAGCCAGTCTCTTCTCCCCCTCCACCAGCAGCCAGTCTCTTCTCCCCCCACCAGAAGCCAGTCTCTTCTCTCCACCACCAGCAGCCAGTCTCTTCTCCCCCTCCACCTACAACCTGTCTCTAATCCCCCTCCACCAGCAGCCAGTCTCTTCTCCTCCCCACCAGCAGCCAGTCTCTTCTCCCAATCCACCAGCAGCCAGTCTCTTCTCCCCCTCCACCAACAGCCTGTCTCTTCTCCCCCTCCACCGGCAGCCAGTCTCTTCTCCCCCTCCACCAACAGCCAGTCTCTTCTCTCCAGCATCAGCAGCCAGTGTATTCTCTCCCCCACCAGCAGCCTGTCTCTCCTCCCCCTCCACGAGCAGCCAGTCTCTTCTCCCCGTCGACCAGCAGCCAGTCCCTTCTCCCCCTCCACCAGCAGCCAGTCCCTTCTCCCCCTCCACCAGCAGCCCGTCTCATCTCCCACTCCACCAGCAGCCAGTCTCTTCTCCCCCTCCACCAACAGCCTGTCTCTTCTCCCCCTCGACCAGCAGCCAGTCTCTTCTCCCCCTCCACCAACAGCCAGTCTCTTCTCCCCTCCACCAGCAGCCAGTCTCTTCTCCCCCTCCACCAGCAGCCAGTCTCGTCTCCCCCTCCACCAACAGCCTGTCTCTTCTCCCCCTCCACCAGCAGCCAGTCTCTTCTCCCCCTCCACCAACAGACTGTCTCTTCTCCCCCTCCACCAACAGCCTGTCTCTTCTCCCCCTCCACCAGCAGACAGTCTCTTCTCCCCCTCCACCAGCAGCAAGTCTCTTCTCCCCCTCCACCAGCAGCCAGTCTCCTCTCCCCCTCCACCAACAGCCAGTCTCTTCTCCCCCTCCACCAGCAGCCAACCTCTTCTCCCCCTGCACCAGCAGCAAGTCTCTTCTCCCCCTCCACCAACAGCCTGTCTCTTCTCTCCTCCACCAGCAGCCAGTGTCTTCTCCCCCTCCACCAGCAGCCCGTCTCTTCTCCCCCTCCACCAGCAGCCAGTCTCTTCTCCCCCTCCACCAGCAGCCAGTCTCTTCTCCCCCTCCACCAGCAGCCAGTCTCTTCTCCCCCTCCACCAGCAGCCAGTCTCTTCTCTCCCCCACCAGCAGCCAGTCTCTTCTCCCCCTCCACCAGCAGCCAGTCTCTTCTCTCCCCCGCCAGCAGCCAGTCTCTTCTCTCCCTCCACCAGCAGCCAGTCTCTTCTCCCCCTCCACCAGCAGCTAGTTTCTTCTCCCCCTCCACCAGCAGCCAGTCTCTTCTCCCCCTCCACCAGCAGCCAGTCTCTTCTCCCCCTCCACCAGCAGCCAGTCTCTTCTCCCCCTCCACCAGCAGCCAGTCTCTTCTCCCCCTCCACCAACAGCCTGTCTCTTCTCTCCTCCACCAGCAGCCAGTCTCTTCTCCCCCTCCAGCAGCAAGTCTCTTCTCTCCCTCCACCAGCAGCCAGTCTCTTCTCTCCCCCACCAGCAGCCAGTCTCTTCTCCCCCTCCACCAGCTGCCAGTCTCTTCTCCCCCTCCACCAGCAGCCAGTCTCTTCTCCTCCCCACCAGCAGCCAGTCTCTTCTCCCACTCCACCAGCAGCCAGTCTCTTCTCCGCTGCACCAACAGCCAGTCTCTTCTCCCATTCCACCGGCAGCCAGTCTCTTCTCCCCCTCCACCAACAGCCTGTCTCTTCTCCCCCCCCACCAACAGCCAGTTTCTTCTCCCCCTCCACCAACAGCCAGTCTCTTCTCCCCCTCCACCAGCAGCCAGTCTCTTCTCCCCCTCCACCAGCAGCCAGTCTCTTCTCCCCCTCCACCAACAGCCTGTCTCTTCTCCCCCTCCACCAGCAGCCAGTCTCTTCTCCCCATCCACCAACAGACTGTCTCTTCTCCCCCTCCACCAACAGCCTGTCTCTTCTCCCCCTCCACCAGCCGCCAGTCTCTTCTCCCCCTCCACCAGCAGCCAGTCTCTTCTCTCCCCGACCAGCAGCCAGTCTCTTCTCCCGCTCCACCAGCAGCCAGTCGCTTCTCCCCCTCCAACAACAGCCAGTCTCATCTCCCCCTCCACCAGCAGCCAGTCTCTTCTCCCCCTCCACCAGCAGCCAGTCTCTTCTCCCCCTCCACCAACAGCCAGTCTCTTCTCTCCAGCATCAGCAGCCAGTCTCTTCTCCCCCTCCACAAGCAGTCAGTCTCTTCGCCCCCTCCACCAGCAGCCAGTCTCTTCTATCCCCCACCAGCAGCCAGTCTCTTCTCCCCCTCCACCAGCAGCCAGTCTCTTCTCCTCCACCAACAGCCAGTCTCTACTCCCCCTCCACCAGCAGCCAGTCTCTTCTCCTCCACCAACAGCCAGTCTCTACTCCCCCTCCACCAGCAGCCAGTCTCTACTCCCCCTCCACCAGCAGCCAGTCTCTTCCCTCCCCCTCCAGCAGCAAGTACTCCCCCTCCACCAGCAGCCATTCTCTACTCCCCCTCCACCAGCAGACAGTCTCTTCTCTCCCCCTCCAGCAGCCAGTCTCTTCTCCCCCTCCACCAGCTGCCAGGCTCTACTCCCCCTACACCAGCAGCCAGTCTCTTCTCTCCCCCTCCAGCAGCAAGTCTCTTCTCTACCTCCACCAGCAGCCAGTCTCTTCTCCCCCTCCACCAGCAGCCTGTCTCTTCTCCCCCTCCACCAGCAGCCAGTCTCTTCTCTCCCGCACCAGCAGCCAGTCTCTTCTCCCTCTCCACCAGCAGCCAGTCTCTTCTCCCCCTCCACCAGCAGCCAGTCTCTTCTCCCCCTCCACCAACAGCCAGTCTCTTCTCCCCCTCCACCAGCAGCCAGTCTCTTCTCCCCCTCCACCAGCAGCCAGTCTCTACTCCCCCTCCACGAGCAGCCAGTCTCTTCTCTCCCCCTCCAGCAGCCAGTCTCTTCTCCCCCTCCACCAGCAGCCAGTCTCTTCTCCCCCTCCACCAGCAGCCAGTCTCTTCTCCCCCTCCACCAACAGCCAGTCTCTTCTCCCCCTCCACCAGCAGCCAGTCTCTTCTCCCCCTCCACCAACAGCCAGTCTCTTCTCCCCCTCCACCAGCAGCCAGTCTCTTCTCCCCCTCCACCAGCAGCCAGTCTCTACTCCCCCTCCACCAACAGCCAGTATCTTCTCCCCCTCCACCAACAGCCAGTCTCTTCTCCCCCTCCACCAGCAGCCAGTCTCCTTTCTCCCCCACCAGCAGCCAGTCACCTCTCTCCCGCACCAGCAGCCAGTCTCTTCTCCCCCTCCACTAACAGCTAGTCTCTTCTCTCCCCCACCAACAGCCAGCCCCTTCTACCCCTCCACCAGCAGCCAGTCTCTTCTCTCCCCCACCAGCAGCCAGTCTCTTCTCTCCCCCACCAGCAGCTAGTCTCTTCTCCCCCTCCACCAGCAGCCAGTCTCTTCTCCCCCCACCAGCAGCCAGTCTCTTCTCTCCCCCACCAGCAGCCAGTCTCTTCACCCCCTCCACCAGCAGCCAGTCTCTTCTCCCCCTCCACCAGCAGCCAGTCTCTTCTCCTCCCCACCAGCAGCCAGTCTCTTCTCCCACTCCACCAGCAGCCAGTCTCTTCTCCCCTCCACCAACAGCCAGTCTCTTCTCCCACTCCACCAGCAGCCAGGCTCTTCTCCCCCTCCACCTACAACCTGTCTCTTCACCCCCTCCACCAGCAGCCAGTCTCTTCTCCCCCTCCACCAGCAGCCAGTCTCTTCTCCCACTCCACCAGCAGCCAGTCTCTTCTCCCCTCCACCAACAGCCAGTCTCTTCTCCCACTCCACCAGCAGCCAGGCTCTTCTCCCCCTCCACCTACAACCTGTCTCTTCTCCCCCTCCACCAGCAGCCAGTCTCTTCTCCCCCTCCACCAACAGCCTGTCACTTCTCCCCCTCCACCAGCAGCCAGTCTCTTCTCCCCCTCCACCAACAGCCTGTCTCTTCTCCCCCTCCACCGGCAGCCAGTCTCTTCTCCCCCTCCATCAACAGCCTGTCTCTTCTCCCCCTCCACCAACAGCCAGTCTCTTCTCCCCTCCACCAGCAGCAAGTCTCTTCTCCCCTCCACCAGCAGCCAGTCTCTCCTCCTCCACCAACAGCCTGTCTCTTCTCTCCTCCACCAGCAGCCAGTCTCTTCTCCCCCTCCACCAGCAGCCAGTCTCTTCTCCCCCTCCACCAACAGCCAGTCTCTTCTCCCCCTCCAACAGCAGCCAGTCTCTTCTCCCCCTCCACCAGCAGCTAGTCTCTTCTCTCCCCCACCTGCAGCCAGTCACTTCTCCCCCTCCACCAGCAGCCAGTCTCTTCTCCCCCTCCACCAGCAGCCAGTCTCTTCTCCCTTCCACCAGCACCCAGTCTCTTCTACCCCTCCACCAGCAGCCAGCCTCTTCTCCCCTTCCACCAGCAGCCAGTCTCTTCTCCCCTCCACCAACAGCCTGCCCTCTTCACCCCCTCCACCAGCAGCCAGTCTCTTCTCCCCCTCCACCAACAGCCTGTCTCTTCTCCCCCTCCACCAGCAGCCAGTCTCTTCTCTCCCCCACCAGCAGCCAGTCTCTTCTCCCCCTCCACCAGCAGCCAGTTTCTCTCTCCAGTATCAGCAGCCTGTCTCTTCTCTCCCCCACCAGCAGCCAGTCTCTTCTCTCCCCCACCAGCAGCCAGTCTCTTCTCCCCCTCCACCAGCAGCCAGTCTCTTCTCCCCCCACCAGAAGCCAGTCTCTTCTCCCCCCACCAGAAGCCAGTCTCTTCTCTCCACCACCAGCAGCCAGTCTCTTCTCCCCCTCCACCTACAACCTGTCTCTTCTCCCCCTCCACCAGCAGCCAGTCTCTTCTCCTCCCCACCAGCAGCCAGTCTCTTCTCCCACTCCACCAGCAGCCAGTCTCTTCTCCCCCTCCACCAACAGCCTGTCTCTTCTCCCCCTCCACCGGCAGCCAGTCTCTTCTCCCCCTCCACCAACAGCCAGTCTCTTCTCTCCAGCATCAGCAGCCACTGTATTCTCTCCCCCAACAGGAGCCTGTCTCTCCTCCCCCTCCACGAGCAGCCAGTCTCTTCTCCCCGTCGACCAGCAGCCAGTCCCTTCTCCCCCTCCACCAGCAGCCAGTCCCTTCTCCCCCTCCACCAGCAGCCCGTCTCATCTCCCACTCCACCAGCAGCCAGTCTCTTCTCCCCCTCCACCAACAGCCTGTCTCCTCTCCCCCTCGACCAGCAGCCAGTCTCTTCTCCCCCTCCACCAACAGCCAGTCTCTTCTCCCCTCCACCAGCAGCCAGTCTCTTCTCCCCCTCCACCAGCAGCCAGTCTCGTCTCCCCCTCCACCAACAGCCTGTCTCTTCTCCCCCTCCACCAGCAGCCAGTCTCTTCTCCCCCTCCACCAACAGACTGTCTCTTCTCCCCTCCACCAACAGCCTGTCTCTTCTCCCCATCCACCAGCAGACAGTCTCTTCTCCCCCTCCACCAGCAGCAAGTCTCTTCTCCCCCTCCACCAGCAGCCAGTCTCCTCTCCCCTCCACCAACAGCCTGTCTCTTCTCCCCCTCCACCAGCAGCCAACCTTTTCTCCCCCTGCACCAGCAGCAAGTCTCTTCTCCCCCTCCACCAACAGCCTGTCTCTTCTCTCCTCCACCAGCAGCCAGTGTCTTCTCCCCCTCCACCAGCAGCCCGTCTCTTCTCCCCTCCACCAGCAGCCAGTCTCTTCTCCCCCTCCACCAGCAGCCAGTCTCTTCTCCCCCTCCACCAGCAGCCAGTCTCTTCTCCCCTCCACCAGCAGCCAGTCTCTTCTCTCCCCCACCAGCAGCCAGTCTCTTCTCCCCTCCACCAGCAGCCAGTCTCTTCTCTCCCCGCCAGCAGCCAGTCTCTTCTCTCCCTCCACCAGCAGCCAGTCTCTTCTCCCCCTCCACCAGCAGCTAGTTTCTTCTCCCCTCCACCAGCAGCCAGTCTCTTCTCCCCCTCCACCAGCAGCCAGTCTCTTCTCCCCCTCCACCAGCAGCCAGTCTCTTCTCCCCTCCACCAGCAGCCAGTCTCTTCTCCCCCTCCACCAACAGCCTGTCTCT